>NC_080085.1:129516540-130251733 GCF_949987535.1 Balaenoptera acutorostrata | reverse complement strand
AGCCACCCCTCCTCTGCAGGGGGGCATCCATCGCTGCCAGCCTCTGTAGTTCTGAGGAGGTGTCATCGTCGGCCGCAGACTGTGGCCTGCAGAGGAAGGAGCAGAAGTGACCAAGGGTTTGTTGGTTTGGTTTTTTTTCTGGGCATGCCTTGTCTCCTATTAGCACTCTCCCCTCCTGGGAGATGCCTAGAAATCCCGTCGTCCTTTTAGAGGCTGTCCTTGAGCCAAAGGTTATTTATTCTGTGACAGTGAGGCACAGTTGGGAGAAAGTCGCAGCCTCAAGGCCACCTCTGCACTGATACAGCCTCAGCAGACTCACCTGTTGCTGGTCGTGTGGTCATCTTCGCCACTGACCTTGATGGCAGGAGGTGCATGATGGCTGTGGTTATTGGCTGGGGAGCTCTTCACTCCACTGGCTTTTTCTGTCATCCTCCATGTACAACCAGGACCCTCACCTGCCAGGGAGAGGCCCAAGAGGAAGGTCACAGAACACCCTGGTGCCCATATAAGGCAGGAGGGCCTCAGGTGAGCACTGAGAACAGAGCCAGGGCCCACTTGGCAAACCCCAGCTCCCCTGGGTATTGCTATGGCAGTGCAGGGCAAGGGCATCTGCATCACCACCGTGGCAGGCTCCAAGCACCCAGGAGATGATGGTGCCCTTCCCACCCCCATAGGTAATTGCAAAGGCAAACAGTGCTAAACTGCATGATGTGTTTCTTTTTCTTTTACTTCAGTGAACTTTTTGACATATGAACTAACAAAGCTAAAAGAAAACAAAACAAGAAACTGTTTAAGCCATCTTCTGTTGTCTGGCACAGGCTTAAGCTGCTGAGCACCTCCAAACTAGCCACTGCCCCCAAATTCCTGCCCTGTGGGAGGAGATATATCTCCTTGGCTCAAAGAGGCTGCCACCTGCTCCCACCCTCAGCTCTCTGGTTCTCCTCAGGTGGGAGTCCTATCTCTCACTGACTTTTTCACCAGGGGCAGTGACTCTGGGGGGGGGTCCTTCTTTTCAGCTCTGATCACATTATCTCCATCACCTCCAAGCTGAGGAACACACGGTAGTCCGGTGGATGGGGCAAGGAGTGAGGAGGAGAGAAGGGAGAGGTCCCATGGGCTCTATAGGCAGTGGTCCAAGTCAGGACTCTCTCCTCTGGGCTATGGGGAGCCTTGTAAGGGCTGAGCAGGAGCATGACAAGGACGGCATTATATTCGAGAAAGATCCTTCTGGCTGCTAGGTGGACACTGGATTAGACGGGGAGCAAGGGTGGAGAAGTCTGGAGAAGACGGTGCCGATGAAGCCCGAGACAAGGGGGAGGGGATTGGGTGCGTGGAGTGAGGGAGAACAAGTGGGTGAGGCCACGCAGGAAGAATCCTGAGAACCCCAACATTTAAGAATTGAGCAGAGGAAGAGTTATCCACAAAATGGACTGAGAAGAAGCATCCTGAGAGGGAAAAATCCAGAAGAGAGACAGGAGATGGTGTTCCACTGTGTGTTCTGCATGGGGTCAGGGAGGATAGGATTGCTCTCCCCTGCTGAGGCATATGCCCCACCAGATTTGGGCAGAAATGATGAGCCCACCCCGCGGATTCCCTACTGCTGGAGCTCATCCCCCCAACCCCCCCCCAAAGCTTGTTCCGGCTTCTGAAGCCATCACCATGGCGATGGCAGGCACGTCACGCTCTGCGGTGAGCGGTAATAACAAGCAGCCTCAGAGCCACTCGCCTGCTGTGGGGCTGTGGCACCAGGATGCTAATGAGGGAACCTGAGGGAGAGGAACCTGGATCCCTGAGTCCCTGCTTGGACCCTAGAGGCGGCTGACCATGGAGACAGAAAGTTCCAGGCAATGCAAACAAAGCTGGGGCCTCTTGCACTGATCAGGTTTCGGTGCTGGCCTCCTGGAAGCCTGAAGATGAAGAGGGGCTGGAACTCAGGCCCAGAGTGGAACAGATTAGAGCACTGTTCAGGGGATGAACGGCAGGGGTAGAAGAGGGGCAGTGAAGGTCAAGTTCACTGCGGGGATGGAGGGGACACTGGTGTGGGAGGGTGGACCCGGAGTACAGAGTGAGCTATGCTTACAGCAATAGGGCAGAGGAGTCCAAGGCCACCCAGGGAGGCTGCAAATACCAGGCCGAGGACTTGGGACAGCCCCTTGCTGATAGAGAGCCAGCGTTGGCCCTGCCTGCCACCGCTTGGATCCCTCCCCGCCTTACTGATCATCCCCAATAGCAGTGGCACTGATCCCACAAGCGGGACAGCCCTGGGGGCACATGACAACATTTATGCCCCCTCTAAGTTTCTGGCACCAAGACGGATTCCTCTCCCATGATCCCTGCTCCTTCTCCGCCAGGAACAGGCTCTTTCCTCTGCCTGGCTGCCCCGCCTGCTCTGCCACCCACATGCCCCTTCATGAGAAATGCCCCCTCAGACCTCTCACCAGGGAACAAGGGCAGCTATCCCCAGCCCGCAGGCCGCTAGGCCAGTGCTTCCCATCTGCGCGTTTGCTCTGGAAGCTTCATCCAGTCCCAGACTTCGGTTACCATTATGTCCCCACCCAGGAGTCTCTTCCAAGCTGCCCACCCATATCTCCAGCTGCCTGCTGGACATCTTCTTCTTTGAGGTGCCTCAAACCCAACCTACCTAAAACTGAACTTGACATTTTTCACCTACAAATCAGCTTCTCCTCCAATTTCCCAACTCAGAAAGGGGCCTGTCCTCTACGCAGTCACCCAAGCCAAAAACCTTCAATCATCCCCTCCAAGCAGCCTCCTTTCTCAGTTGATTGTCCCCCGTACAAAGTGTCAAAAATCTTCCCATTCACTGCCCTCTGTCCCCAAGGCCCCGGCCTGGTCTCGAGCTTTCAGAGTCTCTCTCCAGGCCTGCTGCAGCAGACTCTGACCAGCCCAGCACTCGCTGGGGTCTGGACTGGAGGGGAGACGTGGACACCACCTGGGTTGCTGGCAGTTAAAGCTCTGAGAGGGGATGAGCGTCACCCCTCGCCCCACCATAGCATGAGAGCGAGGCTGGGGGGAGGGTCCTGAGGAGACTGCGGAGGACAGGCCCCAGGAGACGGAGTCTCAGGGAGAGAGGAGCCTGCAGGGCCACATCAGGAGAGCAGGGCTGCCGACAGAGCCTGACCCGTCTTCCCCCTGAGATGAGAGCTGGAGCGGCCCTGCATCAAACACTAGGGACCTCGCTGGTGAGCTCATCACGAGCAGCCTCAAGGAGTGCTGGTAGAGAGGGCTGTCTGTAGGGTTTCAGACTCCTTTTACACAAAGGAGATAGTAAAGCAAGTGGAAAGGTTTTTGAGGAGGGATGGTGAAAATATCTGTGCTTGTGACCAACCCCAGTTAGGGCTGGAGCTCATGAAAGATGGATAGAATGGGTGGGTCCAGGTACCGGAGGAGGTGAGAGGTGACTTATGAAGAATGCAGAGGGGAGGGGTCCCTGATGAACAGGCCAGGAGGGGAAGGAGGTGATAGGCAGACATGTTAGATGGGGGTAGGGGAACAGTGAGAGACAGGTCAAGAAGCTCACTCATGCCAATCCCCAGCATTCTCAGCGAAATGGGAGGGGGTTTCATCTTCAGAGGCAACAGGCAGTGGTAGATGCGGACGTTGCAGGAGGCCAGAAAGTTTGCAATAGCTGCTGCAGGAATGCACTGGAGAAACCAAGCAAGTGTGAGGGCAGGGCTAGGCTGCGTGAGGAAGACAGCAGATGTGTAGTTGGCAAAGAGAAGAGAGATGGGCAGGGGACCCAGGTAGGAGGGAAGCTTACAAACCAAGGGTAAGGCACCATAATTCTGTAAAAAACCCAACATCAATCGTAGTGCACTTCTGGGCCTCCATTCTCGTCATCCACTAGTTGAACAACCAGCCCAAGAGTTTTATAGAAACACCGGCCTGGTCCAGGGAGTCTCTTGGACCCGGGTAAAAGCATTCTGATGATGATTCCTTCAGAGATGTTAAGGCCAGGAAGAGAAGGAGCAAGCTGGAAATACAACCAAGGCTCGAAGCCAGAGCTACTACCTTCCAGTCTGCGGCTCATTCAAATCTCACTGCTGCCCAGTCCTCTTTTAGTCATTCATCTATTCCACGCGTATGGTCAAGGCACCTGGTGTGCACCAGGTCTCCGCAAGGTGCTGAGCTGAGAAAGGTGAGTCTGGCAGAGTCTCTGACCTCAGTGTTGCTCCGAAAATAAAAGAGAAAACCAGGAACACAATTCACCCTCAGAGTCAATTCTCTGTCCACATCTATTCTGTTTCTCAGCAGCATTTGACACAAGTTAGGCACTCTCTCCTTCTTGACATAATGGGTTCCATGCTCCCGGCTCTGCTCCTGCCTCAGTGGTCACTTCTTCTCAGTGTCCTCTGAAGAAACCTCCTCCTCTTTCCTAATTCTAAACTTTGGAGTGTCCTGAACTCAGTGATTGAGTAGATTCCTTATCTTTTCTCTCTTTGTCACTTCTTCATCCAGGCTTCTGGCTTTAAACACATCTGTATACTGATGACTTGCAAATTATAACACCTGCCCAGCCTCTCTCCTGAACTCCAGCTTGTCTCCCTGACGTTACCACTTGGATGTCGAATCTCAGGCTGAATATGTCGAAAACCGAGTACTTGATCTTCCCCTCAAAACCTTATCCGCCAGTACTCGTCAGCAACTCAACAAAGGCAATTCTGTTCTCCCAGTTAGTCAAGTCAAAAACCAACAAGGACCTACTATATAGCACAGGGAACTCTACTCAATATTCTGTGATAACCTACATGGGAAAAGAATCTGAAAAAGAATTAATATATGTATATGTATACCTGAATCACTTTGCTGTATACCCGAAACTAACACAACATTGTACATCAACGATAATCCAATAAAATTAAAAAAAAAAACACCTTAGGGTCATCCTTAACTCCTCCCTTTCTTTCATGCTGCCACACATTGCAAATCATGTGCTAGTAGCAATTCTGGCCATTGCAGTAGAAAAAGTCCTGGGCAGCAGGCAGAGAACCGTGCCAAGGGGAGGGTCGTGCACGTCATGGGTGGCAGGGAGGTGGGCAGGCAGGCAGACACAGACAAGGAGAGCCAAGAGGAAGCTGGAATGGGGGGTGGGGATGTAGGGGGCAACTTCTCGTTCATTGAGCAGCTACCACTGCTGCTAGCACTTGACCTAAGTTAATTCATTTAATTCTCACAAACATCTGGCAAGGCTGATGCTATGACTAGCCCCATTTTACAGATTCACACCTAAGCAATCTGGCTCCCAAAGCACATTCAACCACAGGGCCAGCCTGGAAGGTGAACAGAGCCAGGCACTTGGGCACGAGTACCAAGAGGAGAACTCGGCCAGCTCTGCACCAGGCACAGCAGGCTCTCAGGGCTGACTCTGAGGGTGGAGCCGAAGCTGCAGTGACCCCTTGTGCCCCAGGCCTGGAGGGACAGTGGGAAGGGGCTCAGCTGTGCAGAAGGGGACTTGCAGGAGCTGAGGATAGGCAGCCCCAAGCTGCAGGTGGAGCGAGGGCCTGGCACTCACTGGGCAGGCGTGGCTCCTTGATGCCAATTCGCCTCTGGCTATCATCAGCCACCTTGAGGTCAGGCTCGAGGCCAGCACCTCCATGAGAAAGATGCTTGACCACTATGTTTTGAACGAATGAAATCTCCAGTGGGACATACGGGAAACAGGACTCTGCCCAAGAGGTCTGGCGGACCAGCGTGCTTCGTCACTCCTTTGACAAGGGGCTGGAGTCTCTAGTGTGGACACCATGACATCAGAAACTTTCCGAGGTTGGGCTACTTTTGCCACCAGAGGCTTTATTTCTTTACAGATAAAGATAGGACTGGGGCAGGGTATCTGACATCAGCCACTGTCAGCCCGCACCCCAGGGGAGGCTCCTCCTAGGACAGACGGCACCCTAGAGACAGCAGCCCATCCCCCCAGCCCCTGCTGTCCTCACTGAGAAGCCACTCCCGGACTCAACATGTCCCAAACTGACCTGACCCTCTGACCCCAGCCCCAGCTCCGTCCCCCCAGCGCCTTGTCTTGGGAAAGGCACATCTCTCCCCACCTGCGCTCAGTCCAGAAAGCTAGGTAGGAGTAATCCTTGACACCGCCCCCCCATTCTCCAATCCTGTGGTTCTACTGCTGAAACCTCTCTCCGGTACTTTCTTCTCTGTCTATCCTGACTGCTGCTGCCCTAGGCCTGGCCCCAGCCCGTCCTCTCCTCTACCTTCCACACCACCAGGGTGAGTTCAGTCAGTCCACACCTGGATCTATCTGTCACTCCTGCTTCTAAAACCCGTGGACAGATGCCCTCACCCTAGAAATAAACTTCATCAGGACAGGGACTTGTATGTTTCGTTTTCTCATTAACCCCCAGAGCCTAGCCCCATGGCAAGCACATACATATTTTAGATGTGTGAATGAATGAATGAATTCCCTAAACTTGCTCTGCACATTCCCAAATCCACACCTTGTTTCATGTTCACCTTTTCATTCTTCATTTGTATCATAGACTTATCGTGTCTTCACAATGATTTATTTGCTTATTTTCTGTCCCCCGCAAGATGATTACATCTATGTGAGCAGGGACCAGGAGTGCCTTGTTCCCTGCTGGGTCCCAGGACTAAGGATAGTGTCAGGTACTCGTTGAATGGATTGAAAGTTCATCTATATAGTAAATTCCAAACTCTGTATGTGGGCATTCAAACCCCTTCCGGATCTGAGCAGACCCATATCTGCAGCTTCATCTCCAGTGGGAGCATCTCATGTCGGAGCCTGGTGGGGGGTGGACAGGGCTAGTCCTGGCAGTTCTGAGGCCACCATGGCACCCAAGCGCCCACCAGGTACATACCCTGTCAGTCACAGTTGGGACTCAGCTCCAAGCACACGTGCCCAGTCCAAGCACCCAGTGACCCTCCCTCTGGAGAAGGCAGCCCGCACTCTGGAAGCCTCCATTTGACAAGTGGTACTAAGTGCTCTGCCCACGCTCCGCCAACAGCAGGGCCCAGACCTTGGCAGGAGATATACAGAGTTGGCTGCCCCAACACTAGCTGCCTCCCCTTGGCCACAGTCTGACGTGGATGGAGCTGCTACTTGCTGGTCTGGGCTCAAGCTGAGATGCGTGGCAAGCTCAGCTGGACAGCCAAAATGGGAAGCCTATCCCTACCCCAGGCCTGCTGGCTGGCTCCGGAATCTTCCCTCAGCCAGAAGCTCTAATGGCTTCACTGCAGATGCATTTGTCAAAATGGCAAAAAATAAATAAAATAAAATTCAAAAAAAAATGCAAAGGCGCTGGCCCCCAAAGCCTGAGAGGCGTGCAGCAGGCGCTCTCCTTTGAGGCTGTCCTGAGGAGGCCAGGCTGCAGCTCGAAGGGCTGAAAGCAAAGGCTACAATCCCAACAGGGTTTATGGGAGAAGCACCATATATATAACCCCACTCCTACATCCATTACTCCTCATAGGCAGGGAGCCAAGGGGCTCCAAGTGGCACGGTCCCCGTGCTCTGAGGCTTGGATGCCCAGAAATGTCCTGGACCAGGCAGGCAGTGGGGGCGGATGCAGGTGGTGAGGCCCACAGATCCTCCCTCTCTCCCACCCCACCCCTCCTAGCCAGGCAGGCTCTTGGCCCCTCCGTTGTCCCCTAGAAGGGTGGCAGGGAGGGTGGCTGGAAAAGACTTGGAGCAGAGGCTCAGCTGCCTTGAGGCAAGCCTAGCATCACACTCAGTGCCTCCGTGCTCCTAAAGTCCCCAAGATTGCATTCGTGTACTTTGACAAGGGACAAAGTCTCCCCACACAGCCACTTTCGCTCAGCTCCCTGGCAGACCAGGCACACGAAGGCCCATGTCAAGCCCAGCTCTAGGGCCTACACACATTCACGGGCTCTAACCCTGACCCTATGGAGGCCACCGGCCCTTCCTCACCAGTCAGACGGCTTCAGAGGCGAGGTGTCTTGGCCACAGTCAGCATCTGTTGGTCCGTCTGAGAAGCTTCCAATCAGAGACGAGCCCTCGGGGACTCAGCAGCACCTGCGGCCAGCAGAGACCTCCTGGTGCTCCTGTCCCCAGGCCAGTGGGGTCCCCGAACCCCCAAGCAGCTCACAGCCTCTCAGTCAAAGAGCTGCCCACCCTGCCCGAGGCCAGCAGTGGCCCAGAGGAGCTCATGCCCACAGCTGAGGCAAAGTGGAGAGGCAAGTCCCAGAGCAGCACTTGCCCACTGGAGAAGTTGTACTGCCCGCTGGCTGGACGCCTGACCTTCTCACTGTGGGCCCTGCACACCCCAGGCTGCCAGCAGGTGAGGGTTGGATGCCAGGCTGCCTGGCTGTGGAAGCTGCTGGTCTGCCCAGACCCAAGAGCCAGCCCCTCCCAAGCTCCCCGAGGAGGCCTCCCTTACATAGAGCACATATTGCTCAGGGCTTTGTGTCTGGGGACCCAGAGTCACCTGCTCACCGCCGCCATGCACCTGCCGCCGGGCCGTGTCCACAGTCCCAGCCTACCTCCCTGGCCAGAGGGCAAACCACGGGGGAAACCTGGGAGAGACAAGAGGTACCTGAGGTGGGGCAGGGTTGGGGGGAATACAGTCCTTCCCCTCCAGGGTTCCCTGGACTTGGCCTCCAAGAGGGGCCAGGGTTGGGGAAGGGAAAGGGGGCAAGACCCAGCCCTCCCTTCAGGAGGCAGTTAGGGCAGAATTGCTCCCTGGGGACCCTGGGCAGAGCCCATCCCGCCAGCCCTTTACTTCTGCTGGGTTGTCAGGTGCAGAAGGCAATGGAAGATTGCCCTGCCCCTCAAGCAGCTCCTGATCCAGAGGGGGAATGGCCGCGTACACCAAGCCTGGGCAACCCATGGGAAGTTTCACAGAGGGGCGCTAAACAACATGCTGCCGAGAAGCCCCTCCCCTACCCCAGCTATGAATGAATCCCTCCTCTCCCCCGCAGGTCCAGCTTGTCTGTGAGGAAGTTCAAGACTTATTGGGAGAAGGGTTGAGCTCATGCTGAAGCGCTTGGGCAAGGCCAGAGCAGCTTGGCAGGGAAATGGCATCAAGGGGACAGATGCTCCAGGTGGACTGTAGCGGGGTGGGGTGGGGGGGGCAGGCTCACGTGGAGCCCCGCGGAGGAGCCAGCCTGGAGCAGCTCCGGCTCCGCCCTCTGGAGGCCTCTGGGGCTGCAGCAGGCAGGCAGGGCTAGGAGCAGCGAGCAGTCACGCCCCAGGGGTGGAGGGGCAGCTGGGGCCCAGGCCAGGGCTCCACCTTCGCTCACTCAGCCCGGGAGGCGTTTCTCCAGGGGCCTCCACACTGTTTGTTTGCACCTCAGCTAAAGTGCTCCCAAGGGTGAACCTTTGTTTCACAACATATTTTCAAGCAGACTTTTCTTGCAAACATGTCTGTGCCCGCTCACACACACGCACTCCCACGTCCCAGAGGGTAGACCTTGCCCAGCCCCGCAGTGGTCTTCCCTTCCTCTGAGCGCTCCTGCATGGCCCGGTTGGAGCAGAAGAAAGGAGCAGCTTCAGGAGAGGCACCTGAGGGCGGGCGGTGGACGGGTGGCCTGCAAAGAGGCAGCCCGGCCTTCCTCCAGGTCCTCAGGGGATTCCTGGGGCTCCAGGGCCCGTTTGGCAGGGTCCTCCCTGGGCCTCTTGGCTCTCCTGACTAGAAGCACTTGTGTCCGGGCACTGCCTTCTCCCCATTCTGCAGGGGCCTTCCTCTGGCACCCCAGTACCCTCTCTTCTCTGGGACCAGAGAGGGAATCTTCCAACTGTTTCTTCACCAAATGTTCTTGCTTCTGCTCTCAGCAGAGCCCGAGCTCCAGCAGCCATGTGCGTGGATGGCACAAGGCTGACAGGAGACCCACACCCTGCTCCCAGAAGTACCACGGGCCCCGGAGGCTCAGGAACTCCCTCATTGTGTGGGTCCCACTGAGGGCCAGAGAGGGGCGGGGCAGGGGCAGAGCAGGCTCAAGGACTCAGTCTCTCTCCCTCTCACCATCCCTCCTCACTTGTGCTCTCTTTCTCTCTCTCTCTCTCTCTCTCTCTCTCACACACACACACACACACACACACACACACACACACAGGGTCATGTTTAGTTTATATCTAGTAACTAACTCTCTCACCTTTATAGATGGAGAAGCCTTGACAGACACTTGGGGGCTTGGGTAAGGTCCGTTTAGCCACTAAAGCCAATGACAATGTAATGATCTAGGTCCTTGCCCCCGAGAAATGTGTGTTTATCCTTTGGTCCCAGGGAAAGAGCAGTAGCTCTTCTGGAGGCCTCCTGCAGCCCAGTACATTTGCCCTGAGGCCAGGCCCCAAGCAGTGACACTCGTGCCCTCTTAGGCCAAGTTCCACTGCCTTACCCAGCCATCTGTCCTGTATGAGGTGAATGTTAAAGGGCTGTGGACACAGGGGAGAAGGGTGCAAAGGCCCTCTGTGTGGCCTCTCATCCAGCCTCCAGAGCCGAGTCAGGGCTGGTCCCCGACCAGTCTGTAGGAGGCAGGCTGAGCCCTAGCCCCTAGATGGGTTCAGGAGACCCCATCCTAGACCCAACCCTGTCTCGGTCTTGCTAGATGACCTCGGGACCATGTTTCCCCTCTCTGGGACTCAATTTCCTCCCGAACAAATGGAAAAGTTTCTGTTCCTGTCCAGGAGATTCCTCTGATTGAGTTCCCATAACACCCGACCAGGACAAGCTACTGCTGCAGAACCGCTTCACCGTAAGCTGTCGCTGGTGGGAGCTGCACAGGAAGGACCTAGCCAAACCCTGCCCCTCAGGAGGCCCCCGACCGGGCTGGCAACGGGGAGGAGGAGGGGCTGGGAAGAGGGAACCAAGGTCATTGTCTAGAGGGGCTGTCCCCACGTGAGTCCCGGGTGCAAGAAGCTCAGCCACCAGTGTTTGCTGCTATCACTGAACTTTTATTGAGAACATTCTCTGCGCAGAACCCTGCGCACAACATTGAAGAAAACGGGGAAGACGCAGCCAAGCCCCTGCATAGGATGGAACAGGAGGGACACTGAGGGCCCGGAGGCAAGGTCTAGCTCTAAGATGGTCACCATGGAGCCCTGACAGGCAAGCAGGAAGCACCTCCCACTGGTGTTACTGTGGGGACAGGAAGTCACCCTCCTCGCGCTCCAAAGGGGCTGCATCTCAGCCCATTCAGACCTTTGGAATTCCACACTTCCTCCCCCTTCCAGCAGCTAGGGCTTCCCTCCGGCAGAGTTGGGAAATGGCCCTGATGCTGCTGATGGCGGCTGAGAGTTGGAAGGAGGTTGGGCAGGGGTGGCCGAGGGAGAGGAGGGAAGACGGGGAGGAGGGAAGGGCTCCAGCTGCACAGCCAGAGGTTGGCGATGCCGGTGAACAGCAGCATGGTGAAGAGCACGGCTTCCCTGTGGTGCCAGGTGGCACCCGGTGATCACGTGCAGCTGCAGAGGGACCCGAGCTGGTGGTGAGCAAGTCTCTTCCGGGGAAGCCCACAGCACACCGGTGGGGGGAAAAGTAGGACGTTAGCACAGGAAGGGCCTCTGCTGCCAAAGTGTCCAAAGTGTCTCTGGGCGAGAAGAAAGCAGAGCAGCTGAGACCAGGGGCTTGGGGTGGGCCCAGAGGGACCCCGGGGCTGGGCTGCCTGTGCTCTCAGGCCTGGCCGCCTCGCCCCGACCTTGGTGTCCTTCCCGTTGTCCGGAAGAAGCCAGCCCGTCCCAGCTGTGCCGGGGGGAGCCGGGCAAGGTGTGGGGACAGCAGCACCAGAGGGAGGGCCCCAGGATGGGGTGACACACAGGGGCCAGAGAGGGCCACCAGCAAAGGTGCCCCTCCATGCCCATGCCCATGCCTGCTGGGGTCTCTTCCTAAGGACACCTGGACTTTGTCTGAATGAAGGCAACCCCTCGCTCAGACCTCTTGGCTTGCTCTCTCTGCATAGACTTCTCCTATCCTCTGACGTCCCCTCTTCCTCCTCCTTTTCTCCTCTCCTTCTCCCTTCCCGCATCTCAGGGAGAGAGACAGGGTTGAGGCCGGGCGTCAAAATAGGACACGAGCCAAGACGGCTGCAAGGAAGGGGAGGCGAGCCCGACTTCGCCTCCAGTGCTAGACGGTAAGATGATTGGAGAGGCTGCACATCCTCAAGGCCACCCCAAGACACCATGATTCTGCCTCCACCCTCCAAGTGGGTCCTGGACACTCACCTGTCTTCTCATGACCTCCATCTCCAGTCCATTTAGCTCTTCCAGGCCGATCTCAGCGACCATATCTGCCTCCGGGTTGCTGGGAAGGAAGAAAAGACAGAGACTCAGAGCTTCCGGTGGTCCCAGGCTGGGCCTGCCAGGATGCACAGGAGGGCCATGAAGGCAGGAGGGTAAGGTGGGGACAGTGTCCAGCTTCTCTGGACAGAGAGTCTGTCGGCCTGCAGTCCTCCCCTTCCCGGGTAGCTGTCCTCTGCCAGCACTGTGACACGCACACATCGGCTGAGCCTGAGCAAGCACTGAAGGGGGGAGGAAAACCTCACTTTCAGAACCAAGTGATTTGAGGCCCAGCGAGGTGACCACAGTTCCCAAGGGCACACAGGAAGCGCCGGAGCTCAGGAGAGAACCCTGGCTACTGGGAAACCAGGGCGAGCCCAGTAATTCCCGCAGCCTTCGTTCTGATCCATCTGCTAATGACTCCTGGGACTGGGGGTCTCTGGCCCAGAGCTCTGGGGTCAGAGGGGTCTCATGCCTTGAAGAGCCAGTGTGGGCCAGAGGAGCAGAATATGCCAGACCTGCCTGGGGTCAAATCTCAGCTCTAGGATTCCAGTGCAGGAGGAACTATTTCACCAGCTGCTTGTTTAACACACACTTACCACATGCCAGGGACCATCCTCTAAGCACTTGCCAATACCAAGTCATTAAATCGTCATCATGACCCTTCGAAAGGGGTATCACTATCACTTCATTTTGAAAGATATGAAAACTGAGACGCAGAGGGCAAATAACTTGCCCAAGTCACGCAGCTGGTAAGTAGCAGAGCAGTCATTGAACCCAGGACGTTTCACTCCAGAGGCTGTGCTCTTAACCATGACACTATCATGCCTCTCCTTTTTGACACTGCTTCCACCTAAGACTCCATTAAATTGACAGCAAAGACAGGAAAATAGTATAAACCCGTAAGAAACAAGATAACGGGAGAGGCAATGAAGAATGAAAGCACTCAACAAGATTGTGGAATTCAGAAAGTGCCGATAAAGAAACCCAGCAAAGCAGGCCTCTGCTTGGCTCGTGGCTCTTGGAAGCAAATGGGGAGAGCTGAGCAAGGAGCTCCCTTCCCGGCAGCCCTCCGAGGGGACCCAGACCTGGAGTCTGCAGGGCCACTAGGGTGGAGGAGGACTGAGGTGGAAAACAGGGGCACTCACTGAAGGTCTGGACATGGAACAGTCACCCACGGCTCTCATCCCATCTGGTAGGCAGCCGGGCACCTACCCTCAAGCCCAAACCTGAACTAAATGAGTGGGAAAGCGGAGGTGATGGTGCCTCAAAGTAGGACCCTATGAATTGCAGTGCTTAAGGATACCGGGCAGGACAGCCAAAGCAGAACCTGCCATCTGACAGGCCTCACCCAGACTCAGCGTTCTGGGCTGCCTCTTCTATTTGCCTCATTCTTAGAAGGCAATAGACAAGTAAGGCTCACCTGTCACCTGAGAAAGACCTGCAGCCCTCCTCTGTTCCTTAGAAAATGTTAAAGTGCAAGGTGAACATTTTCTGTCTAAAGGATTCTAAAGGATTTTCATAGGAACTTTGCCACCATGCTCCATTTGTTGTGATAGGACAGCATTTCTTTTTCTCAAAAGTGCACACAGATATTTGTATGATTTTTTGTGTGTGTGTGTGAACAGTAGTACTTCAGAGCCACACTATTTTATTTTCTTCTTCCCCCTCCTCTTCTTCACCTCCTTCTTCTTCTCCTCCTCCTCCTCCTCCCCCTCCCCCTCCCCTCCTCCTCCTCCCCCTCCCCCTCCTCCTCCCCCTCCCCCTCCTCCTCCTTCTTCTCCCTCTTCTTCTTCTTCTTCCTAAGACATCTCAGAAATAGCATTAAAAGGACAGTGCATGTCAACAAGACTCCAGGACTATAATGGGGAATTAGATGGAGAGTTTTCTCCTAGAACAATTTCCACACTATCCCCTTGATTTTCCTATATCTTGGGATCAGAAGGAGAAAAAGCTTTTTGCGACAGTTGAAGGCAAAATAAGGATCAGTGATTGGGGTGTGCTTGCTCGTTTGTTTGTTTGAGATCATATATTTTAACACATCAATATCGTAAGAATTAATTTAACAACACCTGTAAGCTCAATGATAACTTATGATCATCCATCAGATGACAGGTCTAACTGTCCAAAAAGAGTTGTGTTTTTACTCTTTTGCTTTTAATTTTAGAAACCCTCTACTTAGAATTATATACACTGTAAAACATCAGATTTTTATTTACATTTGATGGAGATTAGGAAAATCTATGAACTGCAGCAAGTCCCAGCTTCCCTCTGTTAATTATTTCCAAACCTGTTATTTTTATCTTCATGCACTTTTTAAGGCACACTACATTTTTTTCCCCCAATGAACAGAACAGTATTATGAATTTTTTGTTCTTTCAGGTTGCGGTTCTCTCAGAGGCAATAAGAGTTCCATTAACTTTTTTACTCAAAAATAAATAATGAGTAAATAAGTAGAATTGAGAAATTTAATTCTAAATGTCTAAACTTAATTTCTAAATTGAATATAAGGACTCTAGTTTTTAAAGGTGGACTCCTCTGGTCCTAAGAGGTAACTTTAATTAATTCAGAGGTTAATTAAATCCCCCTAGTACCTCCACCTCCCATGTCAGTGTCAGGGCATGAACCTGACCTGCTGGAGCATCTTGATTTGAGTTCAGCCTTAGGACACATGAATCCAGTTCAATATTTCTGGCTTATTTTCATTCCCAGGAGGTCTGTGACGTGAGAGCTCTCTTTCTCTTTATTCATTGCGGGTGGAACCATATCAGCATTTATTGTAACATCCCCTAGAATAGTCAGGTCTCCCTCCTCTCAGGAGGGGTTGCCTTTCCCCAGTAACCTTTGCAACAGTAAAACAACCATGTTTCTGCAACTTGCCCTCATCCAAGGTGAATGTAGCTAGCAGAATCAGTCACAGAACTACCAGACTCAAGTAGTTTCCTAGAACAGTCAGGTCTCCCTCCTCCCCAAGATGGCTGCCTTTCCACAGTATTTTATGCAACAACGTGGCCACCATTTTCTCTAGAACATTCCTTCAGATGGTGAGTGTAGCTTAAAAGATTCATTACAGAACAATGGAAGTCAGGTGATTTTCTAGAACATCAGTTCTCCCTCCTTTCCAGCCCGGTTGCCTTTCCCTGGTAACCTTTGCAACAGTATAGCCACCATTTTTTCTAGAACATTCCCTCACTCAAATTGAATGTAGCTTAAAGGACTGGCCACAATATACTCAGATTCAATTGACTGGATTTCCTAATAACCAGGGAGCATATGAATTTCACTTGCCTTACCCTTGTCCCAGCCCTAAATATAAATATAGATATATTTATATGTATATCTATATCTACATATTTATATATAGTTATATAAAATTATTTTTACATATTTTATGTAGAAATAAATAATTATATATAGAAATAGATATAAAATATAGATATATAGAGAAAATATACATATATAGATGTACATATATAAACATAGATATATTTATTCATTTATTAATAAAAGAAAGTGTCATTTCACACGCCCTGGACTTTTGTACAGTAAAGTATATATGCACTCCCCAAGCAATGTGTGCTTCAGGCATTCTGGACTCTAGGTTGAACTGCCAGCCAAATAAATCATGGCCCTGACCTCTTGCTGGACCTCGCTGTCCTCGTTTGCCTGCCTAGTACACAGGAGCTTCGTCCTTCCCCCAAAGTCAACATCTGGCCCTGATCGACCTACCATCTTCAGACTAGAGCTGGTACTCCCAAACCCAGCCCAGCCACCAAGTTCCAAGGGCCCCACACAGTACCACTTTCTTGGACCAGGTTGCAGCCATATTCCAAACCGCAGCAGAGCCAGCAGCCTTTCGATCCAACTTCTGTTGCCACTGAGAAACACCCAGGGACTGGGATCCATGCTCCTTCATTTCTAGGGTGAAGAATAGAGGACCCAGGAACACCCACAGAGGCTATACCAAGGCTTCATGGGCACAGAACACACCAGAAAAAGGATAGGGTCTCCCAACTTCTTAGGAATCACTCAACACCCATTCACTGATGTCTACTTGCTAATCCCAGGTCTCAGTTTCTTCGTCTATTCAAAATGTAGCAAGTATTGACTGAGTGTCAATATCTGGGCTAGCTTATTAAAAAGCCAGCAATGCCCAAGAGACAAGATCGCAACAATCAAGAAACTGACCATCTCTGGGTAGACAGAATGGGGGAGGGGGCAGAAAATAGTCCACCAGTGTAGATTCAGATCAAGACATACATGCTCCCAAAACGATAAAAACAGGATAACAAGACAGAAGGAAGGGATTACTTCTAGAAAAGTCAGAAACAATATTGAGGCAGAGACCTGAAAGAGAAAAAGAGTCCAGCCATGGAAAATCTGGGGAAAGAGCATTCCAGGCAGAGGGAACACATTGCACAAAGGCTGTGAAGAAGAAACACTCTTGGGGTGTTATAAGGACAGGCATAAAGGCACAGTGGAGTGGGTCAGCATGCCACAGCAGGAAGTCTATTGAAGAGATGATCTTGTTTGGATATTGTAGATCATCATAAGGAGTTTGGATTTTACTCTAAAGGGCAGAAGAAGGCTTTGGAGGGTTAGGAGAGAGAGTTGATTTGATTGATCTTATAAATTGAGCTTTCTGAATGTTTTCCAATAGACACACTGGTGGCTTGGATGCGGGGGGCGGGGGGCGGGATGTTGGTCACAACCTCCTCCCTCACAGACTACAAAATGCTCACATCATCAATCCCTTTCTCCCCAACTCCCCTGTCACTCAAACCACAAATATATGTGTAGGCACACCAAGGCACAGACACACACATGTATCACACATACATGCAAACACACATACATGCATATATGAGTGTCTGCCTAGCCACACCCACACGTTTTCCAACACACATGCACAGGTGCAGACACCCAAGGAAAGGGACATTACAGGGGATCCTAACCTGCTGGGATCACGTGCTCTTAGCTATGCCCTTGGCTTCCAGGAACCAGCTCTTCAGCCGTGGACATTTCTATGTCTTCTTTGATGTTCGGGGGTCCTCCTGCCATCATAACCAGTTGTTCGCTTGTAAGCTGTGGCCAAGAATGCACAGGGAGCAGGGCACAGAGGAGACACTTGGCAAATCAGCTCTTTGAGGGGTAGGAGCTCAACGAAGATACACCTGGACATGGGGGTGGAGCCAGACTCCCTCTCTGGGCTCAAGCCTTGGACCCAGCACCTTCTGTTCCTGCTGTATCTTGCTGGCTGGGTTCGAGGCTTTCTCCCCCGCTACTCTGTAAGCAACTTAGGAGAAGTGATAAGGCTCGGAACCTTTGCCTGTGAGAACTGCCCTGGCTCTCGGGTCATCTGATTTGACCCCACTGGGGGGCAAGTAGGCTCCACCCGGCATCATTTCTAGATAGAGGCAGACTGGCACAGGACTCCAGAGTCAGTCAGTGGCCAAAGCAGGGTTAGAGCCCATCATGGCTTCTGCAAGGCCAGCTCTGGATTATTAGCCAGGCGGGGGGCATGGCTTTTCGAAGCCCTGGGTCAGCCTGGACAAGAGCCATGAGAACCAAAGGAGGGACGGGCAGGAGAAGAGGGACCTGCCTACAGCCACTGAAGCCCCAAGTGTCCCCAGCCCTGCACCCCCTGGCCTAAGTTCAAATTCTCCCTCAGCTTCCCTACTGATTAAACCTCTGTGAGGGTCAGGCTTATGTGTCCACTTGGCTAGCCTACGGCCCCCAGTTATTCCATCAAGCACTA
The DNA here is from genome assembly GCF_949987535.1 of Balaenoptera acutorostrata. Lineage (NCBI taxonomy): Eukaryota > Metazoa > Chordata > Mammalia > Artiodactyla > Balaenopteridae > Balaenoptera > Balaenoptera acutorostrata. The sequence goes on along the minus strand of NC_080085.1, from coordinate 130,233,761 downwards.
GTCTAGGTGTTGTTATCAAGGCATTTTGTAGCTGTTGTTAATATCTACAATCGGTGGACTTTAAGTAAAGGACATTATGAATCCTTGATAATGTGGGTGGGCCTCTTCCAATCAGTTGAAGGCATTAAGAGCAAAGACTGAGGTTTCCCAGAGAACAAATTCTGCTCAAGACTGCAGCATCAACCCCTCCCTAACATTCCAACCTGCTGAACTGCCCTGCAAATTTTGGCCTTGCTAGCCCCACAGTGGCATGAGCCAATTTCTTAAAATAAATTTTTCTCTACACACGCACATATATATGCACATTTATATACATACACATACATCCTATTGGTTCCATTTCTCTGGACAACCCCGACTCAAACAAGCACCAAAGGTGAACCCTCAGCTCTTGGGAACAGCCCCAGCGCCCCTGGGGAAGAGGAGGCTATTTGCAAAAGAAAGCAAGCACAGCTGGGACCAGGTGGGAGGGAGAGGAGGAAAGGGGGGAGGGGAAGAGGAAGGGAGGAAGGAAAGGGGCGAAGGAGAGGAAGGGGAGGGGCGGGGCTCGCTTAGAGAGGGTGGCACGATGTGGGCTGCCCGACCCCCTCCCTGGCCCCACCTGTCCAGCTCTGGGAACAAGCTGTCCGGAGCAGAGTTGACAAAGGCCCTGCCTGCATTCCTGAGGACCCTGGGAGAAGCCCTTTCCAGCTCCAGGAGAGCAGCTGCAATGAAATCCGAGCTTTCTGGAGGGCCACCTCAGGAGCAGAGAAGTGTGCTCTGTGGGACTCAGGAGCCCGGGAAGCAGGAGCCGTGGGTCTCAGGCAGGCCAGGGTTGCCAGACTGAACAGATAAAAATATAGGATGCCAACTGAATTTCAATTTCAAATAAACAGCAAATAATTTTTTAGTGTAAGTATACAGTATTTGGGACTTACCTACACTAAAAATATATCCATGGTTTATCCGACATTCACATTTAACTGGGTACCCTGTATTTTAGCTGACAACCCTATGCCCTGCCCATCCTCCACATGAGTTCAAGATTTGACCTTCAACAAGTCTTTGGGTCTCAGTCTCCCCATTGGACGATGGATGGAACTTATAGTCCCCTCCCTACAGGGTGGCTGATTGTGAGAGCAGTCAAGTCAGCTGGATAGGTATGGGCATGACCTTGCGCTATTGACCTCAGATCAGATTCCCCTCTGACTACCAACTGGCCTTGACCAGTTGGGGCTTCCTGGGCCCTGGGTCACTGGGTCCAGGTGTATGCAGAAGAACTGACCCCTGGTGGCAAAGGACCCCACCACCTAAAGCCAAGCAGAGAGGGTGGGGACACTTCCTTCCCAATCCCTAGGGCGCCCAATGCCACCCAGAAACCCTGGTATTTCACCACCTTAGCCTGTCTGCCTCTCTTGAATTGGGCACCAAGGACGGCTGGGCTGTGGGAGACTAAATTCACTGTGTCTTTGAACTTGCCCCTTGCCATGTCTCTCTAGCATGCTAAACTTTTCTCTCCAACACCATAATTTCTTTCTGAAATTGCCCCAAACTCTTACTCCAAACACTCCCCAAATCCCCCACTGTCTGGTGTGACAACCTCAGGGGCCCGAAGAGCCAGAGCACCGTGGGTGCAGAGTGATCTTCCAAGTCTTGCGGGGGCCAGGAGGATGGTCCATGGCCAAGTGTGAATGGTGGGCTGAACAGACCTAAACCCCAGTGGAAGGCTCCCAGAGAAGAGAGCCAGGGAGCCCGAAGGTCTTCCCCACATGGAGGTTAGACAGATGACTCTGGGAGTGGGGGGGAGTGGTGCAGAGAACATCTGGCTTAGATGTGTGTGTGTATATGTTTGCAGTGTTTTACATAAATGAGATCATACATTTGAGGTACGTGCTGTTCTGAAACTTACTTTTTGAAGTGAACAATGTGCCTTGGGGATCTCCCTTGTCAGAACAAATCTACCTCACGTCATTTGAACACAGTACGGTATTTTGCTGCACGGCTGCACCCCTGTTTATTCACATGCTCGTGGACATCTGGGGTGTCTAGAGCCTTTTGCTTTTATAAACAATGTAGCGGGGAACATTCCTGGACATGCCTCTTTGCACATGTGTCTACATGTTTTTGTAGAGCTGGTGCCTAGAGGTGGAATTGTGGGGTTCTAGAGTACGTGTGCTGACAATTTTGACCAATATTGACATTGTCCCCTCTGAAGAGGCTGCACCAAGGGGGACCTCACCAAGGGGAAGAAAGTGCTGGTTCCTTCACAGCCTTGTCAATAGAAGATATTATGAAACTTTCTAAAAGGCATCATTGTGATGGGTGAAAAATGATCTCTATCTCACTGTTGTTTTAATTTATATTGCTTTAATTATGAATAAACCTGAGCATTTTTTCATATGTTTATTGATCTTCTGTATTTCTTTCCTCTGAACTGTCTGCTGGAGGGCTTGAATCTTTATTAAAATAAGAGCTGTTTTATTAACAGAAAGGGATGGGGGCGAAAGCTCTCCCTCCCTTCAAGCTAAGCGTCTCCAAAGAAAACATATCATCTTTTTCCCTAAAGGTGATCGTGAGCTTAGAGCCTTCACTGGGGACCAAACAAACCCAGTTAATTGCATGCAAGTTTGTGTTGAAATCTAGAGGGCATCCAGCCCCCTCCTCCCCACAGAGCAAGTGTTCACCTCGGGCTGTTGCCTGCCTGTCTGCCTGTCTGCCCTCGTCTTGTGTCTGTCTGTCTGTCCGCCTGCCTGACCACTTGCCTCCACCAATACCTTCCAACCACTGGCCTCTCCCAGCTGTTCAGCCAACCACCCACTCTACTCAGACTCCTGACCGGCTTGAGGTCTCATAGCCATGTCTGCTACCTGCTCCCACTTCCCTTGCAAGCACAAGAGGGAGGTAGAGGGAACCCAGGCCCGGGGTCAGTACACCTGGGAGTGTCTCCTACCTCTGACACTGGGGCATCTTAGGCAAATTGCTTCCTCTGCTCTGAGGCTGTTTCCCATCTCACGTGGAAGATTGGGCTAAAATCTAGTTTCCAATTGTTTCATGGTTTCAGGGAAGTGTGTTAGGGCTATTCCAGCCTCTCTTCACCCAGTGCAGTGCTGTTTTTATCACTTTCTTATGTTGGGGTTCTACGGAAGAGGCCTTTCAAAGCTAGTGGGCGCGATGGTCTGCTGCCCCCCAGCTCTGTTCACAGCACAGTCTCAGGCAGCTAGTCTCAAGCCCCAGTAAGTGAGCCTGAGTTTGGCTGCAAACCCAGATCTTCCAAGCATCTGGGAGCTTCCTCTCTACTTGCTAATGAAACTTAGGAACCTGTAAACAATTCTGCTTCCTGCTTCTGGAAGCAGCTGGTACTGAGGTCATCCCTGGAGCCCCAGGGCCCTCCCCAAGACAGAGGGGAAAGGGAAGGGGGACTCACAGAGCCTGGCAGCTGTCCTTCCATTCCTTAAAAAGACAGGAAGGACAGAAAGCAAACGCCAGGGACTATAGCTGGCCCAGGGAAAGAGGGCCACCTCATGAGCAGAGAGAGGGAAATAAGTGGCAGGGCCACCTGGGGAGCCCTTGGAACCCACCCCTCCTGGGTACAGGGCCGTCAGCAGGAGGCTACAGGAAGCTCCTCGCTTTCCACATGTGGACCCCTCTCATCCAGAATGACCACCTTGAGTCAAGACTGCTGGGTGCCAGGCGCTGGGGCTAGGGACGAGGTCCCCATCCTCACGGAGTTCCTGCTCTCCAGGGCAGATAGAAACAGATGGGCCAGAAGTCCACGGGTCTGTGGCGACAGTAGCAGGGGGTTGTTTTGTGGCGGTCCTGCCCTTAATCCCGCCACATTCTGCTTCCCTGGGAGTGTGGTAGGTGCTCCCTAGAGCTTTGCCTTCCCAGGGGACTCAGGTTGATAGAAAAGTCTTCCGTGCTTTGAGTGGAAATGCTGGTCACGCCTCCTGAACTCTGGTCCGGTCTGGGAAGGAGCAGCTCCAGCAGAAGTGAGTTAAAGACATTGACACAGCCCCAGATCTGGCTGACAAGCCTACCGGCAGAACCGTGCTGCTGAGATGCTCTGGGTCCCTTCAGATCAGCTACTAAAGGTTCCCCCTGTGACGAGCAGCTGCCTGGACAAGGCAGGGGGAGCTGCAACCACCTAGTTTAGGGTGATTGTTGCTGGCTGATGGCCCGAGGGATAACTTTGGATGCCCCACAAGAGCGAAGCATGATGACAGGAAACCTGCCGTCTGTCCCCAGACCCCACCCCACCTCGGTGTAGCAGCTGCTGCCTGCGCTGTTCCTTCTTCCTTCCTGTCTCTCCGTTGGCCCACGAATCCCTTCCACACAAAGCTGGCGGTAGATTCTGGAACCCGGAGGGCATAGGCACTTGCCTATCGGTCAACTGTGCCTCTGGTGCAGGGAACCCTTGTTGTGGGTGGGGAAGGACCTCTCTCCTGATTCCCCAGGAATGGGATTGGATAAGGTGACCTTGCAGAGTCCTCGGCTTTGCCTGCCAGGTGATTCCTCATAGAGCACTGCATCTGCTTTCAATTGTCCCCATAACCAATGACTGAAATGTGACGTGTATGTAAAATTCAAGAGAGTCGGGGGCCAAAGGAAAATGTCCAACAGTAACGAAGAGGTGGGAAAAGTGTTGTACAGGTGCAGACGCTGAGCTGCTCAAAAGCACACGCAGCCGCAGCCCCTCTGATCTGGAGGAAGGCACAGAGAGGAGGGCCCTGGGTGAGTGAGAAACAGTCCCGGTAAACTAACGACAAGCTCTCCCATCCACGAAGCCGATCCTCTTCCCAGTACTCCGCATTTTACAGATCGACAATTTGGAGCCCATGGAGGGCCGGGATGTGAGCCAGTTCACTTAGCAGTTCAGTGGCGGGGCTTAGATGCAAACCCATGTCTTCAGACTGGCCACCCAGGGTCTTTGTGGGAACAGGAGGAGGTCTGAGGGAGGAAATGGCTCAAGAGAGTTCCAGCAAACATCCTCTAGCCCCTGACCCACTCTGCCCTGCCCTTCACTCTTGGAAGACGGGGCCAGCAGTCTGGCTGCTCTCCTCCACCCCTCCCACGTGGCTCCCCATTTACTGGCTGTGTGGCCCTAGGCAATGTGGCTTGTGATCCCACCTGAATACAGTGGGGAAGGGGCCACGGAATGTGAGGCACTCAGCTCCTAGCAGAGTTCGAGCTTGAAGCTGCTGCTGCGGGATTTGCACACCGTCCTCAAGACCGTACTGCTTGTTCGTTTCAAAGGATGAACTATCCGCTGCTGGCAGAGCTGGTGGCCCTCGAGCTTGGGCCCCGGCTTCAGTTCTATCAGTGACCTAGCTCTGCATCCTCCTGGGCCTTCGGCTACTCCCCTCACCAGGGTGACTCTCTTCAGCCCAGAAACATTGCCACATCTTTCTCAGTACTAGGATAGCAGTTCCATGAGGGCAGAGACCTTGTGGGCTTTGCTCACCTCTCTCTGTCGCCCCTGCACTTAGTGCACTGCCTGACTCGTGGTAGGAACTCATCAATTGTTGAATAAAAATGACCTGAATGGTAAACTAACAAACAAACATAAAAAACCCCAACTGTCCTCCCATGGTGTTTGGTCTCACTCATGCTACTGTCCTTTCTCAACACCTGGAAAGTGTTGCCCCCACCACAGACTCTGTCTCCACTCTTTTACCTCCCAGATATTCCTCTCCCCACTCGAGTCTGGCTTACTACTCAACTGAAAGTGCCCCAGGCCAAGGTCACCAATGACCTCCTGGCATCCCGATCCAATGGACCCACCTCACTCATCTTACTTGATTTCCTGGATGCATTTCGTAGCATTGTCCTGTCTCTTCTGCTAGAAACCCTCTCCTCCCCCGCTTTCCAGGACTCTATACTCCAGTGGTTTCCCCCTGCCTGTCTGACGTCTCTCGTGGCCCATTGGGCCCGTACCCAGACTTCATTTAGCATCTTTGTGGTAACACAAATGACTCTGCCACCTGCTGCTTCAGCCTAGTCCTCCCTCTTAGTTCCCCTCAGACACACTCCACACCACACACTCAACGTCCTCCCCGCAGCCTACTCTTCCTCCACTGGAAGTGAACCTATCCTACCTTTGTGGAGAATGGTCCCACCATCTAACCCACTGTCTGAGCCCCCAGAGCTGAGAGTCATGTGGGACTCCTCCCAACCCCCTCCCAACCCAGTCAGTGACTATGCATGGTTCTGTTCCTTCTGTGATAGTTAATTTTGTGTGTCAACTTGACTGGGCTACAGGGTGCCCCGATATTTAGCTAAACATGATTTCTGGATGTGTCTGTGCTGGTGCTCCGGGTGATATCAACATCTGAATTGGTGAACTGAGTGATGCACATGGCCTTCCCCAACGTAAGTGGGCATCATACAATCCATTAAGGGCTATGAATAGAACCAAAAGGCAGAAGAAGGGGAAATTTGCTTCCTCTGCCCCTCTCTCTGACTACTTCAGCTGGTACATTGATCTTCCCCTGCCTTTGAACTGGAACTCACGCCACTGGCTTTCCTGGGACTCCAGCCAGCAGAGGCTCCATAATTGCAATTGCCTGAGGCGATTCCTTACATCAGTCTCTTTCTATCGCTATCTCTGCATCTATATAGAGATAGATATCTATAGAGATATTTATATCTCTATATCTATCAATATATCTCATATGGGTTCTGTGTCTGGAGAACCCTCATACAACCTCTTAAACATGTAATTCGGTGTTTGAGGAAACATCTTCTCCGTGGTTTACTTCTGTCTGTCTCCTCTCTCACCAACCTAGCCAATCCCATCACCATCTCTTGCCTGGATGACTGCCATAGCCTCCTACCTTATCTCTTTGATCCTGTTGAGCCCGTTCTCCATACAGCAGGCAGAGAGATTGTTGCCAATATAATAGGCGTGGTCATGGCCTCTTGCTCCCACTACCAATAAAGACTACAATACTGAGTGTGGCCTAGGGAGCCCTACATGGACTGACTTCCCTCTACCTTTTCCAGTCTCATCTTGCACACGTGTTTCCCCTTCTGCTACCCTGGCTTCTTCTGTTGCCTTAAAAACATGATGGCCTTGCTGGCCTCCAGGCCTCTTCACATGTTCTCCCTGTGCCTGGTTTAATTGTCTTCTATTCTTTTTGCCTGACTGATTTCTACTCATCCTTCAAGCTTTAGATTGGATATGGCTTCTTCAGGAAGGCTTTCTCTGGCAGCCCCCTGCTGCAAACTAGCAGAAAGTTCCACATGCTCTGTGGCTATGGCTTGTCTCACGCCTCCCCGACCAAGCTAGGCCCAGAGCTCCAAACAGGTAGGGCCCTTCCGGAGCCCCATGGCCTGGGTGGAAGCAGGGACACCCCCAGGTTGGGGGACACAGTGCTCCGCCAGCACCCCTCCCTCTATGCCCGGTCAGCCCCAGGACTCTGGGATGCTGGCATCAACCAGCCCACCCACTGTGCTTCTGTGATTAAGTGTAACCAGCCTGATATGAATGTTACCCAGCCTCTATAGCCTCTATTTTTATAGCACATAAAGCCCGGTGAAACTGAATCCATCACACAGTTTGAGCGCTTCAGAGAAATTGTTGAAAGCCACTGTTACTGGAGCTGCTAGGCTTGTGATTCATGAAAACAACATGTTTTGTCTATCAAAAAAATTTGAGAGGGCACAAATATTTTGTCTATTCTTCAGGCTTTGGGTTCTCCCATCACTCTCCACAGAGGGACCCTGGGAAAACCATTCTGAAGCCCACTTCGCCTCTCCCAACCCCACCTGCCCTGTGGGGACCTTCAGCAGCTGTCCCAGGCCCATCCATCTGTGGCAAGTAAGAATCTGCTCTGGCGCACGGTTTGAGAATGGCCAGGTGCCCCTGTCTTTGTCGGCATCTCAGAGAAGTCATGATGTCCACCCACAAGCTTTTCCAGAGTGTGTATGATGTGCTCAGGGTTGGGAGAAGAGGCAACAAAGACTCCCCCTGCCATGAATAGAGTGTTATGGGCTGAACTGTGTCCCCCCTTCCACAAGTTCATACGTTGAAGTACTGACCTCCAGTACCTCAGAACGCAATTATATTGAGAGGTAGGATCTTTAAAGAGGTAATTAAGGTTAAATGAGGTCAATACGGTGGTCCCTGATCCAATATGAGTGGTGTCCTTATAAGAAGAGGAGATTAAGATAGAGACATGTACACAGGGAAGACCACATGAAGACACAGGGAGAAGACGGCTGTCTACAAGCCAAGGAGAGAGGCCTCAGGAGAAACCAACCCTGCCGACACCTTGATCTCAGACTTCCAGCCTCTAGAAATGGGAAACAATACATTCCTGTCATTTAAGCCCCCCAGTCTTTGCCATGGCACCCCGAGCAAACTAATACAAGGAGCTTGCGTTATGACTGCAGAATAAAATCAGTCAACACATTTTATTTAATTGAACACTGAGTGTGAGCCAGGCACTGTGCTGAGTTCTGCGGAAGAAGTGGTGAGAAAAAAAAAAGTTATACATGGTCCCTGCCCTTGTGGAATTAACAGCTGGGCAGGAAGCGGGGGGGGGGGGGGTGTGTGCTGGGAGGATGAACAGTCAACAAGAAAACAAAAGCAAAGTGATCTCCAAAGGAGACCAGCAATGCCATGTGAGTGGCCTGCGGTGGGACAATCTGGACAGACTGGGGTTCACATGATAAGGCCGGCACTTCTTCCCTGGGAGGCCTTGGTCAAATGGCATGCCTTTCGGGCCTTGCTTCCCTCACATGTCACGGGTTTATTGGGAGGATCATCTCAGTTAATGCATCTACAGGGCCTGGCGTACACTACGTGCTCAATAAATGCTGGCTTTGATCATTTCCAAGCACAGCTCGTGGCTCCTCTCCACTGTCCTTCAGTCCCTTCATTCTGTGAGATCTCAAGCCAGCTGCTGTAAGGGTGTGGCCGTGGTACAGGATGGGGTCTGGGGAAAGGGTGAAAAGAGGGGTCCCACCTTCCCAAGACCTCATGTATTAGCTTCCTTGCACGGACTAGGCTGGGACCCTAAGTGGCTGCCTAGAGTGCTAGTTTCTAACAAAAAGAGCCTGAAGTTCAAAACCTGTGTTCATAACATGATCCCATCTGTGTGCTGGAGTCTGCTTGAAGAGTCTTCATTTGACTTGCCGGCATCTCCAGAAGCTTGGCATCACTCAATAAGCCAGCTTGGGATAAGAATGGAACCTAAGGCCTCTGGCTGTCATTCTTGGCATTGAGCCTCCACATTCAATCCTTGAAAGAGGCCCTGAATTTCACTGCCATCGTCTCATCACTGCCATGACTTTTCCTATTAAAGGGTGGATTACTTTCATTACTGGGGATGGCCACAACTTTCACCAGCAACTTCCCATGGCCATACCTCACTCCACACCAACAGCTGGGAGTGCTCGGGGCTAAGACCACACTTCCTCCGAGGGGACGCTAAGGCATCATTGCCCTCTGGACAGTCTTGGACTCCTGCCATCCTCAGAATTCAGGAAGCCGAGCCAGGGCAAAACCTGAGTATTATGTCCCACCTATGTAGGGCACAGAGAAATTTCTCCCTCCCACCCCTCCCCCAGAGCTGAAACCAAGCAGGACATCTTTTCTAGTAAAGGACACCTCTATTAGTAACCAGGGATCAGGTGACAGGGAACTTGTTAACATGATTTGTGACAGACCCTACTAACCTCATCCCAGCGGGATGGGTCAGCAGATCATCTTACACGCATGGGGCAAACTTTAGGACCCAGGACATCTCTGCTTCCTGCTTCTAAACTGGTTTGGGCTGTTTCCTTATCTACAGCCTGACTTTTGGAGAAACAAGTTTGGCCCACAACCATCCAAGACGGGTGAGGACAGAACACAAATGAATACCATTTGCTCTTTATTATTATTCATTATCTTCTGGTACAGAAAGAGACAAACTTAACAGCTAAACCCAACAATTACAAAAAGAGAGAGAGAGAGAAAGAAATCAGAAGTACGTTTGTTTGTTGCCCCCAGGCTCCAGTGAAATCCTGACATATTACTGAATGTACAGATTTCCCAGCTGACATGGGTCAACACATGAATTACGAGCACAGTTTAAAGTGGTACCAAAATTAATCCATTTCACAGTAATCTTGTCTATAAGCTCAGTTGCACATATCAGGGTTTCCACTGTCACAAATTCACGACCACAGAGTGAAAGAGCAGGTGTGTTCAGGCCTGGGAAAGTGGCATCCGTAAGGGGAGACAGATTGGGAGGCATAAGCAGCTGTGGGATTTGTCCCAATCTCGAATATCTGTGTTAATACTTGGGCTGGGGGCGGGCAAAGGGCAGGCTCCGGGCAACGGTCACATAGCTCAGTACAGTGGGACAACTGTTGAGGCACTGAGCCCGAGGGGGTGTGCTGCGCTGTTAGGATATCTTTGTCAGGAAAATTCTTGCTCCAGAAAGACTCACCGCCCACAGCCTGTGAAAGGAAAAGCTCGATGCGTTTGAATATTTGGGGGCGAATGATGGGAGCGGCCGGTCTGATAGCGAAACATCTGCTTTACAGACGATTTAGCAAGATATACAGTTATATTACTTTAAATTGCAGTTTAGTTCACAAACTATTTTATTCATAGAGCAGATAAAGGAGGAGAATGAAAAGCTGCCATACCCAACATTCCCACAGTAGAGAGAGAACCAGAGATCATCCTGTACACGAAGAGCCCGACAAATGAGAGCTGCCGAAGGCACGGTGAAGGGATCCATAATATCTTGAGCCTTTTATTTGAAAAAGGTACTCATATTAAACTAGATCCCTCTTACACATATGCCCCTGAGAACTAACTGAAGGGAAGAATACCTTGAATATTTCTACGGAGTGAGAATCGCAGATACCGTGAATTATCTTAAGTTGTGATTTTCTCTAAGTTTTGAATTAGTGGGCTTCGAATTGATGGGCTTTTACCATAGTTGCAGGCAGTCTGATTAAAGTACTTTTAAATTAGCTAATTATACTGATTAGCATGAGTAGCGTTCGGTGGGGAGGGTGTGCTTGTTTCTGAATCAGTGCAATCCTGACATGGAGCTGCGTTCTTGTCAAGCTGAAAAGCAGCCTAGACAGCAGCTTGGCTGCCCAGCTCTCCATCTCGGCCTTGAACGTGAGGGCACACACATGACACGTAGCACACACACGCACACTCCTAGAAACAGAGAGTGTAGGTAAGAGAGTTTCTCTTAATAATCTCTCTCTCTCTCTCTCTCTCTCGGACAAAGGAACAATCTAGAGGCAGCGTAGTTTTTAGTTCTTCTTGTGGGATGCCATTTGGTTGTGAAAAGATCAACCCCCAGCCAGAGAAGAACCATCTGGCTCCAACTCCTTAGCAAAAAGATGCTTTCCTGACCCGGATCCGTCATCTTCAAGCTACCGAAAACACAAAGTCCAATAAATTGGGCAGATTCTTATTTTCCGAAGCACCCTAAGGAATTCACACTAGTGGCAGTGGGATTCGCAAGTAGAAGAGGAGGGCCCTGGCCTCCGGGTAAGACGGCGCAGTGTTGTGTGTCCATCAGCCAGGGCGCGTCACAGCTGTGCAGGGCTGCACACGCTGGGCACCTGCGCACTCCACTTCCTGTTGTGCTTTCGTTTTGTAAACCCCCAAGTGATGGGGAGTAGCAGGGGAGGGGCAAGATTGTGATGCTTGTTTGAAAAAGTCTTTGAAAGATTTTGGTTGAAAACATGTGACAGTCACATTCCAAGGAATTTGTCAAAGCCTTTTCTATTTTTTTTTAAGTGAAAATTATCTAAATAACCAGCCCTGCCATTCCCAAAGTCAACAGTCACACATCTTTCCACCAAAAATAAAAATAAAAACCAAAAAGGCCCAGGAGTGCTCAGATTTCCTTCAGCTGCTGATACCCACGGAACAGGAGCCAAGGCTGGGGGCACTGCTCCAAAAGGGCATGTGAGGGGGGGGGGGTTCCCACAGTGGGGAGGCCCACAGGATGGAGTTGCTTCATCTTCATCCAAAACCTTTTGTGAAGGAGGGCGGAAGGCGGCAACTCTGGCGGGCTCGCTCCAACAGCTAATCTCGGCTTTCCTGACTCAGGGTCCTGTCCTCAGGCTGCCTAGCCCTGGGAGGTGACATTCCTCCCTTCAGACCGGAACCCTCCTGGTACAAATATAGCCACATGCCGGCTATTGTTTCAGATAAGCATGTGAGAAAAGGCAACGTGCACACGTGTATACACACACACACACACACACACACACACACACGTCCAAAAACAATGAAAATGTGGCTACTGCAGATTAAGCGCTGTATCAAATCAACATCCATACAAAGACAGAGTTTGAAAAGATATGTACAGGGCATTCGTAAAAGCCAAATGTGCACCACGAGGAGTTATGACCATGGTGTACTGTACAATCTTTTTTTCTATGATATACTGCGAAAAACGTCCCAGAGACCACGGTGGCAACCCCACGTGGAAGAACGCTGCGAAGCACCTGAACCGGAGAGCTCGGTGCCTGCAGGATGCAGGCCGCCCTCCAACGGGCCGGGCTCCTGCATCCCACCCGCTCCCACCTCCAGCCGGCTGCAAACAGTAAGCAGCTCAGCAGAGAGGGGCTCGACGGGGGCCAAAGGGAGCAGGCAGTCCCGGGCAACCTCCCTCTGGCTCTGGTGAGTGGGGCCCACGGCTGGCTCTCTCTCGTGCTCCAGGGTCACACGCAGGCACGGCCCCCGAGGAAAGGCTGGGATGGCAGGGACCGGCCCCGGAGCCTCAGGCTGCCCCGGGTCCTCCAACATGGCTGAATAGGATGGACCCCAGCATCCCTCATGGACAAAGCAGGGGCTTTCTAGGCCCAAAATGCCTTTGTGAAAAAGGGCAGGAGTGCGGTGCTGGAGGCCCAGAGGGAGGAAAAGAGGAAGGAAGGAAAGGTGGAATGCCACCTGGTCAGCACCTCTGGCATCAGGGAGCTCTCGGGGAAGGGGAGCAGGGGTGCAGAACGGTCCAACTCGCGGGAGACTGACTCCCCAGGTTGAGACTCGACTTCAGAGTCCTACAAAGGCCTCCGCTAAAACTGGTCCCTTATAACCTACATATTTCTAGAAGAATCTTCCTAAGGGCAAACTGCACTGGCTTCCCGGTGTCTCAAGCACTGCACAGACGTTAGCTCAGCCAGCCTCCAGGAGGCCTGTGAGGTAGGGGTAAGGATGGAAAACCCCGGCCACAGGGTTGTGCTGTCCAAGCTGGTGGCCTCGCTGGGGTAAGAACACAAAGCCTCCTCGTTTGAAGCATGTTCCTGGGTGAGTGCCCAGGACTGGAGGGGCCTCCAGAAGTCATCTGTGGCCTCTAGGCAGGGCTGCATTCAAAGAACGAGGCCTGAGGCCTGCCTTGGAGAGCTGTTTAGACAGAGAGAAGCTTGTCTTCTCAGTGGGTTTTAAACTGCTATGGTTGCCAATAGACCCTGGCTGTGCACTCTTTGGGGCCCCACAAAAATTTGCTACATTTTTTAAAGCACCACAGAGGAAAAATGGTTTGGTGCTGAGGCCAGGAGGATGAAGATGGAGGGGTGGGGAGGCAGTATTGACAGTGTCTTTTGCGCGGTCACTGACATTTAAAGGGCGGGTCACCTCTGCCCCGCTGCAGCCCGAAGCCTCACTGAAATGGAGAGGTGGGCAGCTCCTGGGCCACAGAAAGGGGTTACTAACAGTGGACCAGCATCTGCTAATGACAGAGCAAATCACTGATGGGCCGTCAACCCCAGGTCATGAGCTTCCCCATCTCCCCCACAGAGAAATTTCTAAAAAGGGACACTTTTGGATCTTCTCCCCTGGTGGGCACCATCATTAAGAAGAAATCAGCCATCTGAAATTCAAGTTCACCTCAACACACCTACTCACGAAAAGGGCAGTAGCCTAAAAGTTCACAGCCAGAGAGCACAGTGCTGAGGAAGCCCAGTTCGTGGGTTTAATCATCCTACGGGCCAACCTCACAAGCAGAAAACTTCAGCTCTCTGCCCCAGCCCGGACCCCGCCCGTTCAAAGGCCATGGGCTCCACAGGCAGGGTCAGCAGCGTCCGTTTTCCCGAGGCTATGATAGGTCTCGTGCCAATGGGTAGCGGCTTTAGCACAGCTAAAGGTACACGTGCCTGGAGAGCCAGGGTCTGGGGGAGGCCAAGCACAGTAGAATCAGAGCTACCCTCCAGATGGCAACGTCCCCAGTCTGAAGGAGGTAGCTCTGTCGGCCAGGCCCCGCCCCTCATCCTTAACACACCCCCGTCCTCCTTCCAGGTGACTCCAGACATTCCCTTGAACCTGGTCGGGAGTGTGGGGTGAGTGTCGGGGGAGGGGAGTGTCACAGATGATCTGCGTGACTGATTTCCCTTGAACCCCTATGAGTGGCCCAGGTGATATCGTTCTGTTTTATTGTGTTCGTTGTGTTATTACTCTTTTCGATTCTGTTCTGTCCTTGTCCTTGTCAAACGTGAGCAAGGACAGAAAGCACAGGGCTAGTGAGGGAAAAGGGTGCTGAAGGGCTGGCTTCTCTCCCTCATCTCTGTGGCGAGGCTTCAGACAAACCGGTCTTCGGCCAGCTGCGTGGCCCCCAGGCCCGAGCCTATGGACATTCTGGCCACAATCAATTCAATGGGGTGATTCCTTTGGCATAAGAGAAGCCAGTCCCTGACAGGAAGACAGGATGGCAGGGGCGTGAGGGCTTCCGGAAGAGCTAGGCTCTCTGGCCTGTGGCTCTCCCCAGAGGTGTTGATGCATGCGTGATCCCTACCCCCTCCACCTGTCTCTGACAACCGACTTCCTACAAATCCACAGATAGGAAATTATTTGGCAACAAGGAGGCTAAGGCTGTTTTGTGGTGGCACAGTCTTAAAAAAGTTAAAAAGAAAACAGGAGGCCCCTGAACGAGGCTTTCACACTGGACAGGACCCGAGTCCTGCTACTTGTCTGAGTCGGGGTTGGCGGCCACTATCTCCTCATACTTCGGGGGTGGGTCGCTGTAAGAGATGCTCGCCTCCTCACCGCTGCTCTCCTGGGGACCTGTCACCTCCTCGTAGGACGGCGGAGGGGTGGCACTGGACAGCCTGGAGAGAGACAGCTCAGGAAGGTAGAGGGCGCTCTCGAGGCGGACCGTGGTTCTACCCCCGCGACTAGGCCCCAGCACCACCTGCGGGGGGCTCCCTGTCTCCCGGTGCCCAGAGGTCTCCCCCTGGCTGTGCACGGTGCCCCGGTAGACCATGACCCGGGGCAGGCTGTGCCCCGCGCGACTCGCTAAGTACCGGTTCTGAGCATAGGAGGGGTGATGACGGGTGGCCTTCTGCAGCTGGCACCTCCAGATGATGAACAAGGCGATGACAATCAGCAACGCCACCCCCAGCAGGGGCACCACCACGTACATGGCGTCTGAGCTCTGCGCAGGGTCTCGGACTGAATAGACTGCATTCGGGTACCCTTTCCAGAACTCCATCTGCAAAAGGAGGAGGAAGGCGGCTGACACTTACACGGAAGCTCTCGTATCCCAGATGGAGCTCAGAGCCCTTCAGCAGGTCTGGTTTTACGTTCAGCGGGATCTGCGGCTGCCCCCGCCCTGCCCTGTCTGACTAGCCTCTGAGCGCCATCAAAGAGGCCGTGGAATGCCCCGAGGACAAAGGACAACACTCACAAGTCAGGAGGCCCCCAGAGTCAGGCAGATGGGACTCTAAGGACAGGTGATCTGTTCTTCTGCGGTCCCAGTGGCCCTGGCCTGGACTCGGCTGGCTTCCCTTCATTGCTTCCAATTCGTCTGAGGTCCCCAGGGCCCACTCTGCTTATTCCCGAGGCCAGCTGTGCTCCCAGCACCCAGCCCCAGGGCGGTACATGCCGTTTTCTCCTTGTCCTCAAACACCTCCTTGACCTCCTCGTAGCTGCAGATCTCCTCCATGCACTCCCGCTCGATGGTCCCCTGGCGCAGCTCCTCCAGGAATTCATTGGCACGAGGGAACCGTTTCAGGACCGAATGGGCATTCTTGGCCTCCAGAAACACTGAGGAGAGAGTCACACCGAGGTCTGGAATGGGGAGGGGCCCAGAGGCTCCTGCCGACCAGACCCAGCCCAGGCACAGAGGCACAACTATGGAGGGAAGCAAGACAGAGCCAGCAGGCAGGACACCACCCCAGACACGTAGAAGGGACGGAAGGGCTGACTTTCTGTGATGCCACGGTGTGTCTGCCTAGAATGTCATGGACACGACGAGACTCTGGAGGAAAATGGGGCTCTCTGAGAGTGAAGTGCATGTGGCATGGGAACCATGGACATGACAGATTTTGAGTGTTTTAGTGAAAAAGTATGCAGTATCTTCTGCCTCACCTCAAAAAGAGAAAATCAGGGCCCTTATCATAAGAATGTATTTCCCTTTGAGGCTGACGCTGTAACCAACACTAAAGAGCCCCAGAAGACGCTGCCAGGGTGGTGTCCCTCCACCTGAATGGACACCTGTGCCGTCAGGTGGCCTGGCATCGATAGTCTTGCCCCAGACAGTCTGGTACAAACCCAGGCTGCGGTAGATCGGGAGACTGGATGCACGTGAACCGGAGAATGCCTCTGGGAAGAGGGGTAGCGGGGTCTAGATGGAGAATCTAGGCTTTTGGAGACTGGGCACAGATGCATCCATCAAAAAGGTCATGGAGTGGGAGCCGTATCTACTTATTCTCAAGGGGAACCCCAGCTCCAGCTGAGCCGATTGGCACCCCCATAAGCCTGAGCTGAGACTTTAGAGGATGAAAGAAGAGGTGACATCTGCTCCTGGTATTCCCCTCGAGGTGGGACTTCCTAGTCCTCATGTCAAGCAGCCCCTCTTGGTGCCCAGGCAGGCACCGCTCCCCAGGCCCCACGGCCGGCCACATGATTTTCTCTCAGAGTGGCCTGGGGAGCTGCGCATCTCCGCGGGAGCACGTGCTCCAGAAGGGAGCCAAAGAGTTGAGAGGGTAAAGATGTGAGCCAGCCAATTGGACAGGGGCCACAGGAAAACCCCCAGGGAGAGGAAAGCTGGAAAGGACTTGATAGTCAGACTTGCCCCTTTCCCATGAGCCCCTAGGCATGGCTCTTCTCCCCCTCAGCCTGGGCCCGGAAAAACTCACCTGCCATGGCGCTCCCTCAGATCGAGTGTCTCACTTCCCTGACAAAGGAGAAAAGCAGAGTCATGGTGAAATCACACCCCAAAACCTACAGGGCACCCTCTTGGTCCTGGGATGTG
This sequence comes from Balaenoptera acutorostrata, assembly GCF_949987535.1. NCBI lineage: Eukaryota > Metazoa > Chordata > Mammalia > Artiodactyla > Balaenopteridae > Balaenoptera > Balaenoptera acutorostrata. The sequence continues at coordinate 130,216,563 of NC_080085.1, read as the reverse complement.
ACTCCCACCCACACTGGCCGGGTCAAAGGGCAAAGCAGCACCCCACGGGCCACATCATCCTCTGCGCAGCCACTTACAGCCCTGCCGCTCTCATCCCTTCCCAAGAGTACACTCAGAGAGTCTAGACCTAAGGGTTGAGTGTTTTCTTTCAAAAAAGAAAAACTCCTACAGGCTGAGGTTCCGCCTTCCTCACTCTCCTCGATGAATCTCTGCACTTTTGAGCTGGAAAAGACCTCAGAGACAAGGGGCAACAACAGCCATCTCCAAAGTCATGGCCCAAGCCCAGATGACCTGCTCGTGTTCGAGCTCATGTTCGTCTTCCACACACAGGGTGGCAAGGATCTCCTGAAACAGACTAATCTCTCTTCCCTTTGCATTAAATAACACGGCAGCAGAGGACCTAGACATTAACTGATGTGCTCAAAACTGAGCCGCTAGCTAGACAAGACTGTTGCCTCTAATGGGAACTATCATCTGAAAGCTCAGGAATTATCCAGCCAGTATGTAAACCATGGCCGCAGCACACTGCCCTCCCCCGCAACGTACACTCCCACTCATGCACATATTCCAGAGCACTGGCCAAGCCGTCCACATCTGGGAGCAATCACCCCACTGCTCCCCTCCCAAGCAGAAGCTCTGGTTTTATGACTAACTGGATGTAAGACACAGGAACGGTGTAACCCTTTTTGCCTAGGCTGCCAGGAAGTTCAGTATTAACATTAACCGTGAAGGACAGGCGCCCTGGAAGCCCAGCTGTTAAACACTTGTGTGTTCTCCCCTGTGACATGGTACCCACTTTTCTACTTATGTTTTCAATCTTATGTATATTTAAAATATATCCTCTAATCCTTTTGGCAAACAGGTAGAATATTAATCATAAATAAAATTAAAACTCAAGGAAAAATAGCAAATGTAACATCCGTGTATGGAAACACTGTGTTAAGGGTGCCTTTCTCTTTTGCACCCTACAACAATCCCACCCAAAACTATCAGCATGGGAATTTGTCAACAGATGGGCCTGCCATTGTGAGAAAAGTTGACCCCAAGTGTTTGTTTATAAGAGAGAAGATGTAATATTTTCTCAAAATCCTGCTTCTGTTATGGATCTCTGAGGTTCCCCTAAGGCCAATGCCAGTCACGTGTCTAAGGTGTGGGTGTGGCATGCCTAACAGCAAGGTTTTTGATTGAAGAAAAATGGAGCTGTTGTGTCAGGGTTTGAAAACAATGAGCAAAGGCTTTAATAATAAGTGACGACAGAAAAATACATGTTTCATTGCTTATCAATGAGAACTGCATTTAAATTTTTTCTGTGGAGAAATTACGTAACAGCTTCCATATAGCTATGTCTTATCCCAAACACACCCGACTGTGGTGCATGCACACCCACACGTATCATAGGCCAGACTGTGTTATCCTGACACCTGCATAAGTCATTAGTTCATTTTTAAGCTTCAGACATGCCAGGAACTCCTCCAAACAGCTCCCAGGCATGGCCCACTGCATTAACAATTCTGTGGCCACCCTCACTACTGCTGCTGCCCTGAGGCCTTCTCCCCCTCCTTCCCCAAAATTTAGCGCCTGCTTCTTCCCCTATAAATACACCATCAATAGGCCGTTACTATGGCAACAGTGAGGAAGCGCGAGGGCTCCACGACAGAGAATACTGCTGCAGTCACGCATGTATATGTCCCTCCTGCCCCTGGTGGATACTGTAAGGCTGAGTGGAGGCCGAAGGAAATTTTAACCCACTCCCCACAGGAACACAGCTGAATCCTGACGGCCTGGAAAGGAAGGAAGGCAGGGACTGGCCACCACAAAGACCTTCCTTAACCGCCCCCCCCACCCCCGCCAGGCTGCAGCTGCCCCGTCCCAGCACTCTGGGACATCACTCCCGAAGTCCCTCGCATGGGGACTGGCAGCCATCTGAGCATCTAGTGTCCCAAGATGTGGCCTCAAAAACGTTTCTCCAAATCCCAGCCCTTTGCATTTCCCTCACTCAGAACTGATCACTAGGAAAGGCTTCTGTGATCTCCAAATCTCATGACTCATCAACCCACCCGATGACACGGAACTCCCAAATTACGCTCCAACTCAAACTCTGGGCCGTCCTCGTCCCCCTTCCACTCATGCCAGCCCTGAAAGTGCCCGTCCTCGCCCACCGTCGCCCGCCACCAGTGCCCACCACCAGTGCCCGCCACCAGAGCCCTGCCCAAGAACTCCTGCTTCTGGCCCAGCAACTGGGTCTGCTGGTGAACCCCCAGCGCCCTGGCCCGGCCGGGCCTCCAGATCCTCCCCCAACAGGGCCCAGCGCCCAACTCAGTGGCCCTGGACGCGGCACCGGGCCCTCGGGGCTGGGGCGCCCAACCCCAGCGGCCTCACCGTTCTCCGGGCCCAGGAGGCGGCAGCCCTGTTTGCGCACGCAGCCCGCCACCTCGCTGCTGCGCCTCTTCCAGCAGGGCCCCTGTCCCCGCCCACCTGCTCCCCGTCGGCCAAGCCCCCCGGCCCGGCCCGGCCCAGCCGTCTCCTCCCACCCTCCCTCCCCGCCCCGCTGCCCTCCCACCGCCCCGGGCGCCCCGTGGCTCAGCCCGGCCGGGGCCGAAGTGCGCCTGGAGCTCCCGCCCCTCGCAGCCGGACGCCCAGGCCCTACCCATTACCTCGGTACCCCCCTGGCCCTGCTCTCCTCTGGGGGCTCCGCCGCTGCCCGCCCCCCACACCCCGCCGCGCCAGGTCTGGCCTCGCGCCCCGCGCCTTGCGCGCCACCCTCGAGCTCCACGACCACCGCGCCCCGGTCGCCAGGCCGCGATCGTCGCGCCGCACCGCGCGCCGGGCCGCCGGGCCGAGGAGAGGAGAAGGAGTGGGGGGCGACGAGAGCGGGCCGAGGGGGTAGGGAGGGCGGGCCGGCGAGCTGGGCCGGAGGGGCGGTGGCGCGCACCGAGCACCGCGCGCCCGCGCCCCACTCCGCCGGCGCCGCCCCTGCCCCCGCCCTTGCCGCCGGGGGGCGGGGCCTGGCCGGCGGGCCCGGGGCGATCCCGGGACCCTCGGCCGAAGGCGCGGCCCCCGTCGTGCCCCCGGGCGCGGGCCCTCGGAAGCCCGGCGCCGCAGCGGGCTCGGGCAGCCGTACCCAAAGCCCGCGCGCCAGGCGTCCCCGCGCAGCCCAACCCCCCAACTGTCCCCCACCCCGGCTCACCTGTCATTCCGGCGGGCCCGCCCCCGACTACCAGCCGAGAAAAGAGGGGCGGGGGCCCGCAGCCCGGGCCTTCCTCGTCAGGGTGCCAGCGGGCCTGCAGAAGAAGGGCCGGGTCGAGGCCGCGTTCAGCCAATGACTGGGTGACCTTGGCTTCGTCACTTACCTCCCCCCGACCCTGCCCCAGGACGGCAGTCTTCTCTCTGGTCAAATCTGGGAAATGGGGAGCATCCTGCCGCCCTCGCGGGGCTGCAGCGAAGTAGTGGAAGAAATGGGCTTGGGAAACTCTTGACGCGCAGAAATGGGAGAGGATGGAATCTTCTGGGCCTGCAAGGGGAGCGCTGGGTGGGGGTGGGGCCCTCAGGAGGCCGCGCTGTGGGAGGTTCAGCATGACAGGACGAGACGCTGGTAGCAGAGGGATGACACTAGTCCTGGGAGGACCGCGGGAAGAGGGGGGCTGCTAAGAGAGGGCAGGACGGTTCCAGGAGAGCTCAGGGTCTGGGTTTGCCAAAGCCTCCCACGAGGGGCCCTGTGCGGCCTGCTGGGTTTTCGGGGCTCTTTTTGTTCTCTGCGCTTCTGGAGCCCAGCCCAGCACGGGAGTTGACGCGCCCCTCCCCCCAATTTGGTGTTTTGGGGCAGAATGAGCCTGGAAGGCGTCACCTGAACTACCTCTGCCCCCCATCCCAGGCGGAGAAATACCAACTTGCCCACCACCCTCGGTTTGGTGAAAATAGGGAGGGAAAGCTTCCATCACCCCAGCGGCTTCCAGTTCAGCTCCGGGCTGGCAGAAAGCAGCCTTGGCCAGGGCCCAGCTCCCCATCTTCCTCCCCTTTCCCCACTCCCAGTGGTGCTTTCCTCTCCATCCCTGCCTCCTGTTCGCAGAGTCCTCCCCTGGCTTGCTTGCTCTTCCAAGGCAGCAGGAGCCTTCTTTGCCCAGCACAGACCATCTGAACCCTCCCCAATGAAGAAGGCAGCAGGGCCGGCCCCCTGGCCTGTGGGGTGGGCTTCCACAGAAAAAATCAAGTTCACCTAGGATTGAGAATGGAGCTCCTTTGGGGCCCAAAGGGCTATGTATCTTTTCAAAGCACCCTCAGATCAGAGGGCGAGATCCTGGGCCCTGATTGGTGGGGGAAGTGGTCTGAGGCTCTTCAGGAACTGACTTCCTGGGTCTCCTAGTCCACCACCGTGTCCCATCCTGATCTTAACAACCACTGTGTTCACAGATGACTTTATGTAGCTTTCAGGGTGAGGTGAGGGTCCATGGTTTCCACCGCCTTCTGGCATCCCCAGCTGAGCTTCTGGCTCCAGCAAAGCCAGTCTAATTCTACTTCCCTCTCTGCCCAGGATGCCTTTCCTCCCACCGTCAGCCTCTGTGCATTTGTATTCATTCTTCCCAAATAGCTCAGATGACATCTCTACTCTTGAGGTCTTGTGGGATTCTCCACCCCCACCTGTGTTGAATGTTCTATTCTCAGCTCTCTGTCTGCAGAGACTGTAAACGTGCAGGCTTCTGTGGATGCCAAGGGCAGGAAGGAACAAGAGCAGTGCCTCTGCAGCACACTGCCTGCTTCGACTCTTGGCGGTACCCCAGATCAGCTCTCTGATACTCAGCAAGTGACTTAACCTGTCTGCATCTCAGTTTCCTCATCTGTCAAATAGGAGTGATGATAATAGTACCTGCCTCAAACGGTGAGGAAGAGGGCAAATGGGATAGTCATGTCAAGTGTTCCTGGTGCTTAAGTATGAGTGCAACGCATGCTGGGTTTTGCCTGCATCCAGCTGCGTTGTGTTCATTTGGTTGCTCACTTGTGTTGCACACTTGCCTCTTCTATCTCGAGGCCAGGGACCTTGCCTCTTTGAGTGTCCCTAGCACCCAACAGAGAGCCTCATCCACAGCAGGCTTAGTAGATGCTTGCAGAGCGGAGGCAGGAGAGGCTGGGCTGCTGTGAGAAGCTGGAGTGGGGGTCAGCCTTCAACTTACCACCAAGATATTGTCCCCAACACCACCAGCAGCTCTGGCCCCTGTATCCTCCCTGTGGGGAGCCTGAGTCTTGGCTTCCTCCAGATTTTGGCTCCCTTAGAGGGCTTTCTGCCACCCCTCAAGATGGCTACAGGCACTCCCAAGGACTGGCTGGGGAAGGCTGCAAGCTTCCCCCCCCCCTCTGCCTCTGCTTTTAGATTGTGGTCTGAACAGCCCCCTCTGCACCAGGATGGGAAGGGCTTGGCCACTGGTTACTCTACCTTGGCCAGGCACTGGGCAGTTTGGTGCACTTCGAGGCGTTTTCTTTTTCCAATCAAATCACAATTCCTTTATAATCTCCCACAGGCTACTTGCACAGTTCAGATCTTCATAATCTGAATCCTAGAGAGATGTTCTGGTCTTCCTGTGAACCTTCACGCCCTCTCCTCCATCTTCATTACATCCAACGTGCAACCTCTCTTTACTCACTACGTTGGTGATCTCAACAAACACACCTTGCCACACATCAAATTCACATGTGTAGAGCACATCGTGGGAAGACCTAGCTCCAAAAAAAGTGTACGGTACAGTTGCTAATAAGACAAAAAGATGGCAAAAGGCAGATCATATTTCAACGAAAATTCCCAATACAGTGCAAGAGGATAGACCTTCCACCCCAACCTGATCCGAACTTCTAACCTCTCTCCATTTTCGATCCAGATCCCATCTGGCAGGACCAGCTTCATGGCTGTTGGACCTATGGAGTTGGACACGGTTCGATGCCTAGAAGGGTTCCCTATGCTTGGTTCAAAGCTCTGCTGTCACCATCTTGAAATTATTAATACTTTTTTGAGCAAGAGACCTGCATTTTCATTTTTCACTGGGCCCCTCAAAGTATATAGTTGACCCTGCCCATCGAGGACATTCCCAGCATCCTTGATGGTCCCATCCCAGGGTCTCAACCACCCCACCACTCTTTGACTCCTCCCCTCCTCCTTTCTGCCAACATTGGCCAGTCTCTCCTTTCCTCACCCCTCAAGTGCACTGACTCCATCAACTTCCACCACATGGCCTCTCCCTTTGACTGAGAGAAGTACCCTCTTCCAGCCTCATTCAATCCTGGCACCTCACTCTCTACCCCACCGTTATCCAGCCCAGGACTGAACCCTCCTATGAGCCCTGTTGACCCCCATCCACTTATGTCCTCACTGACCTTTGCCCCATTCCTGAGTCTAAACACTTGTCCTTACTCCAGAAGAGTCTCAATCCATCTCTGTACACTGATCAACAAATCAAGCAAGTATTCTGGACTGAATTGCATCCCCCCAAATTCATATGTTGAAGTCCTAATCCCCTCAGAATGTGACCATATTTGGAAACAGGAACCTTACAGAGGTGATTAAGGTAAAGTGATGTCATTAGTGTGGGTCCTACTCCAATCTGACTGGTGTCCTTATAAGAAGAGATGATTAGGACACAGACATACACAGAGGGAGACCATGTGAGGACACAGGGAGAAGGCAGCCATCGACAAGCCAAGAAGTGAGGCCTCTGAGTAAACCAACCCTGATGACACCTTGATCTCAGACTTCCGGCCTTCAGATCTGTGAGAAAATAAATGTCTCTCCTTTAAGCCACCCAGCCTGTGGGACTCTGTTGTGGCAGCCACAACACACTAAGACATCAGGTATTTACACGGTGCTACTATGTGCCAGGTACTGTTCTAGGACCTGGGATCACGGAAGCCGACAAAACAAACAATTCCTACCCTCATGGAGGTTAGACAAAAAAGCAAAGAAGTCAAAGATACAGGATGTTGGGTGATGATAAAAATGAAATAGAGAAGGGTCTTGGCTCAAATGCCATCTTCTCTGTGAGGTCTTCCCTGCCCACTGCATGTAAACACTCTCTGCCCTGATGCCACGGCTTTTGCATGTCCTAGTGTCAACCAAGAGGCCAATGTGCTGAAGTGGGGCAAGTGAGAGAGGAAGATGGTAGGGGATGAAGCCAGAGAGGCCACGATGGGGGTGGTGAACGATCATGCAGGGCCTTAAAAGCCCTTGTAATGACTTCGACTGTTCGAGTGAGGTGAACAGACAAGTACAGAAGCAGGGAGACTATTTAGGGACTATTGAAATAATCCAGGTGAGAGACAATGGTGATGCAGTGGAGGTGGTGAGAGGCAGATTCTGGGTCAATTTTGATGGTAGAGTCACTAGAATTTGATGACAGATTGGTATTGGGCTATGACAGAAAGACAGGAGTCAAGGACAGCTCTCAGGACTTTGGTCAGAGGAACGAGAAGGATGGAGGTACATGGACTGAATTAAGGAAGACAGCAGTGGAGTAGGTTGGACAGAGGACTCTGGAGTTCAAGGGCAAGGTCAGGGCTGGAGATATAATAGGAGAATAATTAGAGTCTAATCCGTATTAAAAGTCACGAGACTGGATGAGATCAACAAGCGAGTGAGTGTAGAAAAAGAAAAGCAACCCAAGAACCAAACCCTGGGCAGGCCAACATTTAGAGGGGTGGTAGTTGAGAAGGAACCAGCAAATGAGACCGGGAAAGAGTGATCAGTGAGGTAGGGGCAAACCAGAAGAATGTGGAGCCAACTGAAGAAGGTGTATCAAGAAGGAGAGAGTCATCAATTCCTCAAGTCCTATTGTCTGGACAAGTAAGAGGAGGACAAAGAATTGTATTTAGCAATATGGAGGTTATTGGTGATGTTTAAGAGCAATTTCCAGGGAGACATGGGGGCACAAAGGCAGATGAGAATGTTTTCAAGCCATAGTGGGAAAAGAGAAATGCCAGTGAGTAGCGACTGGCAGTTCTCTTGAAGAGTTGTGCTGTAAAGGAGAGCAGAGAAGTGGGAGAGTGGTGGTTGTAGGGATACGTGGGGACAAGATGAAAGTGGTTTTTTTTAATATGGGAGAGACTACGCCGTAGTAACGTGTGTGTGCTAACGAACCAGTAGAGAGGGAAAAATTGATGATGCAGGAGAGAGATGCCCAGATGCAGGTAGGTGGGAGAGGTGATGGTGGAGCTTGGAGCAGCTCTCTTCTGATGGCTCCTATTTTCTCAGTGAAACAGGAAGCCAGGCTACCAGCTGGGAGTGAGGGTGGGAGAGGGGTGTCAGCAGTTTGAGGAGAGGAGGCTTGAAATGGTCTTCTGGGAGACAGAGAGGCTGGATGTTCTATGGAAATATAACGTGATTGCTGGGTTGCGCTAAGGGCTCACTTGAGGTTTAACGGCCATTAATTTAAAGTGAAATTACTCAGCATGTCTGCATGGTTTTCTCCAGCCATGTTCAACCTCACGGATGCAGATCCAGAGTAGGTGGAAAGTTGGATTTTATCAGGGCTGAGTTTTGCTAGTTGAGTACAAAGAAATGGCAGTGGGACATAGGAGTTTCATGTGGATTCTAGAGAGAAATGATGATGATTGATCGTGGATTTGGGGCTGTGTAAGGAGGGAAGGGAAGGATAGAGTCAAGGTCTGGTGAAAGACAGTGAAAAAAAGCAAAAAACAGTGGGACTGGTTGAAGGGTCCTGGGGGTGGTTGGAGTTGGAGGATTGTTGGAGTTCTTGTAGTACTAAAAGGAATGAGCTGGCTTTCGGAAAGCAGGATATAATGTTGATTATGGAGGGGTGGTGGTGACAGATAAGGCAAGGTATTAGGATATGACCAGAGGAGTAAGTGGCTGCGGTGGGTAGGGAGAAGGGAAAGAGCATTGGTGGAGAATAGGTCAATGGACTGAGAGATCAAGGAGTTGAACCATCTACGTGGATGTTGAAGTCACCGAGAAGGCACATATTTAAGCAGCTCTTGTACCAGACCCTTTGAAGCCTTACCTCCTCCCCGACCCCTCACTCCATTCCTTGGACTCTTTGCGAACCTGAGGGGCACCTCATTGTGAGCTTCACCTCTTCCCAGAACCTCACCCCTCCTTCAAACTCACTTGTCCTGGAGGTCACCTCTCCTGAGCCTACACCCTAGCGAGAGCCACACCCCCTGTGCTAATCCATCATCCCTTCCCTGAGCCTTGCCCCTGAGCATTTATTGAGTACCTGTTATGTTCCAGGCACTCTGCCTCCTGCTGGTGACATAAAGATGAATCAAATGGACCAAGTTTCTGCCCTGCTTCCTTTCTGGTTGGAGGAGAGAGACAATAAACTAGCAAACATGGAGAAGACCTAACAAGGCAGTTGGTAGAGGTGCAAAGCTGGGAAGGGGGACAGGAACACCGACTGTTACCTCATACTGATTCTAAGCCCAGCCTGGTGGGGTTCTCACCCCAGGCCAGTTCATGGTGGCAATAGAGAGCTTCAATCACTCCCCCAGAGTCTCCCCACTCCAACCCCAGCACTGACCTTCACCTTCTTCCTGGCCTTGACCTCAGAACAGCCCCCGATGACATCCCTCATCTATTCCTCAACCGTCAGCTGGTTCATGATCTATTCCTGAGCCCCACTCCAATACTACCCATCCTCCCACTCAGACTGGACTCCATCTGTTGTCTGTCCCTTCCTCCTCTCCCAGCTCCTACTCTAGCTCCTATTCTCCACCACTTACATCCCCCTCAATACCCCTTCCTGCCCCTCACTTCATCTTGCATCTTCTCACAACCCCATCCTTGATCACACAACACATCTCTACGCTTCCTGCATCCCCATGTCTTCCACCATTTCTGGCTAGGAGCACAAGCTCTGGAGTCAGACCATCTAGGTTCAAAGTCAGCCTTTCTATTTGCTAACTGGGTGCCTTGGGCAAGTGACTTTACCTCTCCAGGCCTCAGGTTTCTCATATGAAAAATGGGAATAATAATAGATCTGTTTCAAAAATCCGTGTGGAGACTGAACGAGACAAGGCAAGCCAAGACTTTAGCACAGCACCTGGTTCAAGGGGTCTCAATCGACGCTAACTACAAAATTACACTAGTCTTGGGCAAATGGTCTGGCACAGTGGATGCTTCTGGGTTGATTTCTTTCATCCAGCCTGGAAATCTGAGAATCCCCTGCCATGTGGCCCAGAGTGTTCCTTGGGGAGCCAGGGTTTGTGGGCCCAGGGTCCTGGGGGTTTGAAGACAGCTGAGGAACTGCCTGAGATTAGAGGTCGGTCCTTCTGTAAAGAGGAAGAAAAGATCCCTCAGTGGCTGAAAGGTCCCCGGCACCCCTGCCCTGGCAGTGGAATTTCCTCCCTTTCACTGACCGATCATTTTCCCTTTGGCCATCTGCCCTGGCTAGGGGTAGAAGAACCCCAGACCGGTATTTCTCAAAGACTATGATGCATAAGAATCCTCTGGGATGCTTTTTAATCATGGCAATTCTCATGGCTTGCTCTGTATCCCATACAGAAACAATAGGCCTGACGGGGAGACTGAGGTCTGCGTGCTTACCCAATATCAAGCGTGCTGGTGGCTCTGTGATGTGCATGTGGGGCCCGGGTGAGCCACACTTCCAGAAACACTGCTCTGATCTTGACTTTCGGCTCGGGAAGTGCCCTCCCCCGTTCTCACACACCCCCCCCCCAGCAGAGGACTCCCAGAGGATAGACTGTAATGGGAAGCAGCCCCACCTCAGACTTGGGATGTCAAGTGAGCCAGCACATGAGGTCCTCAGAAAGCCTAGGAGCCAGCAAGAGCATCTCAAGACCTGGGACAGGGCTCCTGAGGGGTCTGAGCAGGGTTACCTGGGCTAGCCAGGTTGTCTAGGGCTGAGGAACCAAAGCCAGGGCTGGGTGGCCATTATATAGTTCATCATACCCACACGCCCCTTTTGTCCCAACATACACATGCACACAGCCTAAGTCAGGAAAAGATGCTTAAGCAGATAAGCTCCCAAGGCGATCAGCCCCCGTGCACTTCACTTCCCCTGCTGCCCTCTCCTGGACACTGTGGGCATGATGGCTGCAACCGTGGTCCCCGGCAAGCACACTCCTTTCCTCTCTGGATACCATGATCACACAAGTTGCGACGACCACGCTTGAGGGCTCCAAATTCAAGTCCAAATACATTCCTTGTCCCTGACTCTGATGATTGGGGCTGGGGCACCAGAATCATGTTTTCAGAAGGGAATGAGCCTCCTGGAGCCACTGCCTTGACAGGAATGTTCACCAGGAATCAGAGGTGCCACGAGCCATCAGCCTCTGGTCTTCAGTAGACACTTGAGGGAAGAGGACGCCGATGAAGGATCTGAGAGGTCGAATGACAACTGTGGTGGTCAGACCACACCCTGCTCAAGCCACAGTGGCCTCTTTGCTGTTCTAGGAGCACCAGTAGCATGTTCCTGCCTCAGGATGTTTGCACCTCTTGTTCACTCTGCCTGGAATTCTCTGTTCAAAGTTTACAGAAAACGTTTATTGGGCACTCACTACGCACAGGTATGTTCTGGAGGCTGAGGGCACAGCAGTGACCCAAGTCAACTAAAGGCCTCATCTTCACAGACGTTACAGCGAGGGAAGACAGACAGCGCATTAGTAAATAAGCACGATATAGACCATATTCCATCAAATCTAAGATGACACCAATTGCACGAACTAGCAATTAAGCCATGCCGCCTATTAGGACACGATACAATGCTTTCTTAGCACACACAATTTTTATTTTGTACTTACTGAAAGAGCTATTTTAGACGTCATCAGACATTGATTTTTATCATAGATCTCTCTGGTGTTTACAGAAAAAGGAAAATATAAGTAAAGTTAATTAATTAAAGTAAACTTGCTTCTGAGGCCAACTCTCCTGAATCACTTTTTGACTGAGACTTGCTGACGGCACTGTTTTCCCACACACCATCGTCCTCTGAGTCATCAGGAATATTGGGGAGGTGGCCTTTCTTTAAATAATGTTTTGGTTAAAAAAAAAAAAAGCCTGCAAGTCCTAAAGCAGGCTTTGTGATTTCCAGAGGCTAGCCCACTTTGGACTGCCGCTCGGGAAATGTAGTTCATCTAGCTGATCACATTTGATTAACTACCTCGGCACCACCTCCCCACCCGGTCCCCATGGCCGTTGGTTCCTGGAAATGAAAGGAGTCTCTCATCCACTTTCCAGGTTGTGATGAGGGATAGGACCTTCCACCATGCCCCTCCCCACCTCAGGGCGCAGCTTCAAGCCATACGACCGCTTGGCTGCAGTATGGAATTGTCTCCTCCAGACACAGCACTCCATGTCTTGCGCTGCCGGTCACCTGATCCTCGTGGAACTGAGACCACGAGGAGGTGACAGGAGCTCAGTGTGGAGCAGTGGGAGAAGATAAGTTCAGATGAGGCCACCTCTCCCCACTCTGGGTTCCTTCCCAATCCCTGGTTTCTTGCCTTTCTCATCTCGTTTCCTACCATCTAGCCCAGGAAATGTACATATTTTTCTCAGTTCTGATTATAAAAATAATATGCTCCCATTGTGGCAATTTTAGAAAGAACCACTCACAGAGAAAGCCATTATTAAACTTTGTATATATTGCCATCCTGTTTTTCACTCTATAAATCCAAATTTACATCATTTAGTTTATGCAATGTAAAGATTTTTGTTAATTTACTTTGGTTTTTATCTGATTATACAAGTCATAGTATGCACATTATAAAAATGTTAAGGCAAACATACGTATATAAAATAGAAAGTTAAAAATCACCCATAATCCCACTGCCTGGTGAGAATCATTTTAGTATTTGGGATTTATCCCTCTGTATGCTTTCTTCCACTGCTTTTTCCCCTTGACAAGATCTTATGACTTTGTGGGCATCCCTTGCATTGACAAAGCGTATGACTGAACCAAAGCTTCCTGATTTCCCACTTCTTTCTGATTCCAGTTCCCATTGCTCTCTTTCCATTGTAAACAACGCTGTTGTGGCCTCACTGGTACACTCATCCTTGGCATTTGACCATGTTCTCCTTTTGCTTTCATGCTTGCAAAGGCCTTCTCCACCCTCAACATTTTTTTTAAAAAATGACTCATGTCACCATTTTTATGTTTTCATTACTTAACATGTCAGTTTTTAATCTGTCCAGAATTGAATTTGGTTTAATACTTAAGCTAGGGATTAGCTGTATTTTTTCTAATTGTTTAATCTGTTTGTAAAACATCGTCATTTCTCCATCCGGGTTGGAGAGAAAGGGTGGCTTAGGGGACTTGAGCCCCTATAATAGCTATGTTAATTAACCTCCCCTCCCCAGCATATATTTGATATAGACAGTTAATATTCCCTCAGCCTTCAAGAATCACCCGCCACTACTGACCAGAGAGCCGCCCTGAAGATTCATCTCTAAAGCAAGTCTGAAGCCACACTGATTGAGGTGCCAGTCCTGCCATGACCTTCTTATATATCCTTGGCTCCGTTTCTGGTCTACCCCATCTCCTCCTATGTCAGCCACACACTGTTAAGACCAGTGTAGCTCTAACACGCCTGTAATATAGGCTGGGACAAGTACCCTCTTACCCTCTGTGCCCAATCATATGTACTTCTCTCCCCCCATAATTTCATTATCGCTTATTTACTCTTCTATCAAAACTCTGGAATAGTTTCATAAAGTTACAAAAGAAAAATAATAGCATTGATATCATGGTTGTAACTGCATTAAATTTATGCATTAAATTTGGAGAAAACTGATAACTTTACAATATAAATCTTTTCAATCAAGCTCATGGTATTTCTCTTTATTTTCCTAAATCTTATGTCACGTTCCTCAGTAAGGTTTTCGAGTTTTGTTCTTATATGCCCTACATATGTTTTAATATTTTATGTAGAGTGTGTGTGTATAAATACATAACGTATATGTTAACATATGTTATATAATGTTATATCTAGTCTATTGTATATATTATACATTTTACATAACATATGATATATTAGCATATATTATATAATATGTAATGTATATATATTTGTTGCAATAGTGAATGGAATCTTTTTTCTGGCTAGTTATTACTGGTTTATGAGAAAGGTGCTGATTTTTGTAAAATTCTCTTGTATCCATCTGTCTGGCTAAAAACGTTTCTTAATCAGGTGTAGTCTTCCAAGTAGGTGATCATAGAATTTGCAAATGATGATAAATGTATCTCTTTCTTTCCAATATGCCTCCCATTTGTTTCTTGTTCTGATCCCACTGCAATGTCCTGCCCTTGGCCTTCATGGCAACCCCTCTGGGGATTCACTATGCATACCAATGTTTCATTTACCATTGGTTCAGATACATTTAATATATCATGTTGAGGAAGAATCCTTTTAGTCCTAGTTCACTAGTATTTGTGATTTTAATCAGAAATAGAAGTTGAATTTTATTAAATAACTTTTGTTGATTTGCCATATTTTTTAATGAATACAATTTCATTGCATGGAGATTTCAAAATGTACCTAACCATTCCTCAGGGAATTGGAGGCTTAGGTTGTTTCTAGTTTTCATTATTGTAAATGATGCTGCAAATGAATATCTTTCTTTAAAAATATAGATATGCATCTTTTTTTTTTTTTTACATGAGGAGGAAGAAAAGTGAGTGACCTAGATTGTCAAGCATCGCCTATGGATCTGGTATTTGGAATGGTGTGTCAAGTCTGCTGGTCTTTCTGATTCATCCATGCTCAAATTAGTTGGGGGACACTTCTAGCAGTTAAGTTTCGGTGAATTTTCAAATGAGTAGGAGGTAGCTAACACAGAACGAGGAGTCTATTTTTTTAGACTTCTATTCATTTTTCAGCTTAATTTAGCTCAATAAATAACCACTGAGTGCTTCTTGTGAATCAGGGAAGGTGTGGATTAAAGGCAGATTCCACCCAGCCTCAGCCTTTAAGGGTCTCTTGGTCACCATGTCCTCATGTAAATGAGAATATGCATCTGTTTCTTAAAAGTAGAATTATGGGGAGTTCCCTGGTGGCCTAGAGGTTAGGATTCCGGGCTTTCACTGCCGTGGCCCGGGTTCAGTCTCTGCTTGGGGAACTGAGATCCCACAAGCCGCGAGGCATGACCAAAAAAAAAAAGTAGAATTATGGGTCCCTAGCAGTAAAATTATTGGTTAAAAATATAAACCTTTACAGGGTCTGATCCTGAAGAGCTGAGCTGCTATACAACAAGGTTGGTCCAAATCCCAGTATGTAAAAGTATTCATTTCACCTTGCTTTTGCCGGCAAAAAAAATATGGTAGTTTAATTTTCTTTGCAAAGTTTATTAAAATATTTCATGGTTTTATTTTACATTTCTATCATGCTCAATTTTTCACACGTTCTTTCACCATTCTCCTTTTCTTTTCCATGAATTATCTGTATGTTCTCATTTTTTTGCTGCAATCTTCTTTTTTTTCTCGTTGATGCACATATGCCCTTTGTACATATTTACACTCTCGCTTGCCTTTTCTTGTTGCATATCTTCTTGTTGTTCCTTTGTGATTCTTTCCATTTCTTTTTTTTTTTAATTAATAGCTACTTTATTCATTTATTTATTTTTGGCTGTGTTGGGTCTTCGTTTCGTGCAAGGGCTTTCTCTAGTTGTGGCAAGCAGGGGTCACTCTTCATGGCGGTGCACGGGCCTCTCACTATCACGGCCTCTCTTGTTGTGGAGCACAGGCTCCAGACGCGCAGGCTCAGTAGTTGTGGCTCACGGGCCCAGTTGCTCCGCGGCATGTGGGATCTTCCCAGACCAGGGCTCGAACCCGTGTCCCCTGCATTGGCAGGCAGATTCTCAACCACTGCGCCACCAGGGAAGCCCTCCATTTCTTTTAAACATAGAAAACCTCATCCATCCAGGGATCAGAAAGATATTTCATACATTTTTTTCTTAGGTTTTTTTTTTATGGCTTTATAGTTTCAGGAAAAAAATAAATTTCCCAGGCCTTTGCTGTGGAGGTTTCTTCTCCCTGTAATGTCCACCAGCCCCCCTTCTCCAACTGGTGACATTCATTTGGAGCTGAGATCCAGTAGAGGCCTGCACCTGGACTCCCCTTCTAGCTAGAAAGGGTCTTGTCATCGTTTTTACCTCCACTCAGCAAACTACTACATGCTTCCATTACAGTGTCTCCACGTCTTCCACTTTATTTTTCAATATACATCTAATGCTTGTCCACCCTGTTTCCTGGGCTCTGGAGAGAGTGAGAAATCAGCCTTGAGCCCACTCTATGATACTTGCTGTTCAGAAGCAGGGGCAGAAGGCAAATAGTTATTTATTCAATATGTTTAAGTCCATTAATTCACTTATTTATTCAACAAAATAATACATAAGTACACATGGATATAATTAGTGTCGTTAGGAGCATTTATGAGAGGGGAGAGGATTATAGTTAAAATAATATAGTAACATTAGAACAAGAAACAAGAGGCATACATATGGAAAATGATACATGGCAAAGTTGTATCATTAATAGCAAATTCTATGATTGCTTGCTTGGAAAGCTACAGATGATTAACTAAGAAATCTTTTTAGCAAGGCGGATGGATACAAGACAGTTTTACCCAAAAAACCCAACTGTTTTATTAATCAGCAATAACCAGCTAGAAAATATAATGGAAACAGATCCCACTCACAGTAGCAACTTCTGCTTTGAGGAGGAGATATTTAAACTGAGACCTAAAGGGAGAGGTGGAGTGAGCCACGTAAGGGGGTATTAGTTGATAAGCATTTCTGGCAGAAGCACTAACAAGTACACAGTCCCAAGGCAGAAGAGTGCTTGATGTTCAAGGCCATAAGGGAGGCTGGCGTGGTTGGGGCAAGGGTGGGGCAGAGACAGGAGAGGAGTTCAAAGAGAGGGCAGGGACCCTAGAGGACTTTGCAAGGGGCTCACAATCTCTCTAAGTACAATGGAATGCATTGGAGGGTTTGAAGCAAGCAAGTGATGTGATCAGTTTTACATTCTATAAAGACCACTCTGGAAGTGGTGTAGGGAATGGACGGCAAGGAGCAAGAATGGAAGTAAGGAGACCAGTGAGGAAGTCCTCGCAGTGAGACACGGGAGAGACGGTGGTGGGAAGTTGGCAGGTGAAGAGCAGCAGATGGATTCCAGATGGATTTTGGCAGTCGAGCCAACAAGACGTGGCTATTGAGTGGATATGGAGAGTTTAGAAAACGAAAGTAGTTAAGGCTGATCCCAAGAGCATTAGTACCATAAACTGAGTGACTGTCTTAGTCACCTGGGGCTGCCATTATGAAATACCACAGGCTTGCGGGGCTTAAACAATAGACATCTATTTTCTCACGGTTCTGGAGGTTGGGACATCCAAGATCAGGGTGCTGGCAAATTTGGTTCTTGCTGAGAGCCCTCTTCCTTACTTGCAGATGGTAACCTTTTTGCTGTGTCCTCACATGGCCTTTCCTCTGTGTGAGCGCAGTGAGAGAGGAATCTCTGGTGTCCTTTCCTCTTCCTCTAAGGATACCAGTCTTATTGGATCAGTTCCCCACCCTTACAACCTCATTTAACCTTAATTACTTCCCTAAAGACCTCCTCTCCAAAAAGAGTCCCATTGGGGGTTAGGGCTTCAACATATGAATTTAGAGGGGGGTACATAACAGTGGTTTAAATAAGAAATGTATTGTCTCCCAGTTCTGGGAGCTGGAGTCCAAGATCAAGGTGTGGGCAGGATTGGTTCCTTCTAAGGGCCGTGAGGGAGAACGTGTTCCAGGCCTCTCTCCCAGCTTCTGATGGTTTATTGGCCATCTTGAGTGTTCCTTGGCTTGTAGAAGCATCACCCTGATCTCTGTCTTCATCTTCACATGGTGTTCTCTCTCTGTATGTCTGTGCTCTAATTTCCCCTTTGTATAAGGACACAGTCATAGTGGATGAAGGACCCACCCTACCCCAGTATGACCTCGTCTTAACTAATTACATCTGCAATGACCCTATTTCCAAATAAGGTCACATTCTGAGGTCCTGGGGGTCAGAGCTTCAACATATGAATATTTGGAGGACACAGCTCAGCCCATAACATCAGATTGCTGCCTTATAGAACTGGGGAAACGAAGGGTTCCATCTACTGAAAGAGGGAAGACTATGGGGCAGTTGCATATATGAGTCTGGTTCGGTGAAGAAATGTGGTGTGGTGTGGTGTGTGTGTGTGTGTGTGTGTGTGTGTGTGTGTGTGTGATTTAAAGTTATGGGACTGGATGTGATCACGTAGTGTGTGAAAGGAGGTAGAGAAAAATCCAAGACCCAAGTTTAGTTGTCGGGAGGAAGAACCAGCAAAGGAGAGTGAGAAGGAGCAGCCAGTGAGGTAGTAGGTGGGGTAAACAGAAGTGAGGTGTCCTAGAATCTTAGAGAAGGGAGTGTTTCACAGGAAATGTTGTCCAGTGAATCAACACTGCTGAGAGCCAGAGTAACACTAGGGCAGAGAAATGAAGGGTGAACTTGGCAACATGGAGTTCATAGGCGACTGTGGTAAGAGAAATTTCAGTGGAGGGGTGGCAGCTGAGGCTGAATTCAAGTGTGTTGATGACTACACTGGGAAGAGAGAGGAATTGAAGACAGTACCTGCAGACAAGTGCCTTGAAAGGAAGGAAAAAAATGTGGCACTTTCTGGGGAAGGAGGTGGGAGTCAAGAGATGATTTTTCTTTTTTCTTAAGACGGGAACGATGACATCACGTTTGCATGGTGAGGGGACTAGTTAAGTAGAGAGAGGGAATCCAGTGAGGCTGGACAGAGTGGCAAGTGGGAGGGGATGGGATCTAGAGTACAGAGAAGGCATCAGCCTTAGAAAAGAGAAGGGAGACGTCCACTGTTTTAGCTTGAGGAGAGGAGGAAATGTTGGTTATAGAGGAAGGCAGGTTAATATGCTTGGTGACGGTATGGTGAGGGAATTTCCATTCCATATGTTCTCATTTCTAAATTGAATATGGACAAGGCAAGCAGCAGGGAAGTGGGAAGACATGGGGACTTGGAGGAGAGAGCAAATCACCATTCTGAGAATGGACTGGAAAAACACAAAACACAGAAGTCGGGCTTCCCTGGTGGCGCAGTGGTTGAGAGTCTGCCTGCCGGTGCAGGGGACACGGGTTCGAGCCCTGGTCTGGGAAGATCCCGCATGCCGCGGAGCAAATGGGCCCGTGAGCCACAACTACTGAGCCTGCGCGTCTGGAGCCTGTGCTCCGCAGCGGGAGAGGCCGCGATGGTGGGAGGCCCACGCACCGTGATGAAGAGTGGCCCCCGCTTGCCACGACTGGAGAAAGCCCTCGCACGGAAATGAAGACCCAACACAGCCATAAATAAATAAATAAAGCACACCTAGTATAGTGTAATTTAAAAAAAAATTGATTTAAAAAAATAAATGTTTAACCATAAAAAGTTGTCTAGAGAATTAAATGTGATAAGTGTTAAAAAACAAAAAACAAAAAAAAACACAGAAGTCCTTCTGCACAGTGAGGTGTGCCAGGGTGAGGCTGGAGATCATAAATCTATAGGGCTGTACAATCTGCCAGCTTGTGTGATTCTATCTAGCAACACAGAGATGCTTAAGTGCAGGCGCACAGAGTACAAATAGTTGGGTTCAGGTACCACCCATCGCAGCCGTTGGGAAGAAGCAGCTGCAGGCCCAGTCACTTGTCAGAGTGCCTCCTTGGTACGTTCAGGTACATCTCCCACTGTGTCAGCACATGCAGAGCATTTCCAAGAACCAGTTCTCTTGGCCAGGGAGCTGACCAAGGGCTGGACTGAAATCTTGAGAATAGCATTCTGTCCGGCGTAGAGCCTGGCCCAATGTAGGTGCTCAGGAAATATTAATTGAATTGGTCACAAGGGAGCCCACTGGGGAGCGGCAATACTGTGACCATACGCCAGGGGGCAAGAGACGACAAGAAATGAGTCTGACCAAGCCCCGCCTAAAGTTTGGGGGCTGTGTGGCCAGAGGCCCTCCTGCCTGCTCTATGCCTCCTCAGGCCTCGGGGGTAAATGATGCCGTCTACCCAAGCTGGAGTCTACTGTAGGCACCACCAGGTGGCTGGTGGTGGAGTGTGTGGGGCAGGAACTGAAGAAACCATGAGCCTTAAGACAGAGATAAAGGAACCTCCGTCGTGCGTTCCTGTCCTGCGCTCCTGGTCCATGTCTGGGCTCTGGGGAATGCCCCAGCCCTGAGCAATCACACGCTAAGTGTTCTTGGGCACCCTAAGGTACAGAAAACTGGTACCAAGAAGCCCAACCTATGTGTTGGCCCTGTGGAGCCATCCCACCTTCCCTCTGAGACTAGTACCATGGGATATAGCCTCACATGCTGGCCCTGACCTAGAGGGACCCTAGAAGGACCCTAGAGCTACGTACCCAGAACCTGGAAAGGTGTTTTGCTGAAGCAGGGGCCTGGGAAGTTTCTGGAGGAGAGGAGAAACCCATTGCTCAACACATCCTCCCTGATACCTCCTGTGTGCCCAGCTCATGTTGGGAACACAAGACAACGTCAACTATCCAGTCATCTGTTCATCCATTCACTCCCTCATTCATTCACATTTTCCCTGCCCCCTACTGTGTGTTAGTGGTACCAATGTCTGACTCCTGGCGTGGGTAACTGAGAGGATGAATATGCCTGTCCCTGAGAGGGGAGCTGGTTTCCGGAGATGCTGAAGAGCTGGTTTTTGGCTGCATTGACCTTGAGGTGCCCAGGAGACATCCACAGGGAGACGTCCCGTATGCAGTTGGATCGAAGGGTTCGGTGGCCAGCGGGGAAAGCAGGGTGGGGTATTGGGGTTTGGGAGTCATGGTCATTTCCCAAGTGGGGGCTAGGGGCTGGGGAGGGGGAAGTGCAGTAGTCAAGGTGGAGGTGGGTCTCAAGGGTGGCTGCCAGGGGGCTGCTGTCCTTCCCGGGAGCCCTGCTGTCCATAGACGCCCCTCTATGCACGAAGTCTGGCTTTTCTGGTGGACCACGTGCTCCAAGGTTCTGGGTGTAAATCTCCCCGTGAGCCCAGCTCTTTCCCAGAGACCTGCACCCTGTTGTCAGCTGAAATCACACCCCAGTTCAGCTGAACTTCCAGCCCCTCTCCCACCTACCCTCTCCCCAGGCTGGCAGGCTAACCTCTAAATAGACTGCACAAACACTTGCATGTGCAGTACTAAATACTACAATTTGTCTGTCCTGTCTGTTGACCTTTGCCTCCATGCCTTTGACATGTTTTGATTCTCCAGGGTTGTGGGTTTTGTTTCATCAACAAGGTGACCGTGTGGTTAATTACCCTTTGACCTTTGGGGTCAGGGCCTCCATCTGGGCAGGAAACATCCACGGCTCCGGGAGTTTCTTGGCATTTAGTTGTCACTGCCACCCCACCCTGCGCTCCTCCCCCCCACCTCCCTGCAGTATTCCTGCCTCGCCTGGGCCACAAAGGGACGTGCCAACTGGAGGGCAATGCTTCGTGCTTCACGACTTCCCCCCGGCTCTCTCATCCACCAAACCCTCCACTGAGTCCCATTGGAAAGTGGTGATCCAGGGGCCAAGACTGTGGCCCCACGGCAGGTTCTGCCCGCCCTCGTCTCTGAGTCCCCGCCTGCGGAAGGGCGGCAAGATGGCAGGCTAATGTTCAGGAGCTTAAGAAAACTTACACCTGAGCTCAGTAGAAGGTGGGCTGCCTTTTGGCCCCAGGGACGGCCTGCTGGGAGTTTGCCCAAGAAGGGTCGAGGGCCTCACCAGCTTGGCTTGTCCCTTGAAGATCCTGCCTCAAGCAGCTGTTTTTCTTTGTGAAACGTTCTCCAGGTAGCTGGAAGGACCTTGGTTGAAGATACTCATTGGAACGTGTGTAGAGAGAAGGCTCGGTCTGCCAGGTAATGTGTTCTGGGGGCCCCAGCTTCTCTGCCCGCTGAAGCTCAGCCGAGAAGAGGCAATGGCACACGTGCAGCAGGGGCTGAGCAGGAACACACGTGCTCCAGGTGAAGCCCAGGCAGGGAGCAGAGAGAGCCTTCTGGCCAGGCTCTGCCTCATGGGCAAAGATCGGAAATGCAGAGACGGGAGGGGAGGACATTCCAGGTGTAGAGAAGAGAGACGAATCCATGAGGGCAGGAAAGCCCTGGCTTGTGTCCAACCCTGCAGTTCCACGAGGCCAGGGGCAGTGTGTGACGAGCAGAGGGCCGTGCAGTTGTGGAGGAAGGGTGAGTCTGGGCCACGCCAGGCTGAGAACTCGGGTTTTATTTGATAAGCAATGGAGAGCCATTCAACATTGTCTTGCTTAGCCGTGAAAACAGAAGAACACTCCAATGATTTCCCATGCCCTATGGAACATTTAATTGGGTCCTAGCTACAAACTGGAGTCTTCGTTATGCTTGTTGGGACCCGTTTTGAGAGATGGGGATGGAATTTGCGGCAGCTCTAAGCCCTCAGGCCCACCTCAGCCCCTTCTCTTCTGCCCGACCTTTCTCCCTCAACCTTTCCTTCCCAGGGATTTTGGCGGAAGTGGACAACACTCACAGCCCAGAACGTTCAGAGGCCGCCTTCACTTTCATTACCTTCAAAGTACTTGGGACACTCGAGACACCATGGAGGGCCTTGGCCGGTGCTGTGCTGTGTCCTGCCGATGCAGGCAAGGAAGAGCATGGATCAGGGCTGGGGTTTTAATGACTCTTCCTTCTTTATTATCAAAGTCGTTTGGGAATAGGAACATTTATAAATATTTGATGATATAAAAACCACATGAATATTCAGCCGTTAAAGTCTGTGCTTGGAATATTCTATTACGTCCTGACTGAGTCTTGCTCAGTGAGGAGGCTGTGCTGCCCACCTGGGGGTGAGCTGATGGGGGCGGGGGTCACGGCGGCTGTGTCTGGAAGGTCTGCCACGTGTGGCAGCAGGGGCAGCTCTGTCGTGTTCCTCCAACTTCCTCCACCCTATCAACCCCCGGAGAAATGCAACTCCCATAATTTTCCAGACAGGGGATGCCAATTTGGCTTCATGCTAGAGGGGTAAAGAAATCCTCACCAAGCCACCTTGAGGTCCTGTGGGGTAACGGTAAGGCGATGATGTTCTGGATCAGGGTCCACCTTGCTGACCTCCTTGCGAGGGGCTGCCCGCTTTGCATCCTGGGGCTGCTGGTGCCAGTGTCGAGGGAAGGAAGGCTAAGGTCTGGGGTCCTGGACTGTGTCTGGGCCCACTTCTGCTGTAGGAGCCCCATGCCCACAAGATCGTGATGCTCTGGGCACTCTGTCTCTCCGCCCCTCCCTCTCCCAAGGACGAAGCTGGTGCGGGGCAGGCAGCTGGGGTGAGGGCAAGGCTGTCCAGCAGATGCATGCAGCAAGGCCAGGAAACTCTGGGGATAGCAGCCCTTGTGTCCCAAGCCACGTGCCCAGCCATCGAGTCCTATGTGGGTCACGGTGCTCAGGGCCTGAGGCTGAACGCTGCTGCCTCTCTGAGGCCACCCAGGAAGGGGAGCCAGGTGGCCGAGGCTGGGGTGCTAGGAGTGGGCGTCCCCTTCCTGGGGATCTGCTTGCTCTCGGGCTGCTGGAAGAGTCTTCTGTCATCTGAAAAGAGTCTGAGAGTAAAGGCGAGGTGGCTGTGTGAGTTGTGCACTGTGTGTGTGTGGCCCGTGGGACCAGGAGGGAGCGTGATGGACAGAAAACATTTGTCCTGAGTAGCTCCGGGTGTAGCGTCCATTTGTGGTATGGGCTGCAGAGTCCCCAGAACCTCCTGGAGCAGTTTAGCACAGACCATGGGGACAGCCACAGCTATTTCCGGGTGGAACTGTGGCCTTGGAAGCTTGTCCCATGACCAGTCTTCTTGACACAAGTCATGCCCAGACTTCTCACCTGCCCTGGGCAAGGCTGGGACAGAACCCACCCCTCACTCAGTTCACGATCTGGAGTGCGTGCAAGTGTCACCAGTTTCTCATTTCTTTGTTGCTAAAGCCATCCCTGACCCTCTTGAGGACACTGGCATCTCTTGGCCTGGTCAGCCCTGCCTCTCCCAGAGCCTGAGAGCGGACAACTTTCTCCCGGGCTACAATCATCAGGAGACACTCTAGGGCTGGGGGAATTAGGGCTCGTGCCTGGGAAGATAAGCGAAAAGAAAGTACCAACTGATTCCAGTTAAAGCCACTGGTCTGCCCAGGCAGCCAAGTCTAAGGTCTCGGCCAGGAGTACCAAGAATGCCTCGGAGCAGGGGCTGGGATCAGAACTGACTAAGAGAACACACCACGCTTTGACTTCAGTCGTATCCAAACTCACGATGGGACTTGCTGCATGTGAGCACTGGTTCTGGGCTTTTAGCCCCTGTGCCCTCAACTTTCCCCATCCTGAGATGGGGCAGTCTTGTAGTTACTCCTGTGGGGACCCTTGGAAAAAAGCAGAGCTGGGCAGCTGGCCCCTCTGACCCTCTGGCAACCTGGCTTGGGGGCTGAGCCAGGAGTTAAGCTGGTGATTGAGGCAGAGCCTGAGGGGACCACAGACTTCCTCAGCTCAGGATCCTTGTCTGAAATCCAGAGGGTGGTGAAGCCAGAGTAAGCTGGGCCAGATCGGACAAATCGTAAACATGGAATTCAAACAATAACCCCAACTGAATGCATCCAGCCTAGTCAGCTTTTATAGTGCCTCTCTTGAAGGCTCTACAAGGCCATTGATCATCATCTCCTCTGGGAACTACGTAGGAAAGGCACTGTCTCCTCTCTCCTTTTTTTCTGATAGAGAAACAGAGGTCAGAGAGCTTCAGTGACTTGTCCACGGTAGAAAGTGGCCTCAGCTGCGTGTCTCGGGAGTGTGCTACTCTAGGGCCTGTCTGACCACCTCTCCTTTCCATGTAAAGGGAAAAACAGAGCAGGACCAAATCCTTCTGTTAGAAATACCAGATCTGGCTATGGAGACTACTGATGCTGCACAGTCAGCCTGTGAGCTGCCCCTGAGCTGTCCCCAAGGTTGGAATGCTACCAGCTGAGTAGCTGGAAGGAGCCTGCCTGCCCGAATGCCCTGCCCCGCCCCCCCACGGTCTAGAGGTAGTTCTTGACCCCGAGCCTGGGCCACTCTGCATGCCAGCAAAGCAGTGCCTCTTGCTCCCTTGTGATCTCTTATCACTCTCTTCAATGAGTGTGGCGTGGTCGTGTACATATGTGGTCCTTCCTGTAGTGTTGGGCAGGAGGGGGTATGGTGGTCCCATGGCCTCCCGAGACAAGGAGGCAACAGAGTCCCTGCCAACATCCCAGAACACCAGCCACTTCCAACTCTACCCATCCAAAGTCAAAGAGGGTACCAAGAATGACCCTGACCTCTGCTTCCATCTCTGTGGGGCAGCCCAAGAGAACTGGTTCTTGGAAATGCTCTGCACGTGCTGACACAATGGGAGATGTACCTGAACCTACCAAGGAGGCACTCTGACAAGTGACTGGGCCTGCAGCTGCTTCTTCCCAATGGCTGCGAAGGGTGGTACCTGAAATCAAATAGCCCCCGTGTCTTGCTCAGCTTAGGCTGCCATAACAAAATACTACAGCTGGGGGGTGGGGGTGGCTTCAACAACAGACTTTTATTTCTCACAGTTCTAGAAGCTGTCAGGGTGACCAAGATCAAGGTGATAGCAAGGTAGGTTTTATTCTGAGACCTCTTCTATTGGCTTGTAGGTAGCCACCATCTTGCTGTGAGCTGATATGACTGCCTCTTTGTGCATACAAGGTGAGAGAGGGAGCAAGCTCTCTGTGTCTCTTCTTCTAAGGGCACTAATTCCACTATAAGGGCACCACCCCCATGACCTCATCTAAAGCTAATCACCTCCCAAAGGCCCCACCTCCAAATACCGTCCTATTGGCGGTAGAGCTTTAACATATGAATTGAGGGGGACCCATTCAGTCCATAGCACCCTGGTAGAGATCAGGCTACCTGGGGAGTGTCAAGCTTCTCCTGTGCGTATGTGGCCTCACTGTCCCCTTTATTGTAACTTGCCACCGGGGACTGGGGCTTCTTTGCCTTCTTCCTGCAATGGCTCATTACTTTTAAGACTGACATTCAAGGCACATGATGACTTCAGGTTAGGTTATCCAAGCGCCCCCTACCCCGGCTTCCCCGCCTCTGTGCAGACAGCTGGGAAGATGCTCTCCTTGGTGCTTGACTGAGAGCAAATCACTCTTCCTCCAGGAAGTACTCCTGCCCAAAAGAAGAGAAGGAACCTGCACGCAAAGCAAATGGGCACTGTGCCCTTGAGCAACAAGGCTCACCTCTCACGGGCTGTATTAGGCATTGGCACAGTCAACACAGAGTGGGTAGCCCCAGGCCAACTGTGTTGGGCCTCAGCTACCCAGAAGACTTGGGCACACAGCCACTCGGGAAGGCAGGTACCATTTCTAGGTTCCAAAAGTCAGTTATAAGTTCACAGAGAGTTGTAGTAAAACACAATTTTTATTAAAGCGCAAAGCTGTGATTACTTTAGCACAAAACTTTTGACCTGGTTTCAGCTTCCCACAGTTGGGTTGCTGTTCCCCATGTGTTTCCCCAGCTTGACTGTGGAGGAGGTGCCGGCCTTGTCAAGGCCAAGGCCTTGGAATTTTCACAGCCTGATATGGAACAGCTTCTACTAGATTGCAAACCATACTGGAAAATACTTCTTGTCAGAAAAAGGCTATTCTACCCTGAGTAGACTCTGCAGCCTGCCTGCCCATGGTAGAATCGGTGTCTGCAAGGCTGGGCAGTGCACGCTAGGGATCATAGGCTGCCTCTGCAGCACGACTTCAAAGAAACAGGTTATGCTCAACTAACAATTTCAAAAAGAACTTATCAGGAAAGAGAATGAACGATCCACCCCACCCCCTACCCCTTACTCCAGGGGACTCTGTGAGCCTTGGAGGTCCCCTGGTCATGCAGGCCTCATCAGCTTGTCTCCCCCTCTTCTCTCGAGGCTAGACAGGAAAATACAGGTGATGCTGCTACTTGTGCAAGTCGGACTGCACTGAAGACATGAAGTAGCAGGTTTGGTCTGGCTCATATTTCACGTGGTCTTGGGAAGTCTGCAGACCTGAAGAGCCCTGGACTTCTGCCTCAGGGGCTGGTGCCTGCTGGGAAAAAGGGGGACAAAGTAGAGTCCTTTGCTAGAGTTCCTGGGTCCATTTTGCAGCGGTGGGAGAATCCCTTTAGTCCGAGTCAGCAAGCCAGTGAGAAGCAAGTCTTTGGAACACAAGCCTGCAAAGTGCTGGTAGAAGTTGGAGCTGAGGAAATGGGATCGCCCCTGTTTCTCTCTCCCAATGGCATCTTGCCTTAAAGACCAGCAGAAGCAGTCCTGGGCTCTCCCAAACTTGTCTGAATGCCTAAGGCTACTGGGCCCCGTGTCTGGCCCTCCCGGTCTAGTTCCCTACCAGCCATGGCCAGCCGAGGACTCAGAAGGTCTCTCCCTGCCCCTACCTTTGGCCCTCACCATTCTGCTCAGGCTAGGCGACTTCCACACTGAGCCTGACTGGCAGCTACCAGGCTCACTGGAGCAATGAGACAGGGAGAGGTAACAACCCACTCTGGGCTGTGGACAGGGGAGGCGGGACAGACACACAGATGGTGTTCCAAGGAGTGGGCTGTGCGAATCTTTTCTGCTGGAGAAAGAGGGACCCCTTGGGCTGGGTTTTGAAGGTGATATAAGATTTCAACAAGTGGAACTCAAGAGGGTGGAGGAGCAGGTAGAGGAGACAGAAGGAGCAGGGCTGCACTATGGGCAGAAAGCCAAAGGTGTCTGGGGACCCGGTGAGAGGGAGGGTCCAGAGCATGGAGAAGACGAACCAGAGAAGGGTGTGGGGAGCCCCTGAAGTCTCGTGGACAGGGAGCCTCCGACACAGTCCTACCTTTGGCTGGTCCACTGCATTCTCCCATCTGTGCAACCTTGCAGGGTCCTCCCTTCCCCACTTCCCCGGGACATCTGCTCAGCTTGCTCTGCCTCTCAGGGCCCATCCAGAGGGTAAGTGCCTTGAGAGCAGGCATGAGGAAGGCTCTCACCAGAGCCTGGCTTGGTAACTGAACCACAGGATCCACTGACCATCTGATGTCTTCGTGTGGGCAGTCCCTCTAATGGGCCAACTTTCTGGAGGGCTGGTGGCCCAGCTGGTCAAGGGGTCTATGTGAAGTTAATCATAGCCATTTAAAATATCCAATCCCCTTCATTCTGCCTTAGTTTACTGAGTTTTTTTCTTGTTGTTAGTTTTTGGTTTTGTTTTTTAAGAATCCAGACACCCTTTGTAAATGCTGTTAGTCAGATTGAGAGTTTGTGGTCCCCAAGGGGCCTGCTGGGAGTGTACCTGGGAAGTAAAACCTGCTATGTGACTGCCATCTGGACCAGCTCCCGCCACTGCCCTAGCAACACAGCCAAGACAGATGGTCCCCAAGGTGGGGTCGGCCCTGCCAAATACGGGGCACCCCATGGATGGATACCTTGCACATTCATTCAGTGGAAGGACTCCTGGTTTATCATCAGTACAAGGAAACATGCCACACCAGGCCTTGGATTCTGTAGCACAACTAAAGATCCAGAAGTTCAGAAAGCGGTCTGGGCTGGGGCATTGAGCTCAGCATATGGCAGGACTCATTTTGCCCAGGAAACATATTTGTGAGAGGTTTCCAAATCAGATCGCCTTTAATATCACCGAGGACAGCTCACTTTTTCATGGAAGCCTAGAGAATCTTTTTGCTCAGCCGTGACTGCTACCCCATGTGGGTACCCACCCTCAGATTTCTTTGAGCTTTGAAGTGTGGATTTCACACACGGACCATATGGGGAAGGGTCCAGCCTCGGTGCAGAACTTCCTGAGCTGGGCCAGGGGGCAGAGGAGAAGGGGGTGTATACCTGGACCCAGGTAACTTGGTCCTGCAGGGTGGCCTGCTCACTGGAAGGCCAAGTATTAACTTGGAGGTAAAGGTGACGCTCTGGGTCTTCCGGCTGTTGCCAAAGTTGGATGTAATCCTCTGGGACCTGCAGCGTGACTATGTTTGAGTCAGAATTTATCTGATACTGAGGGATGATGGTAGAAGAAATCATCTCAGAGCTTGGGGTTTGTGCCAGGTCCACTGGACCCAGGCAGGGCCCCTGCTGGTCCTCAGGAAGAAAACTGTAAGAGAAGAAACACGTTACAGTGACACGGGTCTAGAAACGATGGCCCAGGAGACACTGTCTTGCTCATTACTGGGTGCTCAAGGAACATTTGCTTTGAGTGGCTAAATCAGGATTCATTTGCTTGGACTCTCACTTTGGCCCGAATAAGTCTCAAAGTAAAGCGAATGTAAACACTAAGAAAAATTAGTCATTTATATCAAGTGGTTTTATTTCTATTACTTGGACAGTCCTGGTTCTTCCACGATGGTAACCTCTGTGGCCTTGTGTCGCTTCACCTACCCCAAATTCAGGAACTTGCCCTTGGTCGCTGAAGGAGCTCACGGCCGAGAGGAGCTTGCAAGGTCTGTTTTCCTTCTCTACGTCCAGGGCTCCCTCTATCACCCTAAACCTGGGGGTCGTGTGCTAAACAGAGATTTCTGAGCGTCATCCCAAACTCTGAATCTGTACTGTCAACAACCTCTTCAGGTTGATTCGGATGATCAGGCCAGTGGGAAACATGGCACTAAGCCACCCCACATGTCAGGGACACTGATCCTAAAGGAACGACCGGAAGAAAATCCAGAGAGCTCTGGGAGACCCGCTCAGAGAACTGGCATTCATTCAAAAATAGTTATTGGGTGCCAAGAATGTGCTACACAACCCTTCATTGCTGAGCAGAACCTTCTTTTTCTGGCATTTGGGACCAAAAATTTTATCCCTGAGCAGAAAATGTGTTCGTGTGCTCATACTGCCTCCCAGGACTTGGTCCTTCTGTGTTCTTGGCTCTTTAGGCATCCAATGGCAATCTAGCAACTCTTTCACACCTGCTTCCCCCATAGAGATCGTCAGTGCCCTGGAGACCCCTTCACCTGGTCTACTGTGACCACTGGATCCCAGGGAAGTGGAAGAAGGAAGCTAGGAGCCAGGAGTCATTCACCTGGGATACTCAAGACTTTACCATAGACACCCTGTGCTGTGAGACTGGGCTTGGGTGGGTGAAGTCAAGTGACTTCAAGAGTGGCATGCTAATTCCCTAGCTTGGAGACTTCCTGATCTGGTCCTCTTATTTTCACGGAGGTGCCTCTGTTCCATCAAGGCATGCTTGGCTATGCACCATGCCTGCGGAAGCGGGGTTCAGCGGCCACAGAGCAGGATGAGTGGGAGTATGTTGCTTGGGATGAGGGGACTTTTGGTGCCCGTGGGCAAGTCACCCACGGTTTCAGGTATGGTGTCCAGCCACGAGGGGAAAGCAGTGACCTCAGCCCTTATTACCATTCCGTGCACTTCTTACCTATGACTCCTGTGTTCCTGGCCCCCAAGGCTTTCACCATGATCGTCGCCAGAGAGCTGTTGCTCAGCTACTAATTGGACACGAGCCGTGGTGGGCTGGGTCAGCATAAACATATGGGTGTTATCACTGAGGGGCAAGGAGAGGCCAGGTTGGCTCGGCAGGAGTATTTGCAGCACAGGGTTCTCCACGGTAACATTATGCTGCTGTGACTGCTCCTGAGCGGGCTGCTGTGTCAAAAGAAGAGAGATAACAGAGCCACTCAGAAATGGAACACGAGCGCTCCGTTCTCCCAAGGTGGAAGACAATAGCAGTGCCGCCTCTCTGGGTGACTGTCTGCTTGTTCGGGCACGAGCTGCAGTCGTGCTCCCAGCTGTGAGAAGCTGCGGTGCAGCACATATGTACACGCACATGTGCGTGTGTGTCCAGGTCTGGTTGGCCAGGATATTTTTTTATCTCAGGCAAACGAATTGCAGCCAACTGGGTAGCCACTGGCTCCTCAAGGAGAAACAGCTGAGCCCACATTTTCATGAAAATGAAATCCCCTTTCAGCTACACAGATGAAACAGGTTTTCCATACCTGGGAAGAGGCGCCACAGGGCTCCTCAAGCTCCTCAGGGAACTGGAAGGACTGGGATGAATATGGTCCACAGAAACGCTTGGCCTCCCTGACGTCTGGGAAGGACCTGTTCATTGGCTCAATGAGTTGTTTCTTGGGCACTGGCTCCAAAGACTGGGGCTCAGGACTGTGAATGTGGCATGAGGTAGACGGCTGCATCTGTAAGGACACAGTACCACAAAGGTCTTATTCAGGGGCCACAGCTTTCCTTAGGGCACAAGACATGCTGGTCATGGAGCAAGACTGCCTACAGGCCAGCCCACAGGAAGCCTTGGCTGTACATGAGCCACATCTGCCACTGCCAGGGCCTGGCTGGGCCCATCTCAGCTCTTGCAGCCAAGAGAAAAGGGGCAAAGCCAAAAGTCCCTGCTGAAGATCATTCCAGATGTCCCATGCTACCCTGGAGGCAGCAGCTGTTACTATTAGCAGGCCCTATTGACTAACTCCTTTAAGACTGTCAAGGTCCCTTTCTCCTCTCCCTTCCGCCACTTACATAGAACTGGCCTTTCACCTGGAACTTGGAATCCTGCATTGCCTGGAGCTGCTCCTTCAACATTTCCAGCGTGTGGCTCTGGTTCCGGATCTCACCCTGCAGCATCTGCATCATCTTCTCCTGCTGCTTCTGGAACTTCTTCATCAGCTCCGTCTCCCATCTGTTGATGTACCATGTGATGGATGGTGGTGGGTGTAGTGACTGTGGGAAGGAATCACTTATGGTTCATATACAGGGCCATTGGGTTCTCCAAATTCTACCATATTGCTTTATTTCCAAGTTTTGAAAGACTGAGAATGAGAAAAATGACACTCCAACCCTGATTTCATTCACTACTAGAAAGTTTAAAGAAATGGTTAGGGAATCCAGAAATTCTATATCAGAAATGGATTATGGGGATCATTTAGTCTAATTTTCCCCCTAAACATAAAGCTGTGGAATTGGCCCAGAGACATGAAGTAACCTTCCCAAAGTCCTTAGTGAAAGAGTCAGAGTGAAGCAGGTCAGATCACAAATGAGACATGGGGAAACACCTATCGATGCCTCTGCTAGCAATGCAGGAAGAAGAAGGATGCTCAACTGGCACTTCCTTTATTCCAGGCACTCGTCTAAGCACTGTACAGAATTCACAGATCCGATTTTCACAATCCCCGATCAAGTAGGTACTGTCCATACACAACCATAGTACTTGGTGGAATACTCTCTGCTTGGCCCTAGAAATCTAATTTTAACTTGAGTACCAGCCTCAGATCTGGAAATAAAAAAATGTACAGGTTGATAAGATTAGAGAACGTGTTGGGGGACAAACTAATGCTTCGGATTGGCTGGAAAGGAGGGATGAGGCAAATCACACGTGGAAGGGAAGCCAGGAAAAGAGCCTTGTGCAAACCATACACATTTAGGTGGCCGGAGAACTTGAATTTTATTCATCAGCCACCTTGCACTGCTGCCAGGAGGAGTGTTCTAAAACACAAATCTGATTGGGGAAGTAACATGCTCACATCAATGTTGTACAACATGCCTTCTGGCAGCTGTGTGGAAGATGAACTGACAGGAGGAAGTAAGTTTAGAGTCAGAGAGAAGCTAGTTAGGAGGCTGTAGAGGTAATTCAAGGTAGAGATAACAGGGGCCTAAAACAGATCAGAGACAGGAAACAGAAAGGAAGGGTCAGGGGAGTGTCCAAGATGGCAGAGTAGGAAGACACTGAGCTCACCCTCTGCCATGGGCACACCAAAATTACAACTGTCTACAGAGCAACTGTTGATCAGAAGACTTGAAGACCAGCAGAAAAGATCTTCTACAGCTACATATATAAAGAAGGAACCATAAAGAGATGGGTGGCAGGGATGGAGTCACAGGATAGTCAAGACCCATACCCCCAGGGTGGGTGACCCACAGACAGGAGGATAATTACAATTGCAGAGGTTCTCCCCAAGGAGTGAGAGGTCTGAGCCCCACATCAGACTCCCCAGGCTGGGGGTCCTGCCCTGGGAAGATGAGCTCCCAGAAGATTTGGCTTTGAAGGCCAGTGGGGCTTGCTTTCAGGAGAGCCAGGGGGCATAGGAAATAGGGATTCCACTCTTAAAGGATGCACACAAACTCTCACACACTCTGATACCCAGGGCAGAATCAGTAATTGGATAGGAGCCTGGGTCAGACCCACCTGCTGATCTTGGAGAATCTCCCAGAGAGGCAGCAGGCAAATGTAGGTCACTCTGGGGACACAGAAACTGGTGGCAGCCATGGGGGGGAGCTCGTTCTGGCACAAGGACACTGGTGCTGGCAAGAGCCATTTTGGAGGCCTCCCTCTAGCTTATTAGCCCCAGGACCCAGCCTAGCCCTGGCCCAACAGTCTATAGGTGCCACTTCTGGGATGCCTCAGGCCAAACCAATAGCCGGTTAGGGACTCAGACCCAACCACCAGCAGGCTGGCTGCCTTAGGACCACCTGAGCTCCCAGCTACCCCGGGACCTGACCCCATCCACCAGAGGGTTCAGGATATGGACCTGCCCACCAGGAGCTGGCACTAGCCTCAAGCCCCCCTGGGCCCCAGCCCTGCCCACTGGCAGGCAGACACCAGCTCCAGGACCACTGTAGCCCCATAGACTGCCCTGTCAGGACCTAGTCTAAAGACATCACCAAAAAACGACCAGAACTTATAAATGAATTTGGTAAAGTTGAGGGTACAAAATTAATATACAGAAATCTGTTGCATTTGTATACATTAACAACAAACTATCAGAAAGAGAAATTAATGAAATAATCCCATTTACAACTGCATCAAAAAGAATAAAATACCTAGGAATAAACCTAAGGAGGTTAAAGACCTATACTCTGAAAACTATAAGATACTGGTGAAAACAACTGAAGATGCCATGAATAGGTGGAAAGCTATACTGTACTCACGGACAGGAAGAATTAATGTTGTTAAAATGACCATATTACCCAAGGCAATGTACAGATTCAATGTAATCTCTACCAAAATACCAATGGCATTTTCACAGAAGTAGAATAATTCTAAAATTTGTATGAAAACACAAAAGACGCTGAAGAGCCAAGATAATCTTGAGAAATAAGAACAAAGCTGGAGGTATCATGCTCCCTGACTTTAGACTACACTACAAAGCTACTGTAATCAAAACAGAATAGTACTGGCACAAAAACAGACATACAGATCAATGGAACAGAATACAGAGCTCTGAAATGGACCCACACTCATATGGGCAATTAATCTACAACAAAGTTGGCAAGAATATACAACAGAGAGAAAACATTCTCTTCAATAAATGGTATTGGGAAAACTGTACAGCAACACGCCAAAGAATTTCACAACTTGCATAAAAGTAAATTCAAAATGGATTAAAGAGTTAAATGTAAGGCCTGAAACCATAAAACTTCTGGAAGGAAACGTAGGCAGTATGCTCTTTGACATCAGTCTTTAGTAATATTTTTTTTGATATGTCTCCCCAGGCAAGGGAAACAAAAGGAAAAGTAAACCAATGGGACTACATCAAACTAAAAACCCTTTGCACTGCAGAGGAAACTATCAACAAAATGAAAAGGCCACCTACCAAACGGGAGAAAATATTTGCAAAAGACATATCTGTTAAGGGGTTAATATCCAAAATATACAAAGAACTGATACAATTCAACATCAAAAAACAAACGAGGGACCTTCAAAATGGCAGAGGAGTAAGACGTGGAGATCACCTTCCTCCCTACAAATACATCAAAAACACATCTACATGTGGAAAAATTCCTATGGAACACTGACTGAATGCTGGCAGAAGACCTCAGACTTCCCAAAAGCTTTGCTTTAGCCATTTGTCCTAGAGTTCTGGCTGTCCGTTTTTTTTTTTTTTCCATTATAGATTTTAGCGCTTGTTATGATTGGTGGATTTGTTTTTTGGTTTGGTTGCTCTCTTCTTTCTTTCTTTCTTTTTTCTATTTTTAATAATTTTTTATATTAATAACTTAATTTTTTTTCCTTCTCTCTTTCTTTTTTTTTCTCCCTTTTTTTCTGAGCCATGTGGCTCACAGGGTCTTGGTGCTCCGGCCGGGTGTCAGGTCTGAGCCTCTGAGGTGGGAGAGCCAAGTTCAGGACATTGGTCCACCAGAGACCTCCCGGCCCCACATAATATCAAATGGCGAAAGCTCTCCCAGACATCTCCATCTCAACGCTAAGACCAGTTCCACTCAACAGCCAGCAATCTACAATGCTGGACACCCTATGCCAAACAACCAGCAAGACAGGAACACAACCCCACCCATTAGCACAGAGGCTGACCTTAAAATCACACTAAGGTCACAGACACCCCAAAACACACCACTGGATGTGGTCCTGCCCACCAGAAAGACAAGATCCAGCCTCATCCACAAGAACACAGGCATCAGTCCCCTCCACCAGGAAGCCTACACAACCCACTGAATCAACCTTACCCACTGGGAGCAGACACCAAAAACAACAGGAATTACGAACCTGCAGCCTGCGAAAAGGAGACCCCAAGCACAGTAAGTTAAGCAAAATGAGAAGACAGAGAAATACACAGCAGATGAAGGAGCAAAGTAAAAACCTACCAGACCAAACAAATAGAACGGAAACAGGCAATCTACCTGAAAAATAATTCAGAGTAATGATAGTAAAGATGATCCAAAATCTTGGAAATAGAATGGAGAAACACAATAAACATTTAACAAGGACCTAGAAGAATTAAAGAGCAAACAAACAATGATGAACAACACAATAGATGAAATTAAAAATTATCTAGAAGGAATCAATAGCAAAATAACTGAGGCAGAAGAACGGATAAGTGACCTGGAAGATAAAATAGTGGAAATAACTACTGCAGAGCAGAAAAAAGAAAAAAGAATGAAAAGAGCAGAATACCTGGTCCACCTCTTGCTTCTCATCCACCTGCTCCATCTCACCCATCTGGTCCATCTGCTCCACATGTCCCACCTCCGGTTCGAGTTCAAAGCTCTGCAAAGATGATGTTGCTGAGGAAGAAAAGACAGTGGAATTCATGATGAAAAAAGCAAAAGTACTAACACTATCAAACAGATTACACAGATATCTCTGTTTATTTCCTGTTATAAATTATAAAAACAGGAAAGTCCAGTTTTATTCCATATTAATGATTAGGTGTGCCAGGTACCAGGAGTAATACAGAACACTACTTAAAAATCTGTTCATATTTGAGGGACTTCCCTGGTGGCACAGTGGTTAAGAACCCGCCTGCCAATGCAAGGGACATGGGTTCGAGCCCTGGTCTGGGAAGATCCCACATGCCGCAGAGCAACTCAGCCCGTGTGCCACAACTACTGAGCCTGAGCTCTAGAGCCCACGAGCCACAACTACTGAGCCTGTGCACCACAACTACTGAGCCTGAGCTCTAGAGCCCACGAGCCACAACTACTGAGCCTGTGTGCCACAACTACTGAGCCCACGTGTTGCAACCACTGAAGCCTGTGCACGTAGAGCCTGTGCTCCATTCACACAAGAGAAGCCACTGCAATGAGAAGCCCATGCACAACGAAGAGTAGCCCCCGCTCGCCACAACTAGAGAAAGCCCACATGCAGCAACAAAGACCCAGCACAGCCAAAAATAAATTAATTAATTAATTTAAAAAAATTTGTTAAAAAATCTGTTCATATTTGAAAATGAAGTAAAAGAAGGGAATGTCTCACTTTACCTCCATCCATCCAAGCATAAGTGGGCACCCAACCCATTCGTGTTGTGTCTTTTCTTTATAAAAGTTCTTTTGGCTCTGCTTCTGGAATTTGGTACCTTCCAACTGATAAAACCAAATCAAACCTACTCATAAATCACTTCTGTAAACCTAGGTTCCCCAGAATGTGGGATCTTGGGAGTGCCTGAAGCGTTCTTGGAGGTGTTGTGACATGACTTTCCTTTGGCAGCCACAGAAAGCAAAGTGGAGAACATTATTTGAATAATGCAAAATTATAGAGTCATCTCAGGAAAGAGTTTGTCAGTTCTCTTCATACACACTTCCCATATGACCCAGTAGTCCCACTCCCAGGAATTTACCCAAATGAATTAAAAATATATAGGCACACAAAAAACCTCTATGCAAATGTTTATGGTAGCTTTATTTATAATCACCAAAAACTTGGAAACAACCCAGATGTCCTTCTTCAGATGAATGAGTTAAAAAACACACACACACACACACACAGAAAACACTGTGGTGCATTCATAAGATTAAGTACTACTCAGCAAGAAAAAAGGAATGAACCATTGATTCACACATGTATGAATCTTAAATTTATTTTTTTAACAAAGCCAGACCAAAAAAGGCTAGGCATTGTATTATTCCATTTACATGACATTCTGATAAAAGGAAAGCAGAGATGGAATGCAGATCAATGGTTGCCAGAGGATGGGGGACAGAGTTTGAGTTCAAAGAGGCAGCACAAAGGAATTTGGGGGGTGACATAACTGTTCTGTTTGGTACTGTGGTGATGGATGTATGACTCTTTGCCTTTGTCAAGAACTGCACACCCCAAAGAGTGGATTTTACTGTGTGTAAAGTAAATTGCTCTTATACATTTTTGAAATCACAATCATGGGTTCATGGACTTTGTTCCCGTTTTGTTTTGAAAGGATTTTTTAAACAAAGCTTTGAGATTGACAGCAATAAGGGAAGAATTGTTAACTAGAATATTTCAAAAATAGAAGCATTACTTCTATATGTGGACATTCCACAATACAAGTATGATAAGGTCAGCTAATTGGAGGACATGATTTGCATTATGTATCCACCACTGCTTTAAGTTTTGTATTTTTTATACAATTATATTTATGAAATGTCGTTAATACTGAAACTCCTGTAGTAAGTGTCACTGTTTTTGAGAGACTTTACTAACAATTCTTTTTATAGTACAGTTTTTAAAAAACAAGAGGTTTCTTTGGACTGCAACTACTATGCCATAGCAGAAAAGGCTGCACAAGTATGAGAAGATAAGATGCTACTCCTCCTAGGACTGAGATCTAGCACCAATCTTTAGATTAAAATTAAATGGGAGATTTACAATGTTTTGTTAGTTTCAGGTGTAAAGCAAAGTGATTCAGTTATATGTATATGTATATATACAGATTCTTTTCCATTATAGGTTATTGCAAGATATTGAGTATAGTTCCCAGTGCTATACAGTAGGTCCTTGTTATTTATCTATTTTATATATAGTGGTGTCTTATCAGTTAATCCCATACTCCTAATTTCTCTCTCGCCCCAGTCCCCTTTGGTAACCATAAGTTTGTTTTCTATGTCTGTGAGTCTATTTCTGTTTTGTAAATAAGTTAATTTGTATCATTTTTTTAGATTCCACATATTATATTTCAATAAAAACTTTAAAAAATTAAGTGGGAGAGAATAATACCATTCCCAAGCACTTGAACCATTGATAAGATATTCATTTTCACTGCTCTCAAATCATCATCTCAAAAAATTTACAGAAGATGAAGAAAGTTAGAAATCACTCTTGCAATTTCACACCATTATAAATAGAACATTATCTTCATTTGAAAAACTGTAACTACTCTGTAGGCCACTATTTTTCTTCTGAGAGTCCTCATCCAAATGTCCAAATGTACCCACCTGGCAATTCAGGTATGGTTTCCAAGGTGGATGTGGAGTCATAAGATGTAACAGACTTTCTTTTAATGGCACGAACAGATTTGTGTCGTCCATACTGGTCAGCCGTTATAATATCAACTTGACCCTAGGAATTTCCAAAGGGGACGGAGAAGATGACATTTCAATTTGGCGACAAAGATATATAAAACAACAAGAAACTGGCAGAACACAAACTCTGATGCGTTTCACTTCATTTCTAACATTGTTTCAATAAATTGAATACCTAACACAAAACCATCATGAAACACGTACTTGAAAAAAATTGCTGGAAGATAACAACAAGCAAAGATTATGGGTGCCACATGCTATCCAACGTCAAAACTCAGAAGAGAAATACGGTTTAGATGTGCTAAAAGCACAAGCATAAGAAAAATGTGTGCCAACCAAAGGCCGTGGCTATATATATATATATATATATATGCACTGCAGAGGTGTTGGTAGCATGCCGGTTCAGAGAAGCGGGAAGGCTGTAGGAGAACCACCCCCACTGATGGGGCCATTTTTCTAGAGGTCCTGCACGTACAGGCTAGGCTTAGAGAAAGGAGAGGATGATTGGGGGCTGTTTAACCACTTCATGTCTTTTACACAAATTAAAGTTGAAAGTATTAGTAGCAAAAGTACCTTTAATATACAGTAGCAGAGAGATGGAAGTGGCCCTGGGGAGCTTCTAGTGCAACTTCCCCATTTGATAGTGTCAAAGAGGAGAAGGTCATACAGCAAGTTAGGAGCAGAGTGAGTGATATAATCCAGTGACTTCAAACTCAGCACCACTTTCCCTAACCCTGGTACCTCAATTTAAGCCATTTGTTGCTTTAAACCATATACATTATATTCCCATTTAGTGATGCACTTCCATTTCCATAATAACTGGATCCTTTCTGAATAGGCTGGGGCTCACTGCTCATATGAAATTTAAGTACCTGGTTTATCAGTGAAATCTTGTACATCTCTGCCAAAAAATTGTTTGTTTGTGTGTTTGTTGTTTGGGACTGGATTAAGACATAGACTCATGCTCATTTTTCCTTAAGGAAGCTGTTTGTTGGAGCACTTTCATCCAGATCAAATCCCAGCATTTGAACTTCAGGAAATTGTGCAACTTCACTGTTCAAGTACACTGTGTTTTGTACTCTTCAAAATAAGCAATATGTTTCTGGGGATGTGACTATCTTTTCATTATTTAGAAAGATATTCTGCTGGGGTGGTATTCATTGAGATAGGATATGACCTCTCTTTCTCTGTCTTCTTGCTTCTGCTCTTTATCATAGCCATATGTCAATTTAATCACTAGCTCCTTGCTTCCTGGATGATTTTCAATAGAAATGTATATACTTGGGTGTTAAGATGTCCATTTTTGTGCATTCATAATTTTTAGCCCATCAATATAAATGCAGTGAGTTTAAATGATCTCAACTGATGGAATCATGTGCAGTAATAGTAAATGGCTTGGGAAAAAACAAAGCAAAGAAACTATTTTGAAAGCTAAAAGATTCCAGTTTAAAATACAATTAGGACGAAGGCCTGAAGACAGTCTTTCAAGAGAGGCAGCTAGAAGCTAAAAAGAAAGATGAAATGAACATGCATACATGGGGGCAGGGAGGCAATCAATAAGCTTTTACAAGTTCAAGAGGAGTTTTGGATTCACTTTTACTCCGTAACAGTTTCCATGAACAATACACTAAAGGATTTTAAAGAGAAGCATGGCCTTTGAGGCTAGACACAGAGCAGGCTTCCAGTGCAGCCTCCAATACCTGATGCTCTTGTGACCTAGAAAGGAGTGTACATTGCGGGGGCGGCACTCCAGAAGTATGTCCTCCAATTTTCACATTTTCCCCTTGATTAGCTTAATGTCAAAAGTGCTCTGCCTAATTTTTAAGAGATGCTTGCATTTTACTTTTTGGAAAAAAAAAAGTGCCATAGGGCTTCCAGTCAAGATGACAGATTGAATAGCCATGGGAAAAACCCTAGGTAAAATAGAATAGAATTTTACAAATGCACTCCTTTAAAAAAAAAAAAGACAGAAATAAATTAAAAGTCATAGGAATGATCAAAAGCACGATGAATAAGCTCTAGAGAGTAGAGGTCTACTGGACAACATTGTACCTGTAGTCAACAATAATGTATACTTAAAAATTTGTTAAGAGGGTAGATCTCATGTTATGACTCTTATGGCAATAAAATAAATTTTCTTTAAAAATAGGGTAAAAAAAATTCTCTCTGGAGAACTCCCTGGTGGTGCAGTGGTTAGGACTTGGTGCTTTCACTGCCGAGGGACCGGGATCGATTCCTGGTCGGGGAACTAGGATCCCACAGGTCACACAGTGTGGCCAAAAAATAAATAAATAAAATAAAACTAAGCCAAAACAAGATAAAAATAAATTTTACAAATTCTCTCTGGATCCCACCTCTTCTCCACCTACTGCCCTGTTTATGTGATTCCCTTGACAGCAAAACTTCTCAAAGGGAAGTCCTCAACATCTCCAGTTCCACTATCCTCTCTTAAACCTACTCAATCAGATGTTATTTCCCTGCCCCCATCTACACTCCACCAAAACTTTTCTCAAAGTCAGCAATGGCTTCCAGGTCCTAAATCTAATGGTCACTTCTGAGTCATCAATCTACCTAATCTATCAGCAGTGTTTGGCACTGTCATCATTCCCTCCTCCTGGAAATACTTTCTTCACTTGGCTTACCTCTTACCTCACTGGTCTCTCCTTCTCTTCTCTCTGATCTCTTAACGTTGGGGGTGCTCCAAGCTTAGTCCTTCGTCCTTATCTCTATCTTTACTTCCTCCCTTGGTCACTTCATCCAAGCTTTTAGCTTTAAGACCATCCATGTTGATGATTCCCATATCCTTATCTCCAGGCCAGCTCTGCATTTCCAATTAACTATGTAGTAGGCTTCTCAAACATTTTCAAAACTGAGACCCTCTATTACACCTTCCAACAAACACTCCTAAGCCTGCAAATTCTTCCCACAGTTTTCAAAGTTAATGCAATACCATCCTTCCAGTTGCTCAGGTCAAGCACCTTAAAGTCATCCCTAACTTCTCTCTCTTTCTCACACATTTCATCCGATGTCAGCAAATCCAAGGGCTCTATCTTCAAAATATATCTACAAAGAGACCACTTCTCACAATTTCCACTGTTACTACCCTGGTGCAAGCCATCGTCATCATCTCTCACTTGGATTGCTGAGATAACCCCCTAACTAGGCTCCCAGCTTCCACTCTTGCCTCTGCTCCCCACAGTCTATTCTCAACATAGTGACTCTTTTTAATAAACCAAACATATCACATCATTCTTCTGCTCATAACTCTCCAATGGCTCCCCATTTCATTTAGAGTAAAATCCAAAATCCATACAATGGCTTCCAAGGCCCTACTTGACCCGATTGCCATGACATCTCTGACTTCATCCGTACCTACTCTCACTTTTGCTCACTCTGCTCCAGCTATTCCTCTAAATACCAGGCACACTTCCACCTCAAGGCCTTGCACTGGTTTTCCCTCTTCTTGAATTTTCCCCCAGATATCTTCATGGCTAGCTTTCTCACCTCCTTCAATCTTTGCTCATACTTAACACTGCACTCTCCCATCTGTTGCATTTCCAATCCTTCGCTTCCTGCTCTACTTTCTTCAATAGCTCTTCTCACCTTCTAATATATGATTTGTTTATTTACTATACTTATCTTATTTATCTAAGTCTATCTTCTCCTGTTGGAATGTAAGCTCCTCTAGAACAGGAATTTTTCAATTTTGTTAACTGATGTATCTACTCCCCTCACCTAAAACAGTGTATGTTACAAAGTAGGTGTTGAATAAGTATTTGGTCAATGAATTAATAAATGAATCTAAAATGGCCTTTAAAAATAG
The DNA here is from genome assembly GCF_949987535.1 of Balaenoptera acutorostrata. NCBI lineage: Eukaryota > Metazoa > Chordata > Mammalia > Artiodactyla > Balaenopteridae > Balaenoptera > Balaenoptera acutorostrata. The sequence continues at coordinate 130,174,081 of NC_080085.1, read as the reverse complement.
GTATGTTTAAAATGTTCAAAAATATAAAGAAAAGGAAGTCATAAAACAAAGAATAGGACAATATGAGAAAACAAAGAGCTTTGATTTGAAGGCAGATGCTTCACTGTGTAGGAAGAGCATAGATATTGGGACCAGACAGGCCTTGGTTTTAATCTGGGCTCTGCCACTTATTATGTAACTTTGGGCAAGTTTTTCAATAGCAAGAATCCAAGATTCACCATCTGTAAAACTGGAATAATAATGCCTCATAGAGTTATTGTGGGGGTCAAGCACCTAGCCCAATGCTTGACACGTAAGTCCTCAATAAAACTTAATCCTAAATACCATGTCACCCCCCACTCCCCACACCCCTAGATTGAGTTAGGGCTGACCTTCTTAGACCACTTTCTGGATACAATAAGTATCTGTTGGATGAACACATGATTAAGTGCTTAGCACACAGGAGGTGTAAAATCAATGGAAGATGCTTTCATGATTGCTCCCTAACTCAGGTTTGTCCTGCCCTCCTCATTAACACATAATCAGCTTGGGCAGAGGGCTTCTGAGTCTGATATATACTATGGCTCTCCTGCCCCACCCAGCCCCTGGTACATGCTCAAAGCCAGCTCCTTCTAAAGAACAGTCTACCAGCTCCAGGTACAATGGATTTGAGTGAAAAAGCAACCTGATAACATACAAGCTCCAATTTTGCCAAAATGCCTGCGCAGTGCAACACAGTCCAGGAACAACAGATCTCTAGGGATGGATGACAGAATGTCAGAAGCTGGCAACACGAGTCACCTAAACTCATCATTTAAAATAAAGTATTTGGGACAGAGTCAATTAGGAAGAATTTGCTTTGGATTGGCATTGATGCTACTACTTAAAGACACTGCTGTTCAAATGGTGAGGTGGTGGTTCTGTGGAAAGAACTTTGTTCTCAATACATTGCCTTGTTCTCAACTCCTTGCCAGTTAACAGCTGTTCTCAACAGAACATGCCTTTTTTGAATACAGCATTGTCCATAGTAACAGCTGACAGATCAAAATATGATGATCCCTGGCAGGGGTCAGTGTATGCTTTGTGTAGTTTTCTTCATGTTTCTTTTGCTTAGGTTTAGTTGAGATCCTTGAATCTCTGGGTTTATAGCTTTTATCAAATATGGACAATTCTCTGGCCATTATTATTTCAAATATTTCTGTACTTCCCTCTACACTTTGGAGACTCCATTTACACATATATTTGGCCACTTGAAGAGTTTCTAACAGCTAATTGATGCTCTTTTCTTTTTTCTTGTTCTTTTAAAACTTTTTTCTGTTTGTGTTTAATTTTGGAGAATTTCTATTGCTTTGTCTTTAAATCCCCCAATCTACTAAATCTGCAATGTTTAATCTGCCATCAGTCCCATCTGGTGTTGTTTTCATTGCTCAAATTTCAACTTGAGATTTTTCCCCATCTTCCACGTCTCTACTTAAAATTTTGAACATACGTAACACATATGTTAATATTCCTGTCCACTAATTCTAAACCCTGTGTTTGATCTGGGTGAGTTCCTATTGATTGAGCTTTCTCTTCAATAAGAGTTACATATTATTATTGCTTTTTTTGAATGCCTGGTAATCTCTGACTGAATGCCAAATATTGTTAATTTTACCTTCTGGGGGTATTGGATAATTTTGCGTTCCTATAAACATTCTTCATCTTTGTTCTGGAATGTAGTTAAATTACTTGATTTGATCCCTTTGGTGTTGCCTTAATGATTTGATAGTCAGAACCAGAGCAATAGTTAGCCTAGGGCTAATTTTTCCCTATAACTAAGGCAAGACCTTTCTGTGTACTTTTATACCTCATGTCCTGAGTATTATGAGGATTTCCAGTGTGGCTGGTAGAAACGGGAAGTACCACCAGCCCTGTATGAATGCTGGCACTGTTCCCTCTAATCCTCTTGGGTGGTTCTTTCTCCTCACAGATCCCTGGCATCCTCTACCCATGCAGCCCTCTCCCCTCTGGTACTCTGCTAGCAACTTTAGACTACCTAGTCTCATGTCAATCTCCTCAGCTCAGGAATTCCACTGGGATCCCTGTGTGTGCTCCCTCTTGGCTACATGGCCTGGAAACTCGCTAGGTATAAGCTAGGGCAATTGTAGGGCTCATTTGATTCGTTTCCCATCTCTTCAGAGTCCCTGTCCTTTGTTGCCTGATGTCCATTATCTTGAAAACTGTTATTTCATATATTTTTGCCTTTTATTTTTGGCTGTTTTGGGCAGGAAAGTCAATCTGGTCCCTGTCACTCCATCTTGATTGGAAACAGAAGTCCCCCAATTCCATAGTATATTGTACAGTTACTGAAATGATTAAATTTGGGACTGTACAAAGGTAGAATTTAGTGATAAGTGAAAGCCAAAGGGAATGGAGTAGCAGGCAAGCTATCATTATAACTAAGTAAAAAACAGATGCGATGGTAGACTGATACTGAATGGAAATTAGCAAAATTAAATAGCAACTGTGCCCTTGTGATAAGATTATGAATTTCTTTTAAAAAACTTATCTTTCAATGTTAAAATTACTTAGGTTTTATAAATTTTATAAAGTGAGAATTTTTTTAATCCAACTTTCCTCAGAACATTCAGTTGAAGGAATGGATTCTTCACACATAGCACACTACAGATCCTGGGTAAATATTTGTTGACTGACTGATGAAGTACGGCTGTCAGCCGTGTAGATGTCAGACTGATGGCCAGAGCTATATGGATGCCTTGGCCTTTTATCCTAGGATAGCTGAAAATTAGTTTGTGTGTAAACAGAGCACTGCTCTATTTAAATTAACCTTCTTCTACCTAATTTCCTCACTGTTTCCTACTGTCTTGAACAGAATGCTAGGTTAAGCAGAGGTACGTCTTCAGAAGGGAGAAAGTTTTATCTACACAGAAGTAGCTTGTTGAATGAGCAAGAGTTGGAAAATACAATAGAAAAATCAGCACCTCATATTGAAAATATGTGTTCACAGCATCTCCATGTTACAGAAGAACTTAAATACCTGCATAGTCCACAGAACATGAAAATCCTTTCAAGCAAAATCACATGGAAGCCTGAAAACCAAAGTGAGAGTCTACACATCCAACCTGTTGATACTGCTCTTGAAATCCCTTTACCAGATATTTAAAGAGTGCTATAAAAATAATAGTGCTTTAACATACAATATTCATTTGTGCATCTAATGTTTATTATGAGCACCTACTATGTGTGGCCAGCCCTGTTCAAGGTATTTGGTGATATGCTGATGAACAAGAGTACCCTTGCTCTCACAGAAGTTTCATTCTATTGCATGAATACAGACAATATGTTAATAAATGAGGTTCCTTTGAGCATTATCATATATCCTTATGAGGTAGCCTGGCAGAGATTATTACCACTCCCATTTTACAGATAATGAAACTGAGGCTCTCCATGGTAAAATAACATTCCCCCAGTCACATAATTGGCAAATGGCTGAATCAGGAATTGAACCCTTATCTTCTGATGTCTAGGTCATCTTTTCTCTCTGTAGTACTGTCACCACCGCAGCGAACCAGCCTAGCAGCTATGTTACATGCACCCATGGAGTGACAGGTAAGGTGAAAGACTATCCATTGGGAAGGTTTCCTAGGATGCTTTTTCTGTTCTTCTATATCTATTTTTCTTGCAGTTTGATCTTATCTCCCAGACTAGAATTTAGATCATTGAGGGCAGAACTAGGTTTCATATTTCTATTAATGTGTGTCCCTATAGGATTCTCTAGAGGAACGTCTGGTGAATGGATAATTGGATGATACATTTAATGGCTTAAGAAAAAGATGGAGGCAGGACTTCTCTGGTGGTGCAGTGGTTAAGAATCCGCCTGCCAATGCAGGGGACACGGGTTCGAGCCCTGGTCCGGGTAGATCCCACATGCTGTGGAGCAACTAGGCCCATGCGCCAGAACTACTGAGCCTGCGCTCTAGAGCCCACGAGCCACAACTACTGAAGCTCGCGTGCCTAGAGCCCGTGCTCCGCAACAGGAGAAGCCACCGCGATGAGAAGCCTGCGCACCGCACCGAAGAGTAGCCCCCGCTCGCCACAACTAGAGAAAGCCTGGGCACAGCAACGAAGACCCAACGCAGCCAAAAGTAAATAAATAAAATAAATAAGTTTATAAAAAAGAAAAGGAAAGGATGGAGGACAATCCAGATTAATTAGGAATTGGGTTCTGCCCATAATGGGCAGATGACTCTGCCATCTCAAGGGTCTACTCACATAGCCTACAGTAGCAGGCAGGTCACTAACGTCTCATTTCGAAGTGCACTCACAAGTCAAAAAGACCTTGAACAATGTCTAGCGTAGAGCACAGTTTAATTCTTTTTAAAGCTACTACAGGGATCATTCTAAGCATGGCCATTACTGGCTCCCAATAAGAAATGGCTACAAAAAGGCAACTGTGCAACACCGCTCAGGTGCTATGCCCATATGGGATATTTCTTGAAATTAAAACCTATGTAGGACAAGGGAAGCTGAATTTGCCACCCCAAAATATGCCTCCTTGGCATAAGGATTATTTTGAGCTGGTTATGTTTAAGAAACAGCAGACAGAGGAGAAGCTCTGAAAACCAACAGAAGTTACTCTACTGTAAGAGATACTTCCATTTGTAAGTGTGTCTCCCTCTTTGCACAGGGAAGAAAAGGATGAGTCGAAATTTCTAGGAACTCTTATCAATGCAGAAATCCAGGACTCAAATCTGCCTAACAAGCTTCCCCACAACTGACTCCCTGCCCCCAACATCTTCTTTTATCTTTAGCTGAAAATGGCATTTAAGCTGGTAGCTTGAGCCATTTTGAAGAGTTATTCAGTATTCCGGGATCTCTCCCACGTACACAAGGAGATGTACATGTTATTAAACATCTGTTTGTTTTTCTCCCGTTAATCCTGTCTTTTTATTACAGGGGCATCTCAGCCAAGAACCCAGAAGCATAGAGGGAAATTTGTTTTCTTCCCCCACCTTGGCAACACACATTAACTAAAGAATCAACATTATGGGAATAAGGGTCCAAGCTCTTACTCTATGTACTCAGTGTACGTACTTCTGAGGCAGGAGCATCAGGTTCAGCATGCAGGAGTTCCATTCTAGAACGTCTTCTTTGGCCTTGAACGCTTCTATAAATAAGTGAAAAGAGAGATGGTAAACACATCTCACTTGCCATTTAAATCTAAGTTCTCTATAATACAATAAAAATGAGGTTCTGTTAAAGAGAAAAACCATAGGCCCAAAATGGCATCACTTGTGCTAAAGTCCATGATACCAAACCCAGATTTAATACCTAACTTAAGTGCAGTTTCAACCTTCACCACAAATGTAATCTTAATTACAGTCTGGAATTTCCTGGTCAGCGTCAATTAAGTAATCTGTCACATGGGTCCTCTCTATCCCCCAAGGGAAGAAGAGGCAACCTGCAGGATTAAACCTTTGCCATTACTTTTCTCCCCCAAAAGATGTCCTGGCCTAAAAATAATCCTTTCTTTTCTTTTGCTAATAACTCCCTGGCCCCACCCCTCTTCCTATAAAAACCTTCCATTCTGTACAACCCCTTGGAGCACTCTTCCCGTTGCTAGATGGGACGCTGCCCAATTCATGAATCGCCTAATAAAGCCAATTCGATTTTCAAATTTACTCAGTTAAATTTTGGTTTTTAACAGTTCAAATATGAAAAAAAATCTGTTTTATTTTTCTTAATACATAACATCATCAATCTTTGACGTGTCGCTTTTCCTACAGAGAAAGTTGTTCTGCACCATATCTATAATAAAGTAAATCATCTGGACCCTCATTAGAATGAAGTTGTTTTTTTGTTGAAGTTTTGAATTTTATTTCTTTATTTTTTATACAGCAGGTTCTTATTAGTTATCTATTTTATACATATTACTGTATATATGTCAATCCTAATCTCCCAATTCATCCCACCACCACCCCCCCCAGCCACTTTCCCCCTTGGTGTCCATACGTTTGTTCTCTACATCTGTGTGTCTATTTCTGCCTTGCAAACCGGCTCGTCTGTACTGTTTTTCTACATTCCACATATATGTGTTAATATACGATATTTGTTTTTCTCTTTCTGACTTACTTCACTCTGTATGACAGACTCTAGGTCCATCCACCTCACTACAAATAACTCAATTTCGTTTCTTTTTATGGCTGAGTAATATTCCATTGTATATATGTGTCACATCTTCTTTATCCATTCATCTGTCGATGGACACTTAGGTTGCTTCCATGTCCTGGCTATTGTAAATAGTGCTGCAATGAACATTGGGGTGCATGTGTCTTTTTGAATTATAGTTTTGTCAGGGTATATGCCCAGTAGTGGGATTGCTGGGTCGTATGGTAGTTATCTTTGACTTTTCCCTCTTTCTCAACTCTCTTCTGATTTGTATGAAAGTTTGTTATTACTTTCTGTCTGCCTTTTCTACCTGGTGTATTTCTTGAAGGCGGTGCGCTTCCTTTGAACCTCTTGTATCCCCAGCACATACCACAGTGAAGAGCACTTACTAGGTGTTTTCATGAATATGTGCTGAGTGCATAAAGGAATAAACAAACTGACCAGTTAGTTCATTAAACTATTTGCACATCCCTCATCCCAGGCCTGCTCAGCTTGACACAATTATTTTCAAAGACCAGCTAAGGCTTCCATCTGTTCCTTAAGAGCAATTAAATGACTCCATATTGACTTCTAAATACTAAATACGTTTATGCCTGAGATAAACAGCATGTGAATGAATGTCTAATATGGTACCCACTAACTACATGTGGCTAAATTAAAATCAAAATTAAATAAAATTTAAAATTTAGTTTTTCAGTCACAGCAGACATATTTTAAGTGCTCCATAGCTACACGTGGCCAGTGGCTACTGTATTAAACAGAACAGATTAAAGAGCATTTCTGTCATCACAAAATGTTCTATTGAACAGTGTTATATCAAAGGATGCAGTGGGTGTTACTGGACAAGACACTAACTTTGACAAGAAAACATTATGAGGCAGTTAGGTTTTGCTTTAAATCCACTGGGTTGAATACTGAAAATATAAAATAAAGAAAAGCAAAGTTTTCCAAATTCTTCCATGAATTTACATTTCATACTCCTCTATATGTCAATATAGATGGCAAATATTTGACTTAAAATCAGAATGTACAAATAACCAATAAACACATACATTGTTAATGAAAAGTATTGAGGAGTCTTTCATACCTAACCAGTCTATGCATGTATAAAATAGAGGGTTTGCAGTCACATCCATCGCTGGTCTTTGGTTAGGAACAGATACAAACAGAACTTTCCTTTTCCAAATTGCATCAGTTAATTTTCAAAAAGAAAGAAAACGATCAAAGAACACTTTCCTAGCTATATTTACATGAAAAGAACAGTTTCTAATTTTACGAAGAAAAGTACCTCTGTCTCATTATGTACAATCTCAAAATGTTACTCTTAAATTGGGCCCTTAATGTTTTTTACTTTTTGAATCTTTCCCCAAGGTTTGATATTCATTGGTAAAGTAGTCAACGCTGCTGAATTACTTTAATGGAAGGTTGTTCTTGGCTCAGAAAAGCATCTACTTCTACTTGCTATATAAATGAAACTGTAAATATGAAAAAGACGCCCCAATGAATACTGTCCTTTCATACGTCAATGAGGCACAAACTAAGGTGTGTTTTGAACAGTTGTGGCACAGAGTCAGGAAACTGATGACAGTAAAAATATAATCCTAAATGTCTCTGCTTGTTTAATTTACAGCCGAGATGATCTAATCTGAAGCGATGGAAGGAAGGCTGTGACCAAAGTTTAAGGAGCTAATTTTTAAGATTATTCTAACGAAAGTTACTCCGTAGGCTCACAGAGGAAACCCATTACCACCTCATGTCTGAAATGTGAAATCTTGAGTCAAGTTGTATGTATCCTTTTTTCCTTCAGGCCCAACTGCATCTCAGCCATCCCTGGCAACTGCATTAGTACTAGCATCTCCAGAGCCTACCTGTCCCCAGGAGTCACTATGCACTTAAGTGGTTCCTTAGGGATCATGCCTGAAATGGCCTCCTGTTTTTCCCAGCCCCCACCATTGTGCCTACTATGTCAGAGTTGCCATGGAAGATGGAGAGAATTTGGGGGTCACACACACTTGGGCTCAAACTTCAGCTCTGACACTTCCTAGCTGTGAGACCTAGAGCAAGTCTCTTAACTTCCCTGAGCCCCAGTTTAAAAGTGAGACTCATAATACACACCTTTTAGGTGTCTTGTAAAGATAAAATAGTGTTTGGGAAAAAGTGCTTGGTAATCTGTACCGTCCAACATGAGCCTCTCAAACGCCCTCATTAGCCATTCTCCCTTTGATCGCTCCATCCCTCTAAGTTTCTTCTCCACTTAAATATATGATTTAGGACGTATAATACTGTAATTTGCTTCAAAATGGTTCTTTTATGATTTTAATTCTCTTCTTGAGAAAATGTGTTCCTCAGAGATGAATTCTGCATGTGCTATCATTTATTCCTTCAGAGCCAAGAAGCAGACTCTCCAGTGCTCATGTAAGCAGACTGGGATCAAGAGTTGATATTGCTATCCACCACCTAGACCAGTACTCTCCTTTGGGCAGGGATGGAGGGAGGAAGAGGGGTGTTTTATGGCTACAGGGCTCTGCATACAATTCACTCTTGTCAATACCCCCTGACTGAATGTACAAACTGATCCCCCCTAATGAAAAATAACTACTCTGCTTTTTAAATATTTCTTCTCTTTCAATATAGCTTCTTTCAGTAAAGAAATCATTAGAAAATGTCATCTTAATAGATTTACATGATCCGAAGACTGAACTAGTTTATTTCAGGAACCTTATCCAAAGGCAGATAGGCAAAGGAGGTGATTTTGATCAGTTCAGAAAATCAGTAACTTGAAGTGAGTGCTCATCCATCACCTTCAGTTATCGTAAGGTAACTGTTAACTAACCCTACTCCTTACCCACCACCAATCTCACCTCTGACTGGCAGGGGAGATATCATCATTTACTGAGCTCCTATCATGTGGTAGGTATCTTACACATATTATCTTTTTGGATCCTAAAGTAAGTCAGTGGTATGTGTTTTGTTTTAATTCCCACTTTACAGATGAGGAAACTAAAGCTCCATAAGGTGAATAATGTATAAGGTCTGTAAAAGATTAATAAACAGAAAGGTCATTTAAGTAGAGTTGGGAGACCAGAAGGGGGCGCACTCACGCCCTGTGACAACAACAGAGCACAACAGGAAGAAGAAAGACTCCTTTTATTTCCTGGCAAGGACTCAACCAAAGAAAAGCCAGGGACTCTTTGTTTACTGTAGCCCCCCCAACTCCCTTTTCCCCTCTATAAAAGGGTTCTCCTTCCCTTGCCGTGCAGGGGTTTCTAAGTGGCTAGCCATGGTTGCAGACCCCAAATTGCAATTCTCTGTTGATCCCAAACAAATGCATCTTTGCTGGAGAAACATCTGGCTGTCTAGTTGTCTCAGGTCAACACTTTGCTTGCCCTTGCAGGGACCAGAGAATACTCACAACGGCTCCAGGACTGGTGAGCAAGCCGGTGTGGTACCTACGTTGAGCCCATTGTTGTTCACTGTTTTTCTCACCAACCCTGGAGTTTGAAGGTATGTCTTTCTCCTGGATCTGGGTTCACAGCCTCTTTGCGCTTGAAGCTCTCCAGGCTTTATTCGGTATCTATATTAAGGTTTCATTTTTCTGGTAAAGGCCTTGTTCTGTATGCGAGTATTCGTTTGGCAATTAGGTCTGATCTTGAGATCAGATTGCTTCAACCAAAGCTGGCTGAAAATGCTTTTGGCCCAATTCCATCGGGAAGGGGCTGCTTCAAATAAAACTGTGCCGGTTCAGCCTTCAGCCTATTCCTTTGAAAGGGCTGTCTTCTGGAGACTGGCTTTTTAAAAAAACCTTCAGCGTGGCTCCTCCAAAACCAAGCTATTTCCTCAAGATTGGCTGGGATTCGCTTGCAAGCTGAGTCACTGAGCCATTTGTGCTGTAAGCTGTTTAAGCTGTTTGAAAACTGTTCTTTAGAGGAAAAACCTCTGGGAAATGGGTCCTAGTTATCTAAGTATTTTGTGGGCACCCCCCACCGACAGGAAGTCTGCCCCATTTTATGTTGAAAAACCTTTGGTCCTTCCTCATGCACATTTCTAACTAAATGGACTGACCTGACCAAAGGCAATTTAGAAAATCCATGGCCACGATGGGGAACTTTTGAAATCCCCAAACTTAATTTCCTTAAAACTGAATTGGACTATAGTAGCTCAAAACTTTTCCAGGACTGAGTGGAATGCTGATTTCGATTGGTATTTTGAGGCTTCCCAATATTATCAGGAGTCTAAAATTGCCTCTCTGCAAAATAAGATTTTAAGATTAACTGAGGCAAACAAAGGATTATGGACCGATAAAATGGCTCCCTAAGCCTCGTACTCTTCTTCCTTGGCTTCTTTGTCTTAGGTTCTGCCTTGGACTAAAGCTGAACTGCGAGCCATAGTCAAAGACTTTCCCAAAGTAACCAAAGATCCTCACAGATTTTCTGAAGAAATTAATATAGTCATTCAAACTTATCCACCTGGTTTCTTTGCTTACATGAGCTAGTTCATATGCTTGTCTGTGAAGGCCAGGCCCAGCACTAGATGAAAACCACTAATGGGGAAAATCCTGAAAGGTCTCTAGAATTACAACGGGGAGACCAGCCCACTGACTTATTATATGATCAGGCTCAGGCAATCACTAGGCAACTTTGTGAGCAATTCCTAGGGCTTTGCTAAAGCCTGTTTATTGGAACAAAATTCAGGCTTGAACACAAAAATATGATGAACCTGTTCATGAATATTATAATTGACTTCAGATTATTAAAAACAAATTCTGGTCTTCCTTCAGATGTCGATTCCACCTGGGTAGCTTTTAATTCTATGTTTATCAATGGACTGAACTGGGACATTTTCCTTCTAGTAAAAAGGACCAGGATGGAATGCGAAACTATGTCCACTCCAGATTTAATTAATCTGGCAAACCAGCTCTCTCACACTCTAGATAAGTCACCTAAAAGGAAGGCCACCAAAATTCTTAATCTTCAACTCAAGTAAATGAAGGCTCCTAAATGAAACCAAAACCCTCCTAGTTTCTGCTATTATTGCAAAGGGCCAGGACATTGGAAAACAGATTGTTACAAATTTAAGCATTTTAGGCGCCTTTAGCCCTCTAACCAGCCTTTTCAATGCTCTCCTAACCCCCAGTGATGGGCTCTGAGGAACTACAGGAGCTCTTCCTAATCCCATTAAGAGGGAGGCCTTTTAATCATCTTTGAGAAATATTTCTCCAGATGTGGAGTGAATCTCTTCCAGTCCTAATTGACACCAGAGTTACACTCTCAGTGTTCAACTCCACTGCTGTAAAACAGCCTCTGCTTCAGAGTACTAAAACAATTCAAATAGTGGGCATCTCTAATGAACCTCAAGAGGTTCCTGTCTCTGAATTTATTCCCTTTTGTTTAGGCCCTTTGAGAGATACATACTCTTTTCTCCTTAGTTCCTCTGCTCCTATCCATTTACTAGGCTGAGACTTCCTAGAGAAGTATCATGCTAGAATTTCTGTCTCGCAAAAGGGGGAAATAATTCTAGAAATTGATAGCGGTCATCAAAGTAACGCACCAGATGAATTAAATGACCCTTTGGCATCTTTTATTTTTCATCTCTGATGATAATAAAATAGATTCTGGAAACACTGATCATTTATCCCTGTTGAATCAGCTACCACTTTCTTTATGGGCAAAATCTCCAACTGATGTTGGCAAAATTCACAGCACACCTCCCATCAAAATTAAAATAGACCCCTCAAAACCTCTTCTCAGAATTAACCAATATCCTATAAGTAAAGAACCCCACGAAGGCATAGAGCCCATAATAGAAGCTTACAAGGCTCAAGGCCTCATTATCCCTTGTTCTAGCCCCTGTAACACTCCCATTTTACCAGTGAGAAAACCTAAGGGCTGAGGGTGGAGGTTTGTCCAGGACCTCCCAGCAATAAACTACACTGTTATCCCTTGACACCCTGTCGTTCCTAACCCTCATACATTACTAACATACATTCCTACCAGAAGTAAATTCTTTACTATAATTGATTTATGCAGTGCATTCTTTAGTGTTCCAGTTGATGAAGCTAGCCAATACCTTTTTGCCTTCACTGGGGAAGAGAAACAATTCACCTGGACAGTAACACCTCAGGGTTTTACTGAGAGTCCTTATTTCTGACAGATCCTGAAGGCTGACCTGGATGATATGAATTTCCTTAGAGGTTCTACTTCGTTGCACTATGTGGATGATTTGCTTCTTTATTCTCCTTCTCCAGTCTCCTCACAGGAGGACACCATCCACTTGCTAAAGCTTTTAGCCTTAAAGGTACATAAGGCGCCAGAGAAAAATTACAGTTTGCCCAGTTTGATATTTAGGACATCTCATTTCAGAACAAGGGTTACACCTAGATCCAGCTAGACTTCATGGTGTCCTAAGTTTCCTCAAACCCCAAACTAAGCACCAACTGTGAGGTTTTCACAGGCTAGTCAGTTGTTGCTGAAATTGAATTCCAGATTTCTCTCTTATGGTCAAACCTCTGGATGTTTTACTAAACAATTAACAACCCCGACACAATTTTATGGGATGAACTGGATGGCACAGCCTTCAAAGCCTTAAGAGTCTGATGAAGCCACCTGCCCTTGGGCATCCCAATTATCAGATTCCCTTTTTTCCTTGTTTTATATGAAAAGGAAGGGAATGCCCTTGGGGAACTCACCCCAAAACATGGGATGACCATTAACCCACAGCAACTGGACCCTGAGTCACAGGGATACACCCCTTGCCTTAGAGCCATCACAGTCACTGCAATATTTTTACCTGTCAGTTTAGCTATTATTAAGATTCCAGGGCATTCTGAACTTGACTCTCTGGAAGCTAGGAGAAATCAGCTTGCTGATATTTCTGCAAGGCCTGCTGCCGTTCAAAGGACCAACAGCAGCCAAACCTCTGTCATGGTTCAAAGGGATATTTTCCCAAATGATAATTTAGAAAAACTGGCTAGAGAAGCCCCACAATTGGCCTCAGAAAAGGAAAGACAAGATTGGAAATTCAACAGTCGTTGGTTTGATAAAAAGAGAAAGCTCTGGGTTTGGACCAAATAATGACCCAGTCCTACTGGAGACTCTAAAATTCCCACTGCTCACCACTGTACATGGATTAAATAACTGGTCTAATAACAAAATGATAAGTCTTCAGGAACCAATATTGGTGGAGAAACATCAATAAGGTCACAAAAAGTGCCTACACCTCACTTATCCCACTTGTTCTAAGTCCAACCCAAGGAAGTCTGTTCGTACTGCTCCTGGACATTTTAAACTGCCTAACGGACCATTCGAGCTCTGGCAAATGGATTTCACACAACTTCCTCCATCTGATGGATATAAACATGTTTTAGGCATGGTCTGTATGTTTTCACACTGGACTAAAGCCTTCCCTTGAAGATAGGCTACTCCTATCTCGGTGGCTTACGTTCTTTTGGAAAAGATTATCCTTACCTGGAAAACTCCTCTTGAACTTCATAGTGATTGGGGAACCCATTTTACTGGCCAGGTGCTTTCACAAGTCTGTGCTGTTTGGCTGGTTTTACAACACTTTCTCTGTGCTTACCACCTTCAATCTTTTGGTTTAGTCCAATGCACTAATAGCATTATTAAGACTCAATTGGCAAAATATGTAGAGGCCCTCCAAATACCTTGGCCACAAGCACTGCTGCTGGTCCTTCTAAATCTCAGATCCATCCCTTTTGGAAATACAAACTCTCACCCTTTGAGATAGTCACAGGACACCCAATGCACTTGGCTCTTGCTTCTTCTAACTCACAATGGATAAAAGGAGATATATTCCAAAACTGCAAAGGCCTAGTTGTTTCCATTAAAAATATCCATGTTTTGTTCAAGCAATCTTTTTACCATGCACCCTTGGGAAATGAAGACCTTAAGCGTTATACTTTGCAATGTGGAGATTTTATCTATTAGAAAAGACAACTCTAGAAGAACTTTCTTCAACCTTGCTGGAAAGGCCTCTATGAAGTACTGCTAACCAACCCTTGTGCCACCAGACTGAAAGGAATAGACTCTTGGATTCACGTGACACACCTAAAGAAAACATCAAACCCTGACTGAATCTGCACATCATTTGGTGACCTGAAAGTAAAGATTTACCAGAACTGAAGCATACAACATCTGATGTCACAGCTTTCCCAAGATATCCAGACCAGGCCTGTTGGAAGTTTGTTGCCAAACCTTTGATGATGGCATAAGGCTTTGGATGATCTTCAATATCTATGATCTTGATAACATATGGACTTCAGATAAAAAGTGTCTGAGAGTTCTCCCTCTTACCCATCTTTATTACTCAAATGTTAATAGGTTTAACATTACTAATAAATTAATGTGTCCACTCTGTGCACTTTCCCTCTGACGTGAGACACTACACCCAGGAAAGGTCCCTCCTGACGTTGAGGGACAAAAAGTAGCTGTAGCTAAAAAAAACCGACTCTTGATCAGCAATGCTTTCAGAGAATGTAAAAAATTAATAAACAGAAGTCTCGGTTAAATAGAACTGGGAGACCAGAAAGGAGACCTGTTATGCCCTGTGACAATAACAGAGCCTAACAGGAAAAGAAAGACTCCTTTTATTTTCTGGCAAGGACTCAGCCAATGAGAAGCCATGGACTATGTTTACTATGGCCCTCCCAACTTCCTTTTCCTCTCTAGAAATGTGCTCCCCTTTCCTTGATATGCAGGGACTTGCATGTGGCTAGTCATGGTTGCAGACCCTGAATTGCAATTCAGTGCTGATCCCAAATAAACGCATCCTTGCTGGAGAAACATCTGGCAGTCTATTTGTTTTAGGTCAACACAAGGATATAGTCATTGAATATATTCAAGAATGTAGTCATTGCATATAATTAAGAATAACATTCATATGAAAAAATACAAATTACTTGAATATATAAGGGCTCAGCCTGTGAGCCAAAATTGGCAGCAGCCTGTTTTTGTAAGAGGTAAGAATGATGTTTACTTTTTAAAAAGGTTGTAAAACAAACAAAGAATATGCTATAGAGACTTTATGTAGTCTATAAAGCCTAAAATATTTACTATCTGGTCCCTTTCAGAAAAATGTTTTCAATCTTTGAAATACATTCAGGAAGAGTATTTCTTAAGACATGCTTTTTGATGAATCAATAAATTTGGGTAAATTTTTTACATTGGTCATTCTATGGATTATTTTTTGGATAAATTAATTTTTGGCAATTTGGCCACTGGACAAATTGACCATTTAGCAGAAAGCTTTTTAAGAACTTGTTTTTGACGAATTCACCTGGAGCTGGTCATGACTTCTCTCAAATGAAAGACACTGAATAAACATATCACAATTTCAAAAAACACAAGTAGGTAAAAGATTTCTTTCCCCCCAATGACTATGGAAGCCAGTGGAAAACTCATAGTCCCATCAAAGAAGCCCCGTCTATTCTCACTTGGGAAAGATCTTGAAGGATCTGAAATTGTTAAAGATTATAGTTTCCTGCTAACAAAGAGACAACAAATCCACCCTCCCTTTTTTTAAAAAAAAAAACATTTTAGAATTTGAATATACAAACACTTTCTGAGTGGCTGCTTCCAGAAATATTTTTGGATTAAATGATCATTTTCAGTCTCAAAAAGTTTCTCTTTCTTTCTTTTTTTTGATGGGGAGGGCAAAATATGATATTTTATTCAGATATTCTGAATAGAAGGAGTGCATTATATGAATCTACCAGACTCTTCTTCAATAGAGAAATTCATACTGTTGACTATCTGATATTAAAGGCTCTGGCAGTTTTTAGGTTCAAGCTCTGGCAAAAAGAATATGCATTTTCTGACCCATTACTCCAGGGTCAAAAAGGGTAGAGCAGGAGAATGTTTGGGGTGTGTGTGTGTGTGTGTGTGTGTGTGTGTGTGTGTGTGTGTGTGTTGGGAGACAGGCAGAAAATGAAATAAGATGGCTTGGGAAATACTCGGCTCTTCTCTCAGATTCCCTACTATGAGCACCACATCCCTCACTGCTCCCTGACCAAAGTGCAGAGAGGATTGGTGCCCATTAGAGGATGACATCAGGTCTGCAAGCCAAATGTACTTTACCAATAGCACCTTCCATTCTTCCTGCTCAAGCCATGGACATAGATTCTTGGGGCTTTAAAAATCGTACTGTTTGTGTGGGCTGATATATATCTGATCTGAAGCTAATATATCTAAGCTGATATATAACTGAACTTATATAGAATAGTCCAGATGATTTTACATATTAGATTATGAAGATTTAAAACAAAATGTTGAGCTTAAACTATTTAAAATATGGAGTCGCTTTTAAAATTATCTGGTAGGTAATTACTTTTATCACACAGCTAAGAAAACTCAATCCCTGTCTTAGTTATATGTTAATAGACTTGCTTCAAAACACTACTCATACACAACTAAAAAGGAACAAAACTCAAATGCTCCAACCCTCATATATTTCGATGTTTTACAAAGGATGGAGTCCAAATGGGAAAGTTTCCACCAGAGGCTTACTTCATCCATTTCATAGAAAACATCACTCTCTAAAGGGCCAGTGCGAACTTCTTTAATGTGCTTTTTTGGTTATGCCAGTTTTCCACAAACACATCAAAAGAAGAAAAACATCTAATGGCATTCAGTGGTATTTCCTCACCAGAATGGAAGAACAAGAAATGCAAAACATTCATAACACTTCGAAAGTAATACAAATCATCAACACGGTAAGAATCCTAGTCTCATGTCCCCTGTACCTCAAAGGGCAAGTAATCTATGATGAGAAGTGCTCTGATGTCAAAGAATCAAGAGAAAACAGACAAACACCAATCAAACAAAAACCCTATTGCTATGAAAATAATGGTAGGCCATCAATTACCAAAATATTTTTTTGCAAGGTTTTATCATCTTGAAAAGAATATTGCTGTTATTGGCCTCTTCTGAACAGTGTAGAAATATTAAGCAAATAAGAAGGCACCTTTAGAATCTGATTAGTGTTCTGTGGTCTACTCCTCTTTCAAATGTAGAGAAGGTGACATATAGTGTTGGTTGGTGAGTCACTGGAACATGCCTGGAACCCAGCCTGGATGCCAGCTGCTAACACTAAAGACATTCATAGGCAGAATGAATGTCAAGGCTACATAGTTCTCCATCATATATTTGTGGAAAATTCATTCCAGGAGAAATTCATAAATCAGACTAGAGACTATACTAAGACCAGCACTGTGTGGTAAGATATAAAGAGGGTTTGCTCTGTTCCCGCTAACTAATAAGCCTATTAGGCCAAGCCTTCCAGTAGAGGACAGAGAGTTCTATACGGATGCATCTCCTACTCCAAGAGAACAAAGTATTTGAAAGACTAGAACTGACAGCTCAGATGTGTTTTTATAGTTCATCTGCTACCATATTTACTTGCAGATGTCATTATTTTCATATTATCAAATATTTGATGATCAAAAATTTTGATCTACTATCAAATATTTCTTCCACCGTGAAATGTTCTAAAAACTTTTTTAGAAATTGAAGTTCATCGGGGCTTCCCTGGTGGTGCAGTGGTTAAGAATCCGCCTGCCAGTGCAGGGGACATGGGTTCGAGCCCTGGTCTGGGAAGATCCCACATGCCGTGGAGCAATTAAGCCCATGCGCCACAACTACTGAGCCTGCGCTCTAGAGCCCATGAGCCACAACTACTGAGCCCACGTGCCACAACTACTGAGGCTCGCGCACCTAGAGCCTGTGCTCCACAACAAGAGAAGCCACCGCAGTTAGAAGCCCATGCACCACACCGAAGAGTAGCCCCCGCTCGCCGCAACTAGAGAAAGCCCGCGCGCGGCAACGAAGACCCAACACAGTCCAAAATAAATTAATTAATTAAAAAAATAATTGAAGTCCATCACTGTTCAGTCAAAATGACTCCCTTGACACAGCACTTCAAAGGAAGGAAACACACATAACATTTGTACATCTCAAAACAGAGCAGGACCAACTTCTTTTTAATACAGCCAGTGGCTCCAGAGGGCCGGGCCTGGGGACATATGTTCATGGTAAGGTTTTGCCAAACAGCCTTGTTTTATTTGGCATCCCAATCTTCCTACTTTAAAATCCACTCTCTCAGTCATTTCTCAAAGGTGACATTCTGTGTGTTTCTTCTGTTACTTTTATAGGACTAGTACTGAGCCGGTTGTGGAAATAAAGCAACAGAAATCAGTCAAGTCCCAACACACGTTAAAGAAAAAAAACTTTTTATGTGTCTTTGCCGCTTATTAAAGCACTGGTGGCCTAAGTGTTGGTTGTGTACATATGAGATATGACTTTAAATTGGGCCTTCTTTTCCTTTTTCATCCTGCAAATTAGACCCCTTAGCTTCTAGTGGCCAGGTGGACACACGGCCTATCACACGCTTGTCTCCTAGAAATCAGAAAGTGAGTTAACTGGAGAAGATGACCTATTCTCTGAACTGAGGGAGACACAAGCTGAATGCAATTTGGATACTTCCCTCTTAGAGCTTTTGATTCTCTAGAAGAAGAGCTAAGCCAGTCCCTGTGATTGCAAGGCAAAGTGGAGAGTGTCAGTAGGAAAGTAGAAAGTAGAGAAGGAAGAGCTCTTCCAACCTGGGTGGCAGGAAGGGCTTCTGAGAGGAGGAATGAACTGGTTCCTGAATGGTGAGGAGGGTGTGAGCATACAAAGCACAGAGGGAAGAGACATTTTAGTCCATGCAGAAAACAGGAACGGAGGTACAGTGAAAGGGGTTCAACGGCATTTCCATGGAATGGTGACTTTATTATCGTTTCTGGTTTGCTTGTCCATCTCCACACCAGGCAGTAAGTTTTGAGGGCAGGCACAGCGCTGGACACTGAGAATGCAGCCTTGTGGAGTTTATAGTTTCATGGGGAATCCAGACAATGAACAAGTAGTCCAAAGATAACTATACATTTACAAATTGCAAAAAGCATGACAAAGTAAAAGGGCAGGGTGCCACGGGAAGAGAACTCAAAATGGACCTAGGAGAGTATCATGCCAATCACGTGACAGCAGAGTTGAAGAGTGTTTCAGGTTGAGGACCTAAGCATGTGCACAGGCACTGCATTGGAAAAGAGCTTGGAGAATTCACAGAGGACAAGAGGCCAGTGCATCTGGAGCAGGATAGATAAGAGGGAGTGTGGCACAAAATGAGATCTGAGGACTAGACAGGCATGACAGCAGCATACCTTACAGATCATACAAAAGGACTGTGGATTTTCTTCTAAGAGCGAGGGGAAACCATTGAAAGCTTTTGAGCAGAAGAGGGACAAGATCATATTTCAACAAATGGCTTTGGAACAATCGGACATCCATATGCTAAAAAATATGAACTTCAACCTAAAACTCACACTTTATAAAAATATGAACGCAAAATGGATCATAGACCCAAATATAAAACTATAAAACTTTTAGAAAAAAATAGGAGAAAATCTATGTGACCTTCGCTTTGGCACCATGACATGGCAGAATCCATCAAAGGAAAAAAAAATGGTAAAATTATCCCCCTTCAAAATTAAAAACTTTCGTTGTGCAAAAGAACACTGTTAATAGAATGAAAAAAGAAGCTACAGACTAGAGAAAGTACTCGCACATTAAATATCTGACAAAAGACTCGTATCCAGAATATACAAAGAATTCTCAAAACTCAATAATAAGAAAACAAACAACATAATTTTGAAAATAGGCAAGACATTTGAACATTCAAATGATGAAAAGATACTCAACATCTTTAGTCATTAGTGGAATGCGAGTTAGTGTTTTTGTTTCTTTGTTTGTTTGGCCACGCCGTGTGGCATACAATATCTCAATTCCCCGACCAGGGATCAAACCTGTGCCCCCTGCAGTGGAAGCGTGGAGTCTTAACCACTGGACCGCCAGGGAAGTCCTGGAATGCAAGTTAAAAGCATAATTCAATACCCTAAAAAAGTGAAATAAAAACGTACGTCCACACCAAAAACTCGTCCACGAATGTTTACATCAGCTTTATTAATAATTGCCAAAACCCATCAACAACTCTGATGTCCCTCAACAGGTGAATGACTAAACTGTGAGACATCCATACAACAAAACGCCACTCAACAATACATAGTTCTTGATGCAACAACTCAGATGAATCTCAAAGGAATTATGCTAAGGGAAAGAAGCCAATCTTGAAAGATTATATACTGTATGACTCTATATGATATTCTCAAAAAGACAAAACTATAGGGCTGCAGAATAAATTAGTGGTTGACAGGGGTTAAGGGTGAGATGAGATAGGACTGACTATAAAGGGACAGCACGAGGAACTTTTGGAGGTGTGATAGAACTGGTCTTTATCTTGACTACGTTCATGGCTACACAAATCGATGCATGTGTTAGAAAACACAGAACTGTACACCAAGAGAAAACAAATCAACTTTACTGTATAATTGAACAAATGTGTTTAATAACTTAAAAATGAAAATAAGTGTCCACAAACATACTTGTAAAAGAATGTTCATTGCAGCTTTATTCATGGTAACCACAAACTAGACATAAATGTTCATTGAAAGAAAAATGCCTAACAAATTGTAGTCTATCCATAGAATAGAATATTCCTCAGCAACAAAAGGGAATGAACTACTGATACATGTGACATGATGCATCTCAGGGACATTATGCCAAGTTTAAAAGGGCAGACTCAACAGACTATATATTATATGGTTCCATTTTTATGACGTTCTAGTAAAGGAAAATTTAATCTATGGTTAAAAACATCAGAACAGGGGTTGCCTCTAAGTGCGGGGATAACAGGGAAGGGGTACAGAACAGCTATCTAGTGTGTTGAAAATACTGTATGTCTTGATAGGACTGTGGGTCCCATGGGTTTATGCATTTGTCAAACATACTTAAGATCTGTGCCTTTCATTATGTGTAAATTTCACCTTAAAAAATGTAAGCAATATGAGCTTAATTGAGGAGGTTCGCTTTTCACAATGACATGACATGGCAACCCTACAATTACTCTCTGTGCATTCCCGACTTGAGCAAATAAGTAAATATATGGAGAATAATGAGCCCAAGCCTCTCTGACTAGTGGAAAAGAGTGTTGCAAAAGTGGAAACGGGAAGACTGGAATGAGCCTTGTAGTGTTGGCTCAGGATTGGAGGTATCGGTATGAAGTCATGGCATGTATTATTTGATACAGACACATACACAAAGGTATACATACATATAGATGGGTAGATATGGAAATAAATATAGATATAGATCTTTATGCCTATGTATACAGTATGTGTGTTGTGTGTGTATTTGTTTCCCAGTTCGAAAAGCACCTATAAGCAGTAACAAATCAGTAACTATGAGTACAAGTAGCACCGAGAGTTTCTAAATAGCTGCCCTTAAGGAAGCCAGGATTCCCCTTTGACTAAGTCTTAGAGAACAAGCTGATTTCATGGCTGAGGTGGAGATAGTACAAAACGAACCTGGAACATCACATAGTGCCAGAAAGGAAGGAATGCTCCAAGAATGGTGTGAAGTATCAAAATGACACAAGAGCCAGACTGAAGGGGCTGCCACTGGTCGATGCTAGGACAATCAGAGCATTGAAATAAATAATAATAGCAAAAGATTAAAATCCACTGAATAGACAAATGAATAAATAATGAATGAATGAATCAGGCAGAGGGGAGGGGAGAGAGAGAAAGAAGAGAAGGGGAAGAGAAGGGAGAAAAGGGGGTGAGAGGGGAGGAGAGGAGATGGGAGAGACGGGAAAGGGAGGGCAGAAGTGGGACAGAGGGGGAAGAGAAGGAGAGAATAATGATAAAACAAATGGGGCAAAATGCAAACAGTTGTGAGTAAAGGAGGATGCGTATGGTAGTTCCTGTCAGATTGAAATAAAAAGTTTAAAAGTGAAAAAAGAATGTTTAATGGAGCTAAAGCAAAAGAATATCCTGGGATTTAAAAAAAGGTAAAGCATTAGGAGTTTGAGTAACATATACACACTACTGTATATAAAATAGATAACCAACAAGGACCTACTGCATAGCACAGAGAACTCTACTCAGTATATTGTAATAACCTACAATGAAAAAGAAGCTGAAAAAGAATATATACATATATACACATAACTGAATCACTTTGCTGTACACCTGAAACTAACACAACCTTGTAAATCAACTATACTTCAATTTTAAAAAAAGGTAAAGCAAAAAGTATTAAGTTGAAAGAGAGCAGGATCCTATCCCACTTCTTCAGATACCTAATACACAGCCTGACATCTTCATTACAGGATGACAAATGCATACCATCAGGAAAAAAATATTACATTGTTAATTGTCTGAGTAGAACAAGCAGCTGCCAGCATATTTCTCCAAAACTACTTTTCCTAAATAGGCTAATACTCAGATAATTCAACCCAGATTTTTCTAAACTTTGATATTTATTAGACTTCTTTTCATTAGGGTCTAAACCCTCAGTGATTTCAGGGTTGCTTCCATGAGTTTGGAGTACAAAACTTACTTTGAGCTTTTCAAAAAATATTAACATTGAGGGACTTAACCTGGTGGCACAGTGGTTAATAATCCGCTTGCCAATGCAGGGGACACGGGTTCACGCTCTGGTCCAGGAAGATCCCACATGCCGTGGAGCAACTAAGCCCGTGCGCCACAATTACTGAGCCTGCGCTCTAGAGCCCATGAGCCACAACTACTGAAGCCCACGCGCCTAGAGCCCGTGTTCCGAAACAAGAGAAGCCACTACAATGAGAAGCCCTCGCACCGCAAGGAAGAGTAGCCCCCACTCGCCGCAACTAGAGAAAGCCCACGTGCAGCAACGAAGACCCAACGCAGCCAAAAATAAATAAGTAAATAAATAAATAGAAATATTAACATTGAAACTGCTCTTATCAATCGTAAATCTAATAAGACTGTCTAATGATTTTATGCTTTTAGATGATCAAAATAATTTGTTATGTAGTTGAAGATGGGATACCGGTTGGCTAGAGGTCAGAGAAACACGATGAAATCTGAAACCCAGAATCCTGAGACTGCACCCCTTCTTCTGTCTTTTGTTTTATGTCTGCCCTTCTTAAGGACCAGACCCTGAACATAACAATAGGACAAGTTAAATAGCTCAGGGGCTATCTCCTTTGACACCAGGCTGCTGGAAAGCCCCAACTCCTTTCCTTATCTGTCAGCGTGCCTCCCAGGTGGGTGTGAGGGCCCGGAATCATCTGACTGCATGTGGCCTCCAAGCTGAGAATTCCATCACGTTCAGACTGGGTCACACCTCCTCCACCCAGCGAGGAGGCATGGACACTTTTCATGGAACAATTTGGGTGTTAATGAATACAGAACCGTCTCGTAAGGATGGAGGTTTAAAGATGCTGGCTTGAAACAGAAAAGGAGAACAACCTTAAATTAACAGAAAAGTAGTAAGAGTATTGAAGAAATCACCAAACATAGACTTCAAATCATGTCCGTAAGCCGGGTTCACAGGTAGCCCTTTGCACTTAATAATGTCTTTATAGCTCAGTAAGGATTAAGTAGTTTTTTTGGTTTTTTGTTTGCTTTTTTGGCCACGCGGCTTATGGGATCTTAGTTCCCCGACCAGGGATTGAACCCGGGCCTTTGGCAGTGAAAACATGGAGTCCTAACCACTGGACCACCAGGGAATTCCCAGGATTGAGTACAGTTTTAAATTTTGACTATTCAAACAAAAACTGTAACTATTCTATAATTTGGAAGTACTTCCTAACTGATAATAACTTGACTTTGTATAGTATTTTACAAAGCATATAGTTTTCATTTACTTATCAAAACAGATAGATCTCATTTCCTGATTTCATGGTCATGCACATTCTGCAGTAATTATCCTCACCATTTATAGATAAAGCGCATGAGACTTAATGAGGCTTCTCTAAGATCACACAGCCTGTAATTGGCCAAGCTAAGAAAAAAACAAAAACAAATATTGTACCTTTAAAAATCCCAATCCCATGCTTTGGTTAACGGCGGATGACTCTAACAAGGCCGTCTCCGGGCTACTCCACCAGTGCAGAGGCGAACTGGTGTGCTCCCAGTTCCTCCCCAAAAGCAGCTCTCACCGTCTTGGCTGGAGTCCTCCCCAAGTTCTGTGGGTTCTAATCCTCTCTGCCCTCCTCTCCTACTAGTCGTCCACTGCTGAACCTGCTCCAGCCACACTGGCTTCTCAAACACACCCAATGTGCTCCTGCCTCAGGGACTTTGCTTTGCATCTGCTCTTCCTTCTGTCTGGAATATTTCCTCCCAAATCCACAAGGCTTGCTCCTCCACTCCTTTCAGATGTTAACTAAAAAGTCAGCTTCTTGTTGAGGCCTTAGCTGGCCACCCTATCTATTATGTTGACCATTGGAAATTGCCAATATTCCATCATCTCTTAAACAATACAAAATGTCAATTGCATATGGCAAAATCTAATACAATTTAATTTCCCCTACAACCTTCCCTATCTCTCTTCAATGCTTAATATTTTCCTTCGGTCCTCCTCACCATCTAACCTATTTTGGTCTATTGATTGATTTTCTTTCTCCTTCACTAGAATATAAGCTTCCCAGGAAGATAAGGATTTTTACTCACTGCTGTATCCTCAGAGCCTAGAACGGAAACTCCCACATAGTAGGTGCTAAATATTTGCTGTATGAATAAGTTTCATTGGGCTGGAGTGATGAGACTGGGCAAGCTAAATATCTAGTGCTAGAGAAACGAAAC
The DNA here is from genome assembly GCF_949987535.1 of Balaenoptera acutorostrata. Lineage (NCBI taxonomy): Eukaryota > Metazoa > Chordata > Mammalia > Artiodactyla > Balaenopteridae > Balaenoptera > Balaenoptera acutorostrata. The sequence continues at coordinate 130,149,204 of NC_080085.1, read as the reverse complement.
CAAATGGCATGTGATACAGTGAGGTACAGGGCCCTCCCCCGGTCGAGATGACGCAGACATAAGGGATGAAGTCAGTACAGAATAGTACCAAGGCTCTGTACAACAAAACCTCACTAATGAGGACCACTGTGCATCTTTGCAAAATTCTCCTCACACTTTTGTACAAGATAACGCGTCTCTGAAACAAGCTGAAAGGGGAATTAGCCAGGAACACTCTTTTCGGTGCAGTTGCTGATAGGTGGAGTCTCCCCCCGGGGGAACCAACTCTGTAGCAGTTTCTAAAGACTGCAAACAAAGGTAAGAGCTACTAGAACTCTCGGAAATACCTGCCATTTGATTTTCCAGTATTGTCTACTCTACCTTTGGGTGAAAAGATACTATCTTTGTAAAAAGCGTTAGGGCTAATCAGTGTGATCGCCTTCCCTACTAATTCTTCTCTCTCCCTACATTTAAGATGAAATTAAAGAAAAAAAAGTTTTCTCACAGTAACATCCCCAATCAAGTACTTCCCAAAGACTTCTTGAGTTTTCTCCTTGGAATCCCATACCAGCCACAGCTCCTGAAACTGATGTCCTAAGAGAAACGAGCCCAGGACAATCTGGGTCCCAATTCCAGCTCTACTGCTTAACCAACTGCGTGACTTTGGGAAAATCATACATCCTCTGCGACTGCACTTTCTCATCTTTACAATGGGTCTAAAATCTATGTTGTTGATTTGTGGAGAGTAAGTCAATAAACATGAAATCGCATCATGAAGAATAAAGTACAGGATGCATTTCTATTAAGATGATGCTATGACAGAACTCTGGGCCTCACTTATACATACAAACTAAGAGTAGCTCGCTGCTTCCTCTGACTCTAGCAGTAGGAAGATGGGAAAGGACTCCGTGGTATTCAATTCTGTGCCTGCCCCTCACCAACTCTGAAGTGTTCCTTACTTCTTTCTATGTTCAAGCAAGACCTTCTACTCCAGTGCATCTGTAGCTCTAATGGAAAACCCAGCTGTTGAGTCCCTCTCCTGAAATGAAAGGTTCTTTAGCCTCAAATCTGAAACATGCAAGGACAGGACATCCTACATGGAAACAGACCCTTTCTTTTAAACATTTTAACTTCCCCTCTTTGTGTTTCTTTCATAAGCACAGACAAAGCTTTCAAGCCTCTTAGCAGGGTGCTTCTTCCCTTTCAAAGAACATTGAGAATTACCAAGGAAAGTTCCAGAAGCATCTGGGGAGCTCTAGGTCCCTATGACCTTTGTGCCTGATTACTTTTTTAACCATCCCTCAGACTGTAAAATGGGAGCCAGGTTATCAACGACTGCTCAGGGTGCCTACAAACTAATGTCCAACATGCCACAATCTCTTCTTCTTGTTATCTGAAAATATCCTGAAGACAAAGAGTAAGTCTATGAAAAAAAATAATGCAATACTGGTTTGCACTGAGCTATAACAATACTGCACTATGTTTGCGAGGTCTCATGGCATGGAATGGATTACCATTTTGATAGGATCAATCAATCAGTCCCTGAGCAGATGTTCATTTCTGCCTGCTCAATGTCAAGCTCTGTGCTAGACAGGGATGAGGCTGACTGGCCCTCCTTTATAGACCTCAGACTAGTGGACGAGTCAGGTCCACCAACAATCCATCATGTGAGAGCTGAGGTCGCTGGAGCCAGAACAGCGGCCGTGGTGTTGAGGAGAGCAGAGGGATATAAGAGGGAAGAGAAGGGGGCTGGAATTAAACAGAATTTTCTTCATCAAATCCATCAGTTGTTTCCTAAGTGTCATTTTTCCATGTTACTGTCTGCATGATAAACAATCCATTGTCTAATATTTGAAGAAACTAGGAATATTTTATGAAAGTATTAAAATATATAAAATTGTAGTGCATTCACCCAATAATGATAATTTCTTACTATATTAGAAAGGATATGACTTTAAGCCTTAAGAAAACACTTTTCTTGTATTGTGTGAAGACCAAGTGGCACAGATGTAGTAACTGGCTCTTTTCTGCATCAGAATATTTTTCATCCAATTAAGTTCTGCTTAAAAATAAAATGTAGGTCTCCTCTGTCTCTGAACTCTCACTCTCTGAAGATTTGCTACAATTATCTGCTAATTTACACAAAATTCACTACACAAACCTACTAAACAAATCTGTTCTAGGTTGCATGCAAGAATATGTTTAAGTCATGTGCTCCTGGGTGAAAAGGATATGGTGGGCTGCTATTGTACCTCAGGTATTCTCACAGAATAGTGCCTAGAGTTCACGTTGCTTAAACACGTTATGTTTTATAGATGTCTCTCTCTCACCTTATTCAGTAAAAGGTCTTCTAATAAAGTAGAGGAACTAATAAGGGAAATGGGTAAGCCTAAGAGGCCCAAAGAAGCGCACACACTACAAGAACCGTTGGGAATGATAAAGCACATTAAGAGAGTTGAATGGCTATTAGTCTTAAGCTTGGTGGTGCACATGTCCCTAACTCCTATGAACCACAAATACAATGGTGAATATTTACAAGAAATTGAGATTCTGCAAAAAAAATCTTGCTGGGGCAAGTGAGTGTGATGGTGGCACGAGCAGACATGTGACACTCAACACACAATTACAAACTCGGTCTCGTGTTAGCAAGAGTTGTAGAGCGCCCAGCAAAGGGAATGCAAACAGACTGCCACCTCAAGCTCTGTTTTGCATCCCATGGCTCTGTGTGTAGCTTCAGACAACGGTTCTTAGCCAAACACCTCTGAGCTCTCCTGCCAGGAAGGGAAGATTCTCCCCTGTTCCTCAGATCCAGACACAGATGAACCTCAGACATTTCCTGTTTAACTCATTTCTTCACCAGCTCTTTCTTCCTTACCTCGTCCCCCCACCAAAGAGTAACAGACAGCACAGCCTCCAGCTTCCTCCTCCCACCAGACCTCACACAAACACGCCTTCAATCAGAAGAAGCCTCTCAAAACATCATCTAGTTTATTTTATTTTGCTAAGTATTACTGGCATCTAGTGCTCATCTTTAATGTATTGTTTTGTTATTTATTTACATATCCATGTACACTGTAATATAGAAGGAAAATGTAATCCATTCTCAATATTCTACACTGAGCAGTGTCTACTATTATGGCTTACTACATACAAAATACCTACTAATGAGTTTATCAAATATGCAATGATTAGATAGTACTACAAGTAATTTCTATTCTGTAGAAATTCTTGGCAGATTATTAAATAGTCGTATTAAGGGGTTTTAGTGATACCTAGCAAGTTGGCATTTTCCTGTGGGTTAGGAATGCATTTTTGTTTTTCCTACTCAAAATAATGGAATTAGTCACTTTGTTCTCTGAAAATTTGTTAACAAACAAATGTTAAAGAATAGATTAGGTTCACAAAAAAGAGGGACACCTGCATAATAGCAGTTACCCCAATGCTTATTTGTTCTTCTACCATTTAAAGTGTTTCAAGAAAAGGAAGCAATCAAGTCTGTTTGTAAACGTATTGTCTTAATTTGAAAGTAATTAAATGTCTGTGTCAGTTAAGGTTGCTCTATTTATTGCTTTATTTCTTTTATAGAAAGCCAATCACTTGTATTTATATTCAGTTAGAAAAATATGGATTATACTAGCTGGGAAAGGAAATTCAAACTAGTAGATTGCTCACCTGGATTCAGTTGTTTGTTTTTTTAAATTTTCATTTTGATGGAAAAATATTCATAGTGATTTGTCCTGTTTCAGTTTTGTTTGATAAAACTGTGCCCTAGGTCTCCATTACTCATGGCAACATTAGCCTCTCACCTGTGGGCCACAGGTAGACGTTCCTCGTCCGAATCTGGGACCAGCAGAACATCTTCATTGGACTCCTTTACACTGAAAAGGCCCTGCAGAAAAAGTGGCATTTTAGATACTTAAAATGTACTTATAGAGTAAAAATACCTGACATATTTGTGTAGGATGTAGTAAATTTGAAAATCCAACTCATCTGTATACCAGTGTGAGAAAGGCACTTGATTTTACAGATGTGAAAACTGAGGATTCTAGAGATAGAATGATTTGGTCAAGCACGTACAGCTAGTACATGCAGGATCAAAGTAGGTCCATTTCAAAGTTGAACTCTTGAGTTCACTGCCCTTCCACTGTTACACAGCCACCCTGTGAACAAAATCTTCCTCCAAAAAGCCCTCTTTTCTCACGAGATTTGTTCTCTAAAATGACCACTAGTATTGAACAAAAATCCCAGAAACCCAGAGAAAAACTGGCATAGATCACAAATAGAGATCCCTGTGCTAAGAGGGGGCCTAGGGTGAGGGTGGTGTGTCAAATGAGATTTTTCTTTCTCAGAGGAGGAAGTAGATGTGGGGGGTGACCCTCTAGATGGGATGTCTGCCTTCTCATGGCAGATATGGGAGCTCAAATCCCAGAGAGCTGCTGGAGAGGGATACTGAGTGGGGCCATCAGACCCAGCAGCTTCCTTCAGTTGCTTTTCTCTCGACCAATTTTCTGTCTTAAATTTGGAAAAATGATGACATAGATCACTATTCTAAAATTGAATGTAAAGGGGTCCTTCACAGCTTCTGAAATGTGGTCAGTTAAAGCCCAGATTTTAAACTTGAGAGGAAAAGTAAAGCAGGTCTTTTGCCCTCTCTGGATCGTAATGATAACAATAATAATGATAATAATGACAATGATCATGACTGTAAAGGCTCATATTTACTGAGTGCTTACCTGATAAGAGGTGCTGTCTTATTTGTGCTTCACAACAACCCTCAAGGAGGTACTATTATCGCCATTTATAGAAAGAGAAACTGAGGCTAAAAGATGTAAGTGACTTAGGTAAGGTCCTGTAGCTAGTAAGGAAGGATGTGAAATCTGGATCCAGAGGCCTCTCTTGTAAGGCAGTTGAATGTGTTGTATGTTACAACATCATCACAATATTAACATGGCTCAAACAGACGTTTGGATTTTGTCCCCACGCCCTCCACCTCATCTGCCCAATCCACACTGTCCCAGTCTTGTTCAAGTCAGTTGGTGGCACTTCCATCCACTGAGCTACTCGGGCCTAAAAGCTGAGTCATCCTTGAGTCATTTCTCTGTCTTCTCCCGCCCACTTCCAATGCATCAGCAAGGACTTAGGGCTCTACCCCCAAAATGTCACCCAAATCGTGAGCTTCCATCTCTGTTACTGCAGTCCTAGTCCAACCCCTATCACCTCTCACACAGCTCCACCTGCTTCCATTCTTGTTCCCCTGTACTCCATTCCCATACAGCAGCCAACCTGATCTTTTAAAAACAAAATCAGATCATGCCATCCTCCTACTTTCCACTCAGAGCTGTACATAATCTGGCCCCTGCCTACCTCTTGTACCTTATTTTCTACTACTCCTTCCCTCTTTCACCTTTTTCTAGTCACATGATGGTCCTTGTTTCCTGGAACTCTCCAAGCTAGTTACTACCTCATGACTTTTACAGCTGCTGAACCCTCTACCTGAATTGCCTTCCTGTCTTCACTGGGTTGGCACCTTATCATCATTCGTGGTCTCTGTTCAAAAGACAGCTCATCAGAGAGAGACCTTCCCTGACCACTCTGCTGAACTCCCTACCCACACCAGTCATCAGCACATGATTCTGTTTTATCATCTCCATGACACTTGTCAATATTACTTGTCTATTGCCTGTTTCCCCAGCACCTAGCACAGTGCCTGGCACATAGTAGGTGCTTACTAAGTATGTTACTTAGTGAATAATTCATTAGCCTGAATTGATCAGATGAATTCTAAAGACTGATTTTTCTTTTTAGAGACAGAAACTGTGAGTTCTCTATTAGGAAGATACTAAGTGAGCATTGGGCGAGCAGGAGAGCTGCCTCAAAACTCACCGGGTGAGAGAAGCCTTTCTTTATCCACCTGCCAAAATGGTCACTTCTCTTACTATGTCCCAACCCCCAGCCCCTGTATACCTGTTTAATATTATACCAAAACCATTTGTCAATGAGTGTGCATCTCTTCTGGGTATGTCCAGATCTCCACTTAGATGTTCAACTTCCGAAACACAGGAGCTGATCTTTTCTCATTCACGTATCCTAACACAGCCCTCTGCACACATCAGGTGCTTTAGCAGTGCCGTGCAGTGGCTGAGAGACCAAAGGGGACATGTCCCTTTAAAGGAAGCCCACATGGCCACAGTGGGGGAGGCACACACACAACATACTCACCCTTAGAGTTTGAACCCTGAAGATACAAACGGTCCCCACCAGAAAAAACCGATTCTCCAAAGAAAGATCTGTGGCAGACGACTCACAGGACCGGCTGGGGAAGAAGCTACGGAAGAGCACCAAAGGCTCTAAGGGAGACAGAGATACACATGTGACAATCCAATAGAAAGGTGGGGCGATTACACAAGAGGATGGGCACCTGCCGTATCAGTGTGCCGTTTGCCAACCCACTGACAATTTTCAGAATTCCGAACCACCAATTTTTTCTGTCTTCCTTCCCAGTCACCCTCCCCACCCTGGTCTCCACCAAAACATGAAGTAATTACTGGGAAATACTTGTGAGTTCAGGGTGATTGTCAGTCTTCTGTCCTTACCCTGTGAATGGACATGTTAGTCTCCAAAAAAGTTTAGCTCCCCTTCTTTACATAGACCATGTGGGCATCAAAAATGTGTGTATAATTTGTGTGTGTATGTAGCCAAGTTTTTTTTAAAGGTATTTGACCTTTGGTTTCCAAAGGCACGTGACAAAGATATCAGACAACCATGTGTGAGCTAATTTTCATTATTTATTTACCCATTCATTCATTTGTTATATCTTTAGACCTCAGTGGCAAAGAACTGAGTTAATTATATTCTTAGTTCATGGCATATTATGAACACAGATAAAATTCCCACTCTTGTTTTTACTTTTTTCTTCTCTCTGTCCCTTCCCCACCCACAGGTACCCACTGCCATCTACCACATTTAATATATAACTTTGTAAAGTATGTAGTCTGGTTCTATGTACTATATGCTTTTACAACTTACAAAAGTGACATTGTGCTATAGATCTCATTCTGTTTCTCAATCAACAATACGGTTTTAAGGTCTAACCATGTTGTACTATGTATATCTAGAGTTCATTGCTTTTTTTTTTTTTTGAGTTCATTGCTTTTGACTACTACAAAGTTTTCCATATTGTATATTTCCCCAGATTTTACTTGTCCATTTCCCTAATGATGCGCACCTAGGCTGTGCATCATTCCTCCCTCCTACCACGAACAACACTATGACATACATAGAACATGTCCCCTTAGACACAGATCTCTCTGCAACTTCGCCTCTGGGATATTTCCACCCAGCGATAGGATTGCTGAGTTACAGGATAATTGACTTCAGTTCACTCTGTTTTCCAGGATGGCTTCATGAGTTTACATTCCTCTCGACACCGTATTAGTGTTTTCATTTCTCACATCCTCACCAATATTTGGTATTATTCACACTCCTAATTGTTTACATTTTGATGCGTGTACAGTGCTACTCATTGGTTTTTGAATTTTTCATTCTTTGCTTACTAGTGAGTTGGAGCATCTTTTCACATATTTGTTGGGCTATTTACCTTTGATTCAAGCCCTAGATCTTTTAATGGCCCCAAATCAGTGTTTATGTTAATTTATCAGCTTGTGGTTCCTGAAACCTTAAAAATTACAAATTCAGATCCCATATCCACATGTAAGACACACAGATTTGGGTTTTGATTTCCTGTAAATGACACATTTTTTTCCATTCAAACTCTGAGAGAGATAACAAGCTTACTCTTCCTCTAGGCCAGTGGACAGAATTTTACTGATCATTTTAAGTCTCTAGGTTTTATGTGTTGGTCCTTGAATGAGTGTTAGAACTCCAGACCCCAGCCAATGGAGCCAATGTATGATTTAAAACTCACTTAGGCCCAGCACAAAATCAGCTCCCTCTTATCACTAGGTCTTGTACTTTATCCTTTAATTTCTAGCACCCATGGATTTCCCTTTCTTTTAAGCTTGGCTATGCAATAAACTTCTTAGATTATGTTTTAACAATAATTTCCTTGTTTTTCGTAGAAGGAAAGAGCCATCCTTATCAGATCAGTCCACCATGTTACCATATGATCCCACCTTGTAAATTTTGCTATTAATTTTTTTAAAGTTTAATTAATGTCTGTGGTCCACCAAAACCTGTGATCATAGGCGTAGGAGAGAGTGTGAGAGTACCAACAGTAGAAAGGCATTTATATTACCAATGAAGGGCTGCATAATTCATGAACTCCATCTAGATAAGATTAAAAACTGTTTTGCTTACCATTAGAAATATCTTTTATACTCAGGATGAATTTCACATATTCATAAGCAGGGCTGCTACCGTGTTCAGCATCTCCTCTTTTTAAATGACAGCAAAAATCAATATGTTTTCCTACTAAAAGAAAACAGATACAAAACGTGCTTACATTTGTACTTAACTATATTCTGCAGGATTCTTTCATATGATTATTGTCTTACTTAGACTAGATTTTACAAAAATATTATTTTCTTTTCATGAACATTAGCACTTGCAGTTATCTATGTTGTATCTGTAGAGTTGGGTATCAGCTAGAACATAATTTATAGAACACTAATACAATTATACAAAAGCTGAAATAATCAGGGTTCATGATTAAGAACAAGATTTAATAGAGGAGAGATTTTTTAATACTAGAAATATAATTTGTGAAATGTCTTTATTATTCCTGTAAGTGATTGTTATCTGTCTCTTAAAATCTAAGAACTTACTATTTGAAACAAACAGTCTGTACCTGAGTTTGGCAAAGGAACTTTGAGAGCAATCTTTTGGTAGACTTCATTTTTCTCTTTAGCAGGCAGAAGGCTTAATAATTTTTTACCCATGATGTCATCCTGAAGAGGGAAAGAGGGAATAAATTTTGTTATCTGTACTACTATATTTACTTCCTCTGTCTCCTTACTTAAGCTTATCATCTGGGAGGGAGATGCAAAAGGGAAGAGATATGGGGACATATGCATATGTATAACTGATTCACTTTGTTATAAAGCAGAAACTGACACACCATTGTAAAGCAATTATACTCTAATAAAGATGTTTAAAAAAAGTAATAAATAAATAAGAAAAAAAAAAGCTTATCATCTGCCCCACGTCAGCCATCTTACAGTCAGACCTGTTATACTTCTAAAGTCCCAATTCACATTACGCCATTCTATGACCATCACCACCTACCTTTGCAGTGCGCTCATGCAAGTACCCCACCTCTCCAACAATTATCCTACCCACTGAGACCTCCAGTCCATTCGCATCCAGTTTTCACTGAACATTATCTCCTTCAAATTGTCACATCCCTCCTTACCCAGTTCAGATGCCATAGTCGATCATTCTGATCACTGCCATGAGCTCTTATTTGCCTGGGAAAATCCCAACTCTGCTTAATTTCAACTCTTCATCTACCCTGTACCTTCCCCCAAGCAACTGAATGTGTATGGAGAAAACCCCACATCCATACTGTGTATTATTTTAAATGGGCACTCAGCTCTGCCTAGAAATCATTCCACATTTCCCTAGATAATTCACTCTTCTACTCTTCAATATGACTATTTCTTGCCTTCTCCTCCTTCAAACCTGCAAAACCGCCCCCTCCCCTGCCACCCTCCTCATATTCAGCTAGGATCTCATTTCTTATTTCAATTAAAAACAAAGGGAGAAGGAAATGTCAATATCTCCCTGCACCAAATCTTACCGACCTATCTGCTCCTGTGGCCAGAGACCTGCTTTCTCTCCTATTGCACCAAATAAGCTTCTACCTAAGTCTAGTGCACTGTCCTTCATCCTCTCTCGACTATTCAAGGACATCATTTCAGAAATTCTCCCCCTACCCCCCACATCTTTAAGCTTTCCCTTTCTGCTGGGTCTTTCCCTTAGCACACAAATGCTAAATCAGAAATGCTATAATATCTGCCATCTTAAAAACAGGAACAACACAAAAATCCAAAATCTTCCTTGACACTACATCCTCTCCTCCATCTCTAACTACTTCTCTGGTCCACTTTAGAACAAAAATCATTGAAAGGAACTATACTTGCTGTCTCTCATTTCTTCGCCTCTCACTCTCCCTTAAAACCACACTAATCTGATTTTTATCCTAACCACTCCACTTTTCTGGTTACCAATGACGTCCATATTGCCAAATTCAATAGTCGATTTCAACCCTCATCTTGCCTAACATCTCAGCATTTGATACAACTGACCTCTCCTTCATGCTTGAAATACTCTGTTTACTTGACTTCCAGGACACCATACACATATGGATATCCTTCTGCTTCAAAGGCTACTCCTTCACAGTTTCTTTGCTAGATCTTTCTCCTCTTCCTGGCCACTTGGCACAAGAGTGCTCAGGGCCTGGTCACTGGACCTCTTCTCTTACCATCCTCTCTCCTGTGGTCTCTTCCAGTTCCACCTCACCAAATACCATCTAACTGTTAATGACTACCAACTTCTCACCTCCAGTCCAGACTTCTCCCTGAACTCACCTTGATAACTAAACTTGGATGTCTGATAGGATTTCAATTTTAAGACATCCAAAATAGGGCTTCCCTGCTGGCACAGTGGTTAAGAGTCTGCCTGACAATGCAGGGGACATGGGTTCGATCCCTGGTCCAGGAAGATCCCACATGCTGCGGAGCAACTAAGCCCGTGCGCCACAATTACTGAGCCTGAGCTCTAGAGCCTGCGAGCCACAACTACTGAGCCTGCGTGCCACAACTACTGAAGCCCACGCGCCTAGAGCCTGTGCTCTGCAGCAAGAGAAGCCACCGCAATGAGAAGCCCGTGCACCGCAACGAAGAGTAGCCCCCGCTCGCCACAACTAGAGAAAGCCCATGCGCAGAGCAAAGAAGACCCAATGCAGCCAAAAATAAAATAAATAAAATAAATAAATTTTTAAAAAATAAAAATAAAAAGACATCCAAAACAAGTGCACCAGATATTTTCCCCTCACAAACATGCTCTTCTCTCAGTCTTCCCCAATTCAGTAAATGGTACCACCATTTACCCACATGTTTGTCCTTGACTTGCTTTTTTTCTCTCAAGCCCCAAATCCAGTCCATCAGCAAACGCTGTTGGTTCTACCTTCAAAATACATATAGAATCGGTCCACTTCTCAGCACTTGGTTTAAGCCATCATTTTTATCCTGGATCCTGCAATAGCCTTCAGTGGTCTCCCTGCATCTATCTTTGCCACACCCTTGCTCCCACTCCATTCTCCACAGAGCAGCTAGAGTCATCAATTTAAAACATAAGTCAGATCAAGTTATTCCTCTGCTCAACATTTTCCACTGGCTACCCAAGTGATTCAGAGTGAAAGCCAAAGTATACTTCCAACGTCCTTGACAGCTCTATGTTCTGGCTCTTTGCTGCCTATTGACCTTAGCCTCTCCTACCCTCCCTCTTGCTCACTGCATTCCAAGTACACTGAACTCCTTGCTCATGTTCAAATACAGCAAGCAAACAGTCATCTTGGGGCCCTTAAGCTTGCTCTTCATTCAATGTGAAACACTCTTTCCCAGATATTTGCAATGACTTTCTCCCTTACTTCATTCAAGTCTCTACTCAAAAGTATTTTAAATAGCATCAATTCCCTGACATTCTCTTCCTGTGTTTTTTTTCATACCACTTATCATTACCTGACATCATAGTCACATGTATATATTTATCTATTCATTATCTGTCTCCCACAATAAAATGTAAGTTGCATTAGAACAGAGACTTTGGCCGTCTTACTCACTGCTACATCCTCAACACCTAGAACACAGCTTGGCACAAGTGAGCACCCAATAAATATTAGTTGAATGAGTGAACAATACTGTACCACATAGTTGAAGTATGGTGACACATGAATAAACTGAATATCAGCCTTTAAGTAATGAGTTTTTAATGTGATAGGAACAAAATAATAAACAAAGTACTCTTTGTAGCTTAATGATGGCTTTGGTTGATGAACCACAAATTCAAATGATTTTTAATTGATTAATATTAATAATCTACAGTCAAAATTCAGAAATATATTTTTATGGCCCATTTGTAGAAGCCAGCCTACAAGCTGGCCAATGCTCAAATTAGCAGATGGATCCTGTCTCAATCAAGAAAAGTCTTGGCTCAATTCAGGGCAGAAATATAACCCTAATTTAGCAAAGAAAACATGAAATTAACAGGAAATAGATTTTTTTTTTCTTGGCCACGCCACACAGCATGTGGGGTCTTAGTTCCCCGACCAGGGATTGAACCCTTGTCCCCTGTAGTGGAAGCACGGAGTCTTAACTACTGGACCGCCAGGGAAGTTCCAGGCAACAGATTTTGACAATGAAAGTCACATAGTAAGAAACTGACTTCCCAAAAGAAAAAGATATTTTTCATTCAACTTAACTTTTTCAATAAAAATGCTTTTATTGATTTAGTTATAAAATACACTTTAGGTACCAAACCAAGTTATCTCTGGTCAGTAGAGACCACTCATTTATTCCTTCACCTAACACTTGATTAACAACCGCTTCATGCCAGAACATTATGCTAGGTATGTTCACACGAACTAGCTCACCTAATCCCCTGTGAGAGGAAGAATTCTCTTCTATTGAATTCATGAGGAAACGAAGGCTTGTCCGATTATTGAGAAGTCACAGGTTCAGAGATGAGATTCACACCCAGCTCCATCCAATTGCATATCCATTGTTCCTTCCACTACAACATAGCTACCTTGAGTCCAATTTGCACCAAGAGCAGCCAATTTGCTACTGGGCCAGTTTCTGCATTTTGGACATTCTACATGAATTAATTTATTATTTTTTTTGCTGAAACTTATGAGAGTTTAAAAAAATGAACCTGACATGTTCATTCTAATTTCAATGAACGCATAGTTCAGGAGGGCAGACAACACATGCACAGACAATTCTGATACAAAGTATAGAGTAATACCTTAACAAGAGGTACAAAATGCTAAGGCTCACCAGTTCTTTCATTGGTAGAAGGAAGTATAGCACTGTCACCTAAAAGAATTCAAAGTGAGCAGTCTTTTGATGGTGCACATTCCTTGGATGGAAATAGTGGCAATAAGTGTATTAATTAACTACATTCTTTAAGGAAGGTGACAGTGACAATGAATGCCTTATAACTGACCACCAACTAAAAACAGTGGACATAATGATCATCCCAGTGACCCTGCTATATATTAGATAAAGGGCAGAGATCTGAAAGCATTATCAACACCATGTTACTTTCGTAAATCTTTGGCATTTGCTCTTCTTATTACACAAGGCAGAAAGATCAAGGTACTTAGAGCTTAATGAAGCAAGGATAAATACCAGTGAAAAATTAAGGCTTTTTAAAAGCCAAGTTTGAAAATAACCATTAGTTGTCCTACAAATATTAGTAAGGTGAGTCTCAGTCATGCCAAAAAAAGAATAAAGGAATTTACTCCACTCCTTGACATTTACTGAGAATCCAGGCAAGCAGCATCGTTTTGCTGGCAGAAACATCCACATTAAACATGCATTAGAAAACTGTTCAACTGTATAGGGCACCAGGAAGGATAAGCGCTTCTGTACGAGATTCAGACTGCACCCTGAATCAAACAAGACTCATCGCTAGTGATTCTCTACTACGCTGTAAACTTCGCAGGGAGAACAAAGCAAAACTCATCACAATTATCACCAACTAGCCATATACCTATGTCTAAAATTTTTGACTTTCTAAAGTCTTTCTGAAGTCTCTTTCTAAAACTTTCTAAAGTCTCTTAAAAACTCAATCCTGAGAAACTCTTTCCATGATGAAATCTGTATTTTAAAATTTTATTTTGTTTAAAAATTTTAAAAGAGAACAATTATATGTTTTTTTGAGGGGGTGATGAAGTAGAGTGACTAGGAAGGCAGGCTGCTAAGACAGAGGGTAGTGAATACAAGTAACTACAAGTTACTACTACCAGTGACTACAAGTTTTTCCAAAGGAAAAACCATCAATGACATCAATGATTGGGAAAATGTGGTGCCAGATTTCAGACATAAGTTTAATACCACGATGATGATGGTATCGGCCATCATTTCAGTCATGGTGTGTTTTATAACATCGTAACTTGGACTCCTCCCATCTTTTTGTCACACCCCTATCCAATCCATCTGCAAAACTTATTTCACCTACAAAACACTGACTACTTCCACATCCACCTTAATGCAATCCATCACCATCTATTGCCTGGACTATTGTAATAGCTTTCCAAGTGACTCCACACTTCCATGCCTACCCCCATAGCCTGTTCTTAGTACAAGAGCCAGAGCGATCCTGATAAAACAAGTTCACATCATTTCCTGCATCTGCTCCAAACAGCGTCCTCCCATCTCAGAGGAAAAGGCAAATGGCCCTAAACAAGGTGGACCTCTGTTACTGCTCTGACCCCATCACCTCCTACAACTTTACTTTTTACTCACAGCACTCCCGTCCCAGTGGCCTCTTTACCATAGCTTTTCACACCAAGCAGACTCCTGCCTTAGTGACTTCTCACTTGCGTTTGCTTCTACTTGAAACACGCTTATCTGCATGACTCACATACTCACTCCATTCAAATATCTGTCTAAATGTCACCTGATCAGTGACACTAACCACACCATTTGTAATATCCCACCTCCGGTCACTCTCTAAGCAATACTGTCCCCTATTGACAGATGAGAAACTAAAGCTCATGTCGTTAGTGAGTGAGAGTTAAATTTTAATCTCCAGATTATTTGACTCCAAAGACCAAGTTCTTTCCACCTCACCATCCTATTGGCTTAGAGTTGCCCAACAGACAGAGGTTCCTTGATTTTTAATGAAACTGTAGATTCCTGGAGCCAGGCAGATACTCTAGAAATGGTTTGGTTTCCATATAAATATAAGATGGGTGACTTATAAAATGAAATTTTTAATCAAAGCCTGGGAAAAATTGCCTGTTGTTAAAAATTACAAGTTAGGATTTAATGAGGAAAAGTGTGAAATTGTGCCTCAGGTATAGACCTTTTCAACCCTGTTTTAAAAGAATATATAAATTCATTCCCATTTAATGTTTACGTACAGATGTATCAGTAATAGTTATAGCTTTATTTTTAAGTACACCAGTCTCAGGTTATCAAGTCCATGGTTTAAGATTAACAGTTCAAACCCATGTCCCAGACACCTCTACCTTAGGGTGACTGTGTGTGTGTGTCTGTGTGTCTGTGTGTCTGTGTGTTACTTCAAATGTTGAAGGGTGAAAGAGTCTCTTAAGAGTGAAAACTCTGAACCAAAATACATAAAGAATCAAGGAAAATGATACAACTAACACCATTGCTGTGAAAAATCTTCATGTGAGGATCCTCAGGGAAAAGTCACCAGTCTCAGTCAATGGCCAATTTGGTTTAAGTAATGTCAAGTACCTCGAGAACTTGGGTAGCTTTCTGGTCTTCACTATAACAAAATTTAATGTGTAATGGATTATACTCCTACATTCTTTCTTTTAATGTGCATTTAATAAGACCATTCTCCTATGATATAACTCCTCTGGGGTCCAATGCAACGAATATCTCTAATATTTGCATTTTATTCAGCTGTTTAGGTATTCTATAAATATAAGCTGAATTTGGAAATCTAAACTGCTTTCTAAAAGAAAGGAAGAGAATGAAAAATAAAGAAATGGACCTTAGTATCTTTAAATAAAAAGAAAAGAGCAGAAAAGCTCTCTGAGTTTCCAAGTGGGCCATAGAACATGCCGGCTGGAACAGCATAACTAGTGGGATAAGCTCCTAATCCTCTTCTAACTTAACTAAATAATAATTTAACAAAACTTCTACTCATTTACACGTTTCAAACTTGAGTGCTATAGATCTGTGGGTCAAGTTCTTAAGACAACTCTGTAGAGTAAGAAATATGCAGTGAAAGCAACAGTCCGGATGCGTTTAACACAACCAGCCAAGTGACAGAGATTCAGGAGTGGTGGTGGTGGGTGTACTCTACACAGCCCCTCTTCACACACAGGCATGCGTGCAATATGAAGGTATGCAGTACTTTCATGTTTAAGTGATATATCTGGTAGGTGTCCAGCCTGAAGATCCAGAAAAATTTTAGGAAGTCATATATTCTAAGTCAATGGTGCTAGGAAGATATAGAAAGCTCTCCTGAGAGGGATATAGTGACACCAAAGGGCTCAGGAATGAGTGACTAATTTGAACATCAGAGACTCTGACTATAACTCATGTGTAGGTCTCTCCAGCAATATTTACAACAGTGCTAAATTAGGCAATCATTTCTAATTTTTTTCCAAATGAGATCAGGGTTTGTTCTTCAATATAAAGAAACAAAAAGCAAATCAGACCTGGAGATGGATGTCATGAGCCAGCATGACCAGATCATGACATTCATTGTTTAATCAGTATGTGGTGGACTCAAGAAATGTACAAAATCAAACACATCCATCTTGTGAGGGCTGTCTTGCAAAGCAGTCACCTTGGGGATTATTCCCTGAGTCTTCTTTGGAGCTCTCCTTCAGGGGCAGTTTACAAACCATACACCAACGCACACACACCGTTTCATTACCTTATATCAGTGTTTGTTTTTATAGCTTTAAAACTGAAACCAATGGAGAGGACAGTAAAACAGGTGCACGTTTTGACAACATTGAGAATGTCTTCTCTGATGAGTTATATGCTGCTGAAAACAAATAATGAACCCCTAAACGACAAAGCGAATGATCCTTTCCCAAAAGCTGGGAGAACTTACTGGTAAATGGCCAAGGAGAGAAGAGATGTTGTCAGCCACGAAAATTATCACTCCATCTGTGCTCAGTATTATCATAAAGCCATCTAATGACTAATGAAGAGAGAATAATAATGTAATTAAATAGTGGAACAATAATAAAATGATAGCTTTATTTCTAAATGCATAAATAATTATAATCACACACTGCAAGTGTATTGTGGTCCTTAAATATCAATAAAGCAGGCACAGACTTAATTAAAATTCCATTATTCTGCCTCCTACACAGAATCTACTTAACCTTAAGCATGAGATGTTTATCAAATGATGTGTCATTTAGACAAACACCCAATTAACACAAAACTCTCCAACACAAGCTACGAAGATTCACTTCCGTGTGTAGGTTGTTTCATATTTAATTCAAAATTAATTTTAAAAACTGTAAGAATATTTTGGAGGGCATTTTCGTTTGTGGTTACTTTAGTCATCTATTTATAAATATGGGTATTGCCATCACTTCCCTGCTATATAATGGATTAGATATCCAGACAAATGCCTCCTGGTAGAGAATACCTAAAATGATGATTAAAATATATTAAAACTTATATTTCAAAACAGGGCCAAGCTTATGGTGAAGTAAGGGAAACGATCTGACATCAGAAATGAGTAGAACATGAGAATTCAGAGGTAAGGGGATATCGGAGCTTGCACATGCCTTGGGAATATCTACACAACACTGATGGCATAGAGCTGGGGGGACAGAAAGCAAAGCTTGGGCCCGCACAAGGTCGGGGGTGAAATCAGAGATTCCTGCATAAAGCCAGGCCTCCCAAAGGGTAACACTCTCAGCAGACAAAATAGAAAGATCTTATCCAGCAAAGGAAGCCAGGGGATTCACAACCTGCCCATCCTGCCTCAGCTTCCACTCAGACTAGAAAAGGAAAAGAAAAACGAGTGTCATCTGGGAATTACAAACAGAAGCCTACACTCGCACAGATTCGGAGCTGGAATTCACAAACTACCTGTGTAGCCCTCAACACTCCTAGCCTATTATTTACTTTCACATGGTCCTGACCCCAGATATCTAGTAAAAAGGAATTGAAATCATCTCTAGAGAATGATTTTAAAGCCCTCAAAGAATTCATGCAGATAAATTCCCAAATAGCATGAGATTGTAATGAATGATTAACAAACAGGAAAAAATGAAACATCATGAACAAGAGGCAGTATAAATAATAAAATGCAGAATCAGATTTTAAATGTGCAGATACTGGAAATATCAGGGATAGACTATAAAATAAGCATGCTTAATATGCTTAAATAAATTTTAAAAGGGTATTGAAAATATAATGAAGGAGCAAGAGACTCATAACTGACTAGGCAGATGTGAAAAATAATCAAACAAAATGTCTAGAAATAATATCATCAAAATAAAAACTCAGTATGTAGGTTAAATAGCAAGTTAGGACATAGCTGGAAAGACAATTTTTGAACTGGAAGACAGAGCTGAAGAAGTGACTCAGACTGCAACACAAGGAGACAAAGGGATGGAAAATAAGAGAAATTAAATGACACAGAGAAGAGAGTGAAAAAGTGAATTAGACATTTCACACATGTCCACTTTATTCTCATGACAACTCTGTGAAACAGAGATATTTTACAGAGAAAGAAATCAAAGCTCAAAGATAGTAATTCTCTCAAGGATGCATAACGAGTAAGTGACAAAGGCACAATTCATATCCCTGTCTGTCTGACTCAAAAGACCATGGTCATTTGGGCTTTAGTTTGTGGCCTTTGAACTCAGTGAAACCTACCCGTTCCTTTGGAGATAGAAACCATGAACATGTTTCCTCATGTCACTGAGGAAAAAAATAAGGACTTAAAAGCCTTATTCAGTAGAGTCTAGCAACCTGTGTTGAATGACTCTACCAGATAATTACTTAACTTGCCACTAAACTATAGAAAGAGTTGTTCATTTTTGTTGTCACTCAAGATCAGTGGGTTCACTTGGCATAAGAAGCATCTGGGTAGCGTGTTAGACATGCAGGCTCCTGGCCCTACCAGGATTGCGATTCCGATTCAGACAGTTTAAGGTGTGTCCCAGGAACCTGCATTTTTACCAAGCTCCCTAGGTAATTCTGAATACATGGTCTCCTAGCCACACTTTGAAAAACCACTATTCTTTATCTTCTATTGCACGTACTCTACATATGAAGTAATCAAAGAACAAACTCCCTCTTACTTGTAGCATCATCTGGTTGAAATCTTCATAGCTATGAAGTGATGGAATCCAATTAGATTTCTCTCTAGAGGCTTCTGGATTGACTTTGTCTTTTTAGAAAAAGGAAGAAAGGATAAAAAACTGTCACATTAAAATGATTAGCTTATGGGTATTAGATTTTTCAAAGTTATAATTAATTTTATGGAAAAGACTCTCATGAGAAAATGCTGAGTGCTAATGAAGGATCTGAAGTAGACTAACTAATTGCTTATAAATTATCATAAACAAAGAAGTGTTCAGAATTGAAAAAGACCTTGAAGATCATCCACCTGAATTTCTACTGATCTACATGATGACCTCTCTAACAACATTATGATTTTCAACCCCCAATTCTTTCCTTTTCTTGACTTCTTTAAGTCTTCTGAATTCTATCAAAACCCAGTATTCATAATATACCAGATAAGGTGCAGGCTATGTCGAATGCTCTAGGTGTATTCAGACATCTAAAATCTCCTCAATCCCTGGCTAAAATAAGGAATTCCATGATTTAGTTTCATCGAATTAAGCTTTAGCAAGGGCCCTTAACTAGAAAATCTTTAAGCCATTATCTTGTAACTCTCCAAAGCTGCTGACACTGTTCTATCTCTCACACATCCTTCTCCATTCTTCAATGTTTTCTGGTTTTCCCAATGAGCAGTGTTCCGGCTCCTGTGCTCATTCAGAGACTTTGCTATCAACATCTTCCCCTCTCCACCTCCCCCAATCCCACCCACTCCCCTAACTTCACTAACTCAGGGACCTCACTAACACAACCCTCCAGCCTCCAGTTATTTTAATGTATGTCAATAAACGTTCGTTTCTTCTCCTCACAAAAATGTTAGAGACCCATAAAACTTTGCTCCCTATTCAAAATGTTAAATCCTTTGACAAGGACAGCTCTGACAGCAGCACTTGCTTTCTTGGTGGGTAGGAGTCTCAGATCCTTTTCTATGAGTAGATGTGGATAACAAGGGGGCCAAGCATGAGTAGAAGAGCTCCAGAACCCTCACTCAAGAGGGAATGAGAAGAGGGTGTATAACTACATGGGGAGTAGAAATAACATGAAAAATAAACCATGCCAATTGCACAACTGCCTCAAAATCAGTTTTCCTGACCACTGTCCCAGCCTGGAAACTCAATTCTGGTCACAACTTCTCAAACTCGGGAAACAACCCATGCCACTCTCCCATGGCTGATTTCTGAGGTCATTTCCCCATTGACTTTCAGCTCCACCTAGTGACTTTCATCTCCTATACTCCCTACAAAGAAATAAAAAAGACAGAAGAGAGACCATATGTTGCCAGGAAATAAAGCCAATGTATTTTATAAAGCAACCATAAAGTGCTTTTCTACGTTACTATTACCCATGAACATGTTCTTGTTTCGTTTCTAGGGTGGGCACCATATCCAATTCTTCACTAAAACCCCAGTGTACAGCATAGTACTTAACTCACAATAGGGACTTGGTAATTCTTGTTACGCTGAACCTCATTCATTCATTTATTTAACTAACATTTACTGGGCTCCTACTATGTATCTTTTAGAGGCTGAGGATAGAGCACAAACAAGACAAATAAGGTGACTGTGATTTTGTATCTTACAGACTAGTGGGGGAGACAGACAGATAACCAACACAGAGACCACGGAACTGATCATTTCATATATCTTTAAGCACAGTAATTTCGACAGGGTGCTCAGGGAAAGCCTTGCTGAGAAGGTGAGGAATGACAGGAAGAGAGCCATGTGAAAACCTGGGAGCAAAGAAAACATCTCAGGCAGAGGAAGCAGTAAGTACAAAGGGAGACAGGAGGTCAAAGGGGCTACTGTAGGGTGACCAAGGGATAGAGCAGTAGGAAATGAAGTCTGAGAGACGGGCAGGACCAGATTATGTAGGGTACATGGTAAGGAGTTGGCATTATTCTGAGTGGAACAGGAAGTGCTTTTAAGCAGGAGAGTGACGTATGTTTTAAAAGATCACTATGGTTGTTTGTGAAAAATAGGTCAAATTGGGGAACAAGAGTGGAAGCAAGGGAGTCTCGCTGGAAAGCTTCTCTGAAAGAAACAGATGATGATGGCCTGGATTAGGTTGGTACACCAAGGCTATGGAAACGGGCAAAGCGAATGGATTTGAGATATATTTTAGAGGTAAAGCCAAAAGGATTTGCTGATGGATTGGTTGAGGGGGTGGAGGACACAAGAATGACATCTAGATTTTTATCTTGAGCAGCTAGAAGAATGGTGGTACCTGTTACTGAAATTGGGAGAACCAAGGCTGGGGGTGTGAGAGGCAATGGAGTGAAGAGGAATCAAGAGGTCCAGAATGGCCATGTTAACTTTCCTGTTAGATATCCAAGCAAAGAAGTCGCAGAGGAAATTCTCTTGCTGATTTAATAATGAGTATGATTCTCAAGTATGGAGCTCAGGGAGGAGGTCAGGGCTGCAGATAGATTTTAAAAAGTGGGGGGCATTGACATCCAGGTAGCCCTTCGAATTAAGGGGCTGGAAAATGAGTGTAGCAATTGAAGAGAAAAGGTCCTAGGACTGAGCCCTGGGGCACATCAATGATTAGAAGTTGAAGAGGGAAATAGGGGATGAAAGAAAAAGAGAGAGAGAGAGAGAGAGAAGGAATGGCCAATGAGTTAGGAGAGAAACCAGAATCAAGTTATCCAGTTATCCTGGAAGCCAAGAGAAAAATGCTTCAAGAAGGAGGGAGTGGTCACCTGGCCAATGTTTTTGAAATATCAGGAAAGATGAGGACAGTTAAGGGACCAAAGAATTCAGCAATGTGGAGGCCACTGCTATTCCTGACAAAAGTAGTTGTCCTGGACTGGTGGGAGCTCCAGCCTCAGTGAAGTGGGTTGAGGAAAGAATGGGGCATGAGAAAGTGGACACAGGGTCTATACAATCACTTCAAGAAGCTTTGCTGTGAAGAGAGCACAGAAATAAGGCAACAGCTGAAGGTATCATCTGGTCAAGAAAATATTTTTTTAGGTAAGAGCTCTTTACAGCACGGTTACATGCTATGGGTATAACCTGCTCAGATGTTTTGAGTTAAATCTACTTAAATATTACAGGTACTGTTTGACACCCTTGGGGCCCTGTTTCCCTTAGCAAAATTTATCATATGCCTTCAAGTGCCTAAGATACAAAAATTTGCATTGTTATTGCCCAGAATACTTCTACTAATTCTCATTTCCTTTTTCTACTTTTGCATGAGCCTCAATAATATTTTCAGCATCGACTATAACAAACTTATGAATGGAGAGAAAATAAATAGCCATGTATCAGAAGGTGCCTCAGGAGATCATCTCGTCATTAATCCCTCCCAGAGATGTTTGAGGTAAACGGAGAGACCCAGCTGTCCCAACTACATCTATAAGGATGGGTCGGGGTGCTCAGTTCCAACCTCCCTTCTTCTGTGAAAGGGCAGCAGCACTCTGCGATGCTTTAGCTTTGCTTGCTTTTGTAGGATAACCGTGACTTTGCAGCAGAGCACGCAGTCTTGTGAATAAGGTACTGGTGTGGTCCTTCGCTTTATTTTCAGATGCATCAGGTGCAGCCCTAATTGACAAAAAACAATCAAGGTTATTAATAATAAGGGTAGGGCTGGGAATTCAGATGATGGATAATGGATGGGGAGAAATAAGAAGAGAGAAAGGGAGATGTTAATGTCAACATCTGAGCAAAAATCTGGTCCCTTGATAACTTATAGAGCAACAAAAACTGTCAATATTAAAATAAGGAAATGAAAGCCAATCTCATCTCCCTCAGACTGTGAGGCCCTTGAGGGTATCTGTCTCCATGTCTCCCATACCAAAGCCCACACAGTGTCTGGCACAGTGGCCTATGAATTATATAAAATAAATCCAAAATAATTTGAATGTGATGGTGGGTCTTTGTTCCACCATATATTCTTACCTGCTTTTTCAAGAGTCCTTCTGATTAAATACAATTGTTTCTAAATGATCTATAATTATTCAAGAGGCTCTCTAAAAGCCAATGCTCCTTCTCAGAGAGAAGGCTGAGCAATGAAATGCTAATTGAGATTTTAAAAAATCACAGACCATTCTGAAAAATTCTGACCAAAACTTTTTGATCAGTAGACTGGAATTTACTTTAGATTCTCGAACTGGAAAAATAAGGTAATTTATCTTCTCAAATGTAAATGAATTTCAACTCTAGGCAAGCCAAGGCCGTCAAACAGGTTTCTCAACCGATCAGGGCCTATAAACCATTTATTCAGTGTCAGCTCTGGGCAGCCACCGTGCAAGGCATGGAGGACACAGTTTGATGAGGGAGGCTGTCAGGACATAGGTAGTGTACAAAGTATTATAATAGAGTTGGGGCTGGGGTTATGGAACACCCACCAGAGAGATCAGATTTCCCTGAGTAAGTCAGGTTTCCCCGAGGAAGGAGAATTTTGCTAGATGTGAAATAGGAACGGAGGGCAGGGGAGAGGGCTTTGATGGAAATATCAGTCAGTTAGGAATTCATACCTCTTCTCTTTTTTTCCCCCATCCTCATCCATTATTCAGTGATGTAACAAAGAATTCTGAAATCAAGGTGGAGCCACATTTCACTAAGAAATCAGTCTATGATGAATCACATAAAGCAATAAGACTAATCAAAATACTCAATTGCATAGCACCTTTCCCTCAAGGAATGCCTACTTGTTTTAAAGATAGAATTTCACTAAGTACCAATAACCTTCCCATACGTTATGTAGATGTTGAAGACTTGCTTTATTGAGTGATCCCCGATGAATGTCTGTCACAATAACATTACAAATGAATATATTTGAAAAAGTTACAAAAACACTCTGTGAAGCTACATAACTTAATCCCAAAGTCAAGTATTTGTAGGTTTAATTGCATACCCTTACATTCCTTTAACTTCCACTGATTTCAAGAACACAGCGAAACAAAGACAGATGTACATTGAAAGCTTCAGATCTAGCTACAATATCATGTCACAATAGACAAAAATCTGCATTTATCGTTGATATCACAGAAATCCTCGGCATATAAAAATGACCTTGAAATCACCACAGTCCTCTCCTTTGAATTGTATAATTAGACCCGCACATCACCTCAAGGTCAAAACCTCAAGATAGAAGCCAATGACATTCAAATACATGTGTGTTAAATAAGAAGGAACCCTTAAAATATAGCAAACATCTTTAAATGCTCTCAAGGAAGTAAGAGAAAGCTCAGGGATCAAACACTGGGAAGATCCTGAGAACAAGCTGGTTAGTACACCAACCTGTGATGCTGTGGGGATGGGGAAGCATAGCTATGCATCAAGGGAGCTTGGGCATTAAATGCCCTCTTTGGTGAAGGAGAATCCAAGCAGGGAATTGAAACTAAAACTTACCACCCCCTCCCTAGGTATAGTCCAGACTCCCAGAGGCTACAATTTCATTTAAAGAATTGTCCCACCAACAAAGGAAGAAAACAAGGAACTTTGTCTGTCTCAGCATATTCTCGGGGTGGGAAAAAATGGGGTGTTATTAAACTGGGTAAACCTCAGGGTTCCAGGAGAAGCAAAGACAAACCCATTCCGGAGAGAGACTCTCTAAAGCCAGGTTCCACAGAATTTCCACAGATAAGGCACCAGCTGAAGATGAGCTCACCATCCAAAATTAGAAAATACATAAGAAAACAATCTACCAAGGGAGAAATTAGGAGTTTGGGATTAACATATATGCATTACTATATATAAAATAGATAGCCAAAAGGGACCTACTATATAGCACAGGGAACTATACTCAATATTTTGGAATAACCTATAAGGAAAATGAATCTGAAAAGAATATATATATATATATAGATAGATAGATAGATAGATAAACTGAGTCACTTTGTTGTACACCTGAAACTAACACAACATTGTAAATCAACCATACTTCAATAAAAAATAAAATAAAAGAAAGAAAGAAACCAATCTACCATATGCTAGAATTAGGACACACACATATACTCCCTTCCCCTCCAGCAGTATGAGACCTCCAAGAACTTCAGATAATTAAAATATCTGAAAGCCATTATAAAATAATTGTTTAAAAATATTTAAAACAAAATAGATGGTACTGAAAATATGGGAAAAGACCAGGTAGACGTAAAAAAGAATAAAAGAGAAATTCTGTAAAGACATGTTCAATGAAATTAATTTCAAAAGGATGGATAAAGCAATATATTAAGACAAACCAGATGAGAAAATTAGTCAGTGGAATACAGATATGAGGAAATTTACCATATTGCCTTTACAGAGAGATAATGAAATGGAAAATATGAAACAAGAGGTTATGAAACATGAAGGACAGAATAGAAAGGCCTAATATATCTAATAGGAGTTCCATATGAAAAGACTAGCAAGAACGGGAGACAGGCAGTAAAGAGCCAATAGCTGAAATTTTTCCAGAATGTAAAATGCGACCCAATTTGGATAAACTAAAATAAAACCACATTTAGAAACATCATAGTAAAATTTCAGAACACAAAAGACAGACAGCTAGGCCATTCTAGGCAATAAAACAGATCAATACCAAAGAATAGTATCATACAGACCATCTGCTCTGGCCCTAATTCAATTGCATTAGAAATCAAGAATAAAAAGATAATATAAAATGCTCTACACTTGAATACTTAAAACAATAGCAATGACAACAACATTTCCTAAATAGCTTTAGAAATCAGAAAATATTCAGAACTGAAGATCTTCAAGAATACTACATATTAAAACCTCTAAAATGCACCTAAAGCAGTACCAAGGAATTTATACGCATAAATGCTTATCAGAAAATAAAAATAAAAGTAAATGAGCTAAACAGTCATCAAAACAAATTGTAAAAATAAGGGTAAAGCTAAAGAAAGGAGAAGCCAGGAAATAATAAACACAGGACCAAAAAAATGACGCAATAAAAAATAAAGATAAAATAGATTTTTAAAATCTGTTTCTAAAATAAAATTTTCAAAAAACACTGTTATAACCAGATCAAGAAATAAGGGAGAAGATACATTTTGGAATGAAAAATGCATACCTATGAATAAAAGAGATGGTAAAAGCAGTATTATCAACTCTGTGCCCACACATTTGAAAACAGAGACAGAATGGAGTATTTCCTAGAAACAAATGTATTTTACCCAAACCTATTTAATAATACAAAGAAAATTTGAATAAATCCTATAAACGTAAAGAAATTCAGTAATTAAAAAATTTATCCACAGAATTACAACCTAACCAAACCCAAACAAAATAGCCCCGATGTTTTCACAGATGGATGCTTCCAAATATTTAAATAACAGGTATCTCCTATTACATGCAAATTATGCCAGAAAACAGATAAAGAGGGAAGCCACCCACCCAACTCATTTTATAATGCTAGTATATTCTTTATACCAAACCAGAAAAGGGAAACTTCAGAAGGGAAAATGTTATAAGCCAATTTTATTTGTGATTCATATTCAAAATTCTAAATAAAATTATCAAACCCAAATCAGCATAGTATTTAAAAATTTGGGCTAATTCCAGAAGTACCAGGATAATTTCACATTAGAAAAAATATAATTCAACGTATCAGACAAAAAGAGAAAATAATGTGATCACCTCAGTACATGCAGAAAATGCATTTGATATAATTCAACATACATATATGACTTTAAAAAATATTCTTAACAGATTAGGTATAGACAGGAACTTTCTTAACCCGGTAAAGGGAATCAACTAAAAACATACTTAAAGGTGGAACATTAAAGATTTCTTTACATTCAGGAAAAAAACAACAACAGTGGTTGCTAAAATATTTAATATATAGTGCTGAAGGTACTAACGAATGCATTAATATAAAAAAAAATAAAGTGAATTACTCTTGGAAAGGAAAAATAAAACTGTCCTCAGTCATGAATACTATAATTATCTACATAGAAAATCCGAGATTCTGCAATTTACTAGAAATAATTAAATAGTTCAGCAAGGTTACTGTATACAAGAAAAATACTTAAAAATTAATTTTGTTTCTATATACTGGCAACCAAAATTAGAAAATATTTTTAAAGATACAATAACAACCAAAATTTATAGGGACTACTGCTTATGGCCATGAAATAACTGATATGGGACTAGTCTTCTTACCATGAACAACTAGGAAACTGGACAAATCATAAGAAATACCTATTTGTATACACTGTACAGTAGGCAGCTCAAGACTGTGGTCACTGAGATAAGAACAAAAATGAGAGCAGCCCTACCTAAAGTTACATCCAGACCATGGTTCAGGGAGCAGAATCCTAAGCAGAGCACAGCAGTCTCACTAAAATTAGGAGACAGAAATAAGAGTTCAGGAAAGCCAAGATGGAGGGAATTTGTGGAGTGGAATACCAGAAAGAAAGAACCTGTGGGGGTGGGGGGTGGGGTAGAATCCTCCAGAAATCTGAATACACATTCTCTTGAATCTTTGGCTGAATACTAAGCTTGCCTGTGCAAGGTGACACTGTACAAGACCAGTCAAAGAAATAACTACCAGGAACAAATACAATAAATTCAAAACTAAATAACAATCACAGCTTACACATGGCTGGAAGTCATTTGAGTTTCATCCAGCAGAGTGTAGGAAAAAGAGTGAAAAAATTAACAGAGCTTTGGTATGGGGTTATATCAGGCAATCTAAAATATATGTAACTAGATTCCCAGAAGGGGCAAGAAGAATAATATTTGAATAATGGCCAATCTTTTTCCCATACTGGATGAAAAATATAAACTCATATATTCAAGCTCAATGAATCCAAGAAAATAAACACAATGAAAAACTTACCAAGGCACATCATAAACAAATTGCTGAAAATCAATTACAAAGAGAAAATCTTAAAAGCAAACAGAAATAAAAGATACATTTAATACAGAGTAGGGAAGAATGTCCTCTGTCTGATTTCTCATCAGAATAACCCAAGCCAAAAGAAAATTAAACATCTTTAAAGTTCTGGGGGCAGAGATCAACCCAGAATTCTATATCCAGCAAAAATATACCCTTCAAAGAAACTGAAGGTAAAATAAAGACATCTTCAGATGAACAAAATCTGGAATAAGCCAAGGCCAGCATACTAGCACTACCAGAAATGTTAAGGAAGGACTTTGGGTAGAAGGAAAAGGATGCCAGATAGAAACTCAGATCTGTACAAAGAAATGAAAAGCACTGGAAATAATATATATGTCAATAAAAATAAAATTTTTAGGGCTTCCCTGGTGGCGCAGTGGTTGAGGGTCTGCCTGCCAATGCAGGGGACACAGGTTCGAGCCCTGGTCTGGGAGGATCCCACATGCCGCGGAGCAACTGGGCCCGTGAGCCACAACTACTGAGCCTGCACGTCTGGAGCCTGTGCTCCACAACAAGAGAGGCCGCGACAGTGAGAGGCCCGCACACCGCGATGAAGAGTGGCCCCCGCTTGCCACAACTAGAGAAAGCCCTCGCACAGAAATGAAGACCCAACACAGCCAAAAATAAATTAATTAATTAATTTTAAAAAAATAGTTTAAAAATAAAATTTTTAATCTTTAATTTCTTTAAAAGATAACTGAAATAAAAGCAAAAACTCTAAGCTTTATAATACATGTAGACATCAAACCTATGACAATAATAACATAGAAAACAGGAGGGTGGAAAACAAAAATCTCCTGTTGCAAGGTTCTTACATTATACGTGAAGTGGCACAATATTAATTCACAGCAGACAGTAATAAATTAAAGATGTATACTATAAACTGCCTAGAGCAACAAATAAAACTCACCTGAGATATAGATTATAAATCAAAAGAGATAAAAATGGAATACTAAATTACTCACTTCATCCAAAAAAAAGCAGAAAAAGACAAAGAAAACAAAGATCAAATGGGACAAACAGAACATATAGCAAGATGGTA
Organism: Balaenoptera acutorostrata; assembly: GCF_949987535.1. NCBI lineage: Eukaryota > Metazoa > Chordata > Mammalia > Artiodactyla > Balaenopteridae > Balaenoptera > Balaenoptera acutorostrata. The sequence goes on along the minus strand of NC_080085.1, from coordinate 130,120,290 downwards.
GGTTTAAAACTCACCATATTAATAATTATATTAACTGTCAGTGGACTAAAGGCACAAATGTAAAGCCTAGGATTGTTAAAACTGGGTATAAAAGTAAGACCAAACTATCTTGTCTACAGGATACTCATTTTAATTATAAAGACCCAGATGGCTTGCAAGTAAAAGAATAGAAACATATATGCTATGTAACCCTAATGATGTAAAGCTTGAGTGGCTAATTAGTATCAGACTCCAGGTAAGGAATGGTCCTAGAGAAAAAGATTGACTGACTCCTTTATCATTTTCATAATGATAAAGGAGTCAATCAAGAAGACAAAACAATCCAAAATAGGTATACACCTAATTATAAAGTTTCAAAATGAAGTAAGAACTGAAAGAAGAAATAAACAAACCCACAATTACAGCTGGTGAGTTCACTCTCCTCTATCAGTAATCAGTAGAACAAGTAAACAGAAAATAAGTAAGGATATTGAAGACTTACTATAGTGCCAACAAACTTGGCCCCATTTGTTAACAGAATACTACACCCAGCAACTGTAAAACACACATTTTTCCATTCAATTTGTAACAGAAATAGTGATTCAAAATGTGCTGGGCCATAAGACCAGTTTTAGTAAATTTAAAGCATTAAAATCATACAGATTATGTTCTCTGATGAAAACAATTAAATTACAAATCAATAGTAGGGCTTCCCTGGTGGCGCAGTGGTTGAGAATCTGCCTGCCAATGCAGGGGACACAGGTTTGATCCCTGGTCTGGGAAGATCCCACATGCCGCAGAGCAACTAAGCCCATGTGCCACAATACTGAGCCTGTGCTCTAGAGCCTGCAAGCCACAACTACTGAGCCTGCGTGCTGCAACTACTGAAGCCCATGCACCTAGACCCTGCGCTCCGCAACAACAGAAGCCACCACAGTAAGAAGCCCGTGCACCGCAACGAAGAGTAGCCCCCGTTCACCACAACTAAAGAAAGCCCACGTGCAGCAACGAAGACCCAATGCAGCCAAAAATAAATAAATAAAATAAATATTTATAAAAACAAACAAAAAAAGGAAATCAATAATAAATAAATAAATCTCTGGAAAACCCCCAAATATTTGGAAATTAAATAATATACTTCTAAATCATTTCCGAGTCAAAGAAGAAACCTTTGGAAAAGGTTTAAACAAAGAAAATTAGACAATATTCCTAACTGAATGATAATATTAACTTTTAATTCCCCAAACTTCAATAATCTAATTGTAATGTATTAAATTGCATTATGCATATTTATGGTGTCATATATTTCCATCAAGAAAAGTCAAATCTATATAATTGCTCAAATCACTTTTTCATGTTCTAAAATTACATTTGTTTCTTCATATAGAAAAGAAACTATATAGTGCTTAGTAGTTAATTTAACAAAAATGTGCAAAATTATTTCACAGAAAATAATGTATTGATGAATATAAAAGAAGATCTAAATGAATGGAAAGGTAGGTCATATCCCTGGACAGAAGTCCCAATATCGTAAATTTATCAGATCTCCCCAACTAATCTACAGATTAACGTAACTGATCAAAACTCAGTAGATATTTTGCTTTGGGTTTGGTTTTCTATATAACTTCAAAAGTTAATTACAAAATTCCCATGGAAAGCAAAAAGTCAGAAATATCCACAATAATTTTGAAGAACAACAATGTACAAGGATGTGCTCTACTAGACATCAATGCTTCTTGTAAAGCTATATAGTGCTTAGGTAAATGGATAATGGTGCAAAGCATAAGTAGAGAAAAATGGGACAGAAGAGACCCATTAGGAACAGATCAATGCATAAGTTGAAATTTGATTTGTGACAAAAGAAGCATTATAATTTTGAAATTTCTACCATGGAGAGTGTGTGTGTGTGTGTGTGTTTTAATATAGTCCTTTCTGTATACTGAGGCAACAAAATTTGTTTGCAAGCTATTTAAATACAAGTCATGCCTTATATGTCTTTGCTATTTCCAACAGCACCCAGCTCTACACAGAGAAGACACGCAAAACACACCATTAAATTCTCCTGCCAGAATCTCCAAATAAATTCTCGGATCATATAAAGTATAAGGGGCAGGATTTGATACTGGCTCCACCATTGATTAGGCAAGTTAAACTAAGTTTCAATCTCCTTGTTTGGAAAACGGGGATAATAATAGTACTCACTTTCATAGGCTTGTTGTAAAGGTTAAATGAGCATGTAAATTACTTTGGCATGGTGGTAAATGCTGAGTACTAAATAAATGTTAATCATTATTTTTAAAAAGCCCACACCACTAAATGATGACTTTCCTTATCCATTGGACAGGGTCAGCACAGACACCTGTTAATTACTGGCCTGTTTCACTCAGTAATTCATTCTAAAACAAAGACTTAAAAACTTACACGGTGGCAGCGGGGGCGGTGGCAGGGGCGGGGGCGGGGGGAAACATACAAAGACTGAAAAAAAAATATAGTTAACCAAAAGTTCTCAGGCCAAAAGTAGCCAGCCTTCCTATGCAAAGTAACAATTATGTCATTCAGAATAGCACAGTGTGAGTGCCTTTTCCCAAAATCAATGGGAAATAACCTAAAATCTCATCAAATTTTATTACTAAAGTATAATATAAAGGTCAAAATTCAAGCAGGTCATGCTTGCAAAGATTTCTTCTTTTGGGAAGGCAAGGCACTTTCAATTTTCTGGTGTGTGTGTGTGTGTACATGCACATACACACATATTTTTAGTTCACAAGAAAGCACACTGAATAGATGGGTTATGATTAGCTCTCTGTGGTTGAGAATCACTTATGCAGATACTTTCTAGTGTGACAATTATGATGGCATAGGTTCAATGTTCTTTTGGGATAAAATTCACAGTCAAAGGAATCTTCACTCAGTTTCTCAGTCTCATACCTGCCAGAAACAAATTAACATACTCACAGTTCAGGCTCCGTGGCAGTATTCATCTCTGGATACAAGTGACTTGCTGATCAAATCTGGGCTTCTGCTGCTAATGTTCTTGAAAACATATTGCAGGGGCCATGTCTGGGGCCTATGTGACACACATAGCATGTGCCATCGTCTCCCAGTACAAATAGTTCAGGACTAAATGACACTAAAAGTTTAATCCTGAATTAGAATCAAAGTGAACACATCCTGAGAACTATTGCAGGACTCAGCTAGTCCCCGTGTGTTCAATCTTCCATCATCCCTGGACTGCTTTAAAGAGCCTCAGAGTTGCTACACTCTGCAGCTGCCAAAGCAGAGAAAACGGGCTAACAAGCAACAGAGTAGCAAGAGCATGACTTTTCTCTGGGTGCAAACCTAGGGGAGCAGAAAGCCTTGGAACAAAGACTACAACACTGTAATGTAAGGAATTTACTTACATATCTCAGGGTTGATGACCTTTCCAACAAATTCTCCCCCAATTCAGATAGATACAGGAACTCAGCCACCTTTGCCTGTTCTGCTTGAGGATTTATACATTTGAATTTTAATGAAGTTCCATGTGAAATATCTACACTTGTTGCATTCTGCAATTTGAAATAGAGTAACATTTGCCCAGGACTAGGAGTCCAAGCTCTCTTTATCCTTCCTCCCAAGATTACATTTCTTGTTTCATGGAAAGTCTCAGCATTTGTGACACTCCCCAGTAGATTTTTCATATTTTTTTAAATCAATGCAGAGTCCACTGGAAAGCATGTTTGTGAAGAATTTGCATTATGAAAAAATAATTGTTATAGTATTAGCTGGAAAAGATAACAATATTTTATATACTATATCAGCCCAATCATTTAAAGCATGATATACGAATGAAGAAATAAAATACTGTGTATAAACGGGACTAGGGGGCAAAAACATTCAGAGGTGTCTTTGGGTGATGGAACTTTGGGAGGTTAAAACTTTTTTTGCATGTTTAAAGTTTGCTCTAATTAGTATGTGTGGCATTCAAAATTAAGAAACACCTCTCAAAAATAATATGAGAGCCAGTGTTGAACCACTGTTCACTGAGTCTGGGCTTTGGAATCAACTGGACCTGGGTTCAAATTCCAATTCTACCTCTTTATAACTGTGTGACCTTTGGTGAGTTCCTTAACCTTTATGAGTCTCGAGTATCTCAACTGTAAAATCTGGATTATAATACTTACATGTCAAGGTTTTTATAAGAATTAAGTTGATATATATATAAAGTGGCACATGGTAGCCACTCAGTAAGTTGTAGCTTTAATTAGAGGTATTAGCAGCAGTATAAAATCTACAGGACTGGGACTTCCCTGGTGGTCCAGTGGTTAAGACTTGCACTACAGGGGGCACAGGTTCGATCCTGGTCGGGGAAAAAAAAGAAAGAAAGAAATCTAAAGGACTGTGAAGAAGTTCCATTCTTCTCAGAGAGGGAAGCAATGGCAAAAAATTGGCAATACAGAGAAGTTTCTTGATACCACTTGTTGGAGCAAGAAGGAGAGAACCTTGAGATCAAGCTGGGTAAATCTAACATGTCATGGACAAGTGGTGTCTCAGGTCTGGGTATAGAGTCAGGGCATCAGGACACCTAATGGATGTCCTCATCATCAGCGATGTGAGGTGGAAGAGCCTGACTCTGTAGTGGTACCGAGCTGCACAGAAGCCTCATTTCCTCCAGCAGTGTGCAGCTGCCCATCTGTAGGAATGGAGGGGGGGATGAACAGATTGACCCTTGCTCGGAGTTTTTCTGGGCACCAAGGAGGACAAGAGGCACTAAGGATATTGGCCAGAAAATGTACTTGAAGTCTTGGACCATAATGTAAAGGTTAATTAAGTAAAGAAATTGTGGGCAGGGATGGGGGACGTTCACTGAGGTAAAAGGACAGCAGTCAAGTGGCTGGAATGAATTAGAAGTGGGAGAAGAGCAAGGGTACTAAACGTATCACAGAAAGGGCAATGGAAGAAGAGGAGGTTAGGGGCATCACTGGGGAGAATCCAGCGGAAAATGTCACCAGCGGTTCTGGTAATACCAAATGCAATCATGAAAAATATTGTTTTTCACGGAGAGAGAGAGAGAGCAAGAGAGCGAGCACATCTTCACCTTTCCACACCCCCGAAGGGGCTGAAATTAACTAGTAAGTGCCCTGTCACCAAGGAAAAACTGCCCTTTCTACGGGGCTGCCTGAATCCCAGGCAGTCGCTGGGAGGCCTCGTGAGCTAGTCAAGCAGATTTAGTTCTATTTCAGCAGCAGCCAGAACTGCACTGAGCTTCCTCCACCCAGCCCCCTGCCAGTCTGTCAGTCAGCTCAGCCAGCCTGACAGAGACAAGGAAGCCCCTGTGGCCTCCTCCACACAATAATGGCCAGAAAGTGTTTGGCTCGAGTAAACATCATTTAAAATGTTTATATGGAATTTTAAAGAAAACCAGAGAGGGCCTGAAGAAAAGCAGAATATAGGGGTGAATGCATCTTTGGCTATTACTGTGGTTACAACATTTGTTTATTTTCAAGTAAAAAGCTCAAAGTATTTAAAATGACATTGTAGAAGACAATCACGCCATGTATTTGGAGTTATAAAACTTGCTGTGCATCATCAGGGATCAACTCTATCTTTATACAGAGAGACACACACGTTTTTCTATAAACAATTGCTCCAAAAAAGGGGTCTTTAAAATCTCAGTAGGACGCTGGCTTATTTTTTTTTAAGTTTATAGGGAAAAAATGCATGATGGCATGCTTCATCAATTTGAAGTCATCTACTCTCACTCATATAAGGTTTATTAAAGATATTTAATCAGCAAGGAAGGATGGAATATTTACAATTCTTATGTAGACAGTAATGATGTTAAATGTGTATGGCATAAATATATCAACTAAGTCAGTGGGATTTTCCAATTTATTTTCAATCAAGACTTTCTTCAAAAATAACAACTCTGGAGGAGCTTCAAGATGGCAGAAGAGTAAGACGTGGAGATCACCTTCCTTGCCACAAATACATCAGAAATACATCTACACGTGGAACAACTCCTACAGAACACCCACTGAATGCTGGCAGAAGAACTCAGACCTCCCAAAAGGCAAGAAACTCCCCACGTACCTGGGTAGGGCAAAAGAAAAAAGAAAAAACAGAGACAAACAATAGGGACGGGACCTGCACCAGTGGGAGGGAGCCGTGAAGGAGGAAAGGTTTCCACACACTAGGAGCCCCTTCACGGGCGGAGACTGCGGGTGGCGGAGGGGGGGAGCTTCGGAGTCACGGAGGAGAGCGCAGCCACAGGGGTGCGGAGGGCACAGCGGAGAGATTCCCACACGGAGGATCGGTGCCGAGCAGCACTCACCACCCCGAGAGGCTTGTCTGCTCACCCGCCGGGGTGGGCGGGGCTGGGAGCTGAGGCTCGGGCTGCGGTCGGATCGCAGGGAGAGGACTGGGGTTGGGGGCGTGAACACAGCCTGAAGGGGTTAGTGCACCACAGCTAGTCGGGAGGGAGTCCGGGAAAAAGTCTGCAGCTGCCGAAGAGGCAAGAGACTTTTTCTTGCCTCTTTGTTTCCTGGTGTGCGAGGAGAGGGGATTAAGAGCACCGCTTAAAGGAGCTCCAGAGAAGGGCACGAACCGCGGCGATCAGCGCGGACCCCAGAGACGGGCCTGAGACGCTAAGGCTGCTGCTGCCGCCACCAAGAAGCCTGTGTGCGAGCACAGGTCACTCTCCACACCGCCCCTCCCGGGAGCCGGTGCAGCCCGCCACGGCCAGGCTCCCGTGAACCGGGGACAACTTCCCCAGGAGAACGCACGGCGCGCCTCAGGCTACTGCAACGTCACGCCGGCCTCTGCCGCGCAGGCTCACCCCGCCTCCTCCGTACCGCTCCAGAGACGGGCGCGAGCCGCGGCTGTCAGCACGGACCCCAGAGACGGGCAGGAGACGCTAAGGCTGCTGCTGCCGCCACCAGGAAGCCTGTGTGCGAGCACAGGTCACTCTCCACACCTCCCCTCCCGGGAGCCTGTGCAGCCTGCCACTGCCAGGGTCCCGTGATCCAGGGACAACTTCCCCGGGAGAACGCACGGCGCGCCTCAGGCTACTGCAACGTCACGCTGGCCTCTGCCACCGCAGGCTCGCCCCACATCCAGACTCCTCCCTCCCCCCGGCCTGAGTGAGCCAGAGCCCCCGAAGCAGCTGCTCCTTTAATCCCGTCCTGTCTGAATGAAGAACAGACGCCCTCAGACGACCTACACACAGAGGCGGGGCCAAATCCAAAGCTGAACCCCGGGAGCTGTGCAAAAAAAGAAGAGAAAGGGAAATCTCTTCCAGCAGCCTCAGGAGCAGCAGATTAAAGCTCCACAAACAACTTGATGTACCTACATCTGTGGAATACCTGAATAGACAACGAATCATCCCACATTGAGCAGGTGGACTTTGGGAGCAGGATATATTAATTTCTCCCCTTTTCCTTTTTTTGTGAGTGTGTATGTGTATGCTTCTGTGTGAGATTTTGTCTGTATAGCTTTGCTTTAACCATTTGTCCTAGGGTTCTGTCTGTCTGGTTTTGTTTGTTTGTTTGTTGTTTTTGTTTTGTTTTTTTGGTTTTTTTAGTATAGATTTTAGTGCTTGTTATCATTTGTGGATTTGTTTTTTGGTTTGGTTGCTCTCCTCTTTCTTTCTTTCTTTTTTTTAATTACTTTTTAATTTTTTTAATAATTATTTTTTATTTTAATTATTTTATTTTATCTTCTTCTTTCTTTCTTTCTTTCTTTTTTTCTCCCTTTTACACTGAGCCGTGTGGATGACAGGCTCTAGGTGCTCCAGCCAGGCGTCAGGGCTGTGCCTCTGAGGTGGGAGAGCCAAGTTCAGGACACTGGCCCACAAGAGACCTCCCAGCTCCACGTAATATCAAACGGAGAAAATCTCCCAGAGATCTCCATCTCAACGCCAAGACCCAGCTCCACTCAACGACCAGCAAGCTACAGTGCTGGACACCCTATGCCAAACAACTAGCAAGACAGGAACACAACCCCACCCATTAGCAGAGAGGAGGCCTAAAGTCATAATAAGGCCACAGACACTCCAAAACACGCCACCAGACATGTACCTGCCCACCAGAAAGACAAGATCCAGCCTCATCCACCAGAACACAGGTACTAATCTCCTCCATCAGGAAGCCTACACAACCCGCTGAACCAACCTTAGCCACTGGTGGCAGACACCAAAAACAAAGGGAATTACAAACCTGCAGCCTGCAAAAAGGAGACCCCAAACACAGTAAGTTAAATGAGCAAAATGAGAAGACAGAGAAACACACAGCAGATGAAGGAGCAAGGCAAAAACCCACCAGACCTAACAAATGAAGAGGAAATAGGCAGTCTACCTGAAAAAGAATTCAGAATAATGATAGTAAAGATGATCCAATATCTTGGAAATAGAATGGAGAAAATACAAGAAACGTTTAACAAGGACCTAGAAGAACTAAAGAGCAAACAAACAGTGACGAACAACACAATAAATGAAATTTAAAATTCTCTAGAAGGGATCAATAGCAGAATAATTGAGTCAGAAGAACGGATAAGTGACCTGGAAGATAAAATAGTGGGAATGACTACTGCAGAGCAGAATAAAGAAAAAAGAAAGAAAAGAATTGAGGACAGTCTCAGAGACCTCTGGGACAACATTAAATGCACCAACATTCAAATTATAGGGGTCGCAGAAGAAAAGAGAAAAAGAAAGGGACGGAGAAAATATTTGAAGAGATTATACTTGAAAACTTCTCTAATATGGGAAAGGAAATAGTTAATCAAGTCCAGGAAGCACAGAGCGTCCCATACAGGATAAATCCAAGGAGAAACACGCCAAGACACATATTAATCAAACTATCAAAAATTAAATACAAAGAAAAAATATTAAAAGCAGCAAGGGAAAAACAACAAATAACACACAAGGGAATCCCCATAAGGTTAACAGCTGATCTTTCAGCAGAAACTCTGCAAGCCAGAAGGGAGTGGCAAGACATATTTAAAGTGATGAGAGGGAAGAACCTACAACCAAGATTACTCTACCCAGCAAGGATCTCATTCAGATTTGATGGAGAAAGTAAAACCTTTACAGTCAAGCTAAAACTAAGAGAATTCAGCACCACCAAACCAGCTTTACAACAAATGCTAAAGGAACTTTTCTAGGCAGGAAACACAAGCGAAGGAAAAGACCTACAATAACAAATCCAAAACAATTAAGAAAATGGTAATAGGAACATACATATCAATAATTACCTTAAATGTAAACGGATTAAATGCTCCAACCAAAAGACATAGACTGGCTGAATGGATACAAAAACAAGACCCATATATATGCTGTCTACAAGAGACCCACTTCAGACCTAGAGACACATACTGACTGAAAGTGAGGGGATGGAAAAAGATATTCCATGCAAATGGAAATCAAAAGAAAGCTGGAGTAGCAATTCTCATATGAGACAAAATAGACTTTAAAACAAAGACTATTACAAGAGACAAAGAAAGACACTACATAATGATTAAGGGATCAATCTAAGAAGAAGATGTAACAATTGTAAATATTTATGCACCCAACATAGGAGCACCTCCATACATAAGGCAAATACTAACAGCCATAAAAGGGGAAATCGACAGTAACACAAAAATAGTAGGGGACTTTAACACCCCACTTTCACCAATGGACAGATCATCCAAAATGAAAATAAATAAGGTAACACAAGCTTTAAATGATACATTAAACAAGATGGACTTAATTGATATTTATAGTACATTCCATCCAAAAACAACAGAATACACATTCTTCTCAAGTGCTCATGGAACACTCTCCAGAATTGATCATATCTTGGGTCACAAATCAAGCCTTGGTAAATTTAAGAAAATTGAAATCGTACCAAGTATCTTTTCCGACCACAATGCTATGAGACTAGATATCAATTACAGGGAAAAATCTGTAAAAAATACAAACACACGGAGGCTAAACAATACACTACTTAATAACCAAGAGATCACTGAAGAAATCAAAGAGGAAATCAAAAAATACCTAGAAACAAATGACAATGAAAACATGATGACCCAAAACCTGTGGGATGCAGCAAAAGCAGTTCTAAGAGGGAAGTTTGTAGCAATACAATTCTACCTTAAGAAACAAGAAAGACCTCAATAAACAACCTAACCTTACACTTAAAGCAACTAGAGAAAGAAGAACAACAAAAAAAACCCAAAGTTAGCAGAAGGAAAGAAATCATAAAGATCAGAGGAGAAATAAATGTAAAAGAAATGAAGGAAACGACAGCAAAGTTCAATAAAACTAAAAGCTGGTTCTTTGAGAAGATAAACAAAATTGATAAACCATTAGCCAGACTCATCAAGAAAAAAAGGGAGAAGACTCAAATCAGTAGAATTAGAAATGAAAAAGGAGAAGTAAACAACTGACACTGCAGAAATACAAAGATTCCAACAAACAAAAGCCCAGGACCAGATGGCTTCACAGGTGAATTTTATCAAACATTTAGAGAAGAGCTAACACCTATCCTTCTCAAACTCTTCCAAACTATAGCAGAGGGAGGAACACCCCCAAACTCATTCTCCGAGGCCACCATCACCCTGATACCAAAACCAGACAAAGATGTCACAAAGAAACAAAACTACAGGCCAATATCACTGATGAACATAGATGCAAAAATCCTCAACAAAATACCAGCAAACAGAATCCAACAGCACATTAAAAGGATCATACACCATGATCAAGTGGGGTTTATCCCAGGAATGCAAGGATTCTTCAATATACGCAAATCAATCAATGTGATACACCATATTAACAAATTGAAGAATAAAAACCATATGATCATCTCAATAGATGCAGAGAAAGCTTTTGACAAAATTCAACACCCATTTATGATAAAAACCCTCCAGAAAGTAGGCACAGAGGGAACCTACCTCAACATAATAAAGGCCATATACAGCAAACCCACAGTAAACATCATTCTCAATGGTGAAAAACTGAAAGCATTTCCTCTAAGATCAGCTTTTAACGCCAAGGCCTGTCTCTCTGGATTCAAACCTCTGATGTACCATTTACTAGCTGGGTGATCTTGGGCTTCCTTCCTGCGCCTCGTTTTCCTGAGAAACTGAGATGATAACATTAGGGCAGACCTCATAGAAATGTTGTGAGAATCAAATAAGTTGCTTACTGCAGAGATCAGGGCCTCTCCATCAGTCTGGGATAGCAGAGGACCCAGGGGAGGGCTTTAGGAGGAGGAAGAGGATTAGGTTGGTGTAGGATCATGCTGTCCGAGAGGTGAGGATGGACTGGAGGGGAGTAAGAGTGGAGACGGACAAGGGGGAAGTGGTTGCAGAGCTTGAGATGAAAGGGCCTGAACTTGAGGTGTGGCGTGGAGGATCGGCAGGAGCAGGCAATCATGAGAGATTACTACAAGCAACTCTATGCCAATAAAATGGACAGCCTGGAAGAAATGGACAAATTCTTAGAAATGCACAACCTGCCGAGACTGAACCAGGAAGAAATAGAAAATATGAACAGACCAATCACAAGCACTGAAATTGAAACTGTGATTAAAAATCTTCCTTTGAAGACCCCTACACTACTTCAATCCTTTGAAGACCCCTGCCCTGTGTGTAAGCTTCCTCAGGGCAGTTGGACTCTTACCCTGCTTTCTATACCCTAAAGTACCTAGAACTGTTCTCCATAAACACAAAGCACTGGGTATTTGTTTAATCCAGTTAAATGTACATAAGTACAAAATACGATATAGAGAACTTATGTTACCTCTCGTGAGAGTGTTGGCACAAACTATTTGACCTTAACAGTTCTCCCTTTTCTTTGCAAAGTTTGCAGTGACTGAGTATGGTCCCATACACCCAGATGACAGAAGAGAAGAAGTGGGAATTTAGAACGCCAAAAATCAAAGGGATGTGGTCCCTAGGAGTCCTAGGATTTTAGAGAATAAATACTTTCTGAAAAAATCCAACCTATTCAATGTCCAAAGTGAATTCTGTGTGAGGCTTACCAACCCTAGCATGTCTTAAACCGTTTCAAAGGGTTAGAGGATGGGTAATGGCCTATGGAAGCATTTACAAGATAAATGGATTCCAAGTTTCTGGCATTTTTAAAGTGCTGCTCCAAACTATCTTAAACTGTCCAGGGCTACCTCCATTTCCGAAAGGCAACAGGAAGTGCAGCCTCGGTTTGATTTCCACTAAAAGAACAAGGCATCTCTGAGGACTTCACTTCCTGGAAAAGCAGAATTGATCCAAAGTCTCTGCTGCTCTGATGTGCATGGTATGTTTGCTAGTTACTATAGCTGGACAATGAAAATACTAGCAAATGAGCCCTATAGATATCCAGGTGACAAACAAGATTTTTAACATTTTAAGTAGAATTCAATCAGTCTGTAGAACTTAATGTTTTTCATTATTCCCAAAGCATGTCCTAGTATTAAACCTAGATACCAATCCTTAGAGAAGCCCTAACCCCTGAGATGGAGAAAAGGAGCTTTAATGATGGAAGATTCATGGGGATAATATTTCTGTTGTGCTTCTGGATGGCCTGTCTGGTACTATCCTTCCCTGACCCATCCTTCAATCTCTATTATCAGGGCTAGACTTCACTTCACAATGAGAGCGATCTACTGTGGGGTTTGGAGGGGAGTTGTAATTTTTCCAGAAATAAATTTCTATTTTTTCTTTACTGTGGTATAATTGACAAATAAAATTGTATATATTTAAATGTACAATGTGATGATTTTATATATGTATAGGCTATGAAATGATTACCACAGTCAAGTTAATTAACACATCCATCACCTCACATAATTATCTTTGGGGTGTGGGGGGGGCGGTGAGGACACAAAATCTACTCTCTTAGCAAACTTCAAGTACAGCATTATTAACTATAGTCACGTTGCTGTACATTAGATCTCCAGAACTTATTCTGGAAAGTTTGTACTCAAAAATATTTTTTGTGGTCCCTACATTTCTAGCTATGGCACTGTATATCAACCTTGATTTTCTATTAATCCATGAAATTTGTAATCTTCTAATTGACATTTTAAAAATCTAGCTGAGAATGAATATAAAGCATCAGTAGATTTTTGCCATATCTCTTTTAGATCTTCTTTTGATTTCCCCTAGACTTCATCTGAATTCTCTTAGGACTAGGACATATGGAAAGCACCATAACTTGAAAAACTAAAGGACTGCATTTATTCAAAATGCATTCACAGAGTGCCTACATTATGCCAGGCTTGGCAATACCAAGCATGGGAATCCAGAGATGAGGATGACATAGTCTCTGCTCTTGTAAAGTTCATAGTCAATAAAGGGAAGCATTTAAACCATTAATTATAACCCCTCTATTAAAAAGGATTTCATCAAGTTAAAACAGTCTGTGAATTCCAAAAAACACAAAAACAAAAACAACAGCAACAAAAAACCATGTAGAACTGAAAAATACTGCAAATTTTTCAATTTAATTACTGAGAGTATATTGCTATCCTTCCTCTTTGAAACCACAAAGAAACTAGAGTGGGACTTGCTAGCAAGCTGTCTTCAGGCCCCTTGCTATAGGAGATCCTTGGAGATGAAAACATTCTCATTATGTTATTCTTGTATTTAAGCAATAACCTCCTTTGGGATAGGGCTCGGATTCAACCATATCCACTGAATTTAGCTTTATAACTGTAGGAAGATAGAAGACTTTTCAGAAAAGTTAAACATAGAAATAACATTAGGTGACATTTGTTAAGCACTTACTACATCCCAGGCTCTATTATTATCTTGCCCATTTTATATATGAGGAAAATGGGGTCCAGAGAGGTTAGCTAACTTTCTCAGGGCCACCCTGAGAGTCAGTGGCAGTGCCTGAGCATTCTCTCACTAGCGTATGGCCTCTCCATGACTTAGCACTGGCCCTCTTTCAACACTACCCATCTGCAAATGTCACGTGTCATCTCCCATCTACTCTCCTCGCACCATCCCCTCCATTCTCCATCTGTGAGCTTCCCACTGACTAGGAATAAGCATGAACATCTCATGTCTCTCCCAATTCTGGTTCCCTAGCCTATCAACAAATTACTTTGAAGTTCTGTAGCAATCACATTTATGTCCAATAGCCTTTCTGCAATTGATCATGTCCTTGAAATTCACCAAAAATCATAAATATGCTGACAAACTGTCTAAACACATCAATGCCCTTTGCTGAAAAATAGAGGAGTTTGGTTTCTATCCTGGTGAGAGCCCAGTCCCTTGACAGTGATTTGTGAGACACAAGATTTGAGTATTTGAGAATCTCTGGTCTATAGCGAAGAGTGACAGTCCAGTGTGCTTCAAGACTCTAGACAGCGTCAAGGCTGAAGCACAGCAGCATTTGGGCTTTGTAGGTGGTAAGAATCTTGAAGCGCATTCCATCAATTGCCTCCCACCTCTCCTTCCTCCAGTGGTTGGAGATGATGGGTTCCAAGCCCCTGCTACACCTCTCTCCCTGCTACACCTCTCTCCCACCTAAGAGATCTCCCAGAGCCCTTTTGAGTGTTTGTTGCTGCCATTATCCAAGTGGACCATGGCATCAAACTAAGGCTAAGACTCTTAGACTCATTCAAGATCCAAGGACACATTGTTGAGAATAGTTCCTGAGGTCTCCTAGAGTCAGATATTTAAACAGAAAAATGTCCCTATCTACCCTTGACACATCACAACTCTGCCCCATTTCAGCTACTCACTAACACTGTGCAAAATTGAGCTAACAAAGCTGGTTGTGTGCTGCATCTCTTTCCAGGCTTAGTCAATGGACACTTTTCTCTTCTACCCTATTATTTTCCTCTCCCCCTTTTCATCATTTAGTCTCCATGTTCCAATACTGGTTCATCTCTAAAAGAATCAACCCAGGAATTTACCAAAAATTAAGAATGAGAAACTCAAAAAGTATAATAGATAGTTCATTTGTAAGAAATAGTGTAGAGAGAACATGTTAAAGGGAAAAGGTCCACAGGAGAAAATTCTACCTCCTAATATCCTGGTTCTCTTTACTGGATAGCTCTTATGTAAAAAGTAGACACAATTTTGGAAGCAAAGATAAGTTTCCCCTCATCAGATAACACATCTTTCCTGCGGAGTTGTGTGTAAGTGAAATCCTATTTATTCATCTGACATTTGATAGAAGTTTTCTAAGTGTGGACTCTATGGCAGACTCTGGGGTATAAAGAGATGAAGCTGAGAGATCAGACTTGTAAATAGATAACTAACTACAAGGTCAAAAGCGGCGAGATTTAAATTCATATAAAATGCTCTGGAAGCTGAGAGGAGGGAATAGAGACGAGGAGCGCAGAGGGAACACAGGACTAAATAGAGGCACAGAAGCTGGAATCAGATGTTACGGGTAGCAAGAGTGCACCTGGGCGAAAGTAACTATACATTTTCTTAAATGCAACCCCCTGAACTCTGCCACTGTGAAGCTCAGGGTTCCCTGACTATTGGAAAGCTCAGGCTGCCAGTCTTAGAACCACAGAGAAAGTAGACTAAACTGAGACAGAGGAGAGGAGAGGAGAGCAAACCATTATCAGAGAAAAACTATTTTGATCCACTGTATTTCAACAGAACTTCAATTTCAATCCGTTGAGGAAAATCAATGTGCATAATGTTGTCTAACAATAAAAATAATGTAAAACACTAAAGTACAGCCTCCGAAATTCCAGGAGAAGAGAAGCTCTTTTTTTTCTCTGTGTAGGGAACCGCTGGCCCCAAGAAGATGGTCTATTGGCTGTGAGCGGCCCCTGTCCACACAGGCCTAGAGGTCCGCGATGCCTGAAGACCAGCGTGCAGGAGTCTGAACTGCACAGGTGCATGCTGCGTGACTCAGCTTCCAAGCTCCCCGGAATTGGTTCCCCGGGTCTGGAGCCTGTAGGGATAAGCTGGGCCTCGGGCAGGGACTTCCGGGGCCGACTCCAGGCTGCCAGGGTCCATCCTGCTCCTAAAGTGAGTTGCTAATAAAGAAGCTCTTTCTTGCCTGCCCACCTGCCTTGGACCTCCCCTCCTCATTTTGGCCCAAAAATTGTTTTTGGATAAGTGAATAAATGAAGTAATCATGCTTTAATATTGGTTAAAGCATTGGAATTTGAAAATGATTACATAAATAATTAGTTGAATCAAGATTATCCCCATGTTACTTTCATGTCAATATCTGTATGCCTCCTTCCCTAAAATGTCTAGGGCTTTTAGATTTCCTACATAGTCATTCCTCTGCCCCTTACAAAAGCTGAGTAATAACTTATCCTTTGACTTGGATTCTATAGATCTGCATAACACTTTAAAACTCTTCCATTATTACTCGTGGGGGTACAAGTTTACTGCACATTATATTAGAATTTATAGAAACTAAAGGTTATTCTAGTCACTCATCTAATTCAAAGATTTGATAAAAATGACCAAGATACACCACAACTAAATAAAAGGCTTATGTTAAACTTTCAAGTTTTTTATTTACGAGCTTTCACTGGCTCATAAGATAAACATTTGGTATGAAACTGTCCACATTAGATCTACCTTATATGCAATATAAACAGACGCTGACTTTTAAAAATTCTGTATTACAGAATGCAAATCATATTCATTGAAAAGAAAGCTCACTGAAACTTGAAGCCAAGTGTTTTAAAATTTTGCAGTATGGGAAAATTACTTTTTACTGTTTCCTTAAGAAAAAAAAGTTAATTTGTCCAACCTTAGGCAAACCCACTTTTCTACAGTGGAAAAAGATGGGTTCTCGAAACATGGAATTGGATTTGTTCTGCGGCTCAGCAAAGGATTCTTTTAAAAAAAAAATCAAGTAACTCTTGATATTCTGAAACTCTTTTCTTTAACTCTTCTCCGAAGCAACACACTTTCCAGGCTTCATTGGAAGAGGGGGATCCTCTTTGTTTGCCACAGGTGTGATGCTGGTCCCCCTGCACCTCCTCTCCAAAGACATGGACTCAGTTACCAAAGTCTGTCCTCTCAAAACCACTAAGTGGAGAGGGGGAGGGGAGAGATCTCTGGCGAATCGCATCCCTGAGCAGCAGCATCTAAGAGCAGAGGGGACCATGTCAACAAATCTCATTCTCGGTTTGGGGGGTTGGGTTGTTTTCTGTCCTCGTCTCAGCAGCAGAGAAAGTGCTAAGCCTAGAAAGACAGTTTCTGAACCGATTGGAGCTAGCCCAGCAGTTTTTGCTACCTCCAAACCTGCCAGAGCCTAAATCAATGCAAACATTCATGGTCTGTTTTCCTAAGAGTTGCGATTAACTGCTGGTGTTCTTCTTGCTCAGAAAGGGCTGGCAAATCCTATTCCTGGGGATTTCCAGAATACCAAGGCCAGATGCCATTGCTCACATATATGAAATAGCCTAGTACAAGTAACCCAGGCTTTCCTAGAGGTCATTGCTCCCACAGAGCACTAGCACCAAACGGTGTTAAAAGGTGTGCAGCAAAAGTAAAAGTGAAGTGTTCCTTGGTTGGGTACGTTTGGAAAATGCTGAGTTAAATATAGTGAAGCAGATTTCTTGATTACAAGACATCTCAGGGCTTTTCATAGGTTTAGGATCACTGGAAACGTGTCTTTGTTTTGATTTATCTCCCAGCCTTAAGCACCTTCGATGGCCAAAGACATTTTAACTTAGGAATGACAGAAAGGAAAATCTGAAAACCTAACAATAAATCTTTAATGAGCTCTGGGATAAAAATACCAGTCTGGGAGCCCCCCAAAGTTTATAAAGGGTCCAGGGAAAGATGAATGTGGTAACTACATAGGTCACTTTTAACTAGTTTACTGGTTTCAGTCCCAGGTGCTCCCAAAAAAGTGCCCAGCATAGCCTGCACTATGGATAAAGGACTCCCACTTAAACTTCTCTTTTAAAGAACTATTACAAGGAGTGCTTGCTTCAGCTGCACATATTCTAAAATTGGAATGATACAGAGAAGATTAGCATGGCACTTTGCAAGGATGATGCACAAATTTGTGAAGCGTTCCATATTTTTTGCATGTCCATTATGCTTCAATAAAGCTGAAATTTAAAAAAAAGTAAACAGGAAAGACTTTCTTCCAACACAAAAAAGAGCAGTTGCAATGATTGTGCATTACATATGTTTCTCTTTCAGAATTATCTATGTAAGATAATGTTCTCCTTTTTGCAAACAGTATGAACCATAAATTAATATGACCTTAATCTCTGACGTCTAAATAACTTCGAAGCCAGAAACAAGCTAAAAGCTGTTCATCAGGTGTATCACCACATTGGAATTCCTATACTAAGGAAATAGTCCCAGTATGGAATTTCAAGGGTACATAAGGACAACTTGTGTATCTATTGAGATGTTTTTAAAAGATGAGCAACTTGGCATGAGAGACATCTAAGTCCCATGCAATTTTTGAAAACATATTTATGGAACTCACCAGTTGAATACTTGGGAAAATGCCCTCTTTGGAAGAAATGGGTGAGAATGAGTATAACTTACATCCTAAGATTTATAAATTTATTTTTCATATTTGTTCACATTTTCATTACAGAAGTATCAAAGTTCCCAGAGTACCTAAACACCAAATTACATTTATTGCAATAAATATATGTTACGTTTTATTTTATACATCACAGTTCAAAGGAAATATGTAGGTTGATTTTTCATTTATGAGAATATATCATCATATACACACCTATATAAATATAAAATTAGATGCAAAAACTTTGCATTCAAGTTCAGTTCTCTTTGCACTTGTTCTACGATTGAGTTTACATGCATGTACACACACACACACACACACACACACACACATCATTGATCTAAAATCTCCAATTTACCAAAACCAAGACATCTTTTCTTTCCTTCATTTGATTTTATAATTCTCTCAGGGAAATGGGTAGAGTGCTACCTTTAGAGTGTCCAAGTAGAATAAGATATGATTTGCATTTTAAATCTGTAGCTGGTAAAAATCAATGACATCTCTAAACAGATATTTTTATTATTTGTTTACACAAATAATATTTGCTACACAATTTCACATGTATTCAATTCGCCAGTGTTAAGAGTTGATTGTGACTACTTGAATGATGTTACATCTTGACCTGTGCTTTAACTGAGCACATCTTGATTGTATGAATTATTGAATTATTGACTAATTCAGGTGTTATTATTTCAAAATGCAGCTCATTACTTAGATTTCCCCCCAAACACTTACAACTTGACATCAGTTTCAAAACACAGAGGACTCTTACTTCCATTAGATTACAAGCACACAGTACAATATAAAAAGTAAGTATAGGGGCTTCCCTGGTGGCGCAGTGGTTGAGAATCTGCCTGCTAATGCAGGGGACACGGGTTCGAGCCCTGGTCTGGGAAGATCCCACATGCCGCAGAGCAACTGGGCCCATGAGCCACAACTACTGAGCCTGCGCCTCTGGAGCCTGTGCTCTGCAACGGGAGAGGCCGCGACAGTGAGAGGCCCGCGCACCACGATGAAGAGTGGCCCCCGCTTGCCGCAACTAGAGAAAGCCACACAGAAACGAAGACCCAACACAGCCGAAAATAAATAAATAATTTTTTTTAAAAAAGTAAGTATAAAGCAAAAATCTAAAAGATAAAAGGCATTTTCTTACCCAAGAACGAGAATTGAAGAAACTGGTGAGTGCTGTCTGTGGACACTGGATAGTCTATTCAGTTCACCTTTGAAGAAAGAGATGTTTCTAGATCAAAAATAGCCTTTCTAGCCACACAAGGGAAGTCAATAATCATGTAACTGTACATTTAAAATAAAGATAAGAGAACCTTTTTTCAACTACCAAGAGTTCCTAGGTTAGAACTGACTTTGGCACACAGTGCTATGATTCTCACAGCAATGCTATGGGCTGGAGAAACTGGGATTGCTCCTCACCCAAGAATGTTCTTAAACTGCTGCCAGCTTCTCCATGAAGTCAAATTTCTTTAGTCTCTCCCTCATTTCAGCTCCCCATCAATCACAATGTCAGCCTACTTGACCGAAGGCCCTAAGCTTTCTCATGCTAACTTGTCCAGTCGCCTTGATACAAGCCTAGAGATGATGTTAAGATCTGCCACTATACAAACTCTCCTTTATGTATAATTAGAAAAAAAGTTTACTTGAATCCTTTACGTGGTTTTTAGATATGGAAGTGATGTTGATGTTCACAAATTTCTTCTACCAAGTGTTATGGATTTTCTTTGCATTAAACAGGGAGTGTCTCCACCTTCTCTGAGAGACACATAATCCTTGTACTATCTGGATGGTACTAATGCTGAAGCCAAATAGCATGGTCTCCAGATAAAAGTCTGTTTCTGATGTTTACCAAACATACTCCACAGCATCTATGAGGCCTGAAGGTATCTGGGGATCTGGATATATGAATGTGTCCAAAAAGATACCATTTTTCTCAAGATTTTCCAGAATCATGCACATGGTCTCCCCAGATTCCTCCTCCTCCCTCAGCCCTGTAGAGCTCATTGTCTACTTCTCTTTCAGGGCACTTGCTACTTTCTAGGAAGTCTGATCACTGTTCGAGCCTTTGTCACTGGAGTGTGAGCACAAGGCCAGAATCTTGTCTCGTGACTGCTTGTCCCCAGCACCTGGCACAGAGTGGCAGCTCAGGAAGCATCCACTGAAGGGAACTGGGGCCGCTTCTCAACATGTGACCTCAGTTCACATTGGCCAAAGGGCATCTGCAAGAAGCCGACTGGGTGCCCATGGTGGCATTCACACCCAATGCTTACTCCACTGGCGACTGGCATCCAGAACTATTGGCTTGGCACGGCTCTGACCTAGAGGAAGAGCCTCTGACAAAATTTGTCATTTGAAACCCCTGTGAAGCAAGCAAGAGCAGTAATGTGGATCCTGGGGCCCACCTAGTTAGGTAGGTTTGGGTTTGGCTTCATTTACTAGGCTGATTCTATCTCACCTCATTGCAGATAAGACCACGTTACTAAGGGGAGAACACAAGGGGTTCCACATGTTTATTGAATATGTGAATGTTCATATCATATCATGGTTACATGTGTTCTCTTTGCAGCTTTTAAACATCCCTCATAGTCAAACTGTCTCAGCTTGTCACCCAAGGCCCTCTACAATATGACCCAATTCACCTCTTCAGCCACACCATAGCTTACGTCTTCTGAATTCCAGGAAGTATGCACCATCACTCAGTCACATACACTCTTCCATCCACCCACCCAGGCTTTGCTCAGGATAGTCTCCCTGCCTAGAAGGCCCTTCTCCATATCTTTACTAATTGAAGCCATATCTATCCTTCAAGGCACATTCTCCAAAGCACCTTCTCCAAGAAGCCCTTTCTGATCCCCTCTCCTGTAGTCCTGATGGCACCTGCCCTATCTGGCCCTGTATGAAAGTCACATGTTGTCAGTTTCTCCCCTCAGTGCAGGGAAAAAGGTTAGTTCCTCCCTACAGTACATGGCTGTCTGAACCTAGCCTGCAAAACTGTGAAGAATAAATTGCATTCAGCTCGTTGAGGACTGTGACAAGAGTTTTCTCTTTCTCCAGAGACCCTAGGATTCAGGAAAAGAATAATCTAAGATATAGAAAAAGATGTAGGAAAAAATGCAGGAGAGATGACAATATGTAGATAGCCATCTCTCTTTACATAAAGGTATATTTTAAGTGAACCACTGAAAGAGATCTCAGTGAATCATTTAATTAAGAATCTGGGGACTTCCCTGGCCGTCCAGTGGTTACGACTCTGCACTTCCACTGCACGGGGCATGGGTTCGATCCCTGGTCGAGGAACTAAAACCCTGCATGCCGTATGGTGCAGCCAAAAAAAAAAAAAGGAATCTAATAAGTTTTCTCTGTTTTCAGTCCATTTTCAATTTAAAATCTGAGAATCAACTGTTGAAACAAACCGAAGAAAATTATACAGGAACTCTTCATAGCAGAACTTTCTAAACAGGAAGAGTCACATATACAAACTCACAGAAATACTGAATTTGAGTCAAGAACCTGAAAGTATTACATATTACACTGGAGTATTTTAGGCCACTCTTGGTCCATATTTATTAAGCTTCACTCTACTTGACTCGATAGGAAGTTACCAAGGAAGCAAGAATTCTGTTTTCAGGACATTGAGTCCTATGCTTCTGGTTTCTGGACAAATCGAGGTGTCTTCAGCAATGTCAAGTGCTTCCATGGATTTAGTTAGTTGTTCATGTCCCAAATAGCTATAGATTATGCGCGAGGCACTATGCCAGCTTGTTTTTGTTGCTGTTGTTAGCACTTAAAAGCTAAAAGACCTACAGAGAAACAATAATTATTTCAGAGACCTACATGACTGTCAAAATAATTCTTTAAAAATTGAGAAGGGGGCTTCGCTGGTGGCGCAGTGGTTGAGAATCTGCCTGCCGATGCAGGGGACACGGGTTCGAGCCCTGGTCTGGGAAGATCCCACATGCCGCGGAGCAACTAGGCCCGTGAGCCACAACTACTGAGCCTGCGCGTCTGGAGCTTGTGCTCTGCAACAAGAGAGGCTGCGACAGTGAGAGGCCCGCGCACCACGATGAAGAGTGGCCCCCACTCGCCGCAACTAGAGAAAGCCCTTGCACGGAAACGAAGACCCAACACAGCCAAAAATAAATAAATTAATAAATTAATTAATTTCAAAAAAAAGAAAAGTAGGTAAACATATATATAAAAAAAAAATTGAGAAGGGGGGGTCTTCCCTGGTGGCGCAGTGGTTAAGAATCCTCCTGCCAATGCAGGGGACATGGGTTCAAGCCCTGGTCCAGGAGGATCCCACATGCCACAGAGCAACTAAGCCCATGCGCCACAACTACTGAGCCTGCGCTCTGGAGCCCGCGAGCCACAACTACTGAAGCCCACACGCCTAGAGCCCGTGCTCTGCAACAAGAGAAGCCACCGCAATGAGAAGGCCACGCACCGCAACGAAGAGTAGCCCCCGCTCGCCGCAACTAGAGAAAGCCCATGCGCAGCAACAAAGACCCAATGCAGCCAAAAATAAATGAAAATAAAAAATTGAGAAGGTGGAATACTGAAAAGTATAAGAATCAAATGGGGAAATTGATGTGGTCAGACAGGCTGGGTTCTCTAACTGAAGATGTTAACATTTTAATTTAATTTGTAAGCTAGTTGGGCACTACAGCAAATTTCTGAGAGGGGACTAATATGATCAAAGCAACTTTAAGAGAGATGATACCAGGGGCTGAAGCAGACAGGCTGAGGAAAGCCGTGAGTTTAGCAGGTCTGCTGAAGGAACAGAAGAAACTTGCAAGAGAGGACAGATTTCAGACATGGCATAAAGGAGGCAGACGAAAATGAGAAGAGACAAAGAATGGGTTACAAGGCAGATGTGATACTGCCGTTATGGGCCTGGGGGCAGCGGGGGCTCAAGAGGCTGAAGGTCACAAGGCCAAAGGTGTCCTTTACTAGAGGGAAACTGGGTTATGGAAGAGTCTGGAGAGAAAATTCACCAGCTGTGGGTTCTCTTGCTTGTTTAGGCATCAATGAAACATGTAGGAAAACCCACCCTCTATTTGACAAGAATTATCGATTTGACCACGTAGATAAGAGCAGTAGTTGGACACATGACTTGGCGATCTCTTCTAGTCTATTCTGCAAGACGCACACAAAGAATAGTTGAAATTCGACTCATCACTATAGTGCCCCAAGGGAGTGACCTGAGGAGGGGAAGATACAACCTTGGAAATATTCAATGAGAAGGATAGAGGGAGTGAGCAGCAGCCGGGAGAGAGAAGAGAGCCCAAGCAAGTGAGGAGCACAGATCAAGCAGCTTCTCCACCCCGGGCAATTATGAGGAAGTCCAGGATCAGGAAAGAAACCAGGAGAGAGCTGGAAACAACAGACACATTCAATTTATTAGCACTAGCATTTTACAAAACCAGTTCTGCTTTTCTTCCTAGAAACACCTAACCTGGGCGATCTCCCTCCCAGCCCTGTACAAAGCCTATCTGCCCAGAAAGGCTTAGCTGGCCTCTGTCACGGGGGCCTTTGGACAAAGAAGAGGGATTTGCATAAAGGTGCTCTGCTGAGTACAGCCCCTATTTGAGGCCTTGCCGCGTTGAAAGAGCCATTCTCCAACCTGGCAGTGTAATCCTAATGGAGAGCTTTTGTCCCGCAGGCTGTGGTGGGCCGCTTTATTCAGCTGACAATCCACAGTGAAAGAATGAATGAACCGTCTCCTTTTGGTAACACTGAGGCAGCTGGCAGCCCACAGGCCGAGGGCTTGCCAATAAGAGGCAGGACAATTGTCAGCCTCAGACCCAAAAGGTGCTCCATGAGAGAGTGCCTACTGCTAGTGCTCCCAGCTGCACGCTGGGCGCTCACCACTCAACACAAAGGTCCTGGAGCCCGACCTCCACAGAGGAAAGGGGATGAGGAAGCCGGGCACTCCGGCAAAGCCATCCCCTACAATACTTCCTAAAGAGATCAAAAACCTTTCAGCACCGTGAAGCCCCTTCGACAGTTTTGTAGAACTCTATAATCATTTCCCATTAGAACACTGGGAAAGAGCCAGGTTTCTGGTTTCTTTTGCGATTTCATTTTTTTTTAAAGAAATTGATTTTCGTTTTCTTCCTTTTGAAAGTGTTAAATTTACAAAATAGAATGGAGACTCAACGCAAGCAGAATTCTACCACTCAGAGGCAAATACTGCCATTTCAGATGATTTCTTTCCAGTCTTTTTAATGTAGCTCTGAAAATTCTGTAAATACAGTTTGTTCTCAGGGCAAGTCTAACTGATCCTTATTTTTCAACTAACAAATAAGCCCTTTCGAATTGAAGTGGTTTCTCCTAAGTTATCTTAACCCCCTTACCTTAAGGTAATTCCCCCAGTTTTCCTGAATTCTGTTCCATTCTTCCGTGTACCCTACGCTGCCTTACCCAAAAAAGCAGGGAAATTGTCTCCCAGAAGCTGTTGAACATCTTCTTTAAAAGGGGCCATATTCAATAATGAAAACCCATATACAACAAAAATAATTTAAGATCTATATATGAATTATGTGCCAATGGCACATGAAAGATTAAAAAATATATATACCACTTTACTAAAAATGTTCTCAATTTATTAGCTACACAGTTCTCGAATTAGAAAGAGGGGCCAAAGAAATCTTCCATTTCCGGAATGAAAAACTGTGGACCTCCTCACTTAAAATGATCTCCCTCATTGTTGCTGACTCTTGGCTGTGCCCACGCCAAACACCCTCCCCCCCGGCTCCACTCTCGCACAATTCCTTTTCTCCAGTTAAGACACAGCCACGTTAAAGGGAAGCTCTGCGAATGCCCTCGCTGACAGCTGCAATATCCTCCCTGCGCAGTACACTTCAAATACCTTCTGGGATCACATATGTTGGAACTTTACACAAAAGGTTGCCACTTGTTTCCTGTGGAATGCACAGAAAAATGAAACAGCTCCCACTGAGAGTTTCCAGATTCCTCATGTTGATTGACTTTGTTTGTGAATTTCACCTCAAAGTACAATCCTTTTGTGCAGACAGACCCTTCAATTTCCCAGTCAAACTCTTGCCTGTGACTTTAAAGCTTCCTCATTTCAAAGCGCTGTGTGGTCCATGCTATACAGCAGAGTTCGCACCTAGGTTTCCTGAGAAGATCAGCAAACAGAGCCGATACTAGAGAAGGCAAAGAATAAACAGCCTTGACTAAGTTCTGTCTGCATGGTACCCAGGAATGCTTCAAAGTGGTCTTGACCCAGCCTGGGAAGCATAGTGAAGCTTTCACAACTTATGCCTAGACTAAGGCATATATTTATTGCTTTCAATGAAGAAGCAACTGACTTACAAGTTCATGCCCCCAAATGGGAGACCTGAAGTTAGAGTATAGCAAGCCAGAAAAAAAAAAAAACAACTTGCTTTTAATCCACACTTTAAAAATTATTACTCAAGTGGCTTAACAAGGTTGCAAAACTAGTGGAAATCAGACAGGAGGAAGATGGTGGAGTAGGAGGATGTGGATTGGAGCTCACCTCCCTTCACAAACACGTCAAAGTTACATCTACATGCAAAGCAATCCTCACTGAAAACAAACAGGAGACTGGCAGAAAGACCCTTCTACAACTAAGGCTACAAATATCCACACGAAGTCAGGTAGGAAGGGAAGAGAAGCAAGCAGGTCAGGACCCACTCCCCTACGAGGGGACACAGGAGAAGAGGGGGATATCGTGGGCTCAGAGATGCCCCCCGGGGAGTGAGAAGTTCGAAGACCTCTTAGCTAGTATGAAAACCAGTGGCACTTACAAGAGGGCTGTAGGAAACCTAGACTCCACTCATGAAGAGTGTGCACACATGCTTGCTCACTCCTGCACCTGGAGGGTATTACGCTTAGGGACATAAGTCAGACAGAGAAAGACAAATACTGTATGATATCACTTACATGTGGAATCTAAAAAACACAACAAACTAGTGAAGATAACAATACAGAAACAGACTCACAAGTATAGAGAACAAACAAGTAGTTAGCAGTGGGGAGAGGGAAGGGGGGAGGGGCAAAAAAGGGGTAGGGAATTAAGAGGTACAAACTACTATGTATAAAATAAATAAGCTACAAGGTACAGCACAGGGAATATAGCCAATATTTTATAATAACATTAAATGGAGTATAATCAATAAAAATGTTGAATCACTGTGTTGTCACCCAAAACTTACAGAATATTGTAAATCAACTATGCGTAAATAAAAGGTAGAAAAAAAAGTGGAAATCAACATTCTTAAAGTCAGAATGCTTAGAATCCAGTCCCAGTTCTGCAGTAGCTGTGTGTCCTTAGGCAAGTCACCTGGCCTCTCTGAGCACCTGTAAAATGGCGCTAAGCCCTAACACCACGAATCCATAAGGTCTCTCTCAGGAGCATCAGATACCATAAAGGAGGGGCAGCTCCATGGAAAGTCTAAGGTTTACATTAATAAGGGGACAAGCAGCAAGAAGACACACTGGGAGTTCAAAACCTCTTGGCTTTCTCCTGAAAAACAACAGCCTTCACAAATTCAACAAATACTGTAGGAAGTAAAACATACATTGCCAAAAATTAAAAACAAAAAGGAAAAATCTTGGAACATTGGTGCATGCATATATTATGGTTAAATATATAATGCAGAGAGAAGAATGCTAATCAAATTCATGAATTTATGCTTTAATTTCCAAAGCTAAATATTATGGCTTCATTGAGTACTATCTAGTATGCCTTGATCTCAGGTATTAGCATATGAAAGGCTGACTGCCCTTAGCTCTCTGCCCTCCCAAAGGTACCACTTGTATATTTAAATATGGGGCACATTTATTAGTGGTCACGCACACTGTATAATTAAAGAACAACCTGTTACTTAAATAGTGCGCTTAATAGTTAGAAATAGAATCAGATGAAAGACTCATCAACCTCCAAAGCATCCTTCCCTAGTGGAACATTAGCTAGACTCAAGTCAAGACACATACCCAAAAATATATATCAAACAACAAGAACAATATTCTGTTTCTCATAAACAATATTTGTAAGTCAGTTTAATATTTATGTGGTGTTTAGGAAAAGCCTGCCAGAGATCTTAAGCTCTTGATAAAGGACAAAGGGAAAATGTAAAGTTTCTTTGCAGAGCCTGAACAGGGAGGCCAATTTCAAAGGAGGTTTATGTGCTCTATTACAAAACCTGACAATTATTTGCCTCTTGTCTTTCAAGAGACTGATGTTCCGGGATTATCACCTTGAAAACCCAGTGGGAACCTTTGCCACACGTAGCTTGCACCTATCAACATTCAGACATAGCATAAGTGACCAGGGCATGACAGACAGAGCAGTTTTTATGGGTAGAGCAGGTAGACATGACTCAGTTTTCCCACACCAGAGCCATCAAGAGATGCCAAGAGTCCACAGAAACCTCGACGACTCTGGGTCTTATTTCCAGCTCAGCCTGCTCGTGGCAGATGGAAGGGTCCAGTTCCCTCCTCTCCCCACAAGTGCCAGGCCCATGCTCAGAGGCAGGTATCTCCCTGTGTACTGACTGACTGATGAGGGGGTCGGTACCCAGGCCTTCTCATCACTAAGCCCAGAGGCCTCTCCCACCTGGCCACACTGGCCCAAGTACTTTCAAAGTCATGGGTCAAATGTTTTCCAACTATTCCCTGAAATTTCATGGAAAGGATCCTCTTTGGATGCCTTGGCGTAGCCACACCTCAATCCTCCCTTTTCATCTAGAACAGGCAGAGAGATAACCAAAACAAAACTAGGTACTTCAGACACAACTGGACTGTTTTCTAGAGCAAGCACTTCTGTTGACAGTATTTATTTCTAAATGTGATCACTGAGTGCAGAATTGCTTTCTTTTATAAAGCAGGAGGAATGTGTGATTACTCAGGAAATGACATTTTCTCCTTTGTACAGCTGCAGCCCTGGGTTAGAAAAGACCTACTAAGAGGTCTTGCCGTTGTCTGGGATGGACTTGCAGCCTGAGAATTCCCTCTGCCATGATATTCAGAGTTAAGCAACTAATTTCAAAATAAGGGAGAGTAAGTAGGATCAAAGCAGGTGTTTGTTCCATTAAGATCCTATGAAGATATACTGTACATGAAAATCTTTCATAGCACTGTTTAAAAATGTATTTTCCTGACAGAAATAGCAACATCCACAGGTCAAGGACCCAAAAGAGAATCATTTAGTTGTAAAATAACCAGCCAAGATGAGAAAAGCCAACTGTCCCTCCTTGGGTCATCACACGCCCCGCCCCCATTGGCCTCACCCACCAGCCAAGGTCCTCTGCAGGGAACACCTCAAGCTACTGAGCTATACAAGCAAAGGGCCGTCTTCATTTTAATTCAATTACGCATAAAGTAACCCCAGTTGCCCCATCCAGACACCTGGATGATTCACTGGCCTGCCTGCTCACACTGCTCCCTCCATATCAAGCAATTATGGCTCTGGGGCTCCTCATCTGCCATTTTAAATTAAAAAAGGAAAAATCATCCTTTTTTGAGGGTTTAGTCATTATATGAAAAGTTGATCCTCTTATTTCATTTTGTTTAAAGAAATAAGTTGAAAAATAATGATGCAAAATTTCTCTAAGGAGTATAATGATAATTATTCTTGCTTTCAAATTCTTTATTCATGTTTGGGGTCAGAGAAATTAGCAACCTACTGTTCAGTAAGCCCCAGAAAAACAGCAGGGAAACTATACAGACCTTGCCCTCTGCTTTTTCTCTCTTCTCTTTTTCTCTCCCAGCCTTGCCAGATTTCACAGCTATCTATCTATTCTCTTCTCTTTCGGGTTTTGCTTCCACCTGAGAAAGCAGAATTCCTTGAAATCTTAAAAATCCTAGCTTCTCCTACTTGCTTACAACCTCCAAATCACTTGGTACCTTTAATCACACTTCCCTAGTTTGCTAGCCACTAACCTCGCCACTGCCACCTCCGCAGCCAACATCAGCACAGGCTGCGCTGGTATCTAGGCATCCTTATTTTAAAATATTTATGACCTGATCACATTTCATGGCGATTTTTTTGGATATGCCCATTTTCAAACCCCTAGCACATGGCTTCATGGTAGTTTGACTTTCAGAGTTGTAAACTATGTCACTATTTACAAGCAGAATTTGAATTTACAGAACGAAGCCAGTAAGTGTTTGCCAGTAACAAAGTGAAATCAGGAAAATAATTAATTAAATGACTCTACCTGTATATTGAGCTCATCTGGTCCCATTATTAAGTAAAAACTCCATTTTTAAAATTCACAGAAGAGTTAAAAGCCAGTCTCCACTCTCCCCACACAAGAAGGTCCAGAACATGCCATTCTACAGAAAACGAATTCAAAACTTCAAGAGTTCCTTCCCTCTCTGAACCAATTTGACTACATTCCTCAAAGAAAGAACAGTTTTAGAAACATCAATTTAAACACAGTAAAGCCATTTTAACATAAGTTGTTCTACCAATCGTAAAAGCTTTTCCTCAGACTGAGTTGTTTACTTAGCTTTTGTTGACTTTGTTTACTTTGGGGAGTCCTATTTACTTATTGCTATAGGGGCATTTGTTTATATTTATGTAGGCTTCAGTCACATATACTACAGCTTTTTAAGTACATAGATGTGGCTTCACCTTGTATGTTTTACTCCATTTTACAAGAAGGGATTTTCTGGTGTAGCCAGGTATTCTGTGCTCTGAGTCTGGATGCACTCACACACATATCCGAATGCCAGTGCATTCGAAAAATGAAAAACAAAAAAATCCACTAATATAAAATGATACTTGCACACCAATGTTCATAGCAGCATTACTTACAATAACCAAGACACGGAAGCAACCTAAGTGTCCATCGACAGATGACTGGATAAAGAAGATGCAGTACATATATACAATAGAATACTACTCAGCCACTGAAAAGAATTAAATAATGTCATTTGCAGCAGCATGGATGGACCTCGAGGTTATCATACTCAGTGAAGTAAGTTAGACAAAGACAAGTATCATATCACCTATGTGTGGAATCTTAAAAATGATACAAATGAACTTATTTAAAAAATAGAAACAGGGCTTTCCTCGTGGCACAGTGGTTAAGAATCCGCCTGCCAATGCAGGGGACACGGGTTCGAGCCCTGGTCTGGGATGATCCCACATGCCACGGAGCAACTAAGCCCGTGCGCCACAACTACTGAGCTTGCGCTCTAGAGCCCGTGAGCCACAACTACTGAGCCCTCGTGCCACAACTAATGAAGCCCGGACGCCTAGAGCCCATGCTCCGCAACAAGAGAAGTCACCGCAATGAGAAGCCCGCGCACCACAACGGAGAGTAGCCCCCGCTCGCCACAACTAGAGAAAGCCTGCACGCAGCAACAAAGACCCAACGCAGCCAAAAAAAAATAATAAATTAAAAAAAAAATAAGAAACAGACTCACAGAGACAGAATAACAAACTAGAGGTTACCAAAGGGGAAAGAGGAGGGTGGAGGGGCAAATTAGGGGTATGGGATTAACAGATGGAAACTACTAGGTATAAAATAGATAAGCAACAAGGATGTACTGTATAGGACAGCAAATTATACCCATTATCTTGCAATAACCTATAAAGGAGTATAATCTGCAAAAATAATGAATTACTGCACTGTAAACACGAAACTAACACAATATTATAAATTAACTGTACTTCAATTTCTAAAAAACCACTGAAATCATACAATACTTAAAATTTTAATATTAAAAAACTCACAAAAACAAACAAACAAAACCCTCAAGTGGATCCTTTGAAAAGCTACCCTTGCAAAGCGGCCCACAGAATCAGAAAGTGTGCAGCCTCCCAGCAGACCAACTGCTTGGTCTACTAAAGCAGGCTGGTCTCTTGCTTTCCATCCCCCCTCCACTGTGCTAATGGAGGCCCACCGGGCCCACTTGCCCAGGAGAGCCTCTGGCTTTGTTCCTTGCTCACTTGCCTCAAAAACCTGTTTCTGAAGTTTAGGTTGATGCTGGGAACTTTCTTGAAGTTTCTGAAGAGGAGTCAAAGAGTGCCTCCTGCCATGACACCAGTAATGGCTGCCACGCGGCGGCCTCAGAATGCCTGGCTTCACGCCAAGGCACCCCGCGGAGCTCCCAACGGGCCGTCCCTGCCGGGGTGCTCAGGAAGACGGAAGCCCGGGGGAGGCGTCTCTCCAAGAGGGTCACACAGCATAGGGCAAAATGGCTCCCCGCCCATTCCGTTAGAGTGGCCCTCACTTGCAAGGCCCCAGCCCACCGCACTCACCCTGTCCGAAGTCTCCACTGTCCGCAGGGAGCTGAGGGCCAGCGATTTATATAAGAGGTGGGCGCAGTGAGCCCTCGAAGCTCCTCCACGGCCTCCAGTCGTCACTGAAAGTCGCAAAGGTCCCGAAGTGAGACTCCCAGGGTGCAAAGCGGGGGCAAGAGCACGTGCACTCTGACCCTCACGTGCTGGGGTCCCAGCAGCCTTTTCGGGACCTGAGGTTGGGAAAGCTGCTTCCGCGCCAGGGCCTCCGCCCTTCCCGGATCCCCGGATACCCATCAAGAAGCGCCAGATGAGGGGTGTGGAGCCAGAAGATGGCCCCTCGGGTCCGATCTGGGCTCCGATGTGGCACTAAACAAGCTCACATCTCTCCTAATCAAAAGGGCTGCTGTAGCCGGGGAGGAACCAAAATCTGGTCCGTAGCTAAGTGTCGAGTATTCAGTCCTATCAGGTTGATGCCGCTCGCCGCTCGCCGCTCGCCGCTCGCCGCTCCCTGCTCTGCAGGGTGGGCTGAGCTGTGCGTGGAACCCCGAGAGGTCAAAGGGAGAGCAACTAAAGAATGTTGCACTTGACCTGCCAAAAGCGTGGCCATCCAAACGGCAAGGAAGTTTCTTTCACCCTTCCCCATCTGCCCTCCTTTCCTGCCTTTCCCTGGAGAGACACCCACCAGAGCTTTGCTCGGTTGCCCTGCATTACATGATCTGATGTCTCTAAAGAATATGTTTCTAAAGACTCTTTAGGGAAGACAATTCCACAACCTCCCTCAGTCAGTCCCTCCAGAATCAAATAATCCTTCCTGGGAAAGATTTAACGCTACATGTTTTCTCAAGCTGGCCAGTTTTGTGACAAGTGAAAAGGACCTTCAATGAGTTGAAAGATGGGTACCCAACTTTAATTCACATCCAGCATGCAGTGCACGATGAACAAAGGAAGTATGAATTTAACACCACTAATATTAAACTTAACTCGTAATAGTGACAACCCTTGCCCCTCAGACAAGGAGGATATGCCACAGAAAGTTCTCCAGAACTTTCTATCTCCAATGCAATCCTTCTGATTTCAAAACTGGATCACTGAAGGGAATTCCCTGGCAGGCCAGTAGTTAGGACCCTGTGCTTTCACCGCCAAGGCCCGGGTTCGATCCCTGGTTAGGGAACAAAGATCCCACAAGCCAAGCGGGGTGCAGGAAAAAAACAAAAAAACCCACAAACAAAGATACAAAAAACTGGATCACTCAACTCATTTCAGTGTATACACATATCAAAACATCACGTGGTACACCTTAAATATGTATTTTTTTAAAATATGTATTTTTAATTTGTCAATCATATCTCATTAAAACTCGGGGAGGTGGGATGCACCACTCTGTGCAGTAGTCTTTGGATGTATTCTTTTCTCCATGCTAAAATTAAAGATAAAAATCCTAAACGTTTATGGAGTTTAGAAAGAAGCTCCTGAACTCAGTTTCAGGAGGGACTAATTTTAAAACAGCATGAGTCCTCCCGAAGTGTATTTTAAGTAGATCATTCTGATTTGTAGCTGTATTACACCTTTCAAGCACTACAAACTCTAATTATTAAGTTTAAAAGCTTCAGCATGGCATGACATCTGCAACAACCAGGAAACAATAGAGCAAAAAGATGTTTAGTGAGGCAGGCATTTATGTAACACTTCCCAAATCCTAAAGCACAATGTTGCAAGGGGGGCAGAAAAGTCAGGTCCCATCTTCACCAACTTTCATGTTCTTTTTATCCTTAAATAAATGGATTCTTTCAGTGCCAGACTGCATGCAAGGGGGTAATGATAGCATATAGGTATGTAATGCTTGTCATTTGTAGAGCACGTCATTAGCATTAATTAAGTTTAATTATGCAATTAGTGCTGAGTTGTCAGAGACAACATTCAAAAGAGAGGGATTATTAAATGCATTAATCCTAATAACCATCAGCCAGGCTTCCTTGGAAACGAGGCATAACTTGCCCCCCAAAGCAGAGAGATTAGCAGTAGCAGAGCAGGAAGAGCTTGGGCTTGAGTATAAATCCTGGTGGGTCCTGGAGAAGGTAATTAACATCTCTGAAGCCATGACAGGCCCAATAATAAATAATACCTGCCTCATAGAGTTGGGAGGATTTGATGGGACGATGCATGCAGAGTGCCTGGCACGGGGCCTGGGAGGAAGGAGGCCCTGGTCAGTGGGGCTGTAATTACCATCAGGAATCACAATAGAATACTCACCAAACCAGGGAGGGCTTCCATCCCCCCTGAACACAGCATGCAGGATTTGAGGAACTTCCACTCGTGTTGCTTGGAGGTACCACCTTATCTCTGGTCTTTCTCACGGGGGACCAGCTGATATCAGACATTAGGTAAGCACTCCTCTGCAAAGAAAGGACAGCCATGATTAGCCTCTGTAGCAAGCCCCCAAATTCCATGGACGTCTCCAAAGAAATTCCCTGGAAGACAAAAAAAACAAGTGATGTAAGGTTTTATCTCTGTGTGGTCATCAAACTGCTGGTTCTTTGCTTCATCCCCAAAGGAGATAAGTATCTCATTTTCACATCTCTTAAGGGAAAAGAGAACACGCTTGTACAAAACCGACATCAAGTCACTCCTGGCTTGTAAGGACACCACACACTCGTCCATCTCCAGTTCATTCAGAGGCCATTTTGTGGAACTGTGGTAATATTTCTACTACATCTGAAATACACTGATCAGTGTGTGATTTGAGATTCCATTAAAAGTCCCCCATTTTCCTGGTATGATATGAATATATAGTAGTATACCTTAATGAATTATGGTCTATTTTACTTTTCGGAAAATGCAATGATAAACACATGAGAGGAATTTAAGGAGTGCTATTTTAATTCATTTTGAAGTTTTAAAAATCCATCAGTGAATTCTGGAAGGATCTTCCCTTAATGTCCTTATGCTTTTCCATTCTAGCCATCAAATAGAAAGTGGATGGCCGCTATTTCGTTATGTACTACATTCTCCATTAAGCCAGGAGTATGTGCCTGAAAAAAGATCTGCTTCTAGATGCCAGGCCTCTCCTATAGAGCACGGTTGTTGCTCCGGGCAACAACCGTGCAAAAATTTCAAAAACAGAGTCATGCTTTCTGGTGCTAAAAATGCTCTTTAGGCGAAAAAGGTGTGTGAACTGTCCTCCCCCATCACTGGCCCTGTTTAAGTCCACGACGGCATCAGCTCTAACCTGCACTCTTGACTAGAGTCCTCACTACCCACGCTCTCAGCCCCTCCAAACTGTTCTCCCCCCAGCAGCCAGAGTGGCCTCTAAAAGTGTTCATGCCACATCATTCCCATGGCGGGGATGCTGTTGGCTTCCCTCATTCCCATTCTCACCTCCTCTAACACCATCCCAATTTTAATGGCTACTTTTCTGTCCTCACTCCACAACAGTTAGAAGATATATATAATCTTATTATATCCATATATATAGATGATCTTACTATATACATGATATTTATTATATATATATTATATATGTATCTTATTTTATATACATATAACTTTGCTATAACTTTTACTAAATATTTTGATGTGACAAACTATGGAAAGACATGTTCTGGCATTGGAACCCTGAAAAAAAATAATGTTTCCTTCTGGGAGATCGTTAACTAAAAAGAAAAAAAAATGATGTTAAAATACATTCTCAGAGAGCTCAAACAAACATGCTTTCTTCTTCCTCTACTCTCAACTTAAAGAATCAGTTTAGAACATTGACATTACCTATGTTCTCCAACTTACAGAGTGTGCGTGAAGCTCCCCAAAGGCTCCCACAATGATGTGGGTGGGTGTGAGCAGGGAACTTGCTGGGGCCCCTGCCTTGGTGATGCTGGCATATCCAGGCTGGCCTCCCAGGTGGCCCGGCCCCAGCCCATCACTTTCTAACTGAGGACACTGAGACCCATTGAATCCCGTGAGAAGGATAGTGCAGAATCTGAGGGCTAGAGCTCGGCTGTGCCCAGACGGCAAGCCTGGGCTGCTCCCACTTGATCATGCCCACAGGTATTCTGCCCCTACAAAAAGGTTGCTTTGAAACAGAGGATGAACGGGCTTCTAAACCTCTTCCTAAATCCCCAACAAATAGAAAGATAGACTTAAACAGAAGCATATCAATAATTACATTAAATGAAAATAGTCTAAAAACCTCAATTAAAAGATAAGGATTGTCAGACTGGAGAAATAAATCGAGGCTGACCTCTACTCTTTTCTACAGTAAAGACATTTAGATACAAAGATGAAGAGCAGTTTAAAGTCAAAGGATGAAAAACTAGATACCATGCAAATTCTAGTCATAAGAAAAATGGAGTGGCTATATTCATATTAGACAATGTAGACTGCAGAGCAAGTAATACTACCAGAGATAAAGAGTAACATTTCATAATAATAAAAGAGTCAATTTAAGAAGACATAACAGAAAACAATTCCATTTACAACAGCATCAAAAAGAATAAAATACTTAGAAATAAACTTAACCAAGGAGGTCCCCCTTCCCACATACCTGTGCTATGTATCCCTTCCATCTGGCTGTTCCTGAATTATATCCTTTTATAATAAACTGATAATCTAGTTTAAAAGAAAACAAAAGAAAGAATAGAAGGGCATGTTTCGGGGACATCTGCAACAGGGAACACTCTGGTTCAAGTTGACCAGCTAGTCCCTGGCTCTGTGCCACTGACACCATCTTTTCCTCTTATCGGAATCTAAGAGGACTCTCGTATGGGTACGTGGTGTGTGCATGCCCATGCATGGCCAAGTGGTCAGGGATTTGGGGGAGTTACAGGTGGGTTGGGCTTCACATAGCAGGATGAGTGGCTATCCCAATTTCCTAAGATCAACCTTTCTTTTTTAAAAATAAAGATGCCAAAAATAAAAGCAAACAAGTTTTGTTCGTTTGTTCGTTTGTCTTTGTTTGTTTTTTACAAAAAAAAAAAAAAAGGAAAGAAAAGAAAGGGATCTCTGGCAAAAGCTGCCTCCCAAACTATAAGCAGTTCTTCGGTAAGTTCTTTGGTAAGGAAATAAATATAGTGGGCACAAGACTCCTCCCTTTCCAGTGCATTCAAGTCAGTTTCAGTTGAGGATCTTGGTCATTGCCCTGGACCCCTAGTGTAGACCTTGGTGCTAGACCATGACAATGGTTCTTTAGCTGTCCTGGTTTTCTCTGGCCTCTCTAGCCATCCAAACCAGTGGCTGGGGCTTGCGGAGAGAGGGGGGCTTCCCTTTGTTTGACAAATACTGGACTTGATAGATGTTGTTTGTCTTTGCCTCCCCAATCTACTAGCCCAAGGCCTCCTTTCCAGCTTCCTGGTTCCTGCAGTGGTACTACCTCTGTGCTAGCCGTGCCACATTGTTCACCTGCCCAAGGCTTCTCAACTCTGATGCTCTTCCACTCCACCACAACTGTCTGCAACTCCAGAGACCAGAGATCCCATGGGGATTTACAGCATCAAGTCCATGTGTGGTAGAGGAACAGGACAGGGTGGGGTGCGGGGGTGAATTTAATTTGTGATTTCATGCTAGGTAGGTCAGATAAATTTCTCCTCTGAGCAGCCTCAGCATCCCACCTTTCATATTTCCAAACAGCCCATGTAGTCTTCCACAACCCTGAGACTGAGTGCCTCCTTAAATTTTGTGCCCTAGGCACCTCCCTTGCGCACCCTAGTTCCAGCCTTGTAGCTCAGTTCTCTTTTTATGTGAGACCTCAGGAAGGTTGGGCCATCACTGACCTCTTCCATCTTTTTAAGGTGGTTGGTAAAGACCCTAGAGCTGACTTCCCCACCCCAAGTAAAGAGCCCTGGGACTCTACTCCTCTCTGTTCTGAAGTAGTTACTACTGCTCGAGCCATCCTGGGGCAGCTGAAACCGAAAGCACAGGCTTCTGGCGCAGAACCTAAGACGACTTCATAGGAGAAAATGTCCTCACCTAAAGACTGTGAGCGAGGCAAGCTTTTGCCCTCTGGTCTTTTTTTTTTTTTTTTTTTTTCCAGCATTCGTGTAATTATTTGTGGCTTCCATTGCTATGGAAAGAAAACACCACTTACCGTGACAACTGTAGCCGCTTAAGGTGCACAGCTCCTCTCAGACCATGAAGCTTCAAAAATACTGAAATGTGTAGGGGTTTCATGTCCCTCCTTTTTAAAACATCAACCAAATGTTCTTCTCTCCAGAAAAGCCACCCGAGTATTCACCACTTTCTCTGCGTTACCTGTCATGAAAAACCAGCAGACCTCAACAAGAAATACCCAAGGGCTGAAATCAAAGGAAATTTTAGTAAACATTCAATTTTTAAAAGGTTTTAACATTCGATCAAAAAACAAATAAATGGAGATTTACTGTGTACCTATTCTGCACCAGATGTGTGTAGATTCTTTCACATACATTTCATGTAGTGTGATTTGACCTCTTTTTACAGAAGAGAGAAACAGACCCAGGAAAGTTAAATAACTAGTCTCAAGAGATAGAACTGGGATTCAAACCCAGAGTGGACTGGCTCCACCCAGCCTACCGCGAGCAGTCCGATCACCTGATGATTGTAATCAGTCAAAAACTAAAGGTTCAGAATGAGCTTTAAAAAAAATAGAAAACAAACAGTTCTTGTTTAAAAGAAAATTTTGATCCAATTACTGGCCTTCTTGTCAGTATACCCTGGGAACAGCTATAGTCCCCTCTCATCTGGCTCCCTCTGCCCTGGGTTGGATCAGAAATTATGAGGGTGGGTGGTGGGTGAGGAAGTATTGTCAAGGATGTGGAGAAATTGGAACCTTCATGCCCTGCTGGTGGGAATGTCAATATAGCCACATTGGAAAACAGTCTAGCAGTTCCTCAAGAGGCTAAACATAGAGTTACTATAAGACCCAGCAGTTCAACTCCTAGGTATATGCCCAGGAGAATTGAAAACATATGTCCATAGAAAAACTTGTACAGGAATGCTCATACAGCATTATTCAGAAGAGCCAAAAAATGGAAACAAACCAAATGTCAGTCAATTGATGAATGGATAAACAAAATATGGAATATCCATAAAATGGAATATTATTGGGCCATAAAAATGAGTGAAGTACTAATTGATGATACAAAATGGATGAAGCTTGAAAACATTATGCTAAGTGAAATAAGCTGCTCCCAAAATAGCATATACTGTATAACTCCACATGTATGAGGTACCTAGAGTAGTCAAATTTATATAGACAGAAAGTAGAATGAATGGTGGGCTGGTAGCCAGAGGTTAGAGAAAAGAGGAAATGGAAAATTGTCATTTATGGGTATAGAGCTTAGGTTTTGCAAGATTTAAACAGTCCTAGAGATTGGTTACGCAACAATATGAATGTACTTGACATTAATGAACTGTACATTTAAAAATGGTTAAGATAGAAATTTTATGTTATGTGCATTTAACCACAATAAAAATAGATTCCATTTATAATGAATGAACTGTCCAGAATAGGCAAACCCATAGAGACAGAAAATAGATTACTGGTGCCAGGATCTGGGGGGAAGGAGAATGGGGAATGACTGCTAATGGGTAAGGGGTTTCCTTGGGGGTTGACAAAAATGTTCTAGAATTACATAATGGTGATGTTTGCACAACCTTTTGAACGCTCTGAAAAACCACTAAAGTGTACTCTTCTAAAGGGTATATTTTAGGATAAGTGAATTATATATCGATTACAAATTTGATGTGATAAAATAGAAGTCTAGGAGTGGGAGCTGGTGTGTATGGCAGACATGAAACAGAGAAGAAGGGTAGGAAGTTTATGATTATGCCCGGCTACAAAGATCTCATCGTATTCTGCTCGCACACAATCATGAACCACAGCTGGCTCAAACCAAGGGTGGGCTTCATCTGGAGATCAAATGTTTGAGCAAAATATATATACATCCTTATGATTATCTTAAACATGACACAAAATCACCGTAAAACACAGTTGATACTAGTCATAATGGCTAACTAGAGGATTCAAAAATAAGTATAGTATAAATATATACTAATGCTCTATTTGAAACCACCTGAAGGTAATTATATACCCTCACCCCATGTCTTTCAATTAAGACCCACCTTATTCTCACTATTTATGTTGGATAATAGAAATCTCTGTGGACAGCTAATGGGATGCTAGGGTAAATTAACAATAAGCATCATTTAGTTAAACTATTTGAGAAAGTCTGGTTCCTACTGGACTACTTAGAACAGCACCAAAGGTCTTGATTTATAGCAGTTTATAACACAAGTTCCTGGCTGCCTCATGGGGCAAGGAATTGCCACAAACCTTTTAGAATGAAGAACAGTGAGGAAGTTCTTGGAAAACGAACTGAGCCTTCAACTCTACAAGGAGCCCTTCCTTGGAACTAATGGCACACTGGAGTGAATATTCTTCACAGTGCACCTAATTCTTCCCCAAAGGGGTTGTTACACTGAATTCAGCAGGTGAGCCTCTTCTCAGGTTTGTCTTCCAAACTTGGCTTTCTTTCTTTTCTTTTTTTGAGCAAGGTATTGTGCGATCAAAAGATTTGAGGGTAAGCTGTGACAAAGTGAGAGAGTGGCATGGACATGTATACACTACCAAACGTAAAATAGCTAGCTAGTGGGAAGCAGCTGCATAGCACAGGGAGATCAGCTCGGTGCTTTGTGACCACCTAGAGGGGTGGGATAGGGAGGGTGGGAAGGAGACGCAAGAGGGAGGGGATATGGGGATATATGTATATGCATAACTGATTCACTTTATTATAAAGCAGAAACTAACACACCAAAAAATAATAAAAGACAGATGGTAGTCTGGGAGAAAATATTTGCAGTATTTAAAACCAACAAAGACCAATATTTTAAAAGCATTACAAAAAATATTTTAAAAGCATTACAAAAAAGATAGGAAGCTTAATAGAAAATGGGCAAAGGATAAAGGACCAGGACATTTATAAAAGAAGCGACTCTAAAAGCAAACATATAAGAAGATGTTCCTACTCATTGATTAATGAAAATTAAAACATCTATGTGATACCACCTGTTGGCCCAGAAAAATTAGAAAGCTAAAGATTACCAAGTGTTGACAAAGCTGAGATATTGTTGAAATCCTCATGCTTTGCTGTGGGAATACAGAACAGGGCCAGTCATTTGGAGAGCAGTCAAGCATTACTCAGTTAAAAAGTATACCCAATGGCCCAGCAATTTTCCTTTCATAGGTATGTTTTTATGTATTTATATGTATATATGTGTGCATACATATATATAAAATCTCAACTTGCACACACATGTTCATAACAGCATTATTCATAACAGCCAGTCTAAATCTAAATGTCCATCAATTGTTGAATGAATTTTTAAAATGTGCTTTATCCATACAATGTAATATTATTTAGCCATAAAAATGAAGTACTGATTCATGCTAAGCCAGACACAAAAGGACAAATATTGTATGATTCCATTTAAATGAGATATCTAGCATAGGCAAATCAACAGAGACAGAAAGTAAATTAATGGTTGTCAGGTGCTAGAGGTGGGGGGAGAAGGAACTTGACTGATAATGGGTATGGAATTTCTTTTTTGGGTGATGAAAATGTTCTAAACTTAGATTGTAGTGATGGTTACACAACTCTGTAATATACTAAAACCATGGAATTGTACACTTTAAATGGGTGAATTTGTGGTATGTGAGTTATATTACAATAAATCTGTTATTTAAAAAAGGAATGCATAGGGAATTCCCTGGTGGTCCAGTGGTTTGGACTCGGCCCTTTCACTGCCAGGGCCCGGGTTTGATCCCTGGTCAGGGAACTAAGATCCCGCAAGCCGCATGGTGTGGCCAAAAAGAATAAAAAATAAATTTTTTTTAAAAAGTAAAAAAGGA
The DNA here is from genome assembly GCF_949987535.1 of Balaenoptera acutorostrata. Taxonomy (NCBI): domain Eukaryota; kingdom Metazoa; phylum Chordata; class Mammalia; order Artiodactyla; family Balaenopteridae; genus Balaenoptera; species Balaenoptera acutorostrata. The sequence continues at coordinate 130,078,731 of NC_080085.1, read as the reverse complement.
ATGCATGAATGAATGCATGAATACATGATATAGATAAGTAAATAAAAATGTAAGCAGGGCTTTGCATAGACTTATGATGAGAATGTGCCCAGAAGAGAAGTGTTATTAATCCAGCCCTTTGCTCTGGTTGTTACTTGCTTCCTTTTTTCTGACTGCTAATATTCCTGAATACTGTAAGATCTTTTGAACATATTATCTTCTCCTTTGACTTGCTCCAGCTCACTCTGTCCCAGGTCCTTAGCTCCTATTCACATGCTGGGCCTGGGTTGGGCCTTGGTCTGAACCACAGTGCAGATGCTGTAGGCCAATCAGAGCCCCCTGCAGATAAAGGATATGGTAGGCAACTTCTGACCCCCACTTGCTAGTATTCATGACCTGTGCAATCCTCTCCCCAGTAAGTGTGGGCTGGATCTAGTAACTTGTTTCTATCTAATAGAATATGGCAAAAATGATGGGATGACACTTCTATGATTAGATTACAAAAAACTGTGATTTGTGAATTTCATCTCACTAGCTCTCTCTTTTTCTCTTTGTCACTGTCACTGTCTCCTGCCCTCTTGCTTGCTTGCTGCCATGTTGTGAGATGCCCTATGGAGAGGTATACATGACAAGGAACCAAGAGATGCCTCCAGTCAACAGGTCATGAGGAACTCAGGCCTCATTCCGACAACCTATAAAGAACTGAATTTTGCTACCTACCCATGTGAGTGATCTTGGAAGCAGATCTTTCCTAGGATGAGCCTTCAGATAAGACTACAGACCCAGTTAACACCGTGATGGTAGCCTTGTTAGAGACTCTATAGCAGAGACTGCATCTAAGCCATGCCTGGATACCTGACCCACAGAAACCACGAGATAATAAACATGTGTTAAGCCACTAGGTTTGGGGGTAATTTGTTATGCCACAGTAGAGCAGTTGGTAACTAATCCAGAAGATAAGTTGTGTTAAACATGCTCCTTTTCTGTCACCAGAACTTTAGGACCAAGCCTCCCTTGCAGTTGGGTGAGGTCAAGTGTCTGGCCCCATAAAAACTTCTCTATTTGGTGATTTGTTTGTACAGTTCAAAACTCTCCCTTAACTTCCCAGGACCCTCAGGGTAAAATCCAAAATAAGTGCTTACTGTAGCCTACAAAATCCTCTGATCTGGAGGACTTCTGGACTCATCTTACTCTTCCCCTCACCCTCTTTGCTCAAACCACACTGGTGTTCTTAGTGGTCATTGAACCATACATGTTTTCACTCTGGGGGCTTCACCCTTTGCTTTCTACATTTAGAAAGCTCTTCTCACAAGACATCTGCATGACTCACTACCTCACCTCCTTCTGGTCTCTGATCAAATATCACCTCTTCAAAGAATTCTTTCCCAACAACCACTAAAATAGACCTCAATTCCCAGTCTCTAGTCCCTTCTCCTACTTTATTTTTTTATGACAGGATTTATCATAACCTAAAATTGTGTGCATTTACTTGTATATTTATCTTGTCTCCCCACTCTAGAAAGTCAGTTCCATGAGGGCAGGGACTTTGTTTTGTTCACTGCTGTAACTCCAGTGCTTAGAACAGTGCCTGTTGCCTACAGCCAGATCAGGAAAATGGGTATTAGAAGAGATGACAAGTCACTTCCCAGAGACTTCTGTAATTTGAAGCAGAAAGGGGGGGGGGGGGTTCAGCAGGCAGAGAGAAACAGGAGGGCATTCAGAGACCCCCAAACCTGTCCTGGGTCCCCAGGAATTCCTGGGGGAAGCTAAGACATACAGCATAAAGGGAAAGAGTTTCTAGCAAATCTCTCCCCTTAACTGCAAAACTAGTTTCATAAAAAGGCATTTCAGATGGCTACTCAACACTCGTCTTCCTATGTGGCTAGAAAATATTTTCTTCATGAGGGCTACCTTTTCTAAGTTTTCTCTATTTGCATTTTGTCCTTTCATGCCCAGTTATCATGCGTGATTTAACTGCATGATGTAATTAATTGCCAAATTGCAAAGTGCAAGATTTTATGTATAAATAATTAGTGACACAGGCAAACTCTTGTTACTTTAGAATGAACAGCCGGTACCTAATTGTGCTCACAATTACCTAATTGTAGGTTTAGCAACTTCTGGACTCGTTTTATATTCAAACTAGATTACATCTTTTTTAATTAAAAAATTTTGTTCTAAATTTAAAAAAAGAGAACATATAAGCGAAAGATTATAATATGATTTTGTAAAACACGCAGAGGAATACTATGTGGAATAAAATCTAATTAGAACACTAATTAATGTACGTTCGAGAGTAGATGAGATGGAATTTAGGACTGTGTTTATTGTCGCAGGGAACAGATTCCATAAGATTGACAAAATCCAATGGGAGAAGATGTGAAAACATTCACAGAAAGTGAAAAAAAAAACCAGGTAAAACAATGTGAAGTAGATGAATGCATGCCCGATGTTTCTATATACGCTGGGGACCCAAATGAGGAAGAACCAAAACAAAAACAGGTAAGGAAAGGGAGCTAAAAAAAACTGCATAACTCGAGTAAGGATTTGGAAGCCCCAGGTATGCAAAGTTGGGGGAAATAAAATATATCTTGCATCTCTGTGTTGTAGCTAACCATTGGGTGACTCATTCTGCTAGCAAGTCCGGCAATCCTCAGAAAACAATATGGTGGCATGTGTGACACAGCCATCTCCTTCCTGATCATAATTTCCAAAAGAACACAAATGTAGACATAAAGCTACTCATTATAGTTTTACACACTATATGAATGACTCCAGGACTAAATAAAGTAAAATGAGTATACAAAATAAATAGATGAAGTTATGAAGATTTTAATAAATAAGGAAAATTAAAAGGCTGCCTGAATGAGGTATCATGTTTGAGGTATTTTCAGAGAGCAGTTAAAGCCAATTTGAATGTTTGTGTCATTTCTCACACTGAATCTTCTACTTTGACATAAAGAGGAACAAGAGTTAATGAACACCTTGGTTAGAGGCAAGACGTATTATTGGCAATTTTTTTGTTCTGGTGACTTGACTTTTCATGGTCACTAAACTTCCTAATCAGCATTAACTCCTAATTCAACTATGCAGTTTCAAATATTTTGAATGAAATCGAACCAAATATATTTGAAAATGTTTGATTTTTAAGACTAGCATGCAGATTATTCTTTTAAATCCTGCTGTGTTTTAGACAAACCATATATTTGGGGCACAGTTTACCTGCCAAATAAGAGTATGAATTTAAAAAAAAATCTATATATACATTATCTTCATCTATATCTTTTATTAACTGAAAAGCAAGAACTACACCCTAATTAATAAATCCATGCCTAGTATTATTTACTGAATATTTCTGAAGCTGAGTCCATTTTTTCTCCACTAATTTGTTCATAACCATACAAATTAAGCTAGTGGCTTTATAAATTCTATAAATACATATTGACTACTATACACAAAGCAACATATTTTATTAGGAATATTTCATCAGAAATATTTCAGCAGCAACATTTCAGAGCTATTTCCTCGGGGAAATACATAGCCTGTGAACATTTGAATTGCTACTTTCCATACAATGGTGGTTAGGTTGGGGGAATTGTGATTTACATATTAATCAAGTGAAATGCCCCATTCTTCAACTTCTCCCCACACCCCCGCCCCACTTCCCAGTTTCTAGTCAAAAGAAACTATTTTTAAATCGGAAGGAGCATCATTTTCCCAATGCTTGATATAACTGTTCATTTTGTGTCCACGTTCTCAACTTCCTTTAAATTCACTTGCTTCACCTGTTTAATTAAGCCCCCCAACCATTTAGTCTAGCACTGATTTTTGCTCTTCTCTGACTTTTTTTTTAAATTGAAGTATAGTTGAGTTACAGTGATGTGTTAATTTCTTCTGTACAGCAAAGTGATTCAGTTATACATATACATACATTCTTTGTTATATTCTTTTCCATTATGGTTTATCATAGGATATTGAACATAGGTCCCCTCTTCTGACTTTTAATATCGATCGTCTGTCATACATGTGTTTTTGTATTGAATTACTGATTTATGATCACAAACATTCTCGAAGACTTACTTCTCCACCCAGATGGTAATTGTGCAAGAAATGGGGACCAGGCCTGCTAGTTCAATGCTTTTTACTGTTGGGCAGACCACGAGAACACAAAAAGTAAATGCGTATTGATTAACCCTGCAGTATAATCTGCAAAGAAATTACTGAAAGCAATTGATACACATATTAACTCTCTAAAAATCTGGAAAAGCCATAAAAGTCATTCAAAAATGCAGTCAAGTCTCAGAAATCCTAGCAGAGGCTGGGAGTTGCCCTAAAACATTCAAAAGTTGAGCTTAAAGAATATTTTAAAATACAGGTAATTTTCTGATTTCTGTGTTCACCAGCAACACACGTGAAGGTGAGAAAACAATTACCAGGAGTCTGCACCAAGAAAAAGATAGGAATGTTATGCAAACAAGATGCTACTCCCTTGGAACTGGATGATTTTAAATTTACTTTAAGACTTACTTTACTTAAGAGGTATTCCTTAGTTGTGTTCACCTCTGTCCCTTCCCTACCATCCCCCGCCCTGCAAATTCATGCACACACATTACTTAGCAAAGGTCACCCTGAGAGCTACCAAATATGAAACTTCAGTCTTTCTTGCCTCGATTTATCATAAATTCAGAATTTCTAATGTTTGACTGTAAAGGAAACTCACAACCAGTCAAGTCAAAAATGTCTCCTGGGGAGCTTAACTTAGTGTCTTTCCCCTCAAGGAAAATGACCAAGCCCTGCCTAATATCAGCCCCAGGGAAAGACTTCAGAACCAGGAAGGATTTACAAATTCTTAAAATTGCCCTCTGTTTATACTTTACTTTCGAAGACTCAACAATTCCTTTAAATTCTGCTCAATACTTTAACCAGAGTGTTTCCATATTGAAAGCATTAAGTGGAATAGCTTCTGGCTGGAAAAATACAAACAAGTTTCAGTTATCTCCATCACCAAGAACCAAAGAACAAGGCCCACCCTGCCTGGTAAACAAGCAATTAGCTTCTTCTTGGATTTATGCAGCTAGTTGAAAATTGTTAATGAACTTGCTAATATTCACTGCCTGTTGAGGAATGAGCTGATCCCCCAGACCCACAGATACATCAGGAGCGGTGGAAACTCGTACTCAGCTTGTTTTAGCACCCTGCATCCCACTGTTTTTAAAAAAATCACTTAATGGTCTGTGAAAGAGAGAACATTCAAAACTAACAAGCATCTGAAAAGACATAAGCTGCCCAGCGCATCCAAACAATAGGGCCCTTCAAAACAGCGCCTTAACCAAAATGTTCAAGTCTCCTTTGGGGACAGATTCCCTTACACTTCATGGCTTTACGTTCCATAGGATCCAATCAGCTTCACCTTACAGGACTCTAAGCTTTATCCTTCTGTTAAATGAATTAACTATTTATTCACACCTAATACTTGAAAACGGATTCGTGTGCAACATTGGACCGGGTAACTGGATAATGTTCTGTGTCAGGCAAAAGAGTGGAAAATGATTCCCTTTGACTGTTTTCAAATTGTATACTTCCTTACTGCTGTGGTCAAATAAGCTCTAATTTAGATAGCCCTTCTGGATAATGTTGCCTGTTGGTTTGTTGCTGAACATTCACGTATCTCTTTTCAACTCTAATTCTTTGTTTATTTGAACTAGTCTTAGCTATGGTCGGTGGTGACATGCGAAGGGCTAATATCAGCAGATGTCTGAAGGCAGCTCTGCAGAGAGCTCTGCAGGGAGTCTCTAGACAGGACCCCTGTGGAGGATGAGGGGGAAGGAGCTGGAGGTCAGGGTCATAGGTAAACCGGCATCAGCTTCCAAAGGAGTGAAAGCAGAATCAAACCAGAGACAGGCCAGGGTCTGGTCCTGAATTGAGAAAGAAAGATGTCACCCTGGGAGTTAGAAGGTTGGAACAGAACACAGACGGAAGAGGTGATGCAGGGGGCTGAGGACAAACAGGCGCTAAAACAACAACTAAGTGTATGGATGGGCTGAGAACAGGGCCAGATCAAGCTTGATGGTTAGTTGGTTGGTACCTTCTATGACAATGAGGTACAAGAAGTGGGACTTGCGTACTATTTCCCTGGGAACGGTCACTACCCAAACACTGTCAACTTACTATTTTGGAAATGCACCTGCTTGAACCAAAACCAAGTTGAGAAGAGAATGTGCAGGCTGAATGCGCCTCCATCCATCCACACGGCTGGACAAACAGAACATACCGCCTATGAGTCAGCAGCACCTTGGTGCATGAAGGGCCCTTAGAGCATTCACTTCCAGACTCATCTACCCTGCAACAGCTCAGAAAGGACCCTTGCCCCTTTGTTCACTTCAAAATAGATTGATCTGCATCTGAGAGATGTATCTATCAAATGGGGACAGATGATCCATCAGCTGATTCGTGAGCTATTAAGGCAGCTAGGGCCACAGAAATACAGAGTATCCAAATGAAGGTAACCTTTCTGTGCAAAAAGGTCCCTGCCAGTTAAAACTTGTGAAAGTTGTCTTTGTCCCCTGGTGGAATAGCCTGGTTTTTAAATAGGTGCCATTCCATTGTGTTGAACTTTAAATTGAATATTTAAAATATTTACATAATACCTCTTCAAACGAAATTGAAATTTTCAAAAATATATATATTTAAATTACGCTCTCCTTGTGTGAAATTAGAGGACATGAACAAAATGTTATTTTTGTTAGAGAGCGAGTGACCTTTTTATGTAGTAATTTCAAAGGGTCACCTAATCAACAGAGAGATCTCTGGGGTTATCATTCGTGCTTTTTACCAGTATTACCCCAATATTGTATTGGCAACTGCATGAAGAGTTTACATTGTGCTTTTTGAAAACAGGGACTAATAGGAATTGTTTTCCCTATAAATAATGCATCAGAAAGAAAACATGGCCCTTTTCACTATCCTTGTGAAGTACCTTATTCCAATTATTTTGAAACAATTGAACATACATCGTCTTTGTCTCTCTTTATGATTATAAAAGCAACGCTTGTCTTTGTAGAAAAATGAAGTTTGAAGAACAAGTTTAAAAAATAGTCTCATCAGGCAGAAGCAATCATGATTCTATCTTGGTACATTTCCTTTCATTTATGTTTCCTCTACATAATTGAGACCATGTTGCACATACAATTTTATATTCTGCTTTTAGAAATTAATATTACAATAAGTTTCTTCCTCATGTAATTAAATAAAAGTCTACAACCTGACTTTAATGGCTGCATAATAACATATCATATGGAGATACCATAGTTTATTTAAACGTACACCTGTTATTGGACATTGAGGTTGTTTCTACTTTTCCCTATTATAATGTGATTATCATCTTTGCGCATGAGACGATTGCTTTAGAATGATGTCAAAGAAATGATGTGCATGAAATTATTTCTTTAGAATAGAGTCAAAGAAATGGAATTAATTGTAAGGTTGAGAAAAGTCCTATGGCTCTTGATACACATTGTCAAATTGTTTAAAGATGACTAAAAACTACTTTTCATGACTAAATTCTTCAGTTAGATTTTTCTCTGGCCAGTTCCGAAGTAGAATAGAATTTGAATAACTTTAAAAGGGGGCATATTTACTTACAGCTGAGCTTTGTTTTTCTCTTTTAGTCCTGAACTTTCTGCTATCAAATAACAAATAGCTTAATACATATGAAAATATTGCTAGACTTCTGAATGGTCAGAGCTTGGAGGCGTCTTGGTGAGCATCTCGTTTCAACTCATTTTACAGAAGGGGATTTGACTAGCAAAGAGGGCATGGGACATGCCGCAGGTGACACAGGGAATCTTGACACAGCTGAGACTAAGCTATAATTCTCCCCAGTCTCAACCCAGCGTTCTTCTCATAGCACTGTACTGGATGGCAGAGGATTTTTTAATATTAAAAATCCCTACAATTTTAAACTTTGACCACCCAATCCATTTCACTCTATTTCAATAACAACAAGCTAGATACTTTTATTACTATTAACCAAAGATTTCATAGAGCAAGGGGTCTGGAATGGATATTACATGATTGCTCACTTTCTGAAACTTTGCTGATCTGTACCTTATGGTTTGTGGACTCTTCTCTAAGTATATTACACTGAACACATTTAAAAATCATATATTATACAGAGGCAAGAAATCTCCAACTCAGTAAGTCAGGTATAGGACAGAAAATATTCTTTCATTTGCAGGCAAGGAAAACTGTCTATACACTCACTGGAAGACAAAATATTACAAGTTTTATATTTTAATTAAGAAATAATTGCACCCACCTGAAAATTGAAGGAATAAGAAGGACTCACAACAATTAGATCAAATAGGCAATAAATGATAAATTATAGATTGTACAAGAATGAGAACCAATACACTTAATATTAAATCTATGAAATGTATGTGAAGAAGTATTCAGAGGTAAATAGATGCCTTTTAATATTTTTTAAAATTTTACTGAATTTATTTACAATGTTGTGTTTAATTTCTGCTGTACAGCAAAATTCGGTTGTGACTTGGTTATCATTTAAAAAGTGAAAATAAAATAAAAATTAATTTTTTAATTTTAAAAAGAAAATAGGGGAGTTCCCTGGTGGCCTAGTGGTTAGGATTCTGGGTTTTCACTGCCGTGACCTAGGTTCAATCCCTGGTCGGGGAACTGAGATCGTGCAAGCCACATGGTGCAGCCAAATAAAAATAAATAAATAAATTAAATTAAAAAATAAAATAAAATAGCAAAATTTTGGAAAGGAAACATTAAATCAGAAGGGCCACTGTTGGACTTGGTGGGATAACAAAAGCACATTCGGAAAATGAGGCAGTATGATATATGTTATAAACTTGGGCTGTAGAATCAGGTGGCCTGAATCCAGATTTCAATGCTATCACATTCACAGCACTATGAGTTGGGCAGGTTATTGAACTTCTCGGAAATTTAATTTTCTGCTCTGAAAAAATATCAGGTTACCAAACATTTTCTCTAAAGGGCCAGATAGTAAATATTTTAGACTTTGAGGGCTGCATATAGTCTCTGTCTCTGTCTCAACCACTCCTCTCTGCCATTGCAGCACAAAAGCAGGATAGGCAATATGTAATAATGAGTGTAGCCATGTTGTACGTGTCTCACTAAAACCTTATTTACAAAAACAGGCAACTTGAGGCCAGATTTAGTCCCGGAAAAACCCAAACATTTTGGCCAACCCAATATAATAAAATCTGTGAAGTACTCTACAGAGAAAATTACAGTAGTGTAGAAAATACACAGATATATGTGCTTTTATATATACATATATATATATATATCTCACAGTGTGTGTGTATATCAACATTGCATTGCATTCTCAGTCTAAATCCCACTTGATCGTGGAATATAATCCTTTTTATATGTTGCTGGATTCAGTTTGCTACCATTTTGTTGAGGTTTTTTGCATTAATATTCACAAAGAATGTTGGTCTGTAGTTTTCTTATTATGTATTTGTCTGGTTTGGGTATCAGGGTAATACTAGGCTTATAAAATGTGTGGGGAAGTGTTCCCTCATCTTCTATTTTTTAGAAGTTTAAGAAGGATTGGTGTTAATTCTCCTTGAAACATTTGGTAGAATTCAGCCCCATGAAGCCCTATGGGCCTGGTTTATTCACTGTGGGAAATTATTTGAATTATGAAATTCAATCTATTTACTTTTTATAGGTCTATTTAGATCTCCTATTTCTTCTTGAATCGGTTTTCATATTTTGTGTCTTTCTAGGAATGTTTCCATCTCATCTTGGCTATCTAATTTGCTGGCATACAATTGTTCATAGTACTCCTTTATAATCTTTTTTTATTTCTGTCAGATCAGTAGTGATGGGCCCTCTTCCATTCCTGATTTTAGTAATTTGAGTCTTCTTACATTTTCCTTGGTCTACTTATCTAAATGTTTGTCAATTTTATTGATGTTTTCAGAGAACCAGCTTCTTTGAATAGTCCCCTCCCCTCCCCTGAGCTCCAAATCTCTACAACATGGAGCTGGAGAAGAAATGCTGACAGCCTGCCTCCCCTGGAGAGAAATATTAGCCCTGGCCTGGAAGCTGGGGGTACAGGGACCCCACTGGTCCTGAGCTGCAGCTGGGAGAATTTCAGCTTCCAACATGATGAGCTGGGGGTTAGATAAGGGAGCATTTCACTGTTCTTACTGAGGTTTAGTAGATTTTTTTAAAAAAGTTTTCCCTATTTGTTGAATACTCTCTGAATTTCCAGAGACCTTAAATGGCTGTGTCCTTTTGATACCCAGATGAATCTCTTCCATTTTAAATGAGCCCCCTTTCTTGTACTGGTCCTCCCTGAACTTGTCCAGCTCTCTGTACTCTTATTTGCCTCCAGTGTGTCATGGAGGCATGGGCCAGGAGAGCCCCTGGCTTGTTCCTGCCAGCTTGATTTTGGTTCCAATTTGGTTCCCTTTCCTTCTGTCTTCACTAGGCTGTGTGTCTTTCACTTCCATTCTTCTTGCTGCTGCTGCCCATGTACTTTCTAAGGTGGCATCTGCCATGCTTCAGAAGGCACCCACTGGGCATGACAAGCCAGTTGGGGAGGGAGTGATGTAAGGTTCAACTTCTTGCCAGCTAAGGACATATAAAAGAAGTCCAGTTACCATATACTTAATCACCACTGTTTCAAAAAAAGATGGGTATTTATTATCAGGAAAGTAGGAAAATTCAAAATCTTGCAGTAAAACATTTTGAATACATTTTACTAATGAAAAAGTCTTCACATTGTCCTGTGGTACACAGTCACACAGCAAGCACTGGACCATGGGCAGGCATTTTGGAAGCACTCACCTAAAGAACACATCTGACTGAACCCTTAACTCCTACCCTCACCCCATTCCACTCCAGCAACTGCACCACAACTCTCCTAATTAACAGAAATAGTGACTAGAACAATGACAGAGACGATCTTGTGGCACGTGTTCCTCCACTCTGAGAGCAAGTTTTTAATCAGCTCCCTTTGGGAACAGATGTCCTACCAGCCTTCAAAATTACCCAGTCTTTAATTTCTGGCATTTGCTTCTTTTTGTTTATGGAAAATCAGAGTAACTTGCTTCTTTCAAGTCTCACTCTTTATGATTCTGCAAAGAAATTTGTTTTTTGTTTAACAAATATTTAAATGACCACCATAAGCCAAACAGGTGCTGCTGTTACAAACAGTATGTTTGTTATTCCATCTAAAAATTCCTCAGGCCTAGGGGATGGATTGCGTCTCGGCCAAGGGGCTTTGATCCTTGAAAACTGCTAGGTGTTCTTTAACCTTTGTCTCCTTAAGCCTGGGCTGCAAATCCCTCTTCACTGTGTGGTATGGTTGAGTGTAGCCCTTCTTGGATTAGATGTCTCCTGAAGTCTCTGTTGTGTGTAACAAATGAACACCCAATCCCCTTGTGACATGACCCATCCTCGGAATTTGACCACTGCCCACTTTCTGCATATCATGGGCGAGCTGTCAGCCCATCCAGGCCATACCTGGGTCCATTATAAGCATGCTGCCGCAGGAAGAGTGAGATGTGGCTTCAAAATATCCCATCCTCCATTAAATTGCTATGATCTAGCATTTCAGGAAAGAAAAACAGTGTGACCTACTCCAGAAGGCTGGGTTGGGCTGGTACATGTGCTTTCTCTAACAAGCAACTCCTTTGGCTGCACAGGAAGCAACCGACTCGCTCCAGAGTCCCAAAGCATTGCACAGTGCTTGGTGTTGAAGAGTTTTGAGGAAATCTTTGACGGTAATAACGGTAACAATTGAGGTGAACTATTAATAGCAACAGCCATCTTTCATGTACAAGTGTATCATTATTTACAAAGCGCCATAGGATATCTTATCTCACTTGGTAATCACCCCTGTAATGTGAGGTAAGCAGGACAAGAATTACTATTCCCACTTATCATAGGAGGAAACTGAGGCCCAGGGAGGCAAAAGGCTTGTTTAGGATCACAAAACTAGTAAGTAGAAGGGCTGGAAGAAGAATCTAGGATTTTTGACCTCTGAGCCAGAGTTCAGAGGGAGAAAGTCTTCCTGTTGTTACTGAACTCAGGTCCAGCCACTCGTCACTGGAAAATCAATACCTGAGAGGCAGTTGTTGGTAGAAAAGAAAGTTGCTTTTAATCAGAATGCCAGCAATCTGGGGAGGAGGCGGACTCGTGTCCCCCCAAAACCAACTCTGAAGATTCTGCTCAACCAAGGAAGTTTTTAAAGGGAAACAGGGAAGTAATCTTAGTTAATCATTGGGATAGGAGGTCAGTCGTTGCCATCCCCCACTGCGTGCAGGCTTGTCAGCTCCTCATGATTTTTCTTTGGATGCTATCTTGTTCACACAATTTGTTCACACAGTTTGTTTGAGAGATTACTGAAGGGGAAGCTAGGGAAGAAATCTGGTCATCTCATCTGTTAATTACTTATTCTTCATTTCTACTTCTTTGAGCTAAGGAAAGAACCAACAGGTTAAGCAAGGTATTGTGTGATCAAAAGATTTGAGGGTAAGCTGTGACAAAGTGAGAGAGTGGCATGGACATATATACACTACTAAATGTAAGATAGATAGCTAGTGGGAAGCAGCCGCATAGCACAGGGAGATCAGCTCGGTGCTTTGTGACCACCTAGAGGGGTGGGATAGGGAGAGTGGGAGGGAGGGAGATACAAGAGGGAAGAGATATGGGAACATATGTATATGTATAGCTTATTCACTTTGTTATAAAGCAGAAACTAACACACCATTGTAAAGCAATTATACTCCAATAAAGAGGTTAAAAAAATAAAAATATAGGCTCAGACAAATCCCACAATAAAAAAAAAGAAATACATCTACATGTGGAACAACTCCTACAGAACACCTACTGAATACTGGCAGAAGACCTCAGACTTCCCAAAGGGCAAGAAACCCCCCACGTACCTGGGTAGGGGAAAAAAAAAAAAAAGATTTGAAAAGTGTGCTAGGGCCAGAGAGGACACCTGATTTAAATGTTACAATGCAGCTTTGCTTAACAAGAAAAGGGGTTTCCTTCTGAGGGTAGTTTCCTACAAAGAGCTGCTTACATTGTGATCGGCAGCCTTCTGGCTGAAATGGAACTACAAGAGCCCTGAGTACCTAGGGTGCCTGGGTAATGTAGGGGTAAATACAAATAGTTGCTCTTGGGTTATCTACCTCCAGGATTGACATTTTTTCCTGAATTGCAAGTACAGCAGAAAATAAAACTAAACACAGTTGCTGACTTCCTAATGCAGGAAAATAAATAAGCACAACTTGATGATGGGGGAATTAATTTGTCCACTAGTTTGCTTCTTTCCACTGGATGATCTAAACACATTTAGAACAGGGCTGCATTGCAGGTACTTTCTAATTGAGGCTGTTGATAATGTAGTCCACAGTTGGGAACCCAAACCACTTGGTGAAAAGATGAGCCCAATATTTTCATCCCTGTATGATGAAAATCTTCTTTTTACCCTCCAGAAATTGGTAGTGGAGCTTCTTCGAGGTGGCAGTTTCAAACCCTGGACCAAGTCAGCTGGATTTCCACAAAAATGGAAATCTTAAATCCTTGTTAGAAAAGGTTCTGGAAGACTGGGGAGTCCTGACTAAAAAGGTACACATTGCTTGTAGAGGATTAAAGATGATGTTACAAAAGCCAAGTGCCATATGGACAGAGCAGCATGTGTCCAAAGGTATCTGTGCCTAAGTGGCTAAAAGTTCCACCTTAGGCAGGATGGCTGTTCCTGGTGGGAACTGGGGTCTGAGAACAGACATATCATGCTTGGTGATGAATAGGACTCCTTCCCAATGGCATACCTATATTCTTGGAAAGGTGGGGATAGGCAAAAAGCAGGCAGAAGCTGGGCAGGGCGAGGCGGACATGTTTCAGGTTGGCTGGCATCAGGGGCTCAAGGGATGCTTATTGATAAAGTTATAAGGAAGGAGCTCCAATATCTTCCTCAAGGAATGAGCTGACTTTGGCCAAGAGATGACTGCACACTGGGCCAAAGGCCCAGGATCTGGGAGATAACCGAGAAAATTGGAATTGTAAGTGCCCTTCAAGCTCTAAGATATAATAGATGGTATAAAGTTTAAAGAATTTGAGGCTAAAAGCAAGCTAAATAAAGGTCTGGAGAAGAGCCTGAGCAAACAGAATTACAGCCTGTCCTAAAAAGACATTGCCTAGCACCACCCTCTTTTTGGACAGATAGGGCCTGGAAGCCAAGAGAGGGGCAAGGGACATACTGAAGTCTCACAACCACTGAATGGCAGAACCAGGGCTGAAATCAATTTATTCTGCTTCTTGGACCACCACTTGGAGCACAGGTTCAAATATTCTCAGGATAAATAGGGCTCAATTAGTCAAAGACTAAAAAGAAGTCTCGGGGAGTAAACATGGAGAATTATTTGGCCTGGCTCAAACAGGACAGTGTATGAATACCAGGAAGAGTGGTGGGCAGGAGCCTAGGCACGCCATAATTTAAAGGGCAGGTCAGTTCTGAGGGTTGTCTTTTCATCTTGTTTATGGTTTCCTTTGCTGTGCAAAAGCTTTTAAGTTTAATTAGATCACATTTGTTTATCTTTGTTATTATTTTCATTACTCTTGGAGGTGGGTCAAAACAACAGCCAGGACATGGAAGCAACCTAAATATCCATCAACAGAGGAATGGATAAAGAAGATGTGGTACATATATACAATGGAATATGACTCAGCCATAAAAAGGAACGAAATTGGGTCATTTGTAGAGACATGGATGGACCTAGAGTCTGTCATACGGAGTGAAGGAAGCCAGAAAGAGAAAAACAAATCATATATTAATGCATATATGTGGAATCTAGAAAAATGGTACAGATGAACCTATTTCCAGGTCAGGAATAGAGACGGAGACGTAGAGAAGGGACATGTGGACACAGTGGGGGAAGGGGAGGGTGGGACGAATTGGGAGATTAGGACTGACATATATACACTACGAAGCATAAAATAGATGGCTAGTGGGAACCTACTATAAAGCACAGGAAGCTCAGCTTGGTGCTCTGTGATGACCTAGATGGGTGGGGTGGGAGGAAGGTCCAAGAGGGAGGGGATATAGGTAGACATATAGCTGATTCACTTCATTGTACAGCAGAAACTAACACAACACTGTAAAGCAATTATACTCCAATAAAAAAATAAAATAAAATAAAAGCAAAGAGGAAAAATAAATAAATAAATAAATAAATAAAGGGCAGGCCAAGGAAGAGTTCACTAGACCATACAGTCCTCAGGGCACAAGTTGGCTCTTACTTAATATTGCATCCTCAACACCTAGTATGACACCTTGCACGTAGTAGGTTCTCAAGAAATAGTTATTGGATGGACAAAGAGGAGTCCACACGAAGACTGGGAAAAAGACACAGAAATGTGAAGAGAATCAGGATGGTGCAGTGTCCCAGAACTTAAGAGAGTGGAGGGCATCAAAAAGGAGGCAGAGGTCAACTGTCAAATGCAACTGAGGGCCAAATCAGGACAGGAACATGTTGCATACACCAGTGATATACTTCCAAGCTGATAGGCTCCCAAATCTTGATCTCTAGTCCAGACCTTTCCCCCTGAGCCCCAAGCCTGAACATCCAAGTCACTGCTGACCATCTCTACCTTGACATCCATACACAGATAGAACTTGTTCTGCCATGTCCTATGTCCCCAGATGAACATAGTATCCTTCCTCCAATTCTTGGCCTTCCTCTTCTGCTCTCTATTTTGTAAATGGCAATACTGACTGGTTAACAAACTAGAAACCTAGGAGTCATTCTAGACTCATCGCACTCCCACTGCCACATGATTAATCAATCACCATGCACTGTTTATTCTACCTCCTTAGAGCTCTCAAATCTGTCCACTCTGATCCAATTCTTCTGTCAATACCCTGGCCCAGTACACCTGTATCTTTCAGTGGAAAATTGAAATAACTTAGAGAACTGGTCTACTCACATCTGCCCTTGCTCCCTCACAAACTTTTACCCATAAAACACCTGGAGGGATTTTTTTCCAGTTTATAATTTTTAAAATGAAAAACTTTCTAATTTACATTCAGAAAAATCCATTCTTCTGGTGTACAGTTTGATGAGTTTGACAGCCACAAGCACAGAGTCATGCCACACTACCACAGTCAAGACACAGAACAGTTCCATAACTACCCCCCAAAAGCTCTCTTATGCTACCCCATCATAATGAAAGCTCCTGTCCCACCCACATAACCCCTGGCAACCACTGACCTGTTCTCCATCCCTCTTGTTTTGCCATTTCCAGGATGTCATAGGAATGAAGTCTTAGAGCATGTAGCCTTTTCACACAGGCTTCTTTCACCCAGCATAATGCATTTGAGATTCACCCATGTTGTTGTGACTGTCAGTCGTTTGTTCTTTTTATTACTAAGTAGTATTCCACTGAATGGATGTGTCACAGTTTATTTATCCATTCCCCAGTTGAGGGATGTTTGAGTGTTTCTGGTTTTTGTTTGACAATTATGAATAAAGTTGCTATAAACATTCATGTACAGGTTTTTGTATGAACATGGGTTTTCATTTCACTTGGGTAAATACCTAGGAGTAAGGTTGCTGGGTCATATGAGAAGAGTATGTTTAACTTTAAAAAAAAAAAAACTGCCAAAATGTCTTCCAAAGTAGCAGTACCATTTTGCCTTCCCACTAGCATTGTATGAGGCTTCTAGTAGTCTTACAACTTCACCAGCACTTGGGTTGTCCGTTTTTTCTTTCTTATATATTTTTGAATGCTGGTCATTCTAATAGATGTGTAGTGGTTCTAACTGTGGCTTTAAATTGCATTTCCAAACCAACTAATGATGCTGAGCACCTTTTCATGTACTTATTTGTCTATATCTCCTTTGGTGGCATGTCTCTTCAAATCTTTCCCCCATTTTTATTGGGTTGTTTGATCTTACTTTTGACTTTTGAGAGTTCTTGTTAAATTCTAGATACAAGTCCTTTGTCAGATATGTGATTAGCAAATATTTTCTGCCAGCCTGTGGCTTATATTTTCATTCTTTTTACAGTGTCTTTTGCAGAGGAAATGTTTTTAATTTATATAAAGTACAATTTATTATTTTTTATTTTATGGATCATGCTTTTGGTATTGTATCTAAAAACTTTTTGTCTAACCTAAGGTCACACAGATTTTTTTTCTTATTTTCATCTAGAAGTCCTATAGTTTAAAACTTTTCATTTAGATATATGATCCATTTGGAGCTAATTTATGTATAAGATTTGTGGTATAAATCAAGGTTTAAGGGTTTTTTTTTTCTTTACATGGGTATGCAATTGTACACCACCATTTTTTGAAAAAGCTATTCTTTCTCTATTGAATTACCATTGCAGTTTTTGTCAAAAATCAATTGGCCATATTTGTGTAGGTCAATTTCTAACTTCTAAAGTCTTTTCCCATTGATCTGTGTATCTGTCTCCCCACCAGTATCACACTGGTTTGTTTACTGTAACTTACTCTTAAAATCAGGTAGTGTGAGTCCTCCAACTTTGTTCTTTTCCAAAATTTTTTCTCTTCTATTTCAAAAGCCTTTCCATATAAATTTTAGAAAAAGTTTGTTTATGTCTACAAAAAAAAACTGCTGTGATTTTTCATGGGGACATCACCCATATATCAATTTGTAAATAACTGACATTTTAACAGTATTGAGTCTTCCAATTTATGAACACATTATGACTTTCTATTTATTTAGATCTTTTTTTTTCACAAGTATTTTGTAGTTTTCAGCATACAGATCCTGCACATAATTTTTTAGATTTATACCTAAATATTCCATTATTTTGGGCTACTGTAAAGGATGGTTCTTCTTTATATTATGCTAAGTGAAATAAGCCAGTCACAGAAGAACAAATACTGCATGATTCCATTTGTGTGAAATATTTAGAATAGCCAAGCTCAAAGAAGCAGAGACTAGAATGGTGGTTGTCAGGAGCTGGGGGAAGAGTAAATGGGGAGTTTTTATTCAATGAGTTACAAAGTTTCAATTATTCAAGATGAATACATTCTAGAGCTCTGCTATACAACATTGTGCCTATCGTTAACAATACCCTACTGTACACTCAAAAGATTGTGAGGGTAGATATGTTGTGTTTTTACCACACACATAGAAAAAAACACAAAAAACAAAAATGAAAGAACACAGAGAAGCTTTGTTAAGTGTTGAATGTATCTATTACTTTGATTATGTTGATGGTATCCTGGGTGTATGCATATGTCCGAATTCATCAAATGGTATATATTAAACACATGCAGGCAAAATCAGACATATAGATCAATGGAACAGAATAGAGCCCAGCAATAAACCCACACACCTACAGTCAATTAATCTACAACAAAGGAGGTAAGAATATACAACAGAGAAAAGACAGTCTCTTCAGCAAGTGGTGTTGGGAAAGCTGGACAGCCACATGTAAATCAATGAACTTAGAACACTCCCTCACACCATACACAAAAATAAACTTGAAATGGTTTAAAGGCCTAAATATAAGTCATGACACCATAAAACTCCTAGAAGAGAATGTAGGCAAAACATTCTCAGACATAAATTGTAGCAGTTTTTTCTTCCATCAGTCTCCCAAGGCAAAATAAATAAAAGCAAAAATAAACAAATGGGACATAATCAAACTTGAAAACTTTGGCACAGCAAAGGAAACCATCAACAAAATGAAACTCCAATACAATTTAAAAAAAAAAAAAGACAATAGACAGGATGGGAGAAAGAATTTGTAAATGACGCAACTGACAAGGGATTAATTTCCAATATGTACTAACAGCTCATACAGCTCAATATAAAAAAAAACCCTAAGTTTGTTTCTTATGATGTCTGTGAGTCTGTGAACTTATTTACAAAATGAAAATAGACTCACAGACATAGAAAACAAACTTATGGTTACCAGAGGGGATGGGGGGGGGAGGAGATAAATTAGGAGTTTGGGATTAGCATACACACACTACTATATATAAAATAAACAACAAGGACCTGCTGTATAGCACAAGGAACTATATTCAATACCTTGTAATAACCTATAATGGAAAAGAATCTGAAAAGGAATATATATGTATATATTGTGTGTGTATATATATATATAACTGAATTACTTTACTGTACACCTGAAACTAACACATTATAAATCAACTATACTTCAATTTAAAAAATGGTTACAAACAAATAAATGAAACAAACCAGCAACAACAAAAAAGAATGCATATAAAAAAAAGATAAAATACCTTGTGAGTTCATCCTATTTCTATTTCAGTTCAGGACTACAGGGATTTTACTCAACAACTTCTGTGTGATATATGTATCTCCATGTCAAGAATCCTGATTTTCAAGGACACAGGGGAGGAGAGAAATAAAGTATTCCAGAATTACTCATTTGTTTTATCCCATATTACACATACAGCATCTATATATAAAATGCTATCACAACTGGTTATGATCACTGAAAACATTACAAAAAATTTTGCATATGCTAAAAAACAAAAACAAAAAAACAACAACCCAATCAAAAAATGGGCAGAAGACCTAAATAGACATTTCTCCAAAGAAGACATACAGATGACCAACAGGCACATGAAAAGCTGCTCAACATTGCTAATTATTAGAGAAATGCAAATAAAAATCACAATGAGCTATCACCTCATACTGGTCAGAGTGGCCATCATCAAAAATCTACAAATAAATGCTGGAGAGGGTGTGGGGAAAAGGGAGCCCTTCTACACTGTTGGTGGGAATGTAAACTGCTGCAACAACCATGGAAAACAGTATGGAGGTTCTTTCAAAAACTAAAAATAGAGCTACCATATGATCCAGCAATCCCACTCCTGGGCATATACCCTGAGAAAACCATAATTCAAAAAGAGTCATGTACCACAATGTTCATTGCAGCTCTATTTACAATAGCCAGGACATGGAAGCAGCCTAAGTGTCCATCCACAGATGAATAAAGAACATGTGGTATGTATTTATATACAATGGAATATTACTCAGCCATAAAAAAGAAAAGTTTTGGCAGCAGCACCATGTTCCTTATCAGGACCTCCTGTTGTGAGACAGCTCATGCAAGTGGCTATCATCCTGCCTGGCCAAAGAAGGTGGTGTCATTCGGTCAACGGTTCCCTGACAACTGGAACAGGATGGCTAGAATGCACTGGAGTTGGGTATTTCCTTTTTCCCACATGGAAAGCTAGAGCTTACTGGAGTTGGGTATTTTCCTTCCCCTAGGTCAGTTGGGCTCTGGTTAACTAGGTTCTGCTGAGAGCAGGCCTTGTTAAGAACAGAGTACTCTGGTGTATTTTAAAATGGTTCCTTTTCCCCTCCCCCTACCAGAAGCACAAGGGAATTTCTCTCTGATATTTACTGTGGAACTGATTGAGGTCCTGGAGGTAGATCTCACATTATTGCGCTCCCTCCCCCGCCCCTCCGCCCTGTGACTGGGTCTCCCTGGAGTTAATTCTTAGAGTTGCCTGAACTGAGCCTCCAGCAATGCAGCAATTACAGTTCTATCTTTCCTACCCTGCATTGGTTCCCATGGCAGTTTCAGTTACTGGTTCTCTCTCCTAGTAAGCTGAAACTCCCTGTATTTGCCTGTCTGTCTCTCCAATCTTAGGGACAGTGGTTTGCCCTGGATTCTCTCCTCTCTTAAGAATCCAAGAAGGATTGACTTTTCAGTTTGTTCAGCTTTTTACTTGCTAGGACAAAGTGGTGACTTCCAAGATCCTTACATGTCAACCAGAAACCTGAAGTCCAACTTTTATTTTTTTAATGGTGGCTCTAGAGATTATAATGTATACATGTAATCTTTTATAGTGTGCTTAAAGTTAGTGTCACATGACTTCAAGTAAAATGTAGAAGCCACACAATTGTATAGGCCTCTTTGTACTTTCTAATGGTGTAGTTATTATATGGATTGTATTATATGAATTGTATACATTGAAATCCTCCAGATATAATTTTTGCTTCAACTGACATTCATATTTTAAAGAGCTTCATCTTAAGAAATCCCTCCAAGCATGTCATTTAGAGCAGGTCTGTGGGCAATGAACTGTCTTAGTTTTCCTTCATCTGTTAATGCCTTTATTTCACATTCATTATCGGAGAATATTTCCACTGGGGATAGCATTTACGGTTGACCATTCTTTTATATCAGCTATTTAAAGATTTTGCTCCACTCTATATCTTGGCCTCCATGGTTCCTGATGAGAAATTCGCAGTCATTCAAATGATTGTTTCCCTATAAGTAATATGTCACTTTTCTCAGGCTATTTTCAAGATTTTTTCTTTGCCTTTAATTTTTTTTCAGTTTGATTACAATTTGTTTAGGCACAGTTTTCTTTGGGTTTATATTGTTTGGGATTCACTGAGCTTCTTGAATCTGTAAATGTATGTTTTCACAAAATTTGGGAAGTTTTCAGTCATTATTTCTTCAATAGTGTACCATATTAATGTAAGATGTTAATAGTATGGGAAACTGGGGGGCAAGGAGGGGAGTATGTGGGATACCTATGTACTATGTATCCAATTTTCTATAAATCCAAAACTGTTATAAAAAAATAAAGTCTAATAATTAAAAAACTAAACATGCAACTATCACACAACCCAGCAGTTAGATTCCTGTGCAGTTACCTGAGAGAAATGAAAACTTTTGTTCACTCCAAAACCTGTATATGAATGTTCATAGCAGCTTTTTTTTTTTAAATTTTTTTTTTTTTTGGCCATGCCATGCGGCTTGCAAGATATTAGTTTCCCAACCAGGGATCAAACCCGGCCCTGGCAATGAAAGCCCCGAATTCCAACCACTGGACCACCAGGGAATTCCCATAGCAGCTTCATTCACCATAACCAAACACTTGAAACATCCCAGATGTCCTTCAATGAGGTAATGGCAAGCAAACTGTGATATATCCATGCCATGGAATACTACTCAACAATAAAAAATGAACTGTTGATACACACAACAACCTGGATGAATCTTCAGACAATTATGCTAAGTGAAAAAAAATCCCCAATGCTTACATACTGTATTATTCCATTTATATAGTATTCTTGAAATGATGAAATTATAAATTGGAGAACAGATTCATGGTTGCCAGGGGTTAAGGAGGAGGAAGTGGGTATAGGAGATGTATTGGTTAGCTCAAAATACCACAGACTAGATGGCTTAACAGAAATTTATTTCTCATAGCTCTGGAGGCTAGGAAATTCAAATTCATGGTGCCAGCAGATTTGGCTCATGGTGAGGGTCCTCTTCCAGGTTTGAAGACAGATGCCTTCTTGCTGTATTCTCACATGGCAGACAGAGCAAGCTTGGGTCTCCTCATCCTCTTATAAAGGTACCAATTCCATTATGAGGTCTTCACCCCATGACCTGATCCAAACTCAATTACCTCCCAAAGGCCCCACCTCCAAATACCATCACATTGGGGATTTAAGTCTTCAATATGTGAATTTTAGGGGGACACAAAACTCCAATTCGTAACAGGAGAGAAGTGAATGTCTATAAAATGGCAACATGAGGTTTCATTTGGAGGAAATGTTCTGTATCTTAACTGCATCAACGTCAAAATCCTGCTTGTGACATTGTACTATAGTTTTAGAAGGAAGATGCTACCATTGTGGAAAATTGGCTAAAGGGTACATAAGATCTATCTATATTATTTCTAACAACTGCATGTGAACTTATAATTATCTACAAATAAAAAGTTTAATTAAAAAATTGTCTGCATCGTGTTTGGTAATTGCAATCACTGTTGCTTTTGTTGTGGTCATCCATGTACAATGCTTGGTGTCAGTCTATTTATCTCTTGTGAAAATAAAATACAGTGTGTGTGTGTGAAAAAAAAATTGTCTGCAGACTACGGCCCCCTTTATTGCCTGCACCAGGGAGGAATCATTCCCACTGCCCCACCCTTGGTAGCCAACTGTTCCATCCCAAGTATTCTTAACAAGTGGCCTAATCAGTGTTGGGTTTGTAGCCTCCAAACACTATTCGTTTCTTGGGGGTGTTGTCAATGACTTTTAGTAGGGTGGGGCTTTTGGTCCTTTTGGAGGCCTTTAGCTGCTTACAGCACAGGGTAGGATGCAACAAACACCACTAAGTGGTAGGTGGCCTAGAGGTGAGTATTTGATGTATCTTTCTGCCTTTGGGGGTTGGGGGGTGGTACACTTCACCTAACATAGGTTCTTGCAATCTCCACCATGATGTGGTGTGGCTACCGTCCAACCCCTTGCAAGCACATGCAGAAACACCAGGCCATAGCCCCTTGCCTGGGGGATAGTGTTGAGAAATTTGTCTTAAGTGCTCAGACCTCACCTGGTTCTTATTCTCAATTTCTGGCTAATTGTAGACCTTCTGGTCTATCCCCCAACCTCACAGAACCCCACCTCTCTCTCACACACTTACCTCTTCCCTTCTTCCCTCCCAACCATCAGAGAACTTAGAGACACACACAGATTTTCACAACAGGTTTTTATTTTATTCATCACCATGGGTGTACCCTGTTAGTGCATAGTTTGGTCTCTTAGTAGTTAGCCATTTCTCATTGGCTAGATGTTAGAGACTTCTCAGGTATTTCTGAGGTCTCTGGGCTCACTTCTAAATTCTGGCTGCCCTGGTCATCACTGGAAATGGTGGGCTTCTCCACACTCTCTTGATTTTACTCTGGCTGTTTGATTTTGATTCAGTGTCTCATTCACCCTGTGATAATGGCCGAATAGTGTTCAGTGTCTCATTCACCCTGTGATAATGGCCGAATAGTCTAGCTTTCTTAGACTTAATTGAAGGAGTGTGAGTTTTCAGAGAGGCTTTTCTTCTTGAACTCCATTGAAGGCATCTTTTTACCTGCATGATTCTCTTGGCCGCATGGGAAGACAACAGGGTGAGCACAGAGGGGCACTGGTTTGGGGGAAGAGTGTGGGAGATGGACAGGAACAGGGGCTTCAGGACAAGGGGTGTGGGCTGAGGTTGTGGTGTGTGCCAGGCAAGGACAGGGGAGGAGTCTTGTGGGAGTGTTAATGGGGAAGAGGAAGAGGAGCTTGGGTGGTTCACCTCACCTTGACACTGCCTCTGGACCTGCATTGACAGGAAATCCTCCTCTTCTTCCTCCCATTGGTGCTTGAGATAGGTTTTTCCATAAATGTGTTAGGAATTCATGATTTCCTGGTCACCCTCGCCATGTCAGTGCTTCCCAGTGGTCTACCCCAGGCCTCCTGTCCTACCTATATATACCCCTCTCCAGGACAATGAAGGGCCAGACCCTTAGCCTTTGTTTGGTCAGCAAGGCTTTCTCCCAGCCAATGGTAGCACTGGAAGGCTTAGATATCACAAACCACCATCCTGACACATCCATGCAGAAGGGGAGATGCTGGCAAGGCCAAAACTATCTGGTAGGAGAAGGGTCATTTTTAGCACCCCTAAATTGCCTTCCAAACTGACCTGTCACCCTCCTCATCTCCTCATGCCAAGTCTGGTGGGTCACATGGCAGGGAGAGGGTGTATACTCCAAACCTCGCCCCAGAACTACCCTATTCAGTGGTACACTCTGTTTCCTCTTACCCTTCACCATTACCAAGGTTTTTTTTTTTTTTTTTTTTTTTTTTTTTTATGTCTTACCTTCAATCCATCCAGGGCAATGTGGCCATATTTAAGTCTGTGGAGATGTGAATCATCTCATTTCCTTCCTACAAAGACCATTCACTTCTTGGCTACTACCAAAGAACTTTTTCATCCTACCTCCTTTTTCCAGTGTCTACATAACTCAGTTTTCTGTTTTCCAGTCTGAAATCACTGCCTTCAGTCTACCAAGTCTTCAGTGAATAAACTTGCTCTGCTGGGTATTCTGGTTTTGTTTCAAATGCAGGGGGTCTTGCTCATCGCAGTAGGTGTACTACCCAGGCTTAGGTTTTAAAAGTGTAGGGAGGATGACACTGATACATACACTCTGCAAGTTGTGCTGGATGTTTGCATGCAAAAATCTACAACTTAAAAGTGACGAATGCACGCAGGAAGGGGCTTGGCTTAACCAGAGGAATGTGTTACTTATGTTAAAAAGGTTTTCTCAACATGTATCATCACACACAAGACACTTTTATTATTTTATTTTACTGCTGGCACTGATAGCATCCTAACTCTTTTCCTTCTCCTGAGGCCTTCTGGAGAAATAGACCTTACCTTCCTGGTGGGACACTGGTGGAATTCTTTTTTTATGAACAGCTGTAACAAGCTTCCAGCTTCTTGGTGGAGACACTTTGTGATCAATTTCAGTCCATTTACTTCCCTAGGGAGAGGGTCTCTCATTTGAGTTTTGCCCCTGTAGGAAAGGAATGATGGAGTGAGCCATAGGTCAGAGTGGCTATATTAATATCAGAAAAAGGAGATTTCAGAGGAAAGAATATTATCAAAGCTAAAGATGCCATTTCATAACAATAAAGCTGTCAATTAATCAAGAGAAGAAAAAAAATCCTTAACATTTTACTCCTAATAGCAGAGCTTCAAACTACATGAAAGAGAAACTGATAGAAGTGCAGGGAGAAACAGACAAGTCCACAATCATAGAGATTTCAATACCCTTCTTTTAATAAGTGAAAAAACAAGTAGACAGAAAATCAGTAAATATATAGAAAATATGAACTTTACTATCAATTAAATTAATCTAATTGACATTTACAGAATAATCCCAATAACATGAGAATTCACATTCCTTTCAAGTGCACATGGGATATTTACCAAGATAGATATAATATTCTAGTCATAAAGCAACTCTCCATAAATTTAGAAGGATTCAAGTCATGCAAAGTTTATTCTCTGACCACAAAGGAATTAAATTTGAAGTCAGTAAGAAAAACAAGTCTGGAAAATCCCCAAATATTTGGAAACTAAATAATGCACTCATAAAATAACTCTTGGGTCAAAGAAGAAATTAAAGGGAAATTGGAATATAATTTAAACAGAACAAAAATGAAAACACAACATAATAGAAGTTATGCGATGCCACTGAAGTAGTACGTACAGGGAAATTGATATTGCTAAATGCCTGTATTTGAAAAGAAGAAATGCCTCAAATCAATGACCTTAGCTTCTCTCTTAATAACCTATAAAAAGGAAAGCACATTAAACCCAAAAAAGTAGATGAAAGAAAATAATAAAGGCCAAATAATATCAATAAAATAGAAAATAAAAAATAGAAAAACAATAGAAAAAAACCAATGAGACCAAAAGGGGATTCTTTGAGAACAATGATAAAATTTATAAGCCTAGCCAGACAAATGAGAACAAAAGCAGAAAAGAGACAAAAAAACTGATATCACTAACAAGAAAGGTGACATGACAACAGATTCTACACATAAAAATTTTTTTAAATATCAATAGTATGAACAATGTATGCCAATAAATGTGACAACTTAAATGAAACAGACAAATTTTCTGAAAGACACAAACTACCAAAGCTCACTCAAGAAGAAATGCTTTTCAACCACATCTGAGTTTATGTTAAGGAGGTGACTCTTAGTGGGCCCCTAGATAGTTTCAGGAAGGAGGCTGGTTGCCAGAGGAACCAGCTATGTGGTTAGGGGGCTAGAACTTTTAGCCCCACCCTCTACCTTTGGAGAGGGGTGAGCAGGCTGAAGACTGAGTAAATGAGTAAATCACCAATGACCAATGATTTAATCAATCATGCCTATGTAATGGAACCTCCATAAAAACCCCTAAACAAAGCAGTTTGGGGAGCTTCCAGGTTGGCAAACACATCAAGGTTCTGGGAGGGTGGCACACCTGGAAAGGGTATGGAGGCTCCATGCCCCTTCCCCCATACCTTGCCCTATGCAGCTCTTCCTTTTGGCCCTTTCTTTGGCTCTCTTATATGTACCCTTTATAATAAACCAGTAATACTAAGTAAAAGAAAGAGGAGGAGGAAGAGGGGAAGAAGGAAAAGAGGAGGAAAAGGAGAAGACATACATAACCAAAATAGCCCTTTATATATTAATGAATTTGAACTTGTAGTTAAAAAATATCCAAGGGAGAAAATTTCAGGCCCAGATGGATTCACTGGTGAATTAAACCAAATATTTAAAGAAGAATTAGCACCAATTCTTCACAAACGCTTCCAAAAAATAGAAGAGGAGAGAACACTTCCAAACTAATTCTCTGAGGCCAATATTACCCTGAAACCAAAGCCAAAGACATCACAGGAAAATAAAACTACATACCAATAGCCCTTTTGAATATAGGCACAAAAATCTACAACAAAATACTAGCAAACCCAGTCCAGTAGCTATAAAAAGGATGATACCCCATGACCATGTGCAATTTATCCCAGGAATTCAACACTGGTTTAACATCAAAAAATCAATCAATGTAATGTACCATATTAATTGATTAAAATTTTTAAAATGCATGATCATCTCAACAGACACAGAAAAAGCATTTGACAAAATCCAAAACTCTTTCATTATAAAAACACTCAACAAACTAGGAATAGAAGGAAAGTTCCTCAACCTGATAAAAGCAATGTACAATAAAACAACACAGCTAACATCATAATTAAGTGGAAAAGACTGAATGCTTTTTCCCTAAGATCAGGAACAAGATAAGAATACCCATTCTCACCACTTATATTCAATACGGAAATTAGGCAAGAAAAAATAATGAAAGGCATCCATATTGGAAAGGAAAAAGTAAAATTACCTTTATTAATGGATGACATGCTACTAAAACTAATAAATTAGTTTAGCAACATTGTAGATTACAAGATCAATATACAAAAATCAATTTTATTTCCATATGGTATCAATGATCAATCAGATATTAAAATAAAAATGTTTAAAATAGCAACTAAAAATAAGATAAACTAAGAGAAAATTTTAGCAAAATACGTGAAGGACCTGTGCATTGAAAATTATAAAATGTTATCGAGATGATTAAAGAAGGCTTAAATAAATGAAAACATAGAGCTCCTGTTCATTGGTCAGAAGACTCAATTTGTTAAGATGGCAGGTTTTTCCAAACTGGTCTACAAATTCACAACAATCCTAATCAATAACCCATCAGGTTTTTTGTAGAAGTTGACAATATAATTTTTAAATTCCAATGAAAAGATAAAAGACTAAATCAACTTTAGAAACGAACAAAGTTACAGGGCAAACAGTGACTGATTTTGACATTGTAAAGCTACAATAATCAAAGCAATGTGGTTTTGGCATAAAAGTAGAAAAATAGATCAATGGAACAGAAGTGGAGAGTCCAGAAATAAACTCACACATATATAAACAACTGATTTTTGACAAAAGTGCAAAGGCAATTCAGTAGAGCAAGTACAGTCTTATCAACTAATGGTGCTGGAAAAATTGAATATCAATATGTAAAAATAAACCGTCTGATCATCCATACTTCCCATCATACTCAGGCATTAACTTAAAATGGATTATAGACCTAAATGTAAAACCTAAAACTATAAAACTTCTGTAAGAAACTATAGGAGAAAACAGTTGTGACCTCAGGTTGGGCAAAGATTTTTTTAGATATGACACTGAAGTACAATCCATAAAAGAACGTATTGATAAATTGGATTTTATCAAAGTTAAATAAAAACTTCTACTCTTTGAAAGTGATAAGGGAATTAAAAGACAAGCAGCAGACAGGAAGAGAATATTTGCAAACCATATATATGATAGAGAACTTGTATCCAAATATATAACAAATCCTCACAACTCAATAACAAGAAAGCAAACAGCCCAATTTTTAAAATTGGGCAAAAGTTTTGAACAGACACTTCATCATAGAAGATATATGAATGGTTAATAAGCACACATATAAAGATGCTAAAAATAATTGGTCATTGGGGAAACGCATATGAAAACCAAAATGACATACAACTACATAGTCATTAGAATGGCTAAAATCAAAAGGCTGATCATACTACGTGTTGGCCAGGATGTGGAGGAACAGGAACTCTCACATAAAACTGTTGGAAATGTAAATGGCAGAACATTGGAGAACAGTTTGGCAATTTCTTAGAAAGTTAAAAGCATACAACTACAGTATGATTTAGCCATTTCATTCCTAGGTATTTATCAAAGAGAAATGAAGCAAATGTTCAGGTAAGGACTTGTACACAAACATTCATAGCAACTTTATTTGTAATAGCCCCAAACTGAAAACTGTACAGATGTCCATCAACAGATGATTGTATAAACAAATTGTAGTCGAGTCATAGAATCAGCATATAATACTACTGAGCAATAAAAAGAATAAACTATTGATATACTCCATGTGGATGAATCTCAAAATAATTATGCTGAGTGACAGAAGCCAGACCAAAAATTGTACATATTCAGTGGTTCCATTTACATAGTACTCTTGAAAATGCAAACTAATCTATAGAGACAGAAATCAGGTAATGGTTACCTGGGAAAGGGGGGTGGGTAAGGGTAGGAGAGAGGGATTACCAAGGGGCACAAGGAAGGTTTGGGGGTGTTGGGTAGATTCACTATCTTTCTTTCGATCATGGTTTCTTGGATGTATACACATGTCAAAACTAATCAAATCGCACACGTTAAGCATGTGTAGTTTACTGTATGTGAATTGTACCTCAACAAAACTATTAATGATATAACCACTATGATAATAATAAATGGTAACACTTACTCAAAATAGATCTCTCCTTCTGAGTCTGACCCTAACCTTAGGGCTGTGGATCCAAGTGGGATTTGTCTTACTGGCCAGCCTGATGGTGGTGATAAGAAAAAAACTTCCCTTTATTGAGTACTTTTTTTCTGGCACAGTGCTAGGTGCTTTCCGTACGTATTATCTCACTTAAGTCTCACAGCAAACTTATAAGGGGATTTAAGAAGGTAAGTGGCTCGCCTAAGATCAGATTTGAAGGAGTGAAGAGCATCAGTGTAACTCCAAAGCCCATGCTCTTTACCATGCCACAAAGGGCCTCCAGCTCTAGCCAATGCTAACAGTGTCCTCAGCATATAAACATTAGCTAAAGACGTCTCATAGGCCAATGACTTACTTGGCAGGGCCTAGAGCAGAAAATTCAATAAAGGGACAAGTTTGTGGCATCATTTTAACTAGTGCTCACTTCATAATCACACTGGAAAAATGAAGCCACTTTTGGGACTTCCCTGGCAGTCCAGTGGTTAGGAGTCCGTGCTTCCACTGCAGGGGGCATGGGTTTAATCCCTGGTCAGGGAACTAAGATCCTGGATGCTGTGTGGTATGGTCAAAAATTAAAAAAATAAAAAAAAATTTTTTTAAAGGATAACTTAAAAAAAGATGAAAAATGAAGCCACTTTGGCTTTAGAGTGTCATAATTTTGAGAATCTCACCAATTACCCTGATGTACAGAAACATCTAAAATAAAGCTATTTGGGTTCTGAATTAGATGCATTATTTTTTCACTAGTGGCTGATGAATCTTTCTAAAAATATTTCCTTCCTCCTAATCCTGCCTTAATTCCCTAAAACTCACAAAAGAAATTCCAAAACTCAACATTCATGATAAACCCAGGCTATGAACCCAGAGTTATTTCTTACTAATATTTTATACTTCATGAACACTTTATACTTTTCTAAACTCTTCCTTATAATTATCTATTTATAATTCTCACAAAAGAACAGGAATTAGAATCCCCATTTAGCCTCTTCATACCGACTAGAATGTCTACGGTCAAAAAAGACTGATAATAAAAAGTGTTGATGAGGATGTGGAGAATCGCATCCCCCATGCATTAGGGGTGGGAATGTAAAATGGTGCAGCCACTTTGGAAAAGAGCTTGTCAGTTCTTCAAAAAGTTAAACATCGCATCATTCTCAATGGTGAAAAACTGAAACCATTTCCACTAAGGTCAGGAACAAGACAAGGTTGCCCACTCTCACCACTATTATTCAACATAGCTTTGGAAGTTTTAGCCATGGTAATCAGAGAAGAAAAAGAAATAAAAGGAATCCAAATCAGAAAAGAAGAAGTAAAACTGTCAATGTTTGCAGATGACATGATACTATACATAGAGAATCCTAAAGATGCTACCAGAAAACTACTAAAGCTAATCAATGAATTTGGTAAAGTAGCAGGATAAAAAATTAATGCACAGAAATCTCTTGCATGCCTATACACTAATGATGAAAAATCTGAAAGAGAAATTAAGGAAACATTCCCATTTACCATTGCAACAAAAAGAATAAAATACCTAGGAATAAATCTACCCAAGGAGACAAAAGACCTGTATGCAGAAAATTATAAGACACTGATGAAAGAAATTAAAGATGATACAAACAGATGGAGAGATATACCATGTTCTTGGATTGGAAGAATCAACATTGTGAAAATGACTATACTACCCAAAGCAGTCTACAGATTCCATGCAATCCCTATCAAACTAACAATGGCATTTTTCACAGAACTAGAACAAAAAATTTCACAATTTGTATGGAAACACAAAAGACCCCGAATAGCCAAAGCAATCTTGAGAAAGAAAAATGGACCTGGAGGAATCAGGCTCCCTGATTTCAGACTATACTACAAAGCTACAGTAATCAGGACAGTATGGTACTGGCACAAAAACAGAAATATAGATCAGTGGAACAGGATAGAAAGCCCAGAGATAAACCCACGCACATATGGTCACCTTATCTTTGATAAAGGAGGCAAGAATATACAATGGAGAAAAGACAGCCTCTTCAATAAGTGGTGCTGGGAAAACTGGACAGCTACATGTAAAAGAATGAAATTAGAACACTCCCTAACACCATACACAAAAACAAACTCCAAATGGATTAAAGACCTAAATGTAAGGCCAGACACTATAAAACTCTTAGAGGAAAACACAGGCAGAAAACCCTTTGACATAAATCACAGCAAGATCCTTTTTGACCCACCTCCTAGAGAAATGGAAATAAAAAAAAAAATAAACAAATGGGACCTAATGAAACTTAAAAGCTTTTGCACAGCAAAGGAAACCATAAACAAGACCAAAAGACAACCCTCAGAATGGGAGAAAATATTTGCAAATGAAGCAACTGACAAAGGATTAATCTCCAAACTTTACAAGCAGCTCATGCAGCTCAATATGAAAACAACAAACAACCCAATCCAAAAATCGGCAGAAGACCTGAATAGACATTTCTGCAAAGAAGATATACAGATTGCCAACAAACACATGAAAGAATGCTCAACATCACTAATCATTAGAGAAATGCAAATCAATGAGATATCATCTCACACCAGTCAGAATGGCCATCATGAAAAAATGTACAAACAATAAATGCTGGAGAGGGTGTGGAGAAAAGGGAACCCTCTTGCACTGTTGGTGGGAATGTAAATTGATACAGCCACTATGGAGAACAGTATGGAGGTTCCTTAAAAAACTAAAAATAGAACTACCATATGACCCAGCAATCCCACTACTGGGCACATACCCTGAAAAAACCATAATTCAAGAAGAGTCATGTAGCGATAGTGAGAGGCCCGCACACCGCGATGAAGAGTAGCCCCCGCCTGCCACAACTAGAGAAAGCCCTTGCATAGAAACGAAGACCCAACACAGCCAAAAATAAATAAATAATAATAATAACAATAATAATAATAATTTTAAAAAAAGAGTCATGTACCCCAATGTTCATTGCAGCACTATTTACAATAGCCAGGACAGGGAAGCAACCTAAGTGTCCATCAACAGTTGAATAGATAAAGAAGATGTGGCACATATATACAATGGAATATTACTCAGCCATAAAAGAAACAAAACTGAGTTATTTGTAGTGAGGTGGATGGACCTAGAGTCTGTCATACAGAGTGAAGTAAGTTGGAAAGGGAAAAACAAATACTGTATGCTAACACACATACATGGAATCTAAAAAAAAAAAAAAAAGGTTCTGATGAACCTCGGGGCAGGACAGGAATAAAGACGCAGACGTAGAATGGACTTGAGGACACGGGCACGGGGAAGGGTAAGCCTGGATGAAGTGAGAGAGTAGCATTGACATACATACACTACCAAATGTAAAACAGATAGCTAGTGGGAAGCAGCTGCATAGCACAGGGAGATCAGCTCAGTGCTTTGTGACCACCTAGAGGGGTGGGATAGGGAGGGTGGGAGGGAGGTGCAAGAGGGAGGGGATATGGGGATATATGTATACATATAGCTGATTCACTTTGTTATAAAGCAGAAACTAACACAGCATTGTAAAGCAATTATACCCCAATGAAGATGTTTCAAGACAAAAAAAGGTAAACATCGAGTTACTATATGACCCAGCAATTCCACTCCTAGGTATCTACCCAAGAGAATTGAAAACATATGACTACACAAAACTTGTATGTGAATGTTCATAGCAATGTTGTTCATAATAGCAAAAAAAAAAAGGAAACAATCCAAATGTCCATCAACTGATAAATGGATGAGCAAAATGTAACATATCCATAAAATGGAGTACTATTCAGCCATTAAAAGGAATGAACTACTTATACATGTTACAATCTCAAAAACATTATGCTAAGTAAAAGAAGCTAGACACAAAACGTCACATACTGAATGATTTCATTTGTATGAAATGTTCAGAATGGGCAAATCCATAAAGACAGAAAATAGGTGAGTGATTGCCAAGGGCTGCAGGGAGTTGGGGAATGGGGAGTAACAGCTAATAGGTATGGGTTTCCTTTTGGGTTCATGAAAATACCCTAAAATTGATTGTATTGATGGTTTCAAAACTGTGACTATATTACCAACACTGAATCACACATTTCAAAAGGGTAGATTTTATGGTATGTGAATTATGTCTCAATTTTTAAAATGAATCTCCATTTAGCAGATGAGGAAACTGGGGTTAAGAGAGGTTAACTGTCTTGGGCTTCCCTGGTGGCACAGTGGTTAAGAATCTGCCTGCCAATGCAGGGGACACAGGTTCGATCCCTGGTCCAGGAAGATCCCACATGCCGTGGAGCAACTAAGCCCGTGCACCACAACTACTGAGCCTGCACTCTAGAGCCCGCGAGCCACAACTACTGAGCCCGTGCACCACAACTACTGAGCCTGCATGCCACAACTGAAGCCCGCGTGCCTAGAGCCCGTGCTCTGCAACAAGAGAAGCCACTGCAATGAGAAGCCCGCGCACCGCAGTGAGAAGCCCGCGCACCACAACGAAGAGTAGCCCCCATTCGCTGCAACTAGAGAAAGCCCATGCACAGCAACGAAGACCCAACATAGCCATAAAT
The DNA here is from genome assembly GCF_949987535.1 of Balaenoptera acutorostrata. NCBI lineage: Eukaryota > Metazoa > Chordata > Mammalia > Artiodactyla > Balaenopteridae > Balaenoptera > Balaenoptera acutorostrata. Next base: position 130,044,469 of record NC_080085.1, on the reverse strand, counting down.
AAATAAATAAATAAAAAGTTTTTTAAAAAAAGAGAGGTTAACTGTCTTGCCCAGATTTCCTGCCTCCAGCTTTGTGAGCTATTCTGAACCTCAAAGTGTTCAGAGAAAACTTGGGTTAAATTCTCCTTTCCACCTATTATTTAATATATATTTAAATATATATATATGTATAACTGAATCATTGTGCTGTACACCTGAAACTAACACAACATTGTAAATCAACTATAGTTAAATAAAAAAAGAAATGCATTCTATCAAGGAGTGCTTAAACATGAACTGATCAAGGTGAGAAGAGGTGCATACATTTAAGAAATCATAAACTCTTTGTGTTAGAAATCATGTTTTTGTGGCCCATGTGTTACTAATTACTTTTTCTACCTATACATGAAAGATGAATAACTGAAAAACAGCAGCAGATCATCTACCATATCTTAGTGGGAGTTTATTGTTAGACTACCACTGTTTTTGGTGAGAATATTTAATAAAAAAGGTTACGTTTATGTAACCATCATTATGAAAACACTTTAATGTAAATAATATATCATATTGTATAAAATAATGAAAATGATATCTTTATCCTTATTCAGATTATACTACTTGAATATAATGTATTTGGATTACATTAATTGCTTCACTGAGCCTTCAAATAGTAATGTCTATCATTTTTAACTAGTTGGTGGAAGAAAATGTGTTTTTTTGACCTATATTTATTTATGCCTCCCCCTTATCTTTCATCTTTATGTAAACTTTTTTTTTGGCCTTGCCGCTTGGCTTGCAGGATCTTAGTTCCCCGACCAGGGATGGAACCCAGGCCCTTGGCAGTGAAAGCAGCATCCTAACCACTGGACCACCAGGGAATTTCCAAGAAAATGTTTTATGAAGAATGCTTTTGCAATTTGTTTAAAACTTCTAATAAGATAGCACCCCGAATGTTATTTCTGTCATTTATATGATAGTTTATACAAAGAATTTATAGAAGTATAGTATTTAATATTGGGAGGAGTTTAGTAGAAATAAAACATCTCAACTGGTCTGTTTCCTCTCATTAGACAATATTATGTAATCTTTTATATTGCTCATTTCCCTTTGGCAGCCAGGAACCAAAAAGTCACATGCATGGAATGATTAATGGTAAGAATTATTTTATCTTGGCTCTAAGACAATGACTGTATTTGGTTTTCTAAAATTTAAATTCTTTTAATTATCCAAGCAGTACATGTACAAAATACCCTGTTAATTTTTGTTAAATCATAGATAAAAGTAAAGATTCTCCTTAAAGTTTACACTAATCCCAGATGGTGACCAAAGTTATCTCTTTAATTATTGTTCCAGAATTTACCTCTTGGTGCATTTGTACTATACTTTAGATTCTGAAATATGAAATCAAATATTTTAAATGCCAACGAGTGCTTCCAAATTGCCTTCAGAGTGACTACAATTTATCCATCCATTCATTAATTCATCAAAAATTTATATAAATAATTTTTTAAAAAAATAGAGGCTCAGAAAACTTAAGAGACTTGTTCAAGGTCACACATTAGTAAGAGGTAAAGAACCTAGATTTGAGTCTAGGCTCATTGCCAATGTCACTGCATTACGCCTCTTCTTCTCCTCATCTCTCCGCTGCCTCCACACATAAAATGCCGTTCCCTCTCTTACATGTATCCAGAGCATATGCACCCTTTCCCTAAGAACTGTTTCTGTTTCCCAACTGTAACTGGAGGACCAGATACCAGTGGCACGGTAGAGGCATGAGATAATTAGATGTTCTAATTTTTCTAAAAAGTCAGCTGGATTTATTTTGACATTCCAATTCGTATCGTGAAAGAAAAGGGAGAAAACAGTTTTGCTAGTATAGGATGCACTTCTGAAATGAGAACTCTTAAAACATACTGTTTTTCTGAAGAGCAAATTGCTGCCCCCATTTAAAGGACTGCCCTGGCTCTCCACCTGTTTCACAACAGCCCTAAGGAGAGTCTGATGCAGGAAGTCTGCAGTTTTTCAAAAACTGCCCAGCAGATTCTAAGTTGTGGTTTGGGTCACATTTCACTGAGTAAGACCCCTAGTGCAAGGGAGCAGGGTAACGCCTTTCCTGAACCCGACCTGTAGAAGTTAGCTCCTCACTCCTTTGAATCCCCTTCCATGCCTCCCCAAATGTTGCAGTTCTACTACCATATGTAGGACACTGCTGAGTATTTTTCCACATCGTGCTCACCTTTCTCCACAAGGCCCTCGAGGGCAGAGCCTGTGCCTCACTTGACTTTGTATCCCTTCCTGTGGCTGACCCAATGCCCAGCACATAGTAGGTCTTTATCACATTTGTGATTGCACACTGAATTTTAGATCAAACAAAAAAGAAATCAGATCTTTTTCAGCTTAAAAAAATTCTTATCACTTTAAAATGATCAATTTTACTTTGCAAAGTTCATGGAGACAATGGTATTGGAACAGGGAGGGAAAGGAGGAACTTTGCTCTGACGTTGCCTACCTGAGGGATGACTGCTTTAGAATGGGAGGTGGTTGGCAGCAGAGTCACCATGTGGGGCTCATGAATCTGTGGGTATCTGGGGAGCTGGTGAGGCATTTTCCCCTGACACCTGAAGGCCAGCACAAGAGGAAAAGGCAGGTAGACAAAGGCTGGTCCTGAAAGGTGAGGGAGAGACCAGCAGCCAGACCAACTAGCAGCTGAGCATGCTGAGATCCTGACCTGGCGTTGCTCCTCTTCCTGAGTAACAGGTTGGGTCCCAGCATCTGGGAAGCAGTATCTTCAACTGGGAGTAGAGGAAGACTGTTCTCCAGGCAGAATAGAATTCAGCACTGTCACTGAGGCCCCTGACTCTTCACCCATATACCACTGCATTTAATCGGCATGGCAACACTGGAACTGAGGTGTTATTATCCCTATTTTACTGACACTCAAACAGGTGAAACAACCTGTCCATGGTTCACCCAAAGGTCTGTCTGACTGCAAAGCGCAGGCCCATTTGTTCCCCTACACCTCAGTAGAGGCTGCCTGAACATTTGTTGGGGATGTTGGAGAGAAGATTCAGTCATCACATGGAAGGTGGCTGTAGATAATCTCCCAGGTAATCCAAACCAGAGAGTGTCTGAGTCTTTAAAAGGGCAAAAAGGTGAGAAGATCAGCTGATGGAGATGCTCAAATGCCAAGGATGGTGAGAGTTAGAAATCAAAGTGATGAACACCAAGGACTTACAGCAGCTCTTGACTAGAACAGAGACCTATGTAACCTCTGCATTCCAAGAATGGTTTTGAGTAGTCATATATTTTATTTTAAAAATTTTTATTGAAATATAATTGATTTATAACGTGTTAGTTTCCAGTGTACAGCAGTGATTCATTTATATATATATACACATATATATGTATATATATATACATATATACATATATATTCTTTTTCAGATTCTTTTCCCTTATAAGTTATTACAAAATATTAAGTATAGTTCCCCTTGGTATACAGAAGGTCCTTGTTGGCTATCTATTTTATATATAGTAATGTGTATATGACTATACTACCCAAGGCAATCTACAGATTCCATGCAATCCCTATCAAACTACCAATGGCATTCTTCACAGGATTAGAACAAAAACTTTTACAATTTGTATGGAAACACAAAAGACCCTGAATAGCCAAAGCAATCTTGAGAAAGAAAAATGGACCTGGAGGAATCAGGCTCCCTTACTTCAGACTATACTACAAAGCTACAGTAATCAAGACAGTATGGTACTGGCACAAAAACAGAAATAGAGATCAATGGAACAGGATAGAAAGCCCAGAAATAAACCCGCACACCTATGGTCATATATTTTAAATGCATATCTTTTTTACCTGAGACATGTTCCTGAAGACGAGGGTTTAGTGTGCATTTCTGTTAAATTGGATTCGATTTTAAATGTTATGGGAGACTATATTACTGAAAAGAGCTTACAGCAACTCATTGTGAGAAGGCTCTTTCCATAACTGATACACACAAGAAATATTAATTGTGCATCTACTAAGCGCCAGGTGCTACCCTAGGCGCTGGAGAACACAGAAGTGAAGAGGACAGACATGAATGGATCTGGCGTTCCTTACAGAATCAAACCACATGCATGTTCCTTCAGTTGGTAGGTTCTCTCAGAGTGTATCGTACAAGCCCTCTAGAGGGGTTTCTTGGGACTTGCCATTTAATAAGTATGTTCCAGTTTCCAGAATCTTGCCCTTTGCTCAGTATACCTGGGGTTCACAGAGCCAGCCTGCCTTTTAAGGCTGACATAGTGGCAGACCACTGAAAACACACAAGGTGCCTGGTATCTGGCTAACGATACAAATATTTGTTGAATTCAGTGAAAAAAGTAATAGCACCAATAGTAGTATCACTTTGCATTCACATTTTTCAAAGTCAAAAGAAGTCAAGATGGTTTGAGCCTCAGATTGTACCAAGAACAGAAGAAAAGTAATTCAATTTTTTTTTTTTTTTTAGTCATGCCACACGGCTTGAGGATCTTAGTTCCCTGACCAGAGACCAAACCCAGGCCCCTGGCAGTAGAAGCCCAGAATCCTAACCACTGGACCACTAAGGAATTACCAAATTTGTAAAGTAGGTTATAAAGTTCAAAACAGAACGAAGTTCAAATAAGGTTCTGACATAAAAGTAGATAATATTTTGGATTTTGTTTAATAAAAAGAATAATCAGACCCCTACCTCACTAAGTAATTTCAGTTGTACTGACAAAAATAACTATCACTGATTTCTGAAGTGGCTGGTATCAACTTTCTGAGTGTTTCTGTATCAGACACTAAGTTTCCTTATCATGAATATCTCTTTTAAAATGGAGGTGGAAAATATTCCTTCATTTTCTTTAATAATTTTATTAACTGTTCTTCAAAGAATAGCATTGATTAAAAAAAAAAAGATATTAGGGGGAAGCCCAGCTAAAAGTTCAAACTGCAAAAATGTAACTCCAAAGAAAATATTCATCATCACCAGTGTCGATATAATTCCAGGAAATAAGAAAATTTCATTGCTTATTTTTGCAGTCAAAATTTCTCATATTGTCAGTGTAAACTTGACTACTTTACAGAGCAGTGACCAGGTTTAAAAAAAAAATCATTTCATCTCCACCTCCCTTCTTGAAGCAGATGAGAATGCCCCTGATATCCTATAAATATGATAGTGCAAATGGTTAGGGAGAGAGATGAAGTACGTCTTTGAACAGCAAGGCTAACTCATCAGACATGAGATTTCCGTTTCTGCAGGCCATGTATACTGAGATTCCTGCTCAACACCCTCAGTCCCTCAGACGGAAACTGTCTCTAGACAGGCAATCAATGAAGAGCAACAAAATGGGCCCTTCCAGTTGAATATACCCCACTGTAATAAGTCCCAGTACGTGAAGTCAAAATATCTGGATAAAAGATAGATAATTTCCTCTGACAGCTGGATGATTTGTCTATGGGCCCAAACCAGGATCTTGTTCCTAGTCCCACTGAGCAGGCCACTCTTGGCTGGGTCCCAACACATGAGAGTGTCATATGTTATGTCAAGGCCCACAAACGGATCTCTGTAGGCATCCATGGCTGGGGTAGTGCACACATATTGGTGTAATGGCCAGATGCTGAGTGCTAGCAACCCAATTTCCCAGTATGCTTTGATGCCTGAAGCTTCCGAACCCTTCCCTGCCACAAATGAATAAGTTAAGCTAAAGGACTGTGCTTTAATACAATACTTTCAGTGAGGTTTCTCCACAGTAACAAATGCAAGGGAGGAAATTGACAGAAGTTTGACATTTTCTTGATTGACTTTAACACTCATCACAATGATGAGAAGGTTAATGCATCCAGAGAGATGAAACGCCAAAGACATTTAAAAAATATTGACACCATGTCAGTCTTTTAAGTTGTTATCATACTTAAAAACTATAGGGTGTGGTTGCAAATGGACTAAATAATGAACAATAGCATAAAACAGCAGGAGAACTGCAACTTAACGAACTTTGCTTCATTGCCTAAGGTTCATTGATAGAAAATACCAGCATAATTCAATTATTTGTAACGTGGAAACCAAGGCCCCGGGAGGAGAAGGGACTTGCCCAAGTTGGGAGCAGAGACAAGACTGGAACCCAGACATTCCTGGGTGTTAAGCCAGTGCCTTGTAAGCCCTGCTGCATCCATAAGTCAGCAAGGTACACCTTTTCTTATTAAGGGTGCACGAATTCTAGCACATGGCTCATCAGAACTTATAGAGCCATCAATGTCTGCAATAAAAAGCTCAGCTAGATTTCCTTTTTAATGAAAGGATTAAAGATACCATTTGAGAGAACATTGTTTATTTGCAATAAGTCCTCCTGTTAAGCTTGATTTAGTGTTTAAGCAGAGAGATCTAATCTCATACAAATCTCAACAGTAAATATTCAGGTTTCAAATCAGACAAGGTATGAATTCTACCTCCATATTTGTGTTCCTCTCTCTAATTGACAATGCAGCCTTTTGCTGCCATTTATACAGGGAATTGTGTGTCTCACCTGTAATCAGATGAACTCTTTGAATTAAATACTGCTCAGTTCCCTTCTGCTTTGAAGTTTTCTTTAAACAATCAGAATCTACAAGTTTCTTAAATTCAAGCAGACATTCATTTTTGTTCGCTGAAGTGTTATTTTTTTCTGATTTCTATGTGGAGGTAGAAGAAATCTATAGAGTTTTGAAGTCTTAATTATAACTGAGTTTATATATTGAAATTCTAAACACTTAAAGACAATGTTAGATATTTGCATGCTGGGTGGCATACACTCAAAACTTGTCTGATTTCCCACGGGTTAATGCAGAGGGCAGAATTTCAATCATTTGCTCATCCTGACTTCTGGCTTTTCACGTCAGCAAACGTTTCCTGATTGTGCATTCTGAACAGGGCTCTGTGGCAGACCCAGAGATGAGATGGAGAGGAGGGGGTGGAGGAAGGAGAGAGGTGAAGAGGTACAGGGACGACTAAGCCCTGCATTTATCCTCCCATCACTTGTGGTCTAGAAGGAGTATTAAGACAGGGACATATGTATCACTCAGGAGGGTCAATGGAGGGAGGAAGTGTTCCAGGGCAGAGTTTCAGGAAGGTCTCCAAGAGGAGAGGGGATGGGAACTTGGCTTTAAAGAATGGGAGCATTTCAACAGGCATACCTGGGAGGGCTGGGAACAAGAGAGTATTTCAGGTGGAGGGAAGAGCAAGAGCAATGGTACAGAGGTGGGAAAGGGCAGATGAGACTGGGGACTGAACGGAAACAAGCGCATAAACTTTGATTGACTGTGTTTGGTAGAGCTCATGAATGCAGCAAAGCCATATGGCTGGCTAATTAGAAGCAGTCATTTCAATGCTCTTGTGGCATTAAGATAAGCTACAGGCAGCTCACAGTCCAAAGCTTATTTTTGTGACTGTAATCCATCTAATGGCAATGGCTTGTGGACTATTGTCTAGCCAGGCCCCACTGGAAGTTTCTATCAAAGCTAATAATGAGAACTGGGAGCTCCAAGGACCTGGGACAGATGTAGAGCCTTCCTCTGTGTCTGACAAGGTACCATAATTCTTGTGTTTGCTTGGAACTTTGTAAATTCAAGACAGAGCAGGGGAGTAGAGGCCAAGGCAGACTGTTTCTTTTTGGTGAGTCCCATAAGCGCTCTGAGGGAATCCTCAAGCAGCAAGCCTCTGAAATAACATTGACTGATTTCAGAACGTGCAAAGATAGAATCTGTAAGTCTGAGGCTGGGAGCTGTAATTCTCTACGGCTGCTCTCTAAACAAAAACCCACAGATGCAAACTGGAGCAAACGATTTAGAAAAATCAAGAAAAGTCTGTTTGTACAATAGGCAAATTTTAAAAATACCTTCCAGAAATTTCCATTTTCCATTTGCATTGGGACATGGCTCAAAGCTGCCCTCTGAAACATATGAAACACAGCTACAATCCCCATAGCAGGAAAGAAAAGACCCAAGAAACATTCATCATACCTATACTGCCAAATGCTTTGTGTGAATGCTTTAATCCACATGCTCTTGCCTTACTAAGACCATCAGAATCTATGATGATCATACATTGTGCATTTGACAGTAGTGGCCATGACTGGTCACCCCTTTCAGGCACTAGCACTTGGAATCAAAATAAAGAGTCTTCACTACTTTATAAGAGACCAAGGCACAGAAACTTGATGCACAAAAGGTGATTGCTTTTCCCTACTACAAACACTGTCTCATGTTCATTGATTCATTTATTTTCATTCAACTAATATGTGTTCTACCCCAGCAATTTGAAGAATGGGCTACATAATATTTTAACTTAGATTTATTAAAGTATAATTTACATACAATAAAATTCACCCTTTTTAGTATATAGTTCTATGAGATTTGCCAAACACATAGAGTTAGTATAACTATCACTACAATCAACATATAGAACATTTCCAGTACCCCTAAAACTTCTCGTGCCCCTGAGTAGTCAACTCTTTCTGACATTTCCATTTCTTGACAAATGTTGATCTTTTTCTGTGCCTTTAGTTTTGCTTCTTGCAGAATGTTATATAAATAGAATTTTACAGTATGTAGCCATTTGAGTCTGGCTTCTTTCACTTAGGTTAATGCGTCTGAGATTCATCAATGTTGTTGTGTGTATCCCTAGTTTATTCCTTTTTATTGCTGTATAGTATTCCATTGCATGGATGTACCACAGTGTGTTTATCCTTTCATCTGTTGAAGGCCATCTGAGTTGTCTGCAGTTTTGAAAGTTATGAATAAAACCTTTACAAACAATCACATACAGGGCTTTGTGTGAACATAAGATATCTCAAACTCAACATGTGAAAAACTAAATTATTGATATTTTTCTCCAACCTGCGCACCCATAGCCTTCCCTGTCTCATTTGATGGCAATTCTATCCTTCCAATTGGTCATGCCAAAAGCATCTGCATCAAACTTGTCACTTCTTTCATGCTACAGCAATCTGGCAGCAAATTCTGATGACTCTACCTTCAGAATATATTCAGAATCCCACCAGGTTTTACTACCTCCACTGCTACCACCCTGGCTCAATCCACCCTTATCTCATATCTAGATTACTGCCTTAGCATTCTAAATGGTCTTCCTGCTTTGCCCCTTGACCCCTACAGTGTATTCTCAATACAGCAGCCAAAGAAATCCTTCTAACGTGTTAAGTCAGATCATGTCACTCCTTTGCTCCCCATTTCACTCAAAGGGAAAATTCCAAGTCCTAACAAATGTCCTGTAAGGCCCTGTACTATCAGGTCCCTTTTCTTGTTACCTGTCTGATCTTCTTCTGCCACTCACCTTGCTCTCTCTGTTTCAGCCACACTGGTCTCCTTACTGTTCCTCAAACATGTGTCTCACTCCTGCCTCAGGGCCTTTGCATTGACGGTTCCCTTTTTCTAGAATGCTGTTTCCCCAGAATTTCATAATGTTAATTTCCTCACCTTGTTCAAGTCTTTGGTTAAATATCACTTTCTCGATGAGGCCTATTCAAACCACCTTCTAATATATCATCCTGCCCCAACCTCACCATCCTCCCCACATATACACTGTACTTTCAATCCACCTTACCCTGTTCTACTTTTTCATTTTCATAAACATTTATTACCTTCCAATATACTATCATAAAATTCATATATGGATCATGTTTACCATCTGTCTTTTCCTGCTTACATGTAAGTTCCATGAGGGAAGAAACTTTGCTTTATTCACTGATGTATTTTAATCACCTAGCACACTGCCCGGAATAAAATTGGCACTCAACAAATATTTGCTGAACGACTGAAAGAACTCCCGCAAGAACAATACTCTGTGTGCAGTTTCCTAATACTCAGTTCCAAGCTGGTCTTTATAAAGGTCTTCATGAGCTACAGCAGCCTGAGTGTCATGTGAAGAGGAACTGTAAATTTGGAGAGTCGGGGAAATGCACTGCCAAGAATCCACTGCTGCCAAGCCTCTAAGGGAACATCAGAGAGGTCTCTGAGTGTCATAGTGCCAGGCCCTGGGACATTTAGCTGATCTACATCGAAGTCTGGCCTCCAAGGACTGCAATATCAAATGTGTTCCAAGTAGTCAGTGTAAAAGAGGAAAACTACTCAGTATGTACAGTGCCTCCAAGGGCACAAAGGAAATACCACACTGAGCCAGTGATCCCAGAACTCAAAAATAACCAAATAACCATTTGGGTTGGGCTAATCCCTCTGATATCCTAGTTAAGATGGCAAAAATATGAGGGGATTTTCACCAAACTGAATGAGCCCTCCTGACCATCTGCCAGTTAATATAGAAGTGTTCTGCTCAAGAAAAAATTGACTCGTGCTTTCTGATAAATTCTAGGATATTCTTGAAATTGTCTGCTGACCCAAAAGTGCAAATGAACACATAGTCCATTAGTATTGGTTGAGTGAACAAATGAAACTCTGGGGTCATGGAATTTAGTATATGAAGTAGAAATAGCATTGGATTTAGGGAAACGAAGTCTGAATTTGAGTCCAAATACTCCTATTTATTTGCCTTATGATACCACATCTTTGAGACTCAGTTTCCTCACCTGTAAAAAAGCACAATGATTCTTTCCCTGACTACCACACAGAGGAGGAATAAATGAGAAAATGGATATGAGAGTTATTTGTACATTGTGAAAAATGGAACACATATGTGTTGTTATGCATTATAGAGCTGAAAAGTCATCTAAAGCAATCCTCTTCTTAAATAGAGAGATCCTGACTTCTCATAGAGGGGGCAGATGCGTGATCAAAGTCACACAATGAGGCAATGGTATGGCAGACTAGATCTAGAAACCAGGCCTCTTGACTCACAATCCAGTTCACTTTTCATTACACCACAACTGTTTTGTGTTTCCCTGAAAATAAGGAGGGATGCTGAGAGTCAGAGGAGACCAAAGCACCTAGAGTTAGCTAGGACAGAGTACAAAAGAAGAAAAACCTGCACAGAGAGAAAATTAAGGAGATTCACAGAGGATCCCTCTCAAGGATTTGGCAGAGTACTAATCAGCACATGCATATGAGAACACTAGCCAAGGCTAGAGAAAGAGCTTTCCTCCAAATTCAGGGAATCTATGCTTGGACTTCTAATAGAGCTGGGAATAGAGCCAGTTCCCACCAGCCACACTGGAAATCTCATGATTCACAGGGTATAGTATAGAGTATTTGGAAGCGTCTTGCCTCTGGTAGGAAATAACTAAGTATAGAACAGATGCTGCTGTTTCCTCCTAAAGCTTTAAAGAAAACAAGAAAAGATAAAACTATTCCAAGTAACCTAATTTCAAAGCAGAAAAAAAAGTTAAAGAAGAATGTAAAAATATCCAACACAACCAACAAAATACAGGCAAACTGAATCCAGCAACATATACATATACAATGATCAAGTGGGATTTATCCCAGGAATACAAAGTTGGTTCAACATCTGAAAATCAATTAATGTAACGTAATATCAATAGAATAAAAAACAAAAATCACATGATAATCTCTATAGGTGTAGAAAAACATTTGACAAGATCCAACACCCTTTCATGATAAAAACTCAACAAGCTAGGAATAGAAAGGAAATTCTTCAACCTGATAAAGGGCATCTACAAAAAACCCATAGCTGACAAGACAAGACACAGACTGGGAGAAAATATTTACAAATGACATATCTGATAAAGAACTGTTATCCAAGATATACCAAAAATGCTTAAAACTCAGCAATAAGAAAACAAAAGACCCAATTAAAAAATGTACCAAAGACCTTAACAGATACCCTACCAAAGATATATAGATGGCAAATAAGCATATGAAAAGATGCTCCACATCATATGTCATTAGGGAGTTACAAATTAAAACAACAATGAGATACTGCTACACACATATTAGGGAGGCCAAGGTCCAAAACACTGACACCAGCAAATGCTGACAAGGATATGGAGCAACAGGAACTCTCATTCGTTGTTGGTGGGAATGCAAAATGGTACAGCCACTTTGGAAGACAGTTTGGCAGTTTCTTACAAAACTAAACATACTCTTACCATACAATCCAGCAATTGCACTCCTTAATATTTATCTAAAGGAGTTAAAAACTTATGGCCACACAAAAACCTGCACATGGATGTTTATAGCAGCTTTATGCATAATTGCCAAAACATGGAAGCAACCCAGATGCCCTTCAGTTGATGAATGGATAAACAAAGAGTAGTATATTCAAATAGTGGTACAATGGAATATTATTCAGTGCTAAAAAGAAATGAGCTATCAAGCTATGAAAAGACATGGAGGAAACTTCAATGTATATTGCTAAGTGAAAGAAGCCAATTTGAAAAAACCCACATATTGGAAAAGGCAAAACAGTGGAGACAGTAAAAGGGTTAGAGGTTGCCAGAGATTCATGGGGGAGGGAGGAAGGAATTAATAGGTGGAGCACAGGGGGGCTTTAGGGCAGTGAAACTATTCTGTGTGATACTGTAATGGTGAATACAAATCATTACACATTTGTCAAAACTCATAGAATGTACAACACAAAGAATGAACCTTAATGTAAACTCTGGTCTTTAATTAATAATAATGTTTCAATATTGTCTCATCAATCGTAACAAAGGTACCATACTAATGCAAGATGCTAATAATAGACAAAACTGTATGGGGTGGGTGTTAGGGCACATATGGGAACTCTCTGTACTTTCCACTCAGTTTTTCAATAAACCTAAATCTCTCTAAAAAATAAAGTCTATTAAGTTAAAAATATAATTTATAGTGTCAAAAAATAAGAAAACTCTTAGCAATAAACCTAACAAATTATGTGCAAGCCCTTTATGGAGAAAACTGTAAAATTTTTTTGAAAATTCTTTTAAAATACATAACTAAATGGAGAAACATATAGTGATCTTGGATAGGAAGATTCAATATTTTAAAAATATCAATTCTCTCCCAAATGGATCTATATATTACATGCAGTACCAATATAATTCCCAAGGTTGTGTGTGTGTGTGTAGTTCAAAAAGCGAATTCTAAAATTTATGCTGAAAAACAAAGGCCCAAACATAGAGTTGAGAAATAAATGCACATGTACACAGTATCCTAATAGATGACAGAGGAAGAATTGCAAATCATTGAGGAGGATGGACTACAAATACAAATGGTTCTGAGAGGACAGTTTAACTATACACAAAAAAAATGAAAAGAAAGGAAAATAAAAGAAATGTCAACATCACACCATATGAAAATCACTTAGAATTCTATTAAAGACTTAAATGTAAAATACAAAACTATAAAATATTCAGAAGATCGTACAAGCATACAACTTTATGATCTTGGGTTAGAGAAACAAGCACAAACCAATAAGGAAAATGATCAACTCAACTACATTAAAATTAAGAACTTCTGTTCATTAAAAGAACCCCTAAGGAAAGTAACAAAGACAAGCTACATGCTGGAATAACATATTTAAGTATACAAAGCTGATAAAGAATTAATATCTAGAAGTTGTAAAGAACTTCTAAAAATCAATAAGAAAATTATAACCTAATAGAAAAACTAGACAAAAGACACATTTTGAAGGAAATGAACTGCATGGGGTCCATAAACATACAAACATGTGCTTAAGACCATTTTAATCAAGAAAATGAAAATTAAAACAAAAATGATATATTTCATACCTACCAAATTGACAAAGGTAAAACAGAGAGTATTCATAGACAAGATGTGGGGCAACAGGAACTTGCACCCACTGTTGGTAGTAATATAGCAACTACTTTGGAAAAGTTTGGCATTACCTGCTGAAATTGGCATCCCCTTACCCTATAACCCAGCAATTATATTCCTTGGTTTGGAGAAATTGTTTCATATGTGCATCTGGAGGCGTATAAAAGAATAGTCATTGTAGTGTTGTTTGAAATGTGCATAAGCCTGAAACAATCACCCAACTGTCTACTAATAGTAGAATACATAGTGATACATTCACACAATGGCATACTATGCAGCAGTAAAAATGAATAAATTATAGTTACATGCACCTCACAAAGCTGAATCTTAGGAACATAATGAGGGAAGGGAGCAAGTCACAAGAGAAAACAAGGAGAAAATACATGATATGGTTCCGTTTATATTAGGAACAGGCAACACTAAACAATATGTAGTAGGGGTACATACAGTTAAAACTATAAAAAAAGCAGGTGAATGATTAACCCAACACTAACAACAGCGTTTACCTGTAGTCTTTGGGGGATGAAGAATGAATATGATTGGGTAGAGGTTTAAAGGGACTTCCAAGGTGCTAGTTAGGTGTTCATTTTATAATTTAAACTCTTCATGAACAATTTATATATTCTTTTGTATGTACAGTTGACCCTTGAACAACATGGGTTCGAACTGTTTGGGTCCACTTATACGTGGATATTTTTCAATAGTAAATACTGCAGCACTACACAATCTGCAATAGGTTGAAATCTGTGGATGTGGAATCATGGATACAGAGGAACTGTGGATATGGAGGGCCGACTATAAATTATACTCGGATTTTAGACTGTGTGGAGGGCCAGCGCCCCTAACCCCCGCCTTGTTCAAGGGTCAACTGTATTATGTATCTCATTAAAAGCTTTTAATAGTAAAGAATTAACAAAATAACAAAGGAATAACAAAATAACAAGGAATAACAAAAATATTTTGCAGAAGAAAAACGAAGTGAGGGAACTCAAACTAACGGAACAAAATAGAGAATCTGGAAACAGCTCGCCACATATAAGGAAATAAGTGGAGGAAATGATGGTGCATTTACTATATAATCCTAGGACAACTGGTTATCTTTATATAAAAGATGAAAATAAAAAAGTATATCTTGGGAGTTCCCTGGCGGCCCAGTTGTTAGGATTCTGCACTTTCATTGCCGAGGGCTCAGGTTCAATCCCTGGTCAGGGAACTAAGGTCCTGCAATCCCCGTGGCATGGCAAAAAAAAAAAAAAAAAGTATATCTTTACTTAACATCATACCAAAAACCTGTCAATCTTCAGGCAGATTTAATATCTAAATGTGAAAATAAGGTCTTTAAAATCCTTAGAAGAAAAAAATTAAGATTTTTATATCTTCTGGATAAGGAAGAATTAAATAA
The DNA here is from genome assembly GCF_949987535.1 of Balaenoptera acutorostrata. Taxonomy (NCBI): domain Eukaryota; kingdom Metazoa; phylum Chordata; class Mammalia; order Artiodactyla; family Balaenopteridae; genus Balaenoptera; species Balaenoptera acutorostrata. The sequence continues at coordinate 130,029,347 of NC_080085.1, read as the reverse complement.
GTAAGACTCCAAAAGTATAGCCTGTGGGGAAAAAGTATAGCCTGTGGGAAAAAAAGTATAGCCTGTGATTTTGATTACATTGAAATAAAAAATTTCTGTGCATCAAAAATAAATGTCAAGCAATAGCATGGAAGTATTTAGAACACTTATTCCTGACAAGGGAGTAGAATATATAAAGAATATACTAAAAACTCTTATTAATCAAAGCTGAATAAACAAATGCATTAAAAATTGAACAAAAAAAATAGAATCAGGGAATTCACATAAGAGAGCACCTGAATAAACTCATGAAAATATGTTCAACCTCACTAGTAATCAGGGAAATGCAAATTTAAAACATACCCCTCATGACTGGTAAAATTTTAAAATTCTGATAATACCAAATTTTGACTCAGATATGAGAAACTGGAACTCCCAAACACTGCTTCTGATGGTATAAATTATCATAACCACTTTGGAGAGAAATTTGGAAATATTTAGTAAGGTTAAAAATGTGCATAACCTATCGCCCAGAAATTGCCTTGGTAGATATATACCATAGAGCAGTGGTTCCCCAGACTGCTTGGGGTTCCTGAGAGCCTTTCAGGGGATCTACTAGATCAAGAATCTTTTCATAATAATACTAAGGCATTACTTGGGTTTTTTTTTTTTCCTCGTGAGTATACAGGGGAGTCTTCAAGAGGCTACATGACAGGGCTTCCCTGGTGGCGCAGTGGTTGAGAATCTGCCTGCCAACGCAGGGGACACGGGTTCGAGCCCTGGTCTGGGAAGATCCCACATGCCGCGGAGCAACTGGGCCCATGAGCCACAATCACTGAGCCTGCGCGTCTGGAGCCTGTGCTCCGCAACGGGAGAGGCCACGATAGTGAGAGGCCCGCACACCGCGATGAAGAGTGGCCCCCGCTTGCCGCAGCTAGAGAAAGCCCTCGCACAGAAACGAAGACCCAACACAGCCATAAATAAATAAATTAATTAATTTTTTAAAAAAAGAAAAGAAAAAAAAGAGGCTACATGACATATAATATCACAATATATTGGAGGTAGGAAAATCCAGCTCTCTTCTATTAAACCAGATGTTAAAGAGATTTGCAAAGAACAAACAATGCCACTCGTCTAATTTTTCTTGTTTGTTTTGGAAAACAGGTTTTTTTTCCATTAAAATGTTATTTCTAAACGAACAAAGAAAATATTTACATTTTTCACCTTTAGTTTCTATTATGTTGACATAAACAAAAGCTCTTCGAGGTCCTCAATTATCCATGAGTCTCCAACTGGACTCATTCACCAAATGTTTGCTAAGCACATTCTCGGTGCCAGGCCTTGGATTGGGTTCTTTATGGCACAAGGGAGCACTCACTTCCTAAGTGACACAACACACCCCAGCTCCTCTGCTCTGAGACGCTGGACCTGGTTGATTCCTCCATAGGCAGGTGACCCCACAGAAGACTCAGGCTATTTTGTTTATAGCACTGAAAGCCTTGGCTACTTTCCTCCCTCCCAACCATGAGATGTTGGAATTCCCTAGTTGTTCCACCATCATGTTACCACTGTGGTCATCTACCAACCTCAGGGCACAGAGCCTGGGAAGATTCCAATTAGTTCCAGTGGCATCTGCGCTCCTAGCTTCAGTCCAATAAGTTGCCAGGTAAAAGGAGAAAAATGGAAACAGACCATATCTGTGTCCATATTTAATTTCCAGCCAAGTTCAACTAGTTACCACTGTAGAACCTTTGATTTGAATGCTGTTTCCTCTTAGCCATATTCCCAACTCATTTGAGGTCCTTAAATGTGCCCCTAGAGAGCTGTAGTTATTAAGATTATGGGACTCTTCACAAACACTAATATAATACCACTATTCAACTCATCTGAGCACATGGGCATTACTAGCCACTGAGAGGACTGCTTGATGCACTTATGGCTTTTTAAAAATTCATTCCACAAATGTTTGGCTTACCACACTTTTCTGCAGGTCTCCTGTGTGCCAGACGCTGGGAGATGTACTCTACCCAAACATACGCAAATACATCAGTGGTATTTTCTTCACCTAATCCTTGTAATAGCCCTAACAGTTAACAACTTCATCTTTGTACAGACCCAGGACATAGACGGATTTCAGTGTTAATGCTAATGCTGCTTGCTTGTTGGTTCCATTTGAAAAATGGAGGATGGGGGTAACAATGACAAGAGGGGCCTGATCTCATGGACTTTGTGGGCTGCCCATTAATAGAGAGGGATCTCTCTCCATGGTTTCCCTACCTATCCATCACCTCTCTATCTCTCTATCATCTCTCTACATACTTAATAATCTATAAATGTTTTGATGGAACACACATATATGTATATATACACATATGTATATGCATGTTGTTCCCTCATTTGATAATCCCAAGAATGGATATTACACACATCTTATAGATAAGAGGGGGCTCAAAAGCAAAAACTTTGATTAAGCCACTTGTCTGAAATCATAAAACACCTAAGTGGTGGGCTATGGCCTCCTGCCCAGTCCTGCCTGATTTCCATGAGCTTTCTCAACAGTCTCCAAATCCCATCCTATAGCCTTCTTTGACTCCTCAGTAGCCATCTTCCTTGCATTCCCCTAATCCAAAGAAGGCCAGAGTAAAAAATTGAGTGGGCAGCTTCCTCAGAGCCCACCAAAAGCTGCCGTGGGTCCTACCTCCAAGCTGTGAAGACCTAGGGAAAATCTACTCCCTCTGCCCTATGACAGCTCTTTCGAAATATGAAGAGAGGTCATGGCCCCTGAAGATCATTTCTGCCATTAAGTAGCTGTGTGACCTTGAAGGTTATTCCCTTCTGAGCCTGGGTTTCCTAGACCATTGATTGAAAAAATTGGATTAATGCTCTAAATTACCTTCCAGCTCTGAGATTCTATGACTCTAGATATTTTTTAAAAGTCAGTTCTTCTCGGTAAAAACGAAAGTACTCTGATTTGAATTTCCAAGACTAGAGAGCACACTTGTGGATTAGCTGATCTGTAGAAGGCAAAGATATTTGGCAGAAGATGAGCTCTTGAAGAGCTGAAAATCAAAGCAGCCTGATCCCACATCACTTGAGCAAAGTTGCAACATAGCAAAGCAAAACATCAAGCCCAATTCAGCTGCCACCCCTCTCCAACATGACTCTTATGAATGTCATTTGCCAGCTGGCTTCACATGATCCCTTACAGGCAAAGTCCCTGCTAGTATAAGGGAATGAAAGAAGTACTGGCCTGGGAAGTAAACAATCCAAGTTCAGGTCTCAGCCCAGCCACTTTGGGGCTATTTTACTTTAGGCCAGTTGTTTCACCTCTCTGAGCTTAAGCTTCTTCATCTACAAAGTGGATGACAATGGTGACAATTCTTGCCCTATGTGGCCTTCACTGGATTGTTATGCAGTTTTAATGAGAGTAACTGTCAAAATTCAGTGTGACCAGCTGGACAGGGAAATATCAGTCACACTTCAAATTTCCCCTGTAAGTGTTTTGATAAAAGCCAAACAATGGAATCTTCCTAGAAGAATACAAAGAGAGGAGATAATAACTGAGGCCAACACTTGATTTAAGGGTAGGATTCAATTTGGTCACAATCACAAATGATGCACTTACCTTGTGTGCCCAGAACCAGAGGAGGCTGCCCACAACCCCAACCAGCCTTGATGGCTCCTGGAAGGGCCAGGTCTCTCCACTGTTGACTGCTCAGTGGCAAATGGTGGAAACATGCTTGGTGGATAGAAAACAACACGGTCTCCCACGGAGAGGAGGGTGGCATCATCCAGCCTGGTCCTCCTCCTTCTGAGCCAGGTTTCCTCATTTCTTGCCCCGTGTAGTCTTTGCAGAATCCCCGGGGGAACAGGCTGTCAGTCCCTGGCTCAAGCAGCTAGGTGATTCTTAAAATGTCATCTCTTCTCACTAAAGCCTAGGGACTACGAAGAGCAGAACTGGCTAGGTTGACAAGATCGTCTTTGCTGTATGACTCATTCCTTTCACCGGGAGACCTGCAAGTAAATTACCACAGGAGGAATCTTTTTATGGATGTTCCTCTAGGCCCACGCAGCCAAAGCCAACCGGAACTGAAAGAGTCTGAGGGGCTTTGAGGGCCCCGGCAGCCAGCTGGCCAGGTGGGTGGGGAGATATACAGGCAGGTGGGTAGCTGGGCCAGCAGGTGAGGGCTCTGGCTTGGTACCCAGGGACCTGCTGGGAATGGGAAGGAGACATAATCTACCTGAACCCAATCATTTGTTCACAATGAGATTGGAGTCCAGTCTAGATATTTGCAGTTGCTGAAGATCTTCAGAAATTTCAAAGAGTAAACGGAGTACTAGGTGTCATGCTTCTCTTCCTTCTCATGTCTTAAGAGCTAGAAGAGGTAGAACTTCGGTCTGCTGAGCCTGGACCATGGGTAAGCCTACTCAGTAGACCTCTTCCCAATGACACTGACCAGTCAGACCCCACGTCATTCCCTGTTTTCCAAGCTCTAGCCAAAAAACATCTCAAGCTCTTCAAAATATCAGCAAGAGCCGCCTCTCCTGACCATAAGCTCCTGAGGACCACACTCCCCCATGCCCAAATCACATCCAAGCCTTCAGGATGATAGTGGCTCTTACATTTTTTTCCATGGTTTGGGCCCTGGTTGCGTTATGTAAAGCTGCTACTGATAGTACCTAAGGATTGTCTCCAGTGCCTCCCAGATCATCACTGCCAACAATCTCATGACAGTCCCTCAAAACTCAATGTCTATAACGAAGTTCATTATCTTCACTTGCAGACTTACCTACTCCCCCAACAGCTTCTTTCTATCTCAGTGGACTGCTGGTGAGTGCTGAGCACGATGTTCCTAGAACCCCAAGCCAGAAACTTTAGGAGCCTAGATTTCATCATTGATAAAAAGCCAAAGACGGCTACCATTTATTGAACGTTTACCTTGTGCTTGAGCCAGTGCTAAGTAGTTTATGTACATTCTGATTACCTGGTCCTATTGGTCTGATCCCCTTAATACCACATGAAACCTGTCACTGCATAGTTCAGCCTTGCACCATCTCTTGTATGGACACTTGCAGTAAATTAATTCATTCATTTATTCAACCAATTTTTATTGAGGCTCTGCCATGAGCTAGGTACTGTGCTGATGATTCAGTGGTAAGCAAAACATATCCAGTCCCTCCTCCCATGGAGCTTACATTCTAGGAGAGACAAGGGTTAAGTCAGTTGTCGAATCCATTCTCACACCATAGCCAGCTTGCTCTTTCTAAAACACAGATCTGACCTTTCAGAGCACTGCCATTCAACCCTCAGGATAAGGTCCAAACTTCGTAACGTGGCATCCAAGTCTTCAGAAGCCTTTTCCAATTTACCATTCCAAACTCAGTATCCAGCCCCCTCCCTAAGAGAGATGGGGACACACATATATACACTCACATCCCTCCTTTCTGCTCCTAACATCCCATCAAACAGTCAGACTAGACTGAATCCGTGTTCTCCTAACATTTCATGCAGCATCACACCTGCACAGCTTTAGAGTTCCTCTCCGAAAACTAGTCCCTGAGGGCTCTCCACACTCCAAAGGCTGGTGTCCCATGAAACCAGATTGCCCATAATGCAGCTGAATGTTGGAAGAAAGCCTTGGCACACCCTACTTCCTCTGCCTGTAATACCCTTCCCCCCTTCACCTGCCTAACTCCTACCTATGCTTCAGATCCCAGCTTGGATGGCTCTTCCTGGTGAAGGCCTTCAATGCCCCCCTCATTGCCTTCCCCTGCAGCCCCTACTGGATGATGTACCAACGCTTTGTGTGTCCCTCCTGATCACACCGTCCTTGTTTACTGTCTGTCTCCCCCTAAGGGCCAAGGTCTCATCTGCCTTATTCACCGCTCTAACCCCAGTGTGTCACAGGGTTGACACTGAACAAATGAATTGTAGAATGGATAAATTAATGAATGACTACATCTTTGAAAAAAGAAAAAGGTGAAAGAAGTCCAAACTGAATGGATTGATATACCATGTCCACAGCTTGAAAGACAATATTGTTAAGAAGTCAAATCTCACCAAATTGATCTATAGATTCAAAGCAATCACAATAAAAATCCCAGAAAACTTTTTAGTAGATATAGATGACAAAAAAATTCTAAAATTTATGTAGATTGATAAAAGAACAAGAATAGCAAAAAAAAACAAAAAAAAAGTTTGAGAAAGAGAACAAAGTCAGAGGACTAATATTATCTGATTTCAAGGGCCCAAGGACCATATACCAGATAGACTATACCCTATCTTTTGCCAGAAAACAAACTTCAACACATTTAAAATAATTGAAATATACAGAGTGTATTCTCTGACCAAAATGGAATCAAAATAGATATCTATAATAAAAGATAATGGAGAAATCTATGAACACACAGAAGCTAAGTGACATACTTCTAAATAATCCATGGGTCAAAGAGGACATCTCAGGGAATTTTAAAAAATACAATGAACTGAATGAAAATGAAAATACAACATACCAACATTTGTAGGAGGACACAGCTGAATCAGTGCTGAGAGGGAAATTTATAGCACTAAATGCATACAAAAAAGAAAAAAGAAAAGTCTCAAATAAATAACCTAGGTTCCAACCTCAAGAACCTAGAAAAATAAGAGTGAAATAAACCCCAAGCAAGCAGAAGGAAGGAAATAATAAAGATCAGAGAAGATATTGATGAAATTGAAAACAGAAAAAAATAGAAAAATCAATGAAAAAAATTGGTTTTTTGCAAAGATGAATAAAATTGACAGACTTCTAGCAAGACTGACCACCAAAAAAGGACACAAAACACAAATAACCACTATCAGGAATGAAACAGGAGATATCATAACAGATGCTGCAGATATCAAAAATGACAATAAGGGCATACAGTGAACAACTTTACACACATACATTTGATAATTCAGACAAAATAGACCGGTTCTCTGAAAAACACACACAAAAAAACAACAATCCAAACACAATCCATTCAATATGAAATATATAATTTGAATGGTCCTATAACTATTAAATAAATTAAATTTATAATTTTTAATGTCCCCAAAAAGAAATGTCCAGGCCCAGATAGTTTCACTGGAAAATTTTACCAACATTTAAAGAAGAATTAACATGAATTCTACACAATCTCTTCCAGAAAATGGAAGAGGAAGAACACTTTTTGATTATCTTTATGAAGCTAAAGATACCATGATTTAAAAAAAAAAAAAAAAGACATTTCAGGAAAAGTACAGACCAATATCCTTCATGAGCAGAAACACAAAAAGTCCTCAACAACATAATAGCACATTGAATCCAGCAAACATATTAGAAGAATAATACAAAGTGACTAAGTGGGAAGACAGTGAACCTGCAAAAGAGACAGGGAAGGAGAGAAAGAGATAGGAAAAAAAAGACAGAAGAACACCATGTCTTGTAAGCCAAGGGAAAAGCCTCAGGAGAAGAGGTATTAATCAAGTTCATTGACTGTTGCAGAGAAGTCAAGCAAGATGAGAAAGGAAACATTGCTTAGTGACAAGGACGTCGTTGATAACTTTGGTAAGCACAGTATACGAGAAGTGTTGGGGACAGAAGGCAGATGGCAGTAGGAGGGGGGTGAGTGAGAGGTGAGGAAGTATAGACATTGAGTGTAGACAACCCCTTACAGAAGGATGGCTATGAGAGCAGGAGAGAGATAGCTCATGAGCTTGAGAGGTAGCTGAGATGAAGATAGGAGGAGGGATTTTTAATGCAGAAAGATTTGGGGATATATTTATATTTAATTGCTGGGGCAAAAGAGACAGCCCAGAATAAGAAGTTATTTTCATCGATGACAGGGAATAACTGATGAAGAGCCAGTTCCCCAAGAGGAAGAAAGAGATGGGATCCATAGGACAAGTAGAGAGGCTGGCCTTAGCCTGGAAAAGGAGCCCTGATTCCCTTATAAGTACAACATGAGTTGAAGTCCTGGAAAATATTGTAACTTTGGGCAAGTTATATAACTTCTTTAAACTTCAGCTTCCCCATCTGTAAAGTGCTAATAAATATATCTAACTTCTGTTTCTCTTTCAGCTTGTCAAAATTCTACCCTCAGTCCTGCTGGATTAAGATCCTACCTCACATATGTAGCCCAGACCAAAGAGAGCTCCTCTGACTACCTGAATTCTGCCCTCTGACATCCATTGATGTGATGTGGTCATTAAAGAGCCACCAAGAATGTGACCTTAGGGCTTTCCTGGTGGCGCAGTGGTTAAGAATCTGTCTGCCAATACAGGGGACATGGGTTCGAGCCCTGGTCCAGGAAGATCCCACATGCCGCAGAGCAACTAAGCCCGTGCGCCACAACTACTGAGCCTGTGCTCTAGAGCCCATGAGCCACAACTACTGAGCCTGCATGCCATAACTACTGAAGCCCGTGCACCTAGAGCCCATGCTCTGCAACAAGAGAAGCCACCGCAATGAGAAGCCTGCGCACCACAACGAAGAGTAGTCCCCGCTCGCCACAACTAGAAAAAGCCTGTGCGCAGCAACAAAGACCCAACACAGCCAAATATAAATAAATAAAATAAATTTAATTTAAAAAAAAAGAATGTGACCTTGGACAAGCTACTTAACCTCTCAAAGCCTTAGTTTCCACATCTGTAAAATGGGGATGATACTGGCTCACCTCACAAGGTTACCGTGAGGATTAAAGGAGTCAAACATGTAAAGTGCTCAGCATAGCAGCTGAGCTATTGTAAGTGCTTGATAAAGTGCAGTTTTTCATGTCCAAAGAGCTAAGTGATTGTCTAAAGTCACACAGTGGGTTCGAGACAGAGCTGGGACTAGATGCCTGGACTACTGTCTTCCAGTCTAGAGAGGGCTCTTTTCTAGTACATTACACTGTGGAGGTGACATGCACTCAAAATTTCTAAGAACACAACTACTGCGTAGGGCAACATAACTATATATAAGTGAAGGCCCACTTAGTAGATAGAATAAAAAGAGACATTTAGTTTCATTAGCTGGCAGAACCTCCGAGCCAGTCCACTCCCATCTGCTGTTTTCTCTTCTAACATTTCTATGATCTAATAGCTTTGAAGTTTCCCCGCTTAGTCTCTTAAAGTAAAAAAGAAAAGTGTATTTTTATACTTTTAAGTTCTGATTCACCTCACGATTCTCTGTGGCTTCAGGCTAATTTAATTGTTAGAATTAGCCCCTTGAAGAGTTGAGACTAACAATAATCAAGTTAAATTCATACTGTATGATCAGTGCTTAATTAGATATTGTTGAAAAATCTTTTTTAATTACAATATGGGTATCATTACAAAATGATGATTCACTTTTTACATATCTCAGAGGAAATTAAGGCAATGCATAATGCGACATGGAACCAGTTAAAGCCCTGAAAAGATCAGAAAACCAAGGAGGTGCACACAAATATGACCAGTTGATTTTGGCAAATGTGCAAAATAAATCCAAGAGAGGACAGATAGCCTTTTGAACAAATGGTGTTGCAGCAATTGGACATCTATAGGCAAAAAATGAACATAGACCAAAATCTCATACCTTATATAAAAATTAACTCAAAATGGATCATAGTATAAAACAGTAAAACTTTCAGAAAAAAATAGGACAAAATCTTTAATATTTAGGACTGGGCAAAGAGTTTATGTTTGATAAAGGAGACAAGAATATACAGTGGAGAAAAGACAGCCTCTTCAATAAGTGGTGCTGGGAAAACTGGACAGCTACATGTAAAAGAATGAAATTAGAACACTCCCTAATACCACACACAAAAATGAACTCAAATTGGATTAAAGACCTAAATGTAAGGCCAGACACTATTAAACTCTTAGAGGAAAACATAGGCAGAACACTGTTTGACATAAATCACAGCAAGATCTTTTTCGATCCACCTCCTAGAGAAATGGAAATAAAAACAAAATAAACAAATGGGACCTAATGAAACTTAAAAGCATCTGCACAGCAAAGGAAACCATAAACAAGACGAAAAGACAACCCTCAGAATGGGAGAAAATATTTGAAAAAACGAAGCAACTGACAAAGGATTAATCTCCAAAATTTACAAGCAGCTCATGCAGCTCAATATCAAAAAAACCAAACAACCCAATCCAAAAATGGGCAGAAGACCTAAATAGACATTTCTCCAAAGAAGATATACAGACTGCCAACAAACACATCAAAGAATGCTCAACATCATTAATCATTAGAGAAATGCAAATCAAAACTACAATGAGATATCATCTCACACCTGTCAGAATGACCATCATCAAAAAATTTACAAACAATAAATGCTGGAGAGGGTGTGGGGAAAAGGGAACCCTCTTGCACTGTTGGTGGGAATGTAAATTGATACAGCCACTATGGAGAACAGTATGGAGGTTCCTTAAAAAACTAAAAATAGAACTACCATACGACCCAGCAATCCCACTACTGGGCATATACCCTGAGAAAACCATAATTCAAAATGAGTCATGTACCAAAATGTTCATTGCAGCTCTATTTACAATAGCCAGGACATGGAAGCAACCTAAGTGTCCATCATCGGATGAATGGATAAAGAAGATGTGGCACATATATACAATGGAATATTACTCAGCCATAAAGAGAAATGAAATGGAGGTATTTGTAATGAGGTGGATGGAGTTAGAGTCTGTCATACAGAGTGAAGTAAGTCAGAAAGAGAAAAACAAATACCGTATGCTAACACATATATATGGAATCTAAAAAAAAAGGTCATGAAGAACCTAGGGACAAGACGGGAATAAAGACACAGACCTACTGGAGAATGGACTTGAGGATATGGGGAGAGGGAAGGGTAAGCTGGGACAAAGTGAGAGAGTGGTATGGACATATATACACTACCAACTGTAAAACTGATAGCTAGTGGGAAGCAGCCGCATAGCACAGGGAGATCGACTCGGTGCTTTGTGACCACCTAGAGGGGTGGGATAGGGAGGTTGGGAAGGAGGGAGACGCAGGAGGGAGGAGATATGGGGATGTATGTATATGTGTGGCTGATTCACTTTGTTGTAAAGCGGAAGCTAGCATACCATTGTAGAGCAATTATACTCCAATAAAGATGTTAAAAAAAATTGGTGAGAAAAAAAAAAAAGAATAGAGAAAGGCATGGGAATGAAAACCACTAAATTCAAAAGAGCAATTACCTTGGGCAGGAGGCAGGAGAATGAAATCAGGGTGGGGTAGACAAGGGACTTCAATTGCATTTTGTACTGTTTAATTACTTAAGCTGAATGGTGGGCATATAAGCACCGGTTGTATTACTCTGGTTTTTTTTTTTCTTATTTGTATGTCTGATACATTTTACACTAAAAAATTAATCCAAAGGACTGGTAAATCATCAGGTGGAATAGAAAAGAGAAGAGCTGTACAGAAGCTCTGAGTTTAGGAGCAAGTGAGTGGGAACAGCACACCATCCTCGCTCTCAACCCAAGTGGGTCAACTGCCAATGTGCTTGACCACCAGCATGTATAGAAAATGACTACACCAGATGAATGCTGAGCTCTCGGGGCTGGCGTTTCATTAGTGACTTGAACAGGAGTAAGCTCAGATGACAGCCCAGATCCTTTGATCACACTCTAGAGACAAACTCCTCCTTGTTGGTATTCTCTTGGGGTAGAACTGAGACTAAAACACAGAGCCCTGGGAATAAGGTCAATCTATGTGAATACCATCATCATTAACCACAAACATTTCTGTAGTACAGCCAAAGTCTGGCATAGGAGTAAGAAAAGGAAAAGTGGCATCTCTTATCCTTTGAATAAGAACCAGCCCCTGCTAGAGCAGTGAGTCATCAGACCTTTGCCATGACCGTTCTTGGGTGTAACCACACTGCTGACTTCCATTGTCTAGCTGATGTGACTTACCATCCCACGAAGGTACTGGGTGCCCAGGGGACTTCAGAAGAGAATAAAGAAAGGAAGGTGGGAGGCACTAAAGACAAACCCATCTACTTCCTAATTTAGGCTCAGGCTCAGTCCTGGTTCCCACCCTTTCCCCCAGATAGCATGGGAAATGCCTCCCAAGGAAGAAGGGTGTACTTTGGCCCCTTCTCCAACCTCCCCTCATGGAGTTTCAGGGTCTGGGGGTGGAGAGGTACAGTGTGCCAATACCATCCATCCTGCTTCCATGCCACATAGCAGAGCTTCTCCCCTTCCCCTTGCTACAGACCTCCCCTCGAGAAAGGGAAACCCATTCCTGATCTGCTGCCAGCACAGGCTTCATGGGGACGCTCACTTACAGAAACTTGAGGAGACCCATGCATGAATGGGGCCATGATGGGAATCCTCCACAGCAAATTTGAATCCCAGATGGGTATCTCCTTGTTCAGAGAACAACACTAAATTACTGGAGAGACAGTGAGGATGGAGAGGATAGAAGAGGTTTAGAAGACTGAGTTAACAAGGTTTGGCTACTGATATGGGGGTTAAAAGGGAAAGTCATTGAGGATGGCAGTTGAAGAGGGAGTTGCAGAGCTTGGCAAATCAGTAGTTGCCATCCCCTGAGATGCTGGGTATTGAAGGGGAAACAAATTTGGGTGGGACGAGATGGTGGTGATTTTCGTTTTTCACTGGCTGTACAGGATGAGTTTAAGGAGTTTAGGGTGTAAGTGACTGGAGATGTCCAAGGTGCAGGTGGTTCTCCAGGTCTGGAATTCAGAGGAGAGGTCTGGGTTAGAGGCATGTGCTGCTTCCCTGTAAGTTCTTTGCGGTGAAAAGGTAGAAACCTTTGTGGAAAAATGCCAGGATCCCCGTAGAAAATCAACACATTTGATTTAATTTCCAGTACGACATTATTGCTACCACAACTGCTGCACATTTTGCACCAATTCAGGCAGTGAAACTTACTGGAGAGAAATTAAACCAGAAGGGATTTGTGAGGAAGACACTGTACTTTGATGAAATGAAGTTTGTTCTCTAAACCACTTAGAACAGCACTTCATCTCATTTTTCAAAACCAATCTTTTTAGACAAAAACCTATTTTGGCTGAGTCTTTAGACACTGGATTGGAAAAGGCCCCTTAACTGATGGGGCTGGACAGAATAATCAGACAGCAATTTGCTCAGTCCTGGTTGAAAAATCGTGATGAGCTGAGTGGAGGTGCTTTGACCAACTACGCACAGAGCATAATTTTATGTCTAAGCTGCAGATGACAGTACGTATTTCCCATAATAGGCACTCTAACTGCACTAAACAATGAACTGAGAGGAGGTGAGAGGCTGTTAATGGACTTACTAAATAAAACCTTAGCAATATCCCAGTGATACTGATTAGGGAGCATTTGAGAGTCCGTATGACTAAGTCTTTAGCATTCTAAATTCCTTAGAATAACCCCTCCATCTCAGCATGGAATTTTACTTCCTTTTGGAAGTGACAAGACTATATTAAGAGGGGGGTTGTGTAGATCAGAAAAGTGACCCTCTCCCAGGTAGGCTCTGGTGATGAGTCATTGAGCTGAGAACACTTGATGTGGGCCCTGTTCCAAGTAAGGTGCTTAAAGCCCTTTGATCAAGAAATCCTTCATCATCAGCCTTCTCTCGCTCTCCTTCCACTTCTAGAACCTGCCCACTAGGAGGAGACAGGAATGATCAGTGAGATGAAGGCCTCTTCTGCAGAGCGACTCACTCTCCCTGGAGCCCAATAACACAACATGCCTCTAATGCCTGCTGGTGGGGGCACCCTGAGAGGTGAGGTGAGAGGAATTCTCAGGGGGACTACAGTGACTATGAACAGCCATATGTCACATTGTCAGCATCCAATGAAGGGAATGTGGGGAAAACATGCTTTACCTGCTGTATTAGTTTTCTAGGGCTATTGTTAAAAAAAAATTACCACAAACTAGAAGGTTTAAACATTGGAAAATTTTTGTCTCGGTTCTGCAGGCTGGAAGTCTGAGATCAAGGTATGGGCACAGTTGGTTCTTTCTGAGGGCTATGAGGGCAGGATCTGTTCCAGGCCTTGCTCCTGGGCTTGTCAATGGCCGTCTGCTCCCTGTGTCTCCTTGTGTGCTTGTCTGTGTCTCTGTCCAATTTTCCCCTTTTATTAGATTAGGGCGCACACTAATGAATTCATTTTAACTTCATTATGTCTATAAAAATACTATCTCCAAATAAGGTCACTTTCTGAGGTACTAGGGGTTTGGATTTCAACATATCATTTTGGGGGGTTGGGGGGAGACACAATTCAACCCATAAAACCTGTCAAGCCTGTAATCTGGTCCCTGAGGGAAAGGACTGTTCCCACATTGCGGGGTCTATTGCCGGTAAGAGACTTTGAGGCTTGGACCCACGGACAGGGCTACAGGGTATCCCTAGAAACCATACCAAATTCATAAGTTAGTGGCTCAGTTGAGGCCACAACTCAGTTTTTAGAAAGCGCCAGAAGCCTTGGGCAGACGCCCTGGGAAGACAGCAAAAGGAGTGTCCTTTCCCAAGGACTAACCCACAGGGTGGAAGGCTGCCCAAAGTCTTGCTGTGATGGCAGGTGAGTGGCACTCCCGGCCACTTCTCTCAGTGGTTTTCTGCCTCTCCCATGGCCTCCTCCCAGCCCTCATCCCTTCCCGGTGTCCATGAGGCCTGACAGTGAGCTCAACTGAAATGGGTTCTTTCACCGACCCAAGTACCTTTTAAATCCATTTCCAGACTATAAGAGAGAAGACAGAAGGAGGAAATAAAGAGAGGTGACTCAGCTCATTACAAAATGGGATTGAAAATTACAGTAACTTGGACATATGCTAAGCTTTCTCTTTTAATAATAAAATGAAGGATCAAATTGATTGTTAAACCTTCATGCAGTTTTCTCTTTCTGAGGTCTACAGACCATCTGTTACCCTTGTGTTTTTTTTTTTCTTTTTTAAAAAAATTGTGGTAACATACAAGTAACATAAAATTTACCATTGTTAAGTGTGAAGTTCAGTGGCATCAAGTGCATTCACATTGTTGGGCGGCCATCAGCACCATCCATCTCCATAAATTTTTTCATCTTTCCAAACTGAAAATCCATACCAGTTGAACAACTCCCCATTTCCCTTCCGTACATCCCCTGGCACCCACCATCCTACTTTCTGTGTCTGTGAATTTACTACTCCAGGTCCCTCATGTAAGAGGAATCATCCAATACTTGTCCTTTTTGACTGGCTTATTTCACTGAGCATAGCATCCTCAAGGTTCATCTATGTTTTAGCAGGTGTCAGAATCTCCTTCCTTTTACTTCTTTTAGGAGAGGTCTATCTTTGGAAACTTAGCCACTGGATCGTTTTCAGTTGAGAGAGGCCACTAGGACCAAGTGTAACTGCAACTAATGATTATGGATGGATAACCAACAAGGTCCTACTGTACAGCACAGGGAACTATATTCAATATCTTGTGATAAACCACAATGGAAAAGAATATGAAAAAGAATATATATATGTATAACTGAGTCACTTTGCTGTACAGCAGAAATTAAACACAACACTGTAAATGAATTATACTTCAAAAATTAAAAAAAAAAAAGGAAGTGATTATGTTTGGAGGTGAATCCTGAGCTCAGTGAGCAAGATTTGGAGAAACAGATAAAGGAGAACAGAGAAATGCTGAGCTCAGTGCATAAGCTCAAACCTGCAGGGCAGGGCCTTTTGCCAGTAGCTTTATCTATTCAATCCAACTCAACACATATTTATTGAGTACTGACACACAAAGCATTATGGGCCACACAGAGAGAACTTCAGTGGCTTAGAGCAGGCCAGTGCAAAGAGCTCACCTACAGAAGGCAGGAAAGTGAGGGGAGGGCACCGAACACATCCGTCCACTTGGCCTTTGCTCCTTGTGTACAAGCGGCCCCTCTCCCCAGTCCCTGGCACTATACCTCAGGAACCAGTGTTATCTTTGGCCACTGCAAAGCCAAGCGTAGGGAATTCACTGCTTGAAGTCTTATTCGTTCACCCCCTGCCTCATTCCAAAAAGGACTTAAGGGGGCTAAGTGCAGTGAACTTTTAAGTTCTCTATACCAGAACTTCCCAACCAGTGGGCTACAAACTAGTCACAGGCTCACATGGTTGACCCCCTCAGTCTTTCTGTCGGCTGACAGAGGCTGGGGCAGGGGCTCCACCTGTGGGAAGGACGTCTCGAACTGTGAATAGCCTCATTTGTCTAATTCCAGTATCATTTTCTAAGTGGGACTTCATGTGCAAAGTCATTGGGAAGCCACGGACTACGGGTTGTCCTTGCTTCCTCTAACCATGTCAACCTCATCTGTTCCCACCTCCTCTGTGCATTTCTCCTCTGTCATTTCCAGCCCAGCACTCAGGCCACATGAGTGCTGGATTTTCCCCTTCTCAGGGTTCAGGTGAAAAGATACCCGTGAATTGCCTTATTCTGAATGTTGGCACTATCCCATGTACAGAGGTGAACAGAAGAAGGGAAATAAGCGACACTTAGTGCATGCTAAGTGCACAGACTTTACATACAGACTCTTACATCATGCTCACCACAGCGGCCACCATTATTAACCCCAACTGACAGATGAGAAAACCAAGGCTCAGAAAAGTTAGACTAAATTACCCAGGTTTATGGCTATGACATGGCAGCAGCAGGATTTGAACTCAGGGAGCTCTTGCTCCAAAGCCCACGCTCTCTTCAACTCACACTTGACTGCAGATCTAGTCATGTGTTCTGGTTCATCTCCTCCTGCCAGACTGAGCATCACTCCCACGTTGTCTAATAGCACCAGGGCACATAGCAGGCACTTCCAGAGTGCTTCTTGACTGACCTCCTTCATTGTTGGCCGCCCAACAATGTGAATACGGGTCTGAAGGGTGCCGTATTGTTTGCTGCATGACACCATCAGATTCAACAGTAGCCCAGGTTCATCACTAACATCAGTGGATCAATGTGACCCAGTTCAGTCAAGTCTGTACTTTTCTCATTGGCTTTGATGTCTTCCAAGTGCAAACAAAGAGTTTCAAAGACTAACAACTGAAAAACTAACCTATTTGAAAAGTTGAAAGTTAGTACACCATAATTAGATGTGTACAAGCAATTTTAGCCCATTTAGTCTTGTGGATCGATAATCACTTTCAAGTTACTATAATGACTTTATTTGTCTAATCCATTTTTTGCATACTTTTAAATGGTTTCTACTTTGCTGAAAATCTGTTGATCCATTAGGAGCTTTTAAGCTTCCCATGACAGCGCAGCACATGAGTGCAGCCCTATGTTCTACCGGCACTGGAAATAATACATCGATTTCAAAATACCACCTTGGCAGAAATCGACTGACAAGGCTTAAATCAAAACCTCTCATGAAGCATATTGTAGATGATTAGAGCACTTACCCTCTAAAATAAATACTTCAACTCCGTGTGAAATTAGAAAACAGTGAACCCGTTTTGGACATCATTGATATTTGAAAAATCCTTCTCTGAGTACTTCACTAATTCCCCTGAAAAAACTATTGCCGGGCGCCTTCATCATAATAGTCTCATTGACACTGCTCAAGAGGAGGCAGGATGGGGCTGTGGGTGGGACTCCCTGCGTAGCACAGCATAAGGTTACTTCTCTTAGCCCACCTCCCAATCTACAAAATGAGAGGGCAGTGGACGTCAATCCCAGATTCTATTAGACTCCCAAAATTGCTATTTAAAAATTATTATTAGGCTCAAGGATGTTGTAATCAAGACACGCGGTCCTCTAATTTTTGTGTTCATCGCCTACATTTGATTATTACAGTGTTTTGTGGCACATCCTAGGGGATTAAAAGGCTCAGCACAACAAGCAAGCAGAAATTACAACACACCAAACCTCAGTGTAGGAATGCCTCTGTCTGTCTATAAAAGAATACCCAGTCATCACTCTGCACAGTGGGTGGCCCTTCATCCCTGAGTCGCGGCGAGGAGGACTGTTGGGTACCTTGCCCAGAGTCCATACACTTAGAAAGCAAAGTTCTGGCAAACAGAAAAGACTCTGTTTTCCTTTGGGTCATGTCTGCTCTTACGCTACACATGCTTGACCTTTCCTTTGAAGCAAATTGTATCCCCTCTCCCTATGCTGCTCATTGAGTGCAAGGGGGAGAGAGTAGGAGAGGGAATCAGAGAGGTAGCAGGAGGGGGAGGTAGGGTGACTGAGAGGAAGATTATATAGGACCTTTGGGTCTACTCTAAGTGAGAGTTTTGAGCAGAAGAGGGACATGATTTATTTTTGTTTAATTTTATTGCAGCATAGTTGATTTACAATGTTGTGTTAGTTTCAGATGTACAGCAAAGTGATTCAGTTATACATATACATATATGTATTCTTTTCCAGATTCTTTTCCCATATAGGTTATTACAGAATATTGAGTTCCCTGTGCTATACAGTAGGTCCTTGCTGTTTACCTATTTTATATATAGCACTGTGTGCATGTTAATCCCAAACTCCTAATTTATCCCACCCCCGCTGTTTCCGCTTTGATGACCATAAATTTATTTTCTATGTCTGTCAGTCTGTTTCTGTTTCACAGATAAGTTCATTTGTGTCATTTTTTAGATTCCACATATAAGTTATATCATGTGATATTCGTCTTTCTCTGTTTGACTTACTTCACTCAGTATGATAATCTCTAGGTCCATGATGCTGCAAATGGCAATATTTCATTCTTTTTTATGGCTGAGTAGTATTCCATTGTAGATATACCACATCTTCTTGATCCATTCCTCTGTTGATGGACATTTATGTTGCTTCCATGAGGGACATGATTCAGATTTTACTTTTAGAACGTCAGTCTGGCAATGGGGCAGAGAACAGATCAAATGGGATGAGGGTATGGGCAGGAAGAGCAGACAGGAGGCTACTGTAGTGATGCCGGCAAGAGATGCTGCTACTCAGTGGGACTGGGATGGAAGCAGTGGCGAGAGTGAGAAGTGGCTATGCTTAGAAGGAAAAAGGGACAGAATTTGTTGATGGATGAGGCACGGGGTAGGAGAAAGTGATAACAAGTTAAACTCCAAGGTTTTGGCCTGGGCAACTGCTCTTTACTGAGATGTGGAAGTTGGCAAGAGGAGTGAGTTGAGGGAAGAAGACTAGGGGTTTGATTTGAGGTATCTATTGCACACCCCAGTGGCTATGCAAAGTTCACAGTCCGGTGTACAAGTCTGGGGGTCAAGGGAGAGGCCTGGACTGGAAAGGTCAATTTGGGAGGAGCACTTGTATGGTTTTTAAAGCCATGATCTTGAATAAGATCAGAAAGGCAATGAGTGTTGGGGAGGGAAGTGAGGATGCCTGTGGAATGAGTCTTATGGCCCTCTGACCTTGAGATTAGATGAGGAGGAGCTGTCAAAAGAGAGGGAGAAGTAGCAATCGGTGTAGTAAGACGAAACAGGCTCAGACTACTGAGCCCTCAAAGTGGAGGAAGAAAATACAGCCTGATTATTTCAAAGATCTGCCCGATATACGCTGCCATAACAGAAGACATGACGCCACTGTAGGAAAAAGTCTTTCACAGTGAACGAACTTTGGTGGCACTACTAGTGACCCATGCGTTCTAAGAAGATCAGCTGTCCTGCCCAACCACAACCCTGCCTGCCACGATCCCAGCTAGAGCGGCTGCCGCCCCGGCTCTTTCTCACCTCTGAGTGCCCACGGAAGCACCGAGAAGGTGGGCAGGGATTTTAGAGTCAGCCATACCTTGACCCAAACCTCAGCTCAGCCACATACTGGCTGTGTGACCTTGGACAAGCTGCTTGACTTCTTCTCTGACCTTGAATTTCTTCATTTTTAAAATAGGGTATACCTCCCAAGGTCTTGAGAGAGTATCTATGCACATATCGCCGGGCACAGAATGAAACCTCAGAGTGTCTTATCTTATTAGCTGCTCTCTCACGAGAAAGAATAAAATTTAGTCTCTTATCTGAGAAATCAGTCAGGCCACCTTGATATTACCGAAACTCAGAGAAAAATAAACGTAAGCTACCTCCTTGGATTCTAAGATACATGGAAACACCCACTCCCATCAGCCAGCCCCACCTGCTTCTCCCCCAACCCTCCCCCACCTCTACAACCTAGCCACACGCTGTGCATGCTGGTCTCTCTCCCATTCGGCCCTCTAACCCTAACCCCCGCTGAATGCAGAGGAATGCCCAATTTCTACCCCACATCCTAAGCAGTCTCTCTAAACCCTTGCTATTCAAGATGTGTTGCCCAGATCAGCAGCAGCAGCATCACCTGGGAGCTTCAGGCCTGTCGCCAGACGTACTGAATTGGCACTTGGAGCAGATTTTCAGGCGATTCTTATGAACACTCAGTGCGAGAAGCACTGGTCTAGTTTCCCGGCACTCCTCCCTCCCTCATTATTCTCCTCTATCTCCTGTGACTTCACATGTCCCTGCAATCTCCTGTCCTCTCCCTATCATCCAATCTCGCCTGGTGCCTTTACGCCTCATCTCAGGAAAATAAACACTGAGGGAAAAGAAGATCTTAAAATCAATGGAAAAAACCAAAAAGACCAACACCCTAAAAACATGGCATAAACTAGAGAAGGAAAATAAATTGGTCAATAGACATTTGAAAAAGATGTAAACCTCACTAAAACTCAAAGAAAACATACAGCAAAAGTGATATATTGCATTAGTTATCTACTGTTGTATAACACATTACTCCCAAACTGACTGGCTTACAGAAACAATAAATATTGATTATCTCACAGTTTCCGTGGGTCAGGGATTTGACAGTGGCTCACCTGGGTGTTTCGGGCTCAGGGTCTCTGGGGCTGCAGTGACCTTAAAGATTAAATGGAACTGGAGGACCTGCTTCCAAGGTGATTCGCTCACATGGCTGGCAAGTCGGGCTGGTGATTGGTAGGAGACCTCAGTTCCATACCATATGGACCTCACATTGGGCTGCTTGAGTGTCCTCATGACGTGGTGTTGGCTTCCCCAGAACAATTAACTCAAGAGAGCAAGGCAGAAGTGGCAATGCTGTTTATGACCTAGTCTCAGAAGTACCTATCTTATATATACAAAGGAATATTATGCAGCCTGGAAGAAGGAAATCCTTCCATTTGTGAGAACATGAATGAAACTGGAGGGCATTATGCTAAGTGAAATAAGCCAAACAGAGAAAGACAAATACTGCACAATTCACTTAAATGTAGAGTCTGAAATAGCTTAATTTACAGAAGCAGAAAGTAGAATGGTGGTTGCCAGGGACTGGGGGTTTGCGGAAATGGGGAGACGTTGGTCAAAGTGTACAAGGATTCATTTATACAGGATAAACAAGTTCTATAGATCTAATGTACAGCAATGTGACTATAGTTAACAATACTATTGATTTATTGTATATTTGAAGTTTGCTAAGAGGGTAGATCTTAAGTGATCTCATCACACACACATACATACATACACACACACAAGGTAACTATGTGAGGCAATAGAGGTGTTAATTAGCTTGATGGTGATGATCATACAACAATACACACAGTGTAAACACATATCAAAACATCAAATTGCACACCTTAAATATATGCAATTTTTATGCATTAATTATACCTGAATACAGCTAGGAAAAAAAGAAAACAATATTCAAAAATTAATTTAATTAAATTTAATCAAAATAAAGAAGTACTACATACCTGTCATTTCTGCAATATCCCATTGGTCTTACAGGACAACCCTATTTATGAGAGGGGACCACACAGAGGTGTGAATATCAGGCAGTTGAGGACCATTGAGGCTGTCTTGGAAGTTGGCTACCAGAGATATTTTTACCTGGTTAATACTTTGAAGTGACTTGGCATCAGCAAGAGTGGGAGAAAATGGAAACTCTCACACACTGCTGGTTGGTATTTAGCCTTAAAATGTGCAGAACCTCTGACCCAACACTTTTCATTCTAGGAATCTGTCCTAAGGAAATAATTATAGACGTGCAAAAAGACTTAAGTGTAAGGATTTTCATCTTAGTTAATAATAGTGAGAATGTTGCAATCATTTAAATTTCCATAATACAGAATTGGTTAGGTCAATTAGGGTACCTCATACAACGAAGTATTATGTGGAAGAATATTTAATGACATGGAAAAATATTCGTTGTGTGTTGTTAGGTTTTTTTAGAGGAAGCAACAAATCAGTCACTCACTCTATGAGCACATTGTTAAAGCATTTGTGTAACATACATAGGTAGATGATAGAAAGACTAAACTTCAGATATGTTTTAAATGTAAGCAGTGGTTATCTGTGGCGGTGGTTTTGCTCTATATATGTATATATATTGCTTTTTGGAAATAGGAACTTTCTACAATGAATATATATCCTCTGATAATAAGAAACAAATGATATATTTTAAATTTTACAAAAGACTCAGCGCAGGCATCACTGCCTCCCAGATGCTCCCCCTAATCCCTGGTTTTGCTGCCCTTGCCCTCCAGCCTGAGTTAGCCGCTTCCTTCTCATGGGCCCAAAGCACCCTGTCCATGCCTCCTTTGGTGCACTTTCCCCGTAGTACTGGCCTGCTTGTCACTACATTCAGATGTTGCCATGTACAGGGCCTGGTAAACCACAGGCACTCGGTGTGGTTGGCCCAGTGGAAGTGCATGGCATTGCTCGCCTACAGCCAAGCCAGCTGGTGGGCATGGGTTGGGTTCCATTACTCCTGGGAGGAGTAAGGGCATCGTGGATGGTGTGGGCTGAGTCAGCTGTGCTTCTGGCCCAGACCCTGGCACCTTTATTTGGAATGGCTCCAGAACCGAGGAGCAGCTGTGGCACAGTACCTATTTTGTGGTTGTCTAGTGAGAGAACTGAACTGGTGAGATGTTATTAATCATGCTGTTTGGTTCCAAGACAGTAGACTGACCAACAAGTTGAACTTGAACTTTGTTTTGCTAGCCTTTAGTTCTGTCCCAGGTTTCCGCAATTAAACGATGGCAGGCCAAGTTGAAGCAGAGATGAACTGAATTCAATTAATAACGTCTCAGCAATGCACTAAAAATAGCACATGATCCAGTATCTAAGTTGGCTCCTTTACCATCACCCATTCAAACAGATCAGATAATGCTATGTATACAGGCTCTGAAATATGACTGCCCAAGTCCACCAAGGCTTCTACATTTCAAACAGTTATGAATAATTTAATCGAGATGACAAGCATTTGGGACAAGAACATATGGCAAAGTTGAGTTATAAATGTTCTTTCCTTACTGAAAAAATTGGGGACATTTTAATTGGGTCTTGAATGATGTTTATATTACCAAAAGGGAAAATTTATTGTTTTTTTAATTATTTATTTATTTATTGGCTGCATTCGGTCTTCATTGCTGCACGTGGGCTTTCTCTAGTTGTGGCGGGGGGGGTGCTATTCTTCACTGCGGTGTGCGGGCTTCTCATTGCGGTGGCTTCTCTTGTTGTGGAGCACGGGCTCTAGGCGTGCAGGCTTCAGTAGTTGTGGCACGTGGGCTCAGTGGTTGTGGCACACGGGCTCTAGAGGGCACACTCAGTAGTTGTGGTGCACGGGCTTAGTTGCTCCGCGGCATGTGGGATCTTCCTGGACCAGGGATCGAATCCGTGTCCCCTGCATTGGCAGGCGGATTCTTAACCACTGCGCCACCAGGGAAGTCCCGAAAATTTATTATTAATGAGGAAGGCTGTTTCAAGCTTCTAAGCTTCCTTTCTAGAATAAATGTCACGAAATTAATCAAGGACAAAAGGACCACAGATGACTCGTGCCTAAGACTCAATTCCGACTGGATCCACATTAACAGCAGAGCTGGGAAGTTTCTTAACATCTGAAATGTGGAGCTGGCTAATGATAGCAATACCTTTTGGTGGCAAACTTTCCTCAGAGGGGCCAAGAAAAAAAGGTGAGTGTGGGGAGAAATCCACAGCTCAGCTCAGGAGCCCTGCCTGGGGTGCGTGCGCCTGGCTTGAAGGGTTGGCTCTGCTGCGGCTCTGGTTGGCCTGGGTGATCTCAGGCCTGTCCTGGGCCAGCTCTGAGACTCTGAGCCTTCCATCACCAGAGGACTTCGGAATGGATTGACTTTTTTTCCCAAGTTCTTTAAGGCCATGAGCTTCCTGGAAAGGTGCTCAGGGACTGCAGATGGGTGTAGTGGGTATGCGTGGAGAGAACATCCCTCAGCCCCCCAATACACACACACACACACACACACACACACACACACACACACACACATACAGACACGTGTGTGCACTTCAGCCAGGGTAGTTGTGCTCACAAAACTTTCCCATAATGACATTAAATTTTGGTAGGAAAAGATGTTCTGTTAATAAAAAAAAAAAGACTGTTAAGAAACTTCTGGATTCATCAAGCTCTAAGATTCTATGATCTCTATGGCAGCTTTGTTGGTTCCATACTTAGATAAGAAGTCAGTGAAAATATGCCCAGCTGGGCTTCCCTGGTGGCGCAGTGCTTGGGAGTCTGCCTGCCGATGCAGGGGACACGGGTTCGAGCCCTGGTCTGGGAAGATCTCACATGCCGCGGAGCAACTAGGCCCATGAGCCACAATTACTGAGCCTGCACGTCTGGAGTCTGTGCTCCGCAACAAGAGAGGCCGCGATAGTGAGAGGCCCGCGCACCGCGATGAAGAGTGGCCCCCGCTTGCCGCAACTAGAGAAAGCCCTCGCACAGAAACGAAGACCCAACACAGCCATAAATAAATAAATAATTAATTAAAAAGAAAAAAAATTATGGCCAGCTAATAAGAATTTGGGTGGCAATTGTTTATTATTTTTATTTTGATTTTTGGTCTTGTTTGTTTATCTTTATGTTTCTATTCCCAATTGTCAATTGCCTTCCAGGCTCCCTTGTACAGAACCAAAACAAACTGCTCAGGTAAATGACAGCCTGACATTTTCGGATTTCTGATTCATTTGATGTTAGTCACATTTTTCCCCGCTGGGAAGATCCATATTTTCATGACAAGCACATCACATTAATTTTAAAAGTGGATTCAGTGATGTCATAATTCCTCATTTTGTTCAGTCCTGAAGCAAATAAGTCATTCCCTGTAGAGAAGGGGGATGCATTCCACCAGAAAATTACTGTTGTTTATTATGGAAGCAGAAAGAGCAATAATATCTTCTTTTTTAGCATATTCCCCTAATTCATAATAAGGAGATTAATAAAAGATTAAGGAATAATGAGGGGATCGTTATTCTATTACGAATTATTCTTTTATTTACTGTTCATAGGTACTTGGTAAGAAAAAATGTTGGACTTTGAAAAATAAGAATGCCTTTCTGAAACTTTTGTAGCTAATTCCTAATATTCGGTGGCAGTTATGTAACCTGACTTGGTCCGAGGTGGCAGTGAGGATCACTCACTTGGGAAACAATGTTTTCTGTAGATACAGAAAATGTTAGGTTTCTTTTAGAGCTCGCTTGAGCAGTGACCATTGGAAATGATAAAAGCAAGGTTTCTGCTCACCATCTGAGTGTCAGCCTGGTAAAGTACTCTGACTTGGATGTGTCTGTCTGTCCCCAGGCCTGCAGTTAATGAATGTTGTTAGCAAACAGCTCAGGAGGTAATTGTGCTGTGGCTGGAAGGGTAATGAAATAGGTGCAGACTCCAAGGTGGTTCTATTAGAGGCTCATATTTTTAAATTGCAGTTATTTTCTGCAGAATGTAGCCTTTGAGTGACGTTTGTGAGTTCACAGAGCGGACCATGCTAGCCACAGGAGTGGATTTTCATTTTGTTTGGGTACATTTTCCAAAATCAATTTCAAAATCAGCACCATTAATCAGCAAATAGGAGTAATAATCTCAATAAGGGCACATTGAATTCACCACCCCACCCCCTGCAGCATGCAAAACAACCTACAGGGGTGCAACAGGCCGGCCTTGTCTCCGCTCACCCACGAGGACATTAAGGCACAGAGTGATTATGGGAATTAGCCAAAAGTGTCCCCCGAAACTTGTGATACACTTTCCCTAATGTTATTGCTTGTCCATAAGACATGCCTCTTAAAAATGGAAAAAATAAATGTGGGCCCAAATCATCTCCATCAAGTCTCAGTTCCTGGGTGCTACCCACCCTTGTATTTCTGAAAATCAAGGAAAAATAGTCTCTAAGTAGAAGGTTGGACAGTCTCCTGATGCCCACTGCCACCAGAAGAAGCACCAGGTTAAATGCCCACTTGGCCCGTCACTCAAAGAACACAGGCTTGTAGCGAAGCCACAATGTTCATATAGAATGCAGGTTCCAAGTTCCCCTTAGTTCAAAGCCAGCCTTCAAAAGTCCACATAAAAGCATCCCGAATCCCTCCCACTGCTCTGCCGTCCACCATACTCTGTCAAGTGCTAGCTCATTCATTCTGTCATTCCTCCTCTTCCTAATCCCTGTAGGGGGGCATTCAGCAAACATTCATTACATGTCTGTTGTGTGCTAGGTGCTATGCTTCCAAATGCTGAAAAGTTTCTAAATAAAATAAAAAGTGATTGTCAAAACAAGCATTTTCTTCTTCAGGATATTGTTTCAACTCAAGATACCCCATCATCCTGCCACACTTTACTACCCAGACTTACCTTGCCCTCGTCTCCCACAGTTCAGATTGGCTGGGCTCCCTCCTATTCCTTCAATATGCCAAGTCCATGCACTGTTAACTAAAAAATCCTATACCTACCCCACCACCACCGCCACCAAGCAGCCATGATTACATCCATGTTTCAAGAAGCTCACTGGCACCCAAGCCAGATGGTACCAACACTGGGCATCTCAGTGGATCAGAAAATGTCTCCTCATATTGGGCCAAAATCTACCTTCCCTGACCCATTTACACAACCCAGGACACGGAGATGCTGGTTATCAATACTGTTATCAGGAAAACTTGTCAAAGAGGTAAGCAAGGGAAAGTTTTCTTTGTTTCTGTGTTTGTTTTCCTTGTTCTTTCTTTTCCTTTCTATATATCTCACATTTAAATTACTTGCTGGGGGAGGAATATAAATGAGACTCAGTCAGACCTCATGAGTCATCGTTTCAGTGGGAAACAAAGCAGCCTTGCTTCAAAAAGCAATTTAATTAATTTTGTTATGTGCTGTGGAAATAAGCTTTTAGAGATGATTCAAACCACGTGAAATTGTCTAAAAATAAGCGAACAACGCAATTACTGTCTGTTTTTTTTGGTGTGGGAATATTAAAATAATAGGAAGATATTTTAAAGTGTAAAATAACAAAGTTTTCATGTAATATTAAAAGAGGAAAAAACCAAAGTGGATTCTTAGCTGGGTGCATGTCAAAGGTAAACAAAAGCAAACATGTCACCCATGAAAGACAAGGCTCAGTTTTAACAGCCCTGTTCTGACCTAGGAAGAGAGGACACACCTTCTATTCCAGCCTTTGGACTTCCCCTCTCTGCATCCCAGTTTCCTCTCCTGGAAAATGAGGATGAATCCTGTCGTACCAACTTCCAGAGGTGAGAGTCAGATGGAAAAGTGGATACGAAAGCAGTTTGTAAACTGCAAAATGCTGGACCCGTATATGACATTGTTCCACTTACTCATGAATGACTCTGAACCTGTGGGTAATCGTTAGTCAAATCCATTTCACTTGCCTTCACTAATCAAGGTCGTTTTGTTGCTACAAAAGATTTGCAGGTCCTCCAACTGGCAGGCAGCCTAAACAATAAGATGTTTGTTCAAGTTGTTTTCCAGGAACTTGAAGTCAACTGTGTCTAGTTGGAGCTGAGCCGGTTAAGACTGGGCAGGGGTCTTCCCTGGTGGCGCAGTGGTTGAGAATCTGCCTGCCAATGCAGGGGACATGGGCTCAAGCCCTGGTCTGGGAAGATCCCACATGCCGCGGAGCAACTGGGCCCGTGAGCCACAACTACTGAGCCTGCGCGTCTGGAGCCTGTGCTCGGCAACAAGAGAGGCCGCGACAGTGAGAGGCCCGCGCACCGCGATGAAGAGTGGCCCCCACTTGCCGCAACTAGAGAAAGCCCTCGCACAGAAACGAAGACCCAACACAGCCAAACATAAATAAATAAATAAATAATTTAAAAAAAAATACTGGGCAGGACCACTGACCCTCCAGCTGGGACCTTTTGTCATCAGAGGGCTGAAAATTCTACCCTTAGACCCTACTAAGTGCCTCCATCTTTGAACATGCAGAGGCCTGGAGCTTAGTTACACCTGCCCAGAAGGACAATTTCCCCACTTTTTTCCAATCACCTTTCCCCTTGCTCCCCATGCCTCAGACCACCCTGCTTCTTTATTCTGCGTCCCAGAAATACCGCAAGCCCCTTGCCTTCAGGGAGGTGGATCTGAGACTTGCTCTCCCATCTCCTCGCTTGGCTTCCTTGCGAATAAACCCTGTCTTTGCTGCAAACCTCGGTGTCAGCGTTTTGGCTTGCTGCGTGTCTGGGCAAAATGAACCTGTTTTGGTAACAGCTCTATTTCTTCAGAGTAGAAAAACATCACTCTGAGTTATAGCTCTCTTAAGCAAAAACACTGTCTCTGCTTTATTTTCTCACCTCTCTTACTTGAAAATATGGTGAAACAAGACATTGAGGCTTGTTCCTCACCTCTACATCAAAACTGCATCTGCCCCATCTCCTGGAATGACACCCAGTTGTCCCAGCCAGAAACCTTGGGGTCCTGCTTAATTCAATTATTTCCCCCAATATCCAGTCCATTGGCTTGTCCTTCAAAATATATCCAGAATCCAACCACCTTCATTCTGTGAAAGGTCCCTGGGTCCGAGGCCCCATCATTTTATCATTTCTCTCCTGGACGATGGCACTGGCCACTGGCCTCCTAAGTGGTCTCCCCACATCCCCTCTTGCCCCTTCTAATCCAATCTTTTCATTTTTAACTTTATACTTGGAGCAGGTACTGTTGCCTGTTTGCTGCTCTATCCCTTCCCCCCTCCTAACTGAAGCCTTCTCTACACTCAGAAGATCTGACTACTTCTTCCCTCAGCCCCAGGATAGCCATGTGACCCACTTCTGACCAGTGGGATTTAAGGTGGAATCTGCTAGAAAGTTTCTGGGAAAGAATACCCTCCCTGTTAAAAAAGTGAGAGACACATGAGGCAATACCGCCACCCCTCCCAACCAACCCACCTCAACCTTTGGACGTTGTCATGTGATACGTGATGCTTGGACCATTTCATTAAATGGCAGGGGTCAGCAAACTCTTAAAGGGCCAGACAGTAGATAGTTTAGGCTTTGCAGTCTATCTCTGTCTCAACTCAGCTCTGCCCTTGGTATGCAAGAGCAGCCACAACCAATACGTAAACGAATGGGCATGGCTGTGTGCCAATAAAACTTTATTAATAGACATTGAAGTTGGAATTTCTTACAATTTTCACACAACCCAGAAATTCTTCTTTTGAATTTTTTCAACCACTTAAAAAAGTAAAAAATATTCTCAGCTCATGGGTCATATAAAAACAAGAGCAGGGACTTCCCTGGTGGTGCAGTTGTTAAGAATCTGTCTGCGAATGCAGGGGACACAGGTTCGAGCCCTGGTCTGGGAAGATCCCACATGCCGCGGAGCAACTAAGCCCGTGCGCCACAACTACTGAGCCTGCGCTCTAGAGCCCGTGAGCCACAACTACTGAAGCCCGCATGCCTAGAGCCCATGCTCTGCAACAAGAGAAGCCACCACAATGAGAAGCCCTCGTACTGCAACAAAGAGTAGCCCCCACTCGCCACAACTAGAGAAAGCCCAAACGCAGCAACGAAGACCCAATGCAGCCAAAAATTAATTAATTAATTATTTTTTTAAAAAAGTGATGATATCATTAGATGTTTAAAAAAACAAACAAACAAAAAAGAGCAGGCCAGATTTGGCCCACAGCAGGCTGTAGTTTGTCAATGCTTAATGGGATAATTAAAAATCTATTCTTAGGTCTCTTTCTTATTCTCTTACTTGCAGCCAAGAGAACAATAGTTGATACAATAGTATTTTTCTTTTCTTTGTTCTACTATAAATTTGAATTTTGAAATATTTCAAACACAGAAAATAATACAACAGACACCTATGTCCCCACTACCCAGATTTCACTGACGTTAACATTTTACTTTTTATTTTTATTTATTTTTATAATTTTTTTGTTATTATCTAACTTTAACAAAAATTTTAGTGGAGTATAGTTGATTTACAATGTTGTGTTAGTTTCAGGTGGATAGCAAAGTGAATCAGTTATACATATACATATATCCACACTTTTTTTAGATTCTTTTCCCATATAGATCATTACAGAGTATTGAGTAGAGTTCCCTGTGCTATACAGCAGGTCCTTATTAGTTATCTATTTTATATATAGTAGTGTGTATATAA
The DNA here is from genome assembly GCF_949987535.1 of Balaenoptera acutorostrata. Lineage (NCBI taxonomy): Eukaryota > Metazoa > Chordata > Mammalia > Artiodactyla > Balaenopteridae > Balaenoptera > Balaenoptera acutorostrata. Next base: position 129,999,097 of record NC_080085.1, on the reverse strand, counting down.
CAAATATCATATGATATCGCTTATATGTGGAATCTAAAAAATGGTACAAATGAACTTATTTACAAGACAGAAATAGAGTCACAGACATAGAAAACAAACTTATGGTTGCCAAGAGGGAAAGGGGGGGAGGGCTAAATTGGGAAATTGGGATTGACATATACTTTTTTAAAAATAAATAAAGCCTTACCAAACAGCTGAAGGCCAAACCCTGCTCCCTTCCCCTCCCACTACAGAGGCACCCAGTAGCTGAGGTAGGTGTGTACTCTTCTATTCACCCTATGCACTTGCTTATCCACAAACAATATGCCTTATTGTGTGTTTTTAAACTTCACATAAGTGGTATTGCACTACACGTAGCCTATTTTCAACTTCCCTTCTTCCCCTCAATATTATCCATGTTGATACATGTGGAGTTGGTTCATTCACTTTTGCCATTCTATGAATAAGTCACAATTCATCCAGTGGTTCCCCAGCTTGAGGGGAAGTTGGTCATTCGTCTATGATTTTCCTTGCACTCAAGGAGACTTATATGGGGGTGTTCACTGCAGCAGAGTTGTATCAGCAAAATAATGGAAACTAGCAAAGTATCCCGACACTTCTCCCCACTGTTGGTAAGGGAGCTTTCTAACAGCACGGGTTTGATCATGTCCTTCTCCTGCCAAAAAAACCTTTCGCTGGTTCCCTGTTGCCCAATCTCATGACCCTTAGACCTGTGCTTCTGCCCCTACTCTCTGCCCTTGAATATCTGCAGCTCTGTTCCAGCCATATTGAACTCCCTTCCACCCCTGGGCCTTGGCACATGCTTTTCCTTTGGGCAAGCATGGCGCTCACGAGGCCCTCTGTGTCCTGAGCCTGCCACCTCCCCAAACCCCACACCCTCTTCCCCTTTCCCACCCTGGTACCCCACCTCCTGCTCTGCACTGTCCCTGACATGCCCTCCTCCCAGCACCTCTAAACATGGAGTACCCCTACTTCCTTGCCACTTCCCCTCTCCAATCTGGGAGCTACTCACATTCAGGAACCATGTCCTTCATGCCTCTCTGGCCTCGCCCCTGATTTGGCAAATGGAAGTTACTCACTAAATATATTTGATGAATTAATATCTGAATGAATGAATAAAAAGTCTGATCTCTATGGCATTAGCCCCCAGAAAAATGAATTCAAGAATTACACAGACTAGGATGTGTATGACAGAATCCAATCTAACTGACTCTTCCCCATGGATATTTAAAACCAGTAAATACTGCTATTTATAGCCTTTGAAGCTTCACTTTGCTTGATGATTCAACCAATTACCGAATTGCCCTAAGTTTCCTTAAAATTCATTTAAAACGATTTGGAAACATAAACAATCGACTCAGTTATCTACTTTCAGTTCAGGCAGGCTTCTTGTGAAAGTATGTAAATTTTTAGGAAGAAGAAAATCCGTATCTACTAGGAAATGAATTTATAAAAAGGATGACCAGAGACTAACTAGTAACCTAACCCCGGGATAAAAGAGTTAATATAGCCTCCAAAAGGTGATAATCGGCCCCTTATTCACCAGAAGGATCTGTTCCAATGATTACACATTAGTGATTTTATTTCCACTACTTTGAGGAAAAGATTTTCTTAGTACCTTATGCCAAAGCAGAAGTCTATACATGGTGTTCCGTGAAGTTATGACACTAAATTTCTTGTGTCTCTCGTGGAAATCAATCTAACTGACTTACAAGCACAACATGAATCTAAAAGCATCTTGCTTACTAGAGACCAAGAGGCACCACAGAAAGGAATTTTTAAAATATCTTAATTTACCCTCTTTGAATCCCAGACCTTATATGCTGGGACCACTTGGAAAAGCAATGTTTCTAAATATACTATAGACTTCTCAAGCAGATGGCACAGAATATCATTTAACACTCTCCTGAACACTCAACATTATCCCCAGGGGTTCTGATTCAGAGGGCCTACTGAGATACTAAGGGGCTGGCCTAGGAGCTGGAGAATTAAAGTGTTGCCTCAGCTTTTCCATGGCTTGCTGTGTGACCTTCAGCAAGCTACTTCCCCTTTCTGGGCCTCAAATGCACAATGAAGAGTGAGACTAGATGATCGATCGTGAGATGGTTGCTTCCAGTTGTGTGAGGTATTTATCAAATTTTCAAGTACGCGCAATTTTCTGTTAGTATTTTACAAAAGGAATATAAGCAGTTACGTCCAATGCCTTCCAGAATTTGGTAGGCTAGAGAAGTGTGGATTAAATTAAGCACAAATGATAATTATTATACTTATTAAATATTGCCTTGACATATAATTGAATAAGACCAGGGTATGTTGAAATAATAAGCAAACTGTGTCTAATGACAAGGCCTTATTTTTAATACCCAAACTCCTGATGTGCTCATTTCGTAAGTGGAAAACAATAATTTCAACACTCTTGCCATCGAGTATCCACTTCTACAAGTGCAGACACACAATTAACATACATGCATAAAGGGCTTTGCATCCACAAACTATGTATGAAAACTAGTCCAGAGTGCAAAACAAGCCCCCTAAGCCCCTTCAAATTACAAAGGCAATGACAATTAACAACTGATTCGGTGAAAAATTATTTCGTGCATTCAAAGCCTAAATTACAGACAGAAGGGGAGAGCATCAACAAAATAATATGGTTGGGCGAGATTGAATCCACAGGACATATTATACAAGAGGCCCTTAACCAGCCAGGCAAAGGATGGGCTTTCTCACCAGGTGAAGTTAATAAAAGACCCTTTGACCAAGATTTCCATGACAAAGCTCTGCTAATTTTCTCAAGAAGAATCTGCTCCAGTGGTGAGTCACTGCCCTTTTACTGGCATTATTCTAATGATATGAAGTAGAAGAAAAGGTCATAATTTAGATCAATGCCATCTTTGGATGACAAAGTGGGTGAGTCACCAAATGAAATTAATGCTGAAGCGTGGTTACCATTTTTGCTGTATATACTCTCCCCTGATACACTCTATGTACAACACATTCAATGAGGTATTTCAGGAGAGCTGGTTGCTAGGTTTCAGCCTCATTCAAAGCTCTTCATTTCAGCACAGAACAGAAATATGGAAAAATTTCAAGATGATTATATAAAATTTACCATGAGGCAATCAAGGGGCTCAGATGTCTCTATATTGACAGGGGCCATTATAGTGACTGACTTAAAATACAAAAGAAAAAGAAAGCCGTAGTTGAATCTTAGACATCACCCTTACTTTACAGAAGACACTGAGATTCAGAAAGGGAAGTGACTTGCTTAAACTGAAACATTTGGTGGCAAGAAGGAACCAGAACTCAGATCTTCTGTCTCCTTGACCAATGCACCTCCCCCAAATCGGGCATTCTTAATTTACACAGTTGACCCTTGAACGACGCACGTTTGAACTGCACAGGTCCACTTACGCACAAATATTCTTCACTAGTAGACATTACATTACTGCATGGTCCATGGGTTAACCCTCACGTTGTTCAAGAGTCAACTGTATATATTTAGTTAGTCGACTTTAGATTTTACAAACTGTTTCTTATTACTGGTAATGTGAAGCAACAGCGAAACAAACAAGATGACTTTAAAAAAAGGGTTTGAAAGTTTGTCAGGTTTTTTATCTTTATTAAAGCATTTGTTATAAAGATGTGCTTTAACACCTCACTAAAGAAGATATACAAGCAAAAAACAAACACATGGAAAGCTCAATATCATATGTCATTAGGGAATTGCAAACTAAAACAACAACGAGATACCACCGCACACTTATTAGAAGGGCCAAAATCTAAAACACGGACAACACCAAATGCTAGGGAGAATGTGGAGGAACAGGAATTTTCATTCATTGCTGGTGGAAGTGCAAAATGGTACAGCCACTCTGGAAGACAGTTTCTTACAAAACTAAACATACTCTTACCATACAATCCAGCAATCACACACCTTTGTATTTACCCAAAGGCGCTGAAAACTGAACTCCACGCAAAACACGCACACACATGTTTATAGCAGCCTTATTCATAATTGGCAAAACTTGGAAGCAACCAGGATGTCCTTCAGTGGGTGAATGCACAAGCTGTGGTCCATCCAGACAATGGAATATTATTTAGCATTTAAAAAAATGAGTTTTCAAGCCATGAAAAGACATGCAGGACCCTTCAATGCATATTGCTAAGTGAAAGAAGCCAATTTGAAAAGGCTATATAATGTACCATTCCAACTATATAACATTCTGGAAAAGGCAAAACTATGCAGATAGTTAAAAGATCAGTGGTTGCCAGGGGTTGGGGTCAGGGGGGCAGAGGGAGGAAGGATGAATAGGTAGAGTACAGGGGTGGTTTTAAGGCAGTGAAACTATTCTGTACGATAATAGTGGATACTCGTCATTATACGTTTGTCCAAAACGATAGAATGTACAACACCAAGAGTGAACCCTAATGTAAACTACGGACTTTGGGTGTGGGTTCATTGCTTACACCGAGTGTACCATTGGGCCAGTTTACAAGGGGCAGTCGGATAGATTCTCAGAAAATTCACTAAACATTCTTTGGAACATGAAAGATCATGACTTTACCCCAAAGAAGTTGATATTTAGTACAGAGAGAAGGTCTCTTCAAGCATCCACAACCGCATGGCATATTCATAATGCAAATAATTAAAGATTCAACATACCAATGCTTATTTTGTTAAAACAATTAAATACATTTTAATGTGTGATCAGGATTCAGGAAGCTTGTTCCTTGAGCTGAATGTGATGATTAAAAGATCTGTCATTTCTGGTTAGAGGGGTCATGCCGAAACAGCATTATCACTTATCATTATGGAACTGCCACAAATTAAACTTTTAAAGCCCACTGCGTTAACAGAAAGCACACACACCTTCTAGAATGAAAACTACATCTATCTCTGACACACAAAGAACCATGTGTTCGAACGATATCAAATATGAATAATGTGCATTCTGTAGCAAACACTGTGTTGAGGGCAGATATGAGGCCTAATTCTTCTCAGGGCTGCACCTGCCCCCAGGACTCTCCCTCCATGGCAGATCCAGATGCCTCAGGGACTCAAGGAAACGGAAAGCATATATAAATGTCAAACTCACTGGAAAGAATTCTTACAAGGCACATAATACGGAATGACATTCATTCACCCAACATACGCACTAGACAACTATTCTGTGTCAGGCATAGGGGAGGGCACTGGGCAAGCAGAGTGTGAGCAAAATTGGCTGCTGTGGTATCTGCCTAGAGCTTGCCCAGGCAGACACTGGGGGTGGGAGTCAGGCCCGTTGAGAAGCAAATAGCGAAGCTCCCCTTGAACTCTCTTAAGCTCGCCACTGGGCGGTTGGTGTTTTGAGAAGCCTCTTCCAGCTTCTGGTGGCTGCAGGCTTCCTCGGCTTGTGGCCTCATCACTCCAGTCTCTGCCTCTGTCTTCACATGGCTTTCTCCCCTGTGTGGGTCTGTTTCAAACTCCCTCTGCCTCCCTCTTATAAGGATACATGAGATTGCATTTAGGTTATCAGGGATTAGCAAAGATTATCCCACCAGGATAAATCCAGATAAACTCCCCCTCTCAAGATCCTAAATTTAATCACATCTTTCCTCATACAAGGTAAGATCCACTCTTTTGCCATTCACAGATTCTAGGAATTAGTAAGTGAATATATCTTTGGGGTGCCTGTGTGATAGCATTGGGCCCACCCAGATAATCCACGATACTCTCCTCCTCTTAAGGTCAGCTAAATAGCAACCTTCGTTTCATCTTCACCTTTAACTCCCCATTGCCAGGTCTGGTAACATACTCACAGGTTCCAGGGATAAACGTGTGAACATTTTGGGGGAGTCATTATTCTGCCCACCACAGATACAGCATAATTGTTACGGGCTGAAATGTGTTCCCCCAAAATTCAAATGTTGAAGTCTTAACCCCCAGTACCTCAGAATGTGACTGTATTTGGAGATAGGGTTTTTAAAGAGATAATTAAGTTAAAATGAGGTCAATAGGACAGGCTCTAATCCAATATGGCTGGTGTCCTTGTAAGAAGAGAGCGGGACACAGACACCCACCGAGGGAAGACCATGTGAAGACAGCCATCTATAAGTCAAGGAGAGAGATCTCAGAAGGAACCAACCCCAACCCTGCCAACACCTGGATCTCTGCCTTCTAGCCTCCAGAACTGCGAAAAGATACATTTCCAATTGTTTAAGCTGCCCAGTCTGTGGTACCTTGTTATGGTAGCCTGAGCAAACTAATACAGTAACCAAATCAAGGGAGCTACTCTCCCATCATATTCACAGGTTTCATCCATATTCAAGGGGAAGGGACCGTACAAGCATGTATATAGGGAATGGGGCTCTTGGGGGTATCTTACAATTCTGCCTTCCACGGGGGCCTTACCCACCAGCCCTTTTTGCCAAGTCAGTCAGAAGAACTCATTTAACTTCTCTTGCTCATTCCATTTTACTGAGCTTTCTATTCCTTTCCCACTCACCTTTTTTGTTTTTAATTTATTTTCTTGATCACTCGACTTTATTAATCTTAAATTCTAGTTGGTTCAAGGTGGGCTGGGAGGGAAGAGTGAGCAAAGAGTGGAGGATGAGAAATGTGTCTCTAGCTATAAGAGCAGCAGAAATACTAGGAAAAAAGGCACAGCGCTCTCAATCTGTCCTACATCCAATTTTTTTCGGAAAGAAATGGAATATAGAAATGTGAACAGACTTCATTTTTCACAGCCCCAAAACATTTTCATTTTCTATTGTGAGTCTTTTTAAAATAACAAAGTCTGGCTATGCCACATACGTTTTTCTTTAAAATACATATTTGTATAGTTTGCACATAGCTGAGAAAATCAGATTTTGTTTCTACTCTCATTCTTTCTGCTTTTGTGCATGTTAACGGGCCAGAGCTGAACTTGATGATGTTACCGATAATTGCAGAATCACAGAGTACAGCACTGGAGAGTATTCCTGCACCGGGATGTCTGGCCACCTCTCGCCACTGTTGTCTTTGGGACATGTCTTCAGCGGGATCCCAGCTGAACAACTGCAATTGCTACCTTCCATGAGAATTCGTTGAACAGGAAAATCCTGGTGTCATAGCCACGAAGAGCACATCCAGCACACCCACACACTTTGCTCGTGTGCAGGCATAAAGCACGCCCCCTATGTGTACCTGTGTTTCCGAAGAAACACAGACGCAGTGCTGAAGGGTGGGAGTGGGGAGTGATTGAGAAAGAGGGTGTGTTTTAGGGCTTCAGAGCAGAGTGCAGACCCTGGGAACAGAGAGCCACAGATACCGATGGGAGAAAGAATTTGATGACCCTCCAACCGTTCCAGCCTTCTTCCCGAGGCAGAGCTGACCAAATTTCGTAGAGGGACTGTATTGGTATCTTGCCACCTACTAGGGCCAAGCCCTCATGCAGTTGTAAAGTCCTCTGGAAGATGGTCCCACCCCAGGCCCTGCCCTGCCCTGACCCCCAAGTGCATGCCTCTCACACCTCCATTCATATCTATGTGTACATCCGTATCCACAGCCATATCCATATCCACGCCCGCAGCCATATCCGAATCTATTCTACATATACGTGTATATACTGCACATTGCCTCATCCAGTTAACAAATCAGTTGAGCCCTGCAGCAAACATTGCTGGGAGCCTTACCAGCATCTAACCCCTCCCCCAGGGGTGGGCATTGAGTGCCCTGAGTTAACCAGTATAACCCCCAAGTGATTGGTTTGGGACTGGGCACTTGTCCAGGCATAAACCCACCAATGCTTGGCACTGCGTGACCGAAGTGATTGTTTCACTGGTGGGCACATCAACTGAGTTACTCCAGAGTAAAGCCCAGGGGGGTTGTTCGGTGGTTGGATGACTGTCTGTGGTGTGCTGATGAAGCCCAGGAATGGCTGCAGTCACTTTGTCCTCATGAGGGAGGGAAGCCTGAGGATGTTACCAACACACTGAGAAGGACATGCAGAGAGAATCGCAGAGAAATGGGGCAGGCATCCTGATTAACTGTGCCAATGGATTAGCCCCATCTCTGGCCTTTTGTATCGTTTGAACAGCATTTTCTGTTACTTGCAGTTAACCAAGAACATCCTTATTAAAACCAGTGCTAGACCCTGGGGATTCAGTGGTGAATAAGACAGTGCCTACTCTCCTGAGCTTATGCTTTCATGGAGGGAGGGAGATAATAAACAAATAAGATTATTTCAATCAATGTTCTGTGTTATGAGAGTGATGTGGGACTTGCGACTTTCGATTAGGAGGCCTCTCTGGGGAGGTGACTTGAGAGTTGAGACCTGAAGGGTGAGAAGGAGCCAGGGGAGAGGGAAGATCTAAGGGAGAGGGAAGAGCCGATGCAAAGCTGTGCGGCGGGAGTGGGCATGGGAGATCTGGGGAAGGGAAAGCAGGCTGCCCAGTGCTGAGCAAGGGGGAGCGAATGAAACAAAGGGAGGAGGCCTCGCTTGTAGGCTGTGCATGGAGCCGGGATATCACTCTGAGGGAGACTGGGAGCTATTTGGAGGATTCTGAGCACAGGTATGGCATGCCCGATCGATCGAAGATTCTTAAAGGAAGAAACCTTCTAGCTGCTTTGTGGCGAAATGACTACAGGAGCAGTTAGAGGAGTGAAGCTGGTCCAGACACAGGCAGGGAAGATGGTGAGAAGCAAAAGGACACAGGGAGTTTCATCTCTAGCATGCATTCCCTCAGGGTAGCGCGATGCTCCTTTGAAGGGACGCAGCAACTGAGTCGCCAGGATGTGAGCTGCTCTCCACCCAAATCCTGTATTTTCTAAGAGGATTAACCTAAATGCATCTTTAATGGGCAAAACAGCAGGGGTGTGCGTGAAATGAAGTGGAAAGATGTCAGCGATGCGAGGAAAACTATTTGGGGGCAGAGGAGTCATACTCTTAATGGAGCAGATATGCCTAGGAAACCCTCCTGGTTTTCTCCACTACTTCCTTTACTGTTCAGACCAAATTCACTTGAACTCCTGGGTTAGGTTTTGCCTCTCTCCAAAGACCACAGCGGTGAGGATTCCAAATAAGGTGAAGGCATCAGAGGAGCAGCAGTGGCCATTTCTTGGCACACCTAAGCTGTCTCCAAGTGGGCTGTTTCCTGTACTATAGTTTTCGGTTAACATAATTCATTAATAGTGAAGCAAAGTCAATATGGATGGTCAAGGAGCCTGTAAATTTTGATTTTAAACTAAACCTTCAATATAGCATTACACAGGATTCTACCTTTGCCTAATAAAGTGCCTGCCATTTCAGGCCTGCTCTATACAAACATCTTCAAGTCCAGCATTAAAAATATCCATGTATAATTCTCCATCTCTAGCAGTGGTTCTCAAACCGGCTGCATCAGAGCACAACCTGTTATAAATATGTATTTCCAGGCCCCACCACCCCGAGGTTCTGACTCAGGTTCGGGTTAGGTCTGGGCACTCAATCCCACAAGGTGACTCCAGTGGTTTCTGCATTGTCATTACTTGTCTCCTGAGTTCCCTGGACATTTTACAATCTGTACTTTTGTATATAAATACAATTGTACGTAAGCTGTACATTTTGATACTAAGATGTCTCAAATCTTTTTTTGGAGTGGATATTATTTATTAATGAGAACTAGCTGGAACCCTCCAAAGTGCAGCAAGGAGCTGGAATGAGTACAGCTGACCCTTGAACCAGCGGGGATTAGGGACACCGACCCTCCCCACAGTGGGAAATCCTCTAACTCCACACTCCCCCCCCATCTGCAGCTTCAACCGACCAGATTGTGTAGCACTGTAGTATTCACTACTGAGAAAATCCGTAAATAAGTGGACCCATGCAGTTCAAACCCGTGTTGTTCAAGGGTCAACTGTACAATCCACAAGTGGCCTAGAGGACAGAGGAAACAGGGCACTGCCATGAGGGAGTGGCGTGCTGGACATTGCCAGGAACTGACTATCCCTGTCTTTAATTAGCCACAGGTATTTCCCACCCTCACTCCTTCAGTGGTATTTGAAGCCCATTCGCCCCCAAATGATTTTTTTTTTTAAGGCACAAGGCAAGGAGCTGCTTTCTTTTCCCCACTGCTACCTATACCAATTCTGACGGGCCCAGCACGGCCCTTCCAGTCTCAGCATCCCTCACAGCCCCCACCCATTTGAGCATCTCTGGCCTACATTTACTGCATAAAAGCTTACCCTTGACAGCTCTATTCATATTCTATACGGTATAAACAGAGAGGCAAACAAATGTAAAAAAAAATGAAGAGGTTAATAAACTTAACTATTAATTTAACCAGGAGACATCAAAGTGTAATTACGAACACTTTTTTAATGACAACAGACGGTAAATTTATACAAGTTACAGGTTAGAATATAATGAATACAAAATCCATCCAGATAACAGTTAGAAAAAATCACTCACAAAAGTAAATCTGATTCAAGTGGGTAAAGAACTCAAGCCCCCCATTTTGATAATTACACGCAGCTTTCAAGGTAGCGCATCTAAAATCTGCCCCTTGTCAGGGCGCAATTCAAGACTACAGCATATTCAGTGACTCTAGCGACTTCAAAGATTCTAACACTTTTAGCATCAAGGTCAAGAGAAATCTCATAACAGGTTCACTATGCAAAAAAAACGAGAAAATGTGAACGTTTTCTGCAAACTGTAAGGTGCTGTGCAGATGTTAGCTATTGCTATTATTACTGTTCAGTGAGATTTCACTGAACTTGAGAAAAAGGAAGACTAGTCTGTAACTGACAAATATGACCTATAGAACATCTTCAAAGGAACGCAGATATTACTTTCAAGCACACGTAGCAACAAAACAGGCAAGGAAAGTGTGGCCAGGAGTGATGGTAAGTTGAGGAATTCCAGAGTACTTTAATGAATATATAAAGGCTTAATCTGTTCACAGGTTACATGTAATATTTACCGTTAGGTTCCCAAAGTCCCTGAAAATAATTTATTTTCTCAGGTGACCCTTCCCCCTACAAAAAGGAAAAAGAAATCTTGTCAAGTTGTGAGTGTGCTGCTTCAGGCCAGCTCTTGCAAACCCTATCTTAAATGGAAGAGCAGAGGCTGCGTGAATCCACTTGTACCACAGACAACCCATTTCTAAAATGGCCTACCAACAATCTACAACTTCACTTGAGCATAAATAAAACAATAAACATGAACTTGTCTGGAGACAAGAAATATACACTAGATACATTTAAAACAGGATATAAATTCTTTGTCTCATGTACCTTCAGCTTTCATCTTTCCTTGGGTACACCCTATCTGTTTAACTGTTTTTACTGGTCTCCTTGGGTACTCTAGCTGTATATACAAAATTTATACAAAAACAGAAAATAAACACCAAACAAGTCAAGCAGTTGCTTTTTGGGCAAAGCTGATGAGATCTTTATGATGAAAATAATCTTACAGTATATTTCTGTTAGATTCCCATGAAACACAGGTTGGTTTTTTTTTTCTTTTTTATGGAGGGTTTAAATTTCTTCAGCAATTCAAAACTGAATTCTGCTGTCACATGTAAAATGGTATCCACTTGAAGAGCTAATGACATCAGATGCATTCTACAGCAGACTTTTCATTTTTTAGCACAATGAGAATAAAGATTATATTCTGGGGGGCAAAATGGGAGGTGAGGTGAAGAAGGTCATGTGTTAAATCAGTAGCCCGTACTGACACTTCAAGTTACACTCCCTAATTGAGGTTATTCTTACAATCAGTTTTCAAACAACAGTGAACATATTCCTACCTTATAACATTTATATAAGGGCTCAATTGTAGCTTTCCTTTCTATACATCCTGAAGTATATACATTGTACAAGAGGAAATCACTGAGACATCTTGAAAAATAAATCTATTTGTCAAATACCATGTTATTTCAACAGCAGCAAACTACTCAGTTAACAGTTAAAACCCTAAGAAAATATTAACTGGTGTGAAAACAAGTCTATATTGTAATAACCCCAAACATCAACCTTAGCACCCGATTCTAACTTTCAAATGCTGGGTACCTTTTCCAAGAGGAAATTACATCTGCTTTTGCATGAATCCCCGGTTTAAATACTTGCAGAAACACACCCATGTTATCTACTCAGCAAATGTCTGAAATCAAACAAAACAATCCAACACTGGCCATTAACGTTTTACAAATAGCATAAGATCCCAAAAGTACAAGAAAAACCTTGACATTATAGAAAAAGAAATTAGGTGGACAAATTCTAAGTACAACAAGGCAGCTAAAGAGGGGACCATCTAGAAATCTACCATACAGTACACTAGACTCAATCGGGAGTAACCTACAATTTCATATTAAATTTGTACAATTTTATACCAAAACTGTAGTCTTTTTAAGAAAACATTTTACATTTAGAATAACTACTTAAGACATTTAAGCTCTAGATAACATTTAACTATAAGCAAGAATAAAAAATAGTCCTACAGTAATCATCTTTTATTTCTTCTCAACAATTAAATAAACACAAATGCCGTCTCTGCTTTTATGCCTAACTACCTCTCTACTCCTTTAGTCCAGTTCCACAACATCAAAAGTAGGGGTGAACAAACAAAATCAGTAATGGCAAACACTCACAGTAAGGGCCATTGTATTAGGGATTATCAATGACAAGAAATTTGTACAATGAGATATCTAGTTAAAAGAGTAACCTACTAGAGAATGGACTTGAGGATACGGGGAGGGGGAAGGGTAAGCTGGGACAAAGTGAGACAGTGGCACGGACATATATACACTACCAAACGTAAAATAGATAGCTAGTGGGAAGCAGCCGCATAGCACAGGGAGATCAGCTCGGTGCTTTATGACCACCTAGAGGGGTGGGATAGGGAGGGTGGGAGGGAGGGAGATGCAAGAGGGAAGAGATATGGGGACATATGTATAACTGATTCACTTTGTTATAAAGCAGAAACTAACACACCATTGTAAAGCAATCATACTCCAATAAAGATGTTTAAAAAAAAAAGACTCAATAAATGAAAGCTATTACTATTTTAAAAAAAAAGAGTAAAGGTAGAATGTGCTTTTTAAGAAAACGGCCAATAATCACTCATCTGAAAAAATGCAAATAGCCGCCAGGTAAAATTGGCAGAATTTGAACTTAAACCAAACTTTTAGTATCAAACTAGCATTAAGAAATGCACACAGGATGTAAACCAAAATAGTGGATATCTCCAGATGGCAACATTACAGGGAATTTAAATTTTCTTCCTGTTTTAATATGCACTTTTTGGGGGTGTGTTTTTAGATTGCACACAAGTAAGTACCAAGTGGCTAGAAAGAACACAGACCAAGGATACGAAAGTAAAACCACAGGGTCTTTTTCTATCAGAAAGGACCTCAAGGATTATCTAACTTAGATACATTATCTATCGATGTATCTGGGATATAATGGCACTGATTTAAAAGACTAGACTAGAAATTCCAAGAATACTTCCTGGATGATAAAAATAATCTATTTTCAGGATTTTTTACACTCCCTAAGTATGCAAAAATCAACACGTTTAAATGTAAATTCGTTCATATACATTATTAAAAAGTAGGAAAAAAATTTAAAGGGAGTTTACACAACCTTGTAATTAAAGCGTAAGTTCACTGTTGAATGACCAGAGCAAAGCAGATTGTTACAGAGTTTGTCTGAAAGCAGGAGGCTGGCCTGCAAGGGGCCTTTAGGGAGTAGGCTGGGTGCCTAGGCAGGTAGCTCTCTTTGCTTTGCTGTCTGCATTCTTCAATAAACCCAGTCCTTTTACATGAATGGGTGTGACTCAGCCTAGTTTCCCCATGAAATAATGTAATGAAAGATTTCTATTGACGAGGGATTACACTTTATGCAAAATTTCTCAGTGACATTCAGATTAATTCCAGTGTCCACAATTTAACCAATTTCCAATACGCATTTACAACCCAAAATCCAATGACCTGGTATTTTCATGATAGTTAGGAAAAGTGTTCCAGCGAAAAATAAAGTTTAGATTTGCTCCACTATGTACATCTGAATATATCCAGAGGAGTAAAACTCAAAGCCAACCAAACGACGAAATGCTATAAAATACTGTTTTGTTGTAAGATAATCAAATTCTTCCCAGAATAATGTGTAACTAATTTCACATATTTATTTGTAATCAATTTAACTTTTCCAAATTCTCATTTGCAAACGAGAGGCTCATACAGTTAAAACTGATGATACAAACCATTGTTTTAGAAGGATCAAAATTTACACTAGTCAAACGTGATTCCATAAGATTGATTTTTAACATGTTCTTTCAACTTTATTAAAATCATCAATACCCCAGACGCATTTACCATTTAAAAAAAATCAATTTAATGCTATCAAAAGGTGATGTTCACTTTAATCCTGTTTGCCTTCACGCCACTGCCGTGAGCCTTCATTCCAGGCCACATAAACAAAGAGGGCCAGCACCACGTGGACGGCGACCACTGCAACAATAGCAGCATAAAAATAGCTGTCCCTATTGGACATCCCAAAGGCGCCTATCGAGAGAAAAAAAGTTTCCATTTTATTCCAAAATGTATCAAAATACAAAAAACAAAGCATACTAATTTTTATTAGCTATATATTTAACTAGTCAGATAATTAAAAAGGAATGCTTTGCACAGTGATAAATCAAGTATTCACTTAAAGATTTGAATACCTTCTACACAAGAAGAACATTATTTTGAATGAAAACCACAATTGATCACTTCATCTAAGGACTCTGACATTAAAAAAGGGAGCTTTATTTTCTCTTCCTTCCAATGTCTTCCACCAAAGGTACATTCCCCCAAATTCCTCCTTCCATGTGAGGCAACTCTTGCTCTCAAAGGGCTGTTAAAAGAAAGGATCTGCAAGCTATTCCACAGAAAACCATAAGCAAATATGACGTCAAACTGAAATAACCGAGTGATGAAAGTTCATTTCATGCAACGTGATTTTTGAAAAGCAAAACAGAAGAAGCAAAATTAAGAATACCCAGTTTAAAGATATAAAGAAGTCATAAAAGCACAGAATCTCAAATATAGTTAAGGGAGAAAATGTCTTGTTTTATGGTCTAGGATTACCTTCAAAAACATAAGATTTAGTCGTGAAATATAACCCAATAGGTACAGTGATCATTAAAGCTGTGAAGAACAGGAGCGTCTTCAGAGTGGATGCTAATGAACTTTCATTTCTGGAATAAAGTAAACAAAGAGAAAATCAGAGCCTGCACAGCCATTTCCAACTACTCTTGTGTCCATAAATGCTATAAATACCCACAGAAAAGACGCTGGGAACACTGCCCCTGCCTTGAAAGCAGTGGCGAGAGGAAGAAGGGGCAGTGCCAGGGACTCAAAATAAGAAGATCCTAGAAATCCAGCAGCAGATCCAGTGTGAAAGGAAGCATAAAGTGCAAAAAAGTGGTCTGTAATCTCCCAAGTGCTATGTAAATGTACACGATTTACAGAATTCACAATGGAGGTAGCAAGGGAGAAGATACACAGAAAACAACTAATGAACGTCCCTTCACAAAGCATCCCATCAGTGGCTAGCTGAATACAGTACAGACAAGGTTTGAGAATCTCCAAAGAAATAGGAGCCTAGAACAATCTGAATGCAGCTGAAGGAAACTTACTCAAATTTCTTTGTAATTAGATAGCTAGAGTACAACTTAGACGGCCTTCACAACATGGATGCATTAAAAGTTTGATATCAAAACACTTTTCGTTCAGTGAATTCTATTCTTCCAGACTATTTTAAAATCAATAGAAATATTGCAATGGGAAAAGTTTTGTTCCAGAATACAATAAAATGATTCTGAAGAATGCAATTAAGCTTTTAAAATTATATGCTTAAAGAAAAACAAGTCAGATAAACTGTTGCTTAAAACATTAGCAATGTAAACATTATAGCCACACCCGCTTGTCTATGCATCACCTAAGACTTCATGGAGCTACAGAGGCAGAGCTTAGTGGTGGCGCCAGACCACATGGCCCTCAAAGCCTAAAATATTTACTAACTGGCCCTTTCCAGAAAAACTTTGCCAACCCCTGATGTATACTATTCCAATTACGTTAAAAATGTGTGCACATGAAAAAGGACTCCAGATTAATACACAATAATAAAGTTATTTCCCCACTTTCAAATATTCCTTAATGTTGTTTTACTGATAAGTAGATATACGTCAGCATTTGTCCTAATGCACTGTCACAAATGAGCAGCACACTGACAGTGAAGCCGCAGTAAGCTTCCAGCAACCCTGGACACACACATACCTCAAACATACCACCTCACACATTACGTTTAAACGCAGTAAGCCCTACAGCTTTTAACCTTTAGATAAAGTCCTTAAATCTAACCATCCTCACACTACCTTGTCAGGGAGGAAGAAATTTTCCTCTACCCTCCTGGGTTCTTCCGGCTGTTCTAAGAATTAAATTGACATGAGACATATTAACAGGAGAAAAATCAAAGTTGAGTAACATGTATACGTGGAAGAGACCCAGGAGAACTGAGTAACTCGCCAAAATGGCCGAAACCCTCGCCTTAAATACCATCTTCAGCTAAAGACAAAAGAGGATGTTGCGGGTAGGGGTTGGGGACTTCAAAGGGGAAGAAGGCAATTCACATGAAGATGGCAAAGCAAATGTTTGGTAAACAAGTGTTTGCTAGGCCATGCAGTCTATGGGACACAAAGTGGACTCCGGTCTCTATGCCCCATTTCCCCCACACCTGGCCCATACTCTTTGCAGGTATCTCTGGTGATAACTCTCTTCCAGGAACAGGCCCTCTATCTAAATTTTTGTAGGCAATTAAGGGGAAGGTCAACGTTTCTTCCTGAGTCTTTTGGGCCTTGACTGTTTTCAGTTTGAAATAATCTGCACACCAAAGAGACACTTCGGGGTGGCAAGTGCTGCTCCCCTACAACCTTAACACACGTCTAACTTTATGCTCGTAGTCAACACTTGAACTTAATTCTTTCTGGTAATACTCAGCAAGAGGTTCGTTTTTATCTATATCTCTAGGAAGAATACAGCCCAGCCTTCAAGGTCCCCCCAGAATAACCTCTCTTCTAGGCACCTTTCCTGATTATGCCAGCTGGAACGATTCATCGCTCTGGGATCCAACCACACTTAGTTCATGCCTGTTGTTACAGCACTTAACATGATAGCTTGTGTCCTAGCCAGTCCTGCACATTCCTCTGTACCCCTAGACAATCCAGGCAAAGGAGTTCTTATAATTGTGTATACCATTACACGAGAGGCTTCTGGCAGGCCACAAAGGAAGGGAACATTTCACGTTTATACCAGTGGTCTACAAACTTTTTTGACTGTGCAATCCATCATTAAAAGTTTTGAACACATACCCCCATACAGGCATAATGATTTTTAAAATAAATTATCTATACACATATTACTCATGCATTCTTTAAAATATAAAACACATGCAAAAACAGACACTAAAAAGGATAAGGTTAAAAAAATTTTAATTTATGCAGAAATTCTACTATTTTCTTTCCATACTTCAATGAATCATCTTTTAATACATCCCACTTTGGTGATCACTGAGCTATACATTCTCATCTAACATACATAAGCTCCCTTACACTATTTCCTAACAGAAAAATTTTAGAAAAATTTATTGTGTAATGTTCATGAATAATATGAGTGTCTGCAGGAGTTCTATATAAAAAAATACAAAAAGTCATATCCAAAGAAAACAAAAACACTAATTTGAAAAGATACATGCACCCCAATGTTCACAGCAGCATTATTTACAATTACCAAGATACAGAAGCAACCTAAGTATCCATCAACAGATGAATGGACAAAGGAGATACGATATATATATGTATACACACACACACAGACACAAACATATCAATACATACGTATAATGGAACACTACTCAGCCATAAAGAACGAAATTTTGCCATTTGCAGCAACGTGGATGGACTTGGAAGGCATTATGCTAAGTGAAATAAGTCAGAGACTGTATGATACCACTTACACGTGGAATCTAAAAAATACAACACACTAGTGAAAATAACAAAAAAGAGGCAGATTCACAGATATACAGAACAAACTAGTGGTTACCAGTGGGGAGGGTGGGAGGCGCAATACAGGGGAAGGGGAGTGGGAGGTACAAACTATTGTGTAGATAGGCTACAAGGATGCATTGTACAACACGGGGAATGTAGCCAATATTTTGTAATAACTATGTATGGAGTGTAACCCTTTAAAAATTGTATAAAAAATTAATACATACATACATACATAAAGTCGGTATTTGGCCAATTCTTTTGTGGACCCCAACAAAAAACTTGACCTTCATGGTGTTTCTTTGGGGAGTTAAGGTATGTGTTTTTCATATGGACACCAAGGGGGGAAAACCGCGGTGGGGTGGGGATGGTGGTGTGCTGAATTGGGAGATTGGGATTGACATGTATACACTGATGTGTATAAAATTGATGACTAATAAGAACCTGCAGTATAAACAAACAAACAAAAAAAAAAACCAACTAATACTAAACTTTCTTTGGGTTATTTGTATGGAAATATGTTAATATAAATGTTTCAGACATTACACGAAATTTCTAAAAATCTGATATGTTCTTGTATAATGTTGTAAATCATAATTCTAGTTATTACTTTAAAATGTATATCTCAGAAGTAACTAAATTTCCTTGTCAATTGCATTATGAACTTTCATCAAATCTTTAACCGTGGTCATTTTTAAGTCTTTTGTCATTACAGATAGTTCTGGGTGTACTCTGATGCTTTCGCAAAGATGTTCCTATAAAAGGGTTTCATCTTCAAGGAATTCATGGAAAAGACTCTGACAAGTACAGGTTTCTGGTAACTAACTATACTGCTGAACTGAATGAATAAGCATTTTCAGAACTCTAATGGAAAACTGATGAATTCATAAAAGTGCTAACAAAAGATCAAGATGAAAAAAAACATTAATTACATGGGACTGAGTGAACTGATGAGGATGATTATAAGTTTTGTGACTTTCTGTTTGAATAAAAAAAAAATCCCACAAGGACTCAGAGGCAAAAAATATACAAATCAATTTTCACTGCAAAGTAAAGGAGCTGTTACAGTGGAGGATTATTGGACTGAATGTCAATATTATGACATAGTATGAGTGTGTTTCGTGTCTGGTAATTGCAATCATTGTTGCTTTTGTTGTGGTCATCCATTTACAATGCTTGGTGTCAGTTTATTTATCTCTTGTAAAAATAAAATACAGTGTGTGTGTGTGTGAAAAAAATAAATACTTAAATAAAATAAAATAAAATAAAGTATGTGTTTTTGGTGTGCAAAATTCAGATCATCTAACCTGATAAAGAAACAAAGCTTGAGAACCTAGAGAAAGGGAAGGTTAACCGGTTCTCCTGTTCTTTAGATCATCTCTTGAATATCTATTATCTGGCCTGGCTTTGAGAAAAGTTTACTATAGAAAAGATGATATAATACCATAAAACTGTTTTAAAGCACACAAAATCACTTATGATCCTACCACGCGAACAGAATCTTTTCTGCATGTTAATTTCTAGCCCCACGCACTCTACACATAGCATATCTTAACAATTTGTAGCTTATCTCCAACTCCTTCTCACCTCTCTCTTTACCTTAAGCTCCAAAAATTTGACTTTCAGTCACAAATATAGGACTAAGTACAAAGTTAAGCATACAAACTTTTGAAAACTAGTTTTCAAACTTCCTCTTGTGTTTATAGGACATTTTCTCCTTGCCAGCTTGGGTATAACTGGTGATTTATTCTAAAACAAAGCTACTGATGTCATTCAACTGATTTCTCCTATGTGTCTGATCGGGTGTTACTGAGACTTGTTAGAAATGAAGAATGAGAACATTCAGAATTAGAACTGGCCTCACACGAAACAAATAATTCAGGATGAACCTTACTGTGTCCCCACTCTTAAAACCATCTAGAGTTTACCCACTTCATATAAACTTCTGCAGCAAACATTAAGCAGATAGAGCTTACCATGTTCCCTTTTATGGCAAGCAAGACTTCCACTGCAAGTAGATCTCACTGCAAATTCCATTAGGAAACACTAGAATCAGTCTAGGAAGGCTATACTGTATTCTAAGTGAACTTAATAAAAATACCTGTTGGTAGCGTCACTACTAGACAGTAATAAAAAAATAAACAAACACCTACATTGCCATTGTGAGAGTGAAAAAGATCACGGGGCTCCAAAGATCACGGGCTTTGGAGTCAGTGGGCTTGGACAACTGCCAGCTTCAACACTTATTAATTGTGTGACCTAACCGTGTGATCTTGGGCAAGTCACTTATTCTGAGTCAACTTCATCGTTTTTAAAAATCAGGAAAACTAAGCACTTTCTTAATTCTGATAATGTATGTAACAAAGCACCTAAGCTGAGCCTGGCACACACTGAATGGCGGCTAAACCCCTCCCCATCCTCTGGCCTCGTGAGGTATCAAGAACCACCCGCTCTCTCCTCAGGTTCCCTCTACTCGGCCACCAGCCCCCATCCTACTGACTCCCCAAGTGAAGAAGACTCAAATCAGGGAGAGCCCTTTCTCCCTTCCATTCGTTCATGCGTACAGCAAACATTTATTAAGCCCCGACGATGCAGGCCCTGTGGGGGACACGGAGACGGAGAAAGCCAGGTTCCTGTCCTCAGGGAGCTCACCCTGCAGCGGGGAAAAAGACTGCAGACAGCAAGATCGCAATATAGACAACAGCGAGAAGTGGTGCTAGGCCAGAAACAGGAGCTGAAGGCCCCCCGACCTAACCCCCAAGACCCCGGGTCCCTTGCTCCCGAGCGAAGGGGAGGGGCCGGGCGTGCAGACGCTGCAAGTCCCAACCCACTTCCCCTCTCTCCTGTAGCCCGCAGCTCCGGCCCCGAGGGTCCAGACCTCACGCCCACCCACCGCAGGTCAGCCCGGTCGGCCCGGGCCTTCCCTCCTGTCCCGCTCCCGGCCAGGGCCGGTCCGCCTCGTGCTCCAGGCCCCCGCCCGACCCCGGCCCTGCCCCGGACTACCTGAAGTCGCACGGCTGCACCGCGTTCAGCGCCGCTTTATCAAAACGCTCCATGGCGTCGCCACGCCCGCAGCAGGTGCTCAGAGGCGGGCTGGGCTCGGCGTCCGCGCTTAATCGGCTCCGCGGGAGACCGGTCGAGGCGGACCGCGCCGGAAGTGCCGGCGAGCGCCGGGCGGTGGGCCGCAGCGCGCAGGCGCGGCGCGCCGAGGTGACGCCGGGCGCAGGCGCAGGCGCAGGCGCGGTCACGAGCGTTCACGTGACTTACCGGCCGGGGCTGCGGGGCGTGCGCCCTGCCACGAGAGGCCTGCGCTCCAGGAGCAGGCCGGGCGAGTACCCCAGCCACTCCACGTTGAGCCGGGACTTGCCTCGCAGCATGTTCTTCCGGGGAGGGCGGTGCTGCGGCCGCCCCCTGAGCGCGCGCGAGCACTTCTCGTCCCTGTTCCGGCCCCTGTCGCCGAGCTGTGGTTGCGAGGCGACTGGAACAGATGATCTGCGAGGAAGGAAGACCAGGCAGACGACTGGGGTGCTAGGCAACCAAGCAGTTTCCGACGACAACAACAACACAAAAAAGTAGTGCACATTATTCCCCAGTCCTTGAGTAAACGCCTCATTAATTATTGCCCCCAGTGAAAGTCCAGCCGTGGGAAGCTGGGAGGAGTTAGTTTAACACTCACCGAGTCCGTAAAGCTAGGGAATGTCAGAGCTGAAAGAGCCCTTGCTGAGAGAGACTGTTCCAGGCCAGACGCTGGTGATCCCAGCTTCCACTTAAAGTTAAAAACATTTTGCAGCTGCTCAGAAAGCTGCCAATGAGACAACAGGGACTCAAATAGTAAGGGACAGATGGGCCTCCCGGGCTGCGCAACCCGAGAGATACATAAACGAAAAGGGTGCGTAAGCCTAGGGTCAGGCTTGACAAAATTAGGTTGCCACTGGCTGCTAATAAGAGGACAGCCCTTACATGGTCAACGCCTGGAAAGGGCCGCTGACCGCACATCTATTTTCTGCACCACATGGATACAAAGACCACATCTGAAATCATGACTAAACCAGCAGCTTAGAGCAGTGTTAGGGGCCGCGGACCGGAAAGCAGGAAGCCCGGGTCTGAGTTCAAATTACTAAATTTGTAATCCCTCACCGGTCCTCACCTAGACCCTTTGGGGTATAAGAACCACCTAATGCCAGAACTAGAGCAGAATTAGAGAGAATCTAAGCTCATGGGTCAGCAAACTGGCCAGCCGGCCAAATATCTACAGCGTGCCTGCCACCTGTTTTTCTACAGCGCATGAGTTAAGAAAGGTCTTTCCGTTTTCAAATGGTTAAAAAAAAATCAAAAGAAGAATAACATTTCATCACACGAGAAAACTACATGAAATTCAGATTTCAGTGTCCATAAATAAAATTTTATTGGAACTCAGCCATGCTCATTCTTTTGTATTGCCTGTGGCTGCTTTCATGCTACAATGACAGCATTGTGTAGTTGTTTGTGACAGAGACTGTATGGGCCACAAAGCCTAAAGTATTTACTATCTGGCCCTTCCCAGGAAAATTTTGAGGACCCCTGCTCTAGCTAATCACCTTGTGATGAGGTCCTTGAACCCCTAGGGATCCATAAATGTAGTAAAGGGGGTTCTGACAATTTTTAATATTTTTAGAAACCTAATGAATTGAATGTATTTACTTGCCATAAGGGATCAACAGCTACTTAAAAACATCACCTTCATTTGATTTTGGCACTAATTATATCACACTGATGAGGTAATCCTGGTTATCTCATGAGAAAATACCCAAATTATTACTAAACTAAAATAAACTATACTATACTTGGCCAACTAAATGTTTTAAAACATAGAATGAACACAAGAGGGAGGGATCTTTGCTTTTTGACTTTGTGTATCTCCAATGACTAGAGAAGGGCCTGGCATATAGTAGGTGCTCAATAAATATCTGTTAAATAAATGGAGTCCACAAAAGGACAAAGAGCAAAGGGATTCTTGGTAGTGAAAAGATGGGGAATCACTGATGTAGTTGTATTAGCTTGCTAGGGCTGCCATAACGACATACCACAAAGTGAGTGGCTTAAACAACAGACATTTATTGTCACATAGTTCTGGAGGATAGAAGTCTGAGATCAAGGTGGCAGCAAGTGTGGTTCTTTCTGAAGGTGATGAAGGCGAATCTGTTCTGTGCCTCTCCCCTAGCTTCTGGTGGTTTGATCACTTACAGTTCATTCTCAACAGAGCTGCCAGAGGGCTTCTCTTAAAATCAAAGTCAGATCATGGCCCTCCTCTCCTCCAGGAGCTCACGTTTCACTTGGGATAAAAGCCAAAATCTTGATGCAAGAGGGAAGAGATATGGGGATATATGTATATGTATAGCTGATTCACTTTGTTATAAAGCAGAAACTAACACACCATTGTAAAGCAATTATACTTCAGTAAAGATGTTTAAAAAATAAATAAATAAATAAATAAAAAATTTAAAAAAGAACCATTCATAAATGAGATTTGAGGGGGGACAAAATGCCTGGCTAATCTTATTTGCATATCAGTGTTTCATATAAACTAAACCTCTGTACCTCTTTTTCTTGCTGAATTCTACACTCTACCAGGATTTACTGTGAGCTCACCTCACAGTAAATGGAGAGAGAACTTTTAGCATAAACTCAGAAACTGTAAGAGAGAGACAGAAATTAGCCACCCCTGTGGCCCCTGGACAAAGTCCTGAAACCTCCGACCTGCAGCAGCTGCTAAAGAGCTAGAGGCCAGTGGAGCCCAAACAGAGCTGTTGCCATGGGAATGAAATGGCATGTCAAGGGACGTGGTCATTACGGAGGCATCCGGAACTAGCACCTCCAGTCTTCCCCCTGTGAATCAGAAAATGATTCTCAAACTGAAAGAGCCCCAGTCAGGCCCTTTCATTTTAGTTGAGGAAAGTGAGAGCTAAAGTTGGGAAATGACTTGCTTCAAATCCACTGGATCAGCGATGGGATTAGAGAATTCATATTTCCTAATTCTTCTAATAATTTTTTTCCACTGTATCGTTTTATACTCTGTAGTATAAACCCAGTGACATGGAAAGTGTACACCCAAAGTACAATTTTTTTGCTTGTTTTATTTTGTTTTTGGCTGCGCTGTGTGGCTTTGGGGATCTTAGTTCCCCCACCAGGGATGGAACCCCCATCTGGCAGTGAAAGCACGGAGTCCTAACCACTGGACCGCCAGGGAATTCCCACAAAGTTCAATTTGACAACAATCCCCAATTTGCTTTACTGACTCAAAACCAGAACACCCTCCCCCCGCCCAAATCCCCCTTTGGGTGGCCCGCGATGGGGTTGCAGAGGAACAGCCATACTTGAAACACCAACCCATACTTTCTGAAGGGATCTTTGCACAGCGTGGCATCTTAAGAACTAAGCCTTGAAGAAAACAGAAATAAGCTCCACCCTACGGTTAACAAAACTCATTAAAAACATTTATATATAATACATTTGCTGGCTCCTTCGGCTCCCAGGTCAGGGCTGGCCCCACATGGCCGCAAGACACCCACCTCTCCAGTGTGCTCTCCCCTCACCCCAACACAAACACATTGGACCACTTTGTAGGATATCCAAAACAAGCCGGTCATGCATCGGAACCTTCCATGTCCCCACCTGAAGTGACACTGCCCCCATTTCTGCCACCTCCCAAGTGCCATCTCTCCTTTCAGTATCCCCTGTGGCACTTCAGGCCTACGTGATAGTTTGCGATCTTGCTGTGGACAAGAAAATGCTGCCGGCTATCAAGCCATCAGCTGCTGTAGCCACCTCCACCTGGGAGCCCTGAGGGGCATTCAGGATGGAGAAAAACAGGATACTGGTCCTAGATAGTTAAGATGCATATCCAAGGAATAATTTCAATGAGCTTAGACTCTTGCATCTTCCCATACACGGAAAAGCACTAAATTAATTAACTTGAGATGTCTGGTTTTTGTGATTAACAGTAATCTTTTGATGTTCAACTACACTATGTTTTTTTTTTAGCAAAAATTCCTACGTATCCTGGCTCCTCCCTTACCTCTTTGGAACAGTTCCTCTGAGCTGAGAGGCTGTTTACCTGGCTATAGTCCTCAGTAAGGTCCCCAAATAACACATAATTTTGCAACTTTTAGGTTGCACTTTTTTTTTTCAGTTGACATCTTCTGTCACCTATTAGTGTCCTTGGGCTTCTAGTCATCCCCACTAGACTGTACACTAGTGGGGGAGAGGAGAGCATGGCTGCTGGCTTTTTCACCTCTCTACTGCCTTGAACATGTGCCCTCAGTCAGAGCTGCACTGAGAATCCTGCTAGGCCCACCTCTCTGGCTTCCCCCCTCCCACCCTCTATCGGCTTCTCTGCTCCCTAAACTCTGCTCTGAGAATATTAAAGCCAGAAGAATAAGAATTTACAAGATCTGTTCCCAAAACAATTCCCCTAAGAGTCCTTAGAGTACAGAGCTGACCCAGAGCACTTGAAGTATTTAAGGGCCAATTTTCGTGCCTCCCCACGTGGCCTCCCGCCCTCCAGGCTCTGAGCAACTCATTGTGTAAAGCCCCAGGGAATCTAGGTTTTCTTGCAAGGAGTTATGTCCAGCACCCCCTTGTGGGGGACAAGTTGGTACTTCAGGCCTGAGGAAGCCAGAGGGGGTGAGAGAGGAACCAGCTTCCTGGAGAGGCCTGTCCAGGTGGGTCCATCCCTGGCCCTGTCAACCAAGAAGGCCAAAATTTGCACCACAAAACTGCGGCTCTTTTGGAAATCCTGATTTGGAGAAGTTGTATGCTCAGTCCTCTGATTCCAGGTCAGGCTGAGATCTGACTGCAGGAGAATGATAGTTAAAAGAACTTTCGCCTGGGAAGTTCTGCTCTAAGAAGGCAGCCTGGCAGCAACCCACCACCCACTTTCCTGTAGGAGTGCCACCTTGACATTGGTGTCACATACTTTATCTGGACACATGGCACTGGCATCTGGCTTTCCACCTGTCCTAGAGTCTGGCCAAGACAGCCACCATTCCTATCTTTCCTCTCAAAAAGGCCCTGAGCCCCACGAGACAAGTTAGAGCAAACATTGCCTCTGGAAATGTGTGAGGCAATGGAGGCTCACACCATCACAAAAGAAATCCTTCCTAGAACTGCAAGCTGCCAAGTGGTCATTCAGCCTCTATTTCCCCTTCCAGAAACGAGGAGCTCAGTGCCTCCCAAGACAGCCAAACTTTTGTTCTTGCCTCCATAAGTAGCCTGTGGATGGTGGCCTCCTATTAACCTTGCCAACACTTGTTGCTGACCACATTTCACTGCTGAAACACATTCATCTCACTGTCAACAAGGGCCTCAAATCATCTCTCTGCAGGTCTTCTCTGTCCTGTCCCAGGTGGATTTTTAGAGCCAAATGTGTATCCCCACATTGGTCACTGTGGCATCTCACCTCTGTGTCCACAAGGCCAACACACAAGAGCCAGTGGGGGAAACGACTGGGTTACGGTGGCAAGAACTAGACTTGACGCCAAGGACCTGCACTTGAATCTGGGTTCCTCTGTCACTTCCTTGCTGTGGGACCACACACAAGTCGATATCCCTTTCTGGGCATTCGTTTACTTCATCTGGAGACGGTTTGTTATGAGGATCTGATGACCAAGCAGGTGTAGTAGTCACTGGATAAACTGCAAAGCCCTGATGTGGCACAGGAGACAGAGAACTGGGCTGGGGGCCACGTGCAACTCTGTCTGCGACTCCTGTGTGCCCTTAAGCAAGTCTCTTCACTTCCCCATCGGTCAATGTCTGAACTAGATATGGGTGGGACTAAAGGCATGTCCAGTTAGCTTTCCAGGATACGTGAAGAAAGGTGGCAGTTGGAGAGTCATCTGTTTTTTGAGAGCGTAAGTTCTTTTCTAAGAGCCAAGGCATCTCTTTGTTCCACAGTTTTGTGATCTGCCGCAAGAGAAAGATTCCCAGGATGAAACATCGGAAGCTGCTTCAAAGGAATGAGAGCAGAGAGTCAGTACAGTGGGTGGTAAGCCTCTCGCACATTGGTGGCACCTGAGGAATGGCTGCAGGAACAGGCCATGTAGCCTGAGGAAGAAAAGGACGGGAAGAGCTCTGTCTTCAGGTGTTTGAAGGGCTTTCACAGGGAAGGGAGATGAAATGAGTAGGGAGTACAGAGCGGAGCAGGTAGAGACCTAGGATCCAAGGGCAGAAGCCATGGGGAGTTTGCTTCCTCTCATTCTCAAGAATCGCTTTCTACCTGTCAGACTATTAGAGCTGCTGCACGCAAGCATCTGCCCCCTTGGTGGGCTCTTCCCCTGGGGTGGAGGTGGAAGTGGAGAGTGGATGCTCTTAGATGAGTAGTCCCTTCCTCCCCAGATCGGATGATTTTGTGTTGTCTGAGCCCTTGGTGAGATCAGGCCTATTTTTTATAGCACCTACTACAGATTTGTGTACACAGTTGGGCTTAGCTGAATGAGTGAATGAATCTTTCTTTCTTCATGTAACAGGGAAGGCCTGTAATGGGGTGTTATCCTTGGCCCCTGACATTGGGGTAATGATGGCGTCCCACAGTAAAACATTTTTGTGTGTAAATATCACTTAAGTCTGCACAGTGGTTGTCAAACAGTGAGGCCCTGACAGAAGCCAGTGCACCAACCTGGAAACATTTTTATGGTAATCATTTCCCTACAGAACTCGGAGCTTCAAAAGGAGGGCATTCAAATACTCCCCTAGAAAGTTGCAGCTGGAAAGAACTTTCAAGATCACAGAATCCAACCCTTTCATTTCCCAGATGGTGAAGCCAAGGCACAGGCCACGGGGCTGAGGGGAGGGGAATGGCTTCCCTGGCCCAAGTCCTGGCACATAGTTGGAACCTACCAGAGCCTTGCTGCTTGCCTGCTTGACCACGAGCCCAGCAAGGCGAGGGCAGAGTGGGTCCAGAGATCAGTCTTTGCCACCACCCAGGCAAGGTGGCGGGGCCCAAATGAGATGCAGAGGTGGCTGCAGGTAAGATGGTGATATACACGGGAACTGGAAATGAGATTGCGTGGACAGATGGGAGAGAGCAGGAAAGGAGGCATAAAAGAAAGGAGGAGGGAGGCCCTGTTGGGGAAGATCACCCTATGGGTCCCTGTGATGTGACAGGACCAAGAACACCAGCCCGTACCTCCCTCAGGTGTGACTTGGAAGCTCAAGGAAAGACGTCATCCCTGTAGAGGAGGGGTGTCAGCCAACACTGAACAGGTCCCTCTGTTCCTCAACTCGAGGCAGACCCTGGGCACCTCTTCCATCGCTGACAAACACAGCTCACAAAGCCTAGTCTCTCTCTCTCCCACCCCACCACCCTCGGTGGAAGGTGAAACCCTCTGTCCCCAATTTACAATTCCAACAGCCTTGGGGGCTCGGAATGCACTTCTCACTGATAATCAGGAAATCCCACTCATCTTTAATAGTTCAGCCAAAATGCCACCTCTTCACTAAAGCAGTTTTCAATGTCAAGACCTAGTTCTTCATCCCCACCATCCGAGATGTCCCCTTCTTCGGCACTCATCTCGATCTGCCCTGCATCAGTCTGCTCCTGGATCAGCGCTGGTGTACTGGGTATCGCGTCTCTCTCCCTCGCTCAGACCTCCCTTCCCATTGTTCATTTATTGAGCACAGAGGAAAGGAGGGGAGGAAGGGATGCTGAGAAGGAGGGATGGAGGCAGGGCTGTTGAGAAAACACATAGGCTTTCATTGTCCTGAGAGCTTCCTGGGGAGAGACACGCATGATGGTGGCGGTGGTGGAATGGAAGACCAGATTTTCCACACGAGGGGGAACACTTCACAGTTCCATTCATTGATTCAATCATTCATTCACTTATGGAGTGCCTACTTCGTACAAGGCGCTGTTTTGTTTCGTTCTTTGGTGGAGCACCCTAGCGGTTATGGGTAAGCCTGGGTTCAAATACCAATTCTGTCACTTACTAGCTATGTGACCTTGGACAAGTTACTTAACTTCTCTGTTCCTCAGTTGCTTAATCAGTAAAATGGGGAACATAATAGCACCTTCCTCATAGGTTCTTGTGAGGATTATAAATGATTTAATTGATACTGAGTGCTTAAAACCTGGCTTGGCGCATAGTAAGCTCTATTTAAGCAGTGGCAATTATTTTAGGCACTGTGAGTATATACATCAGTGAACAAAACCAATGAAAATCTTTGCCCTTATTGAACTTAAATCCTAGTAGAGGGAGATGAACAATTAACAGCAACAACAACAAAGGAAATTGCATTAGGAAATGATAAATGATGTACAAGAAATAATGATAAATAATAAACATCAGGTAAGGGAAGTTGGGAGTAGGCAGGTAGGGATTGCAACTTTAGAGATGATGGTCATTATGGGCCTCATGGAGAGACTTGTGTAGTAACTGCATCACCTTGAATCTACAGCTTGGGGCTGGCCATCTCGTAGTTTTTCTAACCCTCACTAAGGGCCCCAGGGTTGCTTGCGCCCAGAAGCATCTTTTGGGGAGGCGATTCTTCGAGAGAGAACTCTTGGAGACCAAGTGCCTTGAGTTGCTGCTGAGTTAGAGAAGGCACAGAAGCAGGCAAGGAACCGGGGCCATGGCCAGCACAGCAGGGTAAACACTTGTGGCCACGTCTGGCAGCTGCTGGGCCTCTGTGGAGCAAACATGACCCTGGCAGCTGGCACAGAGGTGGCTGGGGGAGCCAAAGCCCTTCAGCATCTTAGCTAATGAGGGCCTGCAGTAGGAAGCTTGGCTCTAGCCTTGCCACTCCCATGGGACCACACCACTTTTTTCTTGAGCTGGGCTTCCTCTTACCTGGGAAGGCTGGTGGAACAGACTGGGCGTGTCCTGAATTTTTAGTGATGCATGAACTACAGAAGTTTTGGCTGTGCAGGATTCAGAGAGTGTTTCCTGCGTTTCTTGGAGGAATGACTCCTGAAAGAGTTGTAAGGTCAAGGCATATTCTGAGGGCAGGATTTATCACAAGAGTCCCCCTCGTTGGCATCCCCACACCCCAGACACACAAAGGCTATCCTCAAAAGTCACTTTGCCAATTCCAAGTCCCCTCTTTGCTTCCTGACTCAACTCTTCCCCCTCCTTCTGTTTCAGTGCTGCTCATGGTGACACAGGTGGTAGCCGTTTCACTTTTGCATTGTGTCCCTGCAATTGGATTGTAAGTTCCTTAAGATCGTGAACATTTTGGAGGAGGTGACAGATTTTAGAAGGATCCCTCGGAAGATATAGTCAGCCAACTATTCAATAAGTATTTATTGAGCACCTACTACGTGCCTGCGTTGTTCTCGGTGCTTGGGAAACAGCAGTGAAGAAAACAAGTTCTTTCTTCACGGAGCTCATATTCTAGCACAGCGGTCCCCAACTTTTTGTCACCAGGGACCGGTTTCGTGGAAGACAGTTTTTCCACGGACCGGGGTGGGGGTGGGGGGATGGTTTGGGGATGATTCAAGCGCATTACATTTATTGTGCACTTTATTTCTATTATTATCACATTGTAATAGATAATGAAGTAATTATATAACTCACCATAATGCAGAATCAGTGGGAGCCCTGAGCTTATTTTCACTTGCCACTCACTGACAGGGTTTTGATATGAATCTGCAAGCAATTGATTTATTACGGTCTCTGTGCAGTCAAACCTCTCTGCTAATGATAGATAATCTGTATTTGCAGCCTCTCCCCAGCGCTAGCGTCACTGCCTCAGCTCCACCTCAGATCATCAGGCATTAGATTCTCATAAGGAGGGCGCAACCTAGATCCCTCCCATGCACAGTTCACAGTAGGGTTTGCGCTCCTATGAGAATCTAATGCGGCAGCTGATCTGACTCGAGGCGGAGCTCAGGCAGTAATGCGAATGATGGGGAGCAGCTGTAAATACAGATGAAACGTCACTCTCTCACCCACCACTCACCTCTTGCTGTGTGGCCCGGTTCCTAACAGGTCACCGACTGCAAAAACCCCCATCACTCTCAGTGTCCTTACTCTGTTTTATATCTTCTTCATGGCAGTTATCACTGCCCAACATTGTCTTATATATGTATCATGCCTATTGTCTGTTTGTCCCGCTAGAACAGGGGTCCCCAACCCCCAGGCCATGGACCTGTACCAGCTGTAAATACAGATGAAGCTTCGCTCACTCGCTCGCTTGCCCGCTGCTCGCCTCCTGCTGTGTGGCTATGAGCCAAGCCATGTCCCAGGCCAAGGGAACAGTGAGGGAAGAAGAGCAAGTACAAAGGCCCTGAGACAGAAATATGTTAGTACAGTTCTGTCACCTCGCTAATGAAAAAATTAGGGTCAAAAGAGAGAAAATGTCTTTTCCAAGGCCACATATCACAGAGGGAGTGAATGAATGAGAGATCCCAACACCCATGGATGACCACGATGAATATTTTTATGTATTTTCTTCCAGGTATATAAATATATGCACATGTGTATGGATGGATGGATGGGTGTATGTAACCACACACATCGTTTTTTCCTTAATTGCTATTTTGCAAACTTTTTTTCCCACTTAAACATATTCAAGGACAATTTCCAGTGTCCATAACCATTGATCTACACTGTGATTTTTTTCAACATAGTGCTTGTACCAATTTTCAAATTGTCTTTTTGTTTACTGAAATATAATTTACTTACAGTAAAATTCATCCTTTTAAAGTGTACATTTCTATGCATTTTTATAAATGTATACAGTCGTGTAATTATCACCATAATCAAGAGAGTGAATTTTTCCATTATCCCAAATAGTCCTCTCATGCCCCTTTGTAGTTAAATTGCCTTCTCCCACCTCTGGATCAGATCCCTGGCAACCAATGATCTGGTTTCTATCCCAGCAGTTTTAATTTCTCCAGAATATCATATAAATGGAATAACAGAATACGTAGACTTTTGGTCTAGCTTAGTTCACTTAGAACAATGTTCTCTGCGATTCATTCACATTGTTATATATCAATAATTATTTTTATTGCTAATTAGTATTCCATTGTATGGATGTACCTCAATTTGTTTACCATTCACTGGTTGAGGGACACTTGGGTTGCTTCCAGCTTTTAGTAATCATGAATAAAGCTATTATGAATATTCACATACAGCTTTCTTTAATGGGCATGTCTTTATTTCTCTTGATTATATACTTAAGAGTGGGATTGCTGGGTTTATGGTAAAGGTATGTATAACTTTATAAGAAACTGTTGTCCAAAATGTCTGTACCATTTTGTATTCCCACCACCAAACTATGAGAAGTCTAGTTGCCCCACATGGTCATTTCTTTATTAAATTTTAGCCACTCTGTTAGGTATATAATGATATCTCATTGTTGTTTTAATTTGCTTTTTCTCTAATGACTAATGATGTCGAGCATGTTTTCATGTGCGTATTTGCCATTCTTTGGTGAAGTGTCAGTTCAAGTTTTGCCCATTTTCGAATTAGGCTGTCTGCTCACTGCTGAGCTATATTAATTTCTTAGGGCTGCTGTAGCAAATTACTACACACTTAATGGCTCAAAACAACAGAAATAAATTCTTCTTAAATTTTTAAAATTTTATCAATATTTTTTATTGAAGTCTAGTTGATTTACAATGTTGTGTTAATTTCTGCTGTACAGCAAAGTGATTCAGTTATACATATATATACATTCTTTTTTAAAAATATTCTTTTCCATTATGGTTTTATCATAGGATATTGGATATAGTTCTCTGTGCTATACAGTAGGACCTTGTTGTTTATCCATCCTATATATAAAAGCTTACAACAACAGAAATAAATTTTCATATAGTTCTGGAAGCCAGAAGTCCAAACTGAGTCTTCTGGAGTGTCAATCAAGGTGTCAATCAAAGTATCAGCAGGGTGGGTTCCTTCTGGAGGCTCTGGGGGAGAATCCATTCCTTGCCTCTCCCAGCTTCAGGTAGCTGCCTATATTCCATGGCTTGTGGCTACAACACTCCATTCTCTACCTCCCTGGACACATTGTGTTCTCCTTTTCTGTAGTCAAACTTCCTCCTGCCTCTCTTTTACTAGGACACTTGTGATTACATTTAGGGCCCATCCAGATAATCCAGGGAAATCTCTCCATCTCAAGATCCTTAATTTAATCACATCTGCAAAGTTCCTTTTTGTCATATAAGGTGACATTCATAGATTCCAGGAGTTAGGCCCTGGCTAAATTTGGGAGACATTATTCAGCCTACCACATGAGCTTAGAGAGTTCTTCATGATTTTGATTCACTATCCTTTATCAGATATGTGCTTTGCAAATATCTTCTCCCTATCTGTGGCTTATCTTTTCACCTTCTCAACATTATCTCTTGAAGAGCACAATTTTTAAAATTTTATTTTGATGAAGTCCAATTTATAAATTATATCAATTTTTTTTCTATTGTGGTTTGTATTTTGTGTGTCCTGTCTAAATGATCTTTGCATAAGCCAAGGTCACAAAGATTTTCTCCTATATTTACTTCCAGATATTTTATAGTTTTGGGTTTTACGTTTAAGACTATAAGAATTTTGGGTTAATTTTTGTAAGTGGTGCAAGATATGGGTCCAAGTTCATTACTTTGCATGTGGATGGCCAATTATTGTTCCAGCACCATTTGTGCTTGTTTTTACCTTTGTACCTTGTCAAAAACCAGTTGACTATATCTAGTTATTTCTGAACTCTGTTGCATTCAGTTGATTTGTGTCAGTCCTCTCACCAATACTACACTGTCTTGATTACCATTGTTTTATAGTAAGTCTTGAAATTTGATGGTGTGAATACTCCAATTTGGTTCTTCTTTTTTTAAATTGATACTTCTGTTACTGTTTACTGTATTTGTCTTCTATTTTACAGAAATACAATTGGCTTTTTGTATATTGGCTTTATATCCTGTTCTAGAAGTTTTTTTGTAGAGTCCTTGGGATTTTCTACATAGACAATCATGTTGCCTGTGAATATAGACAGCTTTATTTTTTCCATTCCAATCTGAAGGCTTCTATACATTTTCCTTGACTTATTGCATTGACTAAGACCTCAGGAGTGATGTTGAATAGGAGTGATGAGACTGAACATCCTTACTGTGCTCCCAATCTTAGAGGGGAAGCATCCAGTCTTTTATAATTAATTATAATGTTAGGAGCATCTTGTTGTTATTGTTTGTTTGTTTGTTTTGTAAATGCCCTTTTCAAGAAGAGAAAGTTCCCTTTTATTGCTGATTTGCTGAGAGTTTTATTATGAACGAATGTGTGATCGTGTGGTTTTGCTTCTTTAGACTCTTAATATGATGCATAACACTGATTTGTTTTTGAATGTGGAGACAACTTTGCATTGCCAGAATAAACATCACTTGGTTTCTTTACATATTACTTGATCAATTTGCTAATATTTTGTTGAACATTTTTTGCATTGTGTTCATGAGGAATATTGGGTTTTAGTTTAGGGTTGTTGTTTTTTTTTGTATACTGTTTTGTCTGGATTTGGGGTCAGGGTAATGCTGGCTGGCATTATAAAATAATTTAAGAAGTATCCCCTCATTTTCTATTTGCTCAAAGAGTTCTTGTAGAATTGGTATTACATATCCCTTAAACTTTTGATAAAAGTTGAAAATGAATTCATGCGGCTTATCTGTGGGAAGATTTTCAAGTCAGAATTCCATTCAATTCATTTTAATAGATGTAAGACTTCTGGTTATCTATTTCTTTTTCAGTAAATGTTGGTAGTTTGTGTCTTTCAAGGAATATGTCTCTTTCATCTAAGTAGTGAAATTTATGGGCATAGTGTGTTATTTATAGTCCTTATTATGCTGTTAATGTCTGTAGTATACTGTCATTTTTCTAGTTGCCTGATATTACATTATATAAAGTATCAAAATTTATTTAACCATGCTGTTATTGTTGAACTTTTAGGTTACTTTTGTTTTTTCACCATTATGAATATGATCAACACATATGTATATACAGCTTTGTAGGGATGTCTGACTTCTTCAGGTAAGTCCTAGAAACAGAGTTTATATTTGTATCTATTGCTCCATAAAAATTACCCCCAAACTCAGTGGTCTAAAGCAACAAACATTCTGTCTCCTCATTTCACTTCACAGCGAAGCAAAGGAGTGAGAGATCAGGAGAGGGCCAGCAAGGCAGAAGCTGCAGGCTTTTTGTAACTTAATCTTGGAGGTGGCATCCCATCACTCTTGCTGTATTCTATTTATTAGAGATGAGTCTCTAGATCTGGCCCACACTCAAGGAGAGGGGATTACACAAGGACACAAACACAAGGAGGCAAGGATGTTTAGAGAGCACTTTAGAGGCTGCCTAGCAAGGAATGTTGGCTGAGGAGGTACGCAGAATCCTTTCATGGTTTGTTTGTTTGTAAAGAATTGTCATTATGGGTTCAATTCCAGCTCGTTTTTTCCTTAAAATTCTTCGAATGCCTAGTTCTTGAACATATTTTTAAAATAAAATAATGAGTAAATAGAAAATATTTATAAAGTATGTACAAGATTTTAAAAAATAATGACTCAACATTATTTTTTTAATAATTATTTTTTAAATAATAGCCACATAATTACCACTCAGTTTATTTTTAAAACGTGTATCCTTTTCCTTTCCCTCTCAGGGCCAACCACTCTTCTATTTTGTTGCTGTTGTTGTTTATTCCCTTGATTTTCTTTTTTTTTTAATTAATTAATTAATGTATTTATTTTTGGCTGCGTTGGGTCTTTGTTGCTGCACGCGGGCTTTCTTTAGCTGCGGCGAGCGGGGGGCTGCTCTTCCTTGTGGTGCGTGGGCTTCTCATTGCGGTGGCGTCTCTTGTTGCGGAGCACGGGCTCTAGGTGTGCAGGCTTCAGTAGTTGTGGAGCGAGGACTCAGTAGTTGTGGCTCGTGGGCTCTAGAGCACAGGCTCAGTAGTTGTGGCTCACAGGCTCTAGAGTGCAGGCTCAGTAGTTGTGGCGCACCGGCTTAGTTGCTCCGCGGCATGTGGAATCTTCCTGGACCAGGGCTGGAACCTGTGTCCCCTGCATTGGCAGGCGGATTCTTAACCACTGTGCCACCAGGGAAGCCCTCCCTTGATTTTCTTTGAATTTAACACCTGTATTTATATCTAAACAACATATTGCTTACTTTCATTTGCTTTTGAACTTGGTACTGTACTGCATACATTACTGTGATTTCTTTTTTTGCCAAAAAGGATGCTCCTGAGGTTAATCTATATTGTTGCATATAACTGCATTTCATTTATTTTCTCTGCTACATATGATCTGATTGTATGCATCTACTGTAATTTATTAATGCTTTCTACTGGTGGTGAACATTTGTAATAAGCAAAATGTGGTTATGAATATTCCTATGCACCTGTATGTCTCCAGGTGCACATGTGCACAGGTTCTCCTCGGAAATAGATGTTGCCATCCTTATGGGTGTATGGTATGGACTGAACTGTGTCTCTCCCAAATTCATATATTGAAGTCTTAACCTCTCGTACCTCAGAATGCGACTGTATTTGGAGATAGAGTCTTGAAGAGATGATTATGACACAACGAGATCCCTAGGGTGGGCCCTAATCCAATATGACTAGTGTCCTTATAAGAGAAGGAGATTAGGACACAGACAACAGACAGACTGAGAACACAGGGAGAAGGCAGCCGTCTGCAACACAAGGAGAGAAGCCTCAGGAGAAACCGAACCTGCCAGCGCCTTGATCTTGAACTTCCAGCCTCCAGAACTGTGAAACAAGAGCTTTTTGTTGCTGAAACCACTCAGTCTGTGGTATTTTGTTATGGCAGCCCTAGGCAACTAGTAGAGTGTCAGTGTTTTGCTGTAACTGAAATTTGCATTTATTAAGTTTGAGCATCTTTTCATATGTGGATGGGCTATTTGGCTTCCTCACCCGTGGAAAATGGCTAGTAATACCATTTGCCCATTTTTTGTTATTATTATTATTGTTGGGTTGTCTTTTTCTTGTTAGTTTGTCAACTACCTCTCTATATATTCCAGACTTTAATCATTTGGCCATGTATGTATTGCAACCTATATCTTCTCAGTGTGTCGCTTCTCTTTTCACTCAATTTTATACCATCCTCACTGGTCTATGCTGGCATATCATGTGTTTTATTTTTTTATTTGAATAATATAATGAATATTTGTGAACTTAATGCCAACTCAAAAACTAGAACATTAATGATAACATAAGTTCTCCTATGGCCTCATCATCTATTCCATCCCTCTGCCATTCATTTCCTCAAAATAATAATAGTAGCTAACCCTTATGTGGTTCTCACTACCTGCCAGGTGTTGTTTTACACACTTTACATGCATTAGCTCATTTAAACCTTACCATAACCCTGTGAGTTAGCCACGTTTTACACACAAGGCCACTGAAGCACACAGAGGTTAAGTTACTTGCCAAGGTCATGGCAGCATTTGGTGACAAAGTCAGCATTTGAACCCAGGCAGTCTTCTCCTTAACCATTTTGCTATACTGCTGATTGTTAATCACTGTATAAAATTTTGTGTTTCTAATTTAATTGACTTTTAAACATTTTTATTACATATTTATGTATGTCTAAATAATATACTCTTTAGTTTTGCTTGCTTTATTAGCTATATTTAAAAGATGCCATACCATATGCTGTCTCAGGAGACAGCATATGGGGTTATTTTGATGAACAGAAGTTCTTACTAGTAGCATATTTTAAATTATTAGTCTTTTCCCTTATGGCTTGTACTTTTGTATCTTGTTTAAGAAATATTTCCCTACTCCAAGGTTATAAAGATTTCATCTTGTATTACCTTCTAAAACATCTATAGCTTTGTCTTTCATTTTAGTGTTTTTTAAAGCTTTTCCTTTGAGGTAATTTTAGACTCATAAAAATTGAAAAAAATAGTACAGAGAGTTCCTGTACTCTTCACTCAGCTTCCTTAAATGTTAATAGTTGTCTAACC
This sequence comes from Balaenoptera acutorostrata, assembly GCF_949987535.1. Classification (NCBI taxonomy): domain Eukaryota; kingdom Metazoa; phylum Chordata; class Mammalia; order Artiodactyla; family Balaenopteridae; genus Balaenoptera; species Balaenoptera acutorostrata. The sequence continues at coordinate 129,961,134 of NC_080085.1, read as the reverse complement.
ACAGCACAATTATTAAAACTGGGAAATTGACAGTGGTATGATATTATTAACTGAACTACAGACCTTATTAAATTTCACTACTTTTCACATGCAGGCTTTTTCATTTTGGTGTATAGTTCTATGAAATTTGACCCCATGTATAGATGTGTTTAACCACCATCACAGTCAGTGTGCTACCTCCAACTACCCTCCCCTCACCCCAACCCCCAGCAACCATTGACGCAATCTCCATCACTCTAGTTTTGTCCTTTCAAAAATGTTATATAAGCAGAATCATACAGTATGTAATCTTTTAAGACTAGCTTCTTTTCCACTCAGCATAATGCTCTTGAGCTCCATCCAAGTTGTTGTGTGTCTCAATAGTTTGTTTGTTCTTATTGCTGAGTAGTGTCCCATTGTATGGATGTACCACATTTTCTTTTTCCATTCACCTACTGAGTGACATTTATGCTGTTTCCAACTTTTCACTAGGACAAAAAAAAAAAAAGCTACTATGAACATTCATGTCCAGGTTTATGTGTGAACATGAAGCTTCATTTCTCTGGGATGAATATACAAGACTGGGATTGCTGGTCATATGGTAAATGTACATTTAACTTTATAAGAAACTGCCAAAATGTTTTCCAAAAAGTGGCTGTACCATTTTACATTCCCACTAGCAATGAGTGAGTGATCCAGTTTCTCCATATTCTTACCAGCATTTAGTGTTATCACAAAATTTTATGTACTTTTTATTTATGATTTTTATTTTAGCCACCTGATGAGTATATACTGATGTTTCATTGCGGTTTTGATTTGTGTTTTCCTAATGACTAATGATGTTGAACAACTTTTCATGTGCTTATTTACCAGCTATATTTCCTCTGCAGTGAAGTGTCAGTTTAACTCTCTTTGCCCAATTGAATTGTTCACTTTGCTTTGTTTTGTTTTGTTTTTTAACTGCCAAGTTCAGAGAGGGTTTTATATTTTCTGGATACAAGTCCTTTGTCAGATTTGTGATTTGCAAATATTTTCGCCGAGTCCATAGCTTGTCTTTTTATTCTCTTAACAGTGTCTTTCACAGAGCAAACATTTTAAATTTTGAAGTCCAATTTATCAACTCTTTAATGGTTACGTTTTTGGTGAAGTAGAGCAGGTTTTATCAGAAGGGTTCTGTCCTGCAGAGCTACCCTCTTCCCATTCCTGAAGAGAACTGGCCAGAAGGAATAGGCTTTTCTTAGGACGGCTTTTGTCTGCATTTCTGGGTTGTGGCCTGTTCTAGCACCTCAGCTATGAGGCGAAAAAAACAAACAAACATCTAGAGAACTCACTGCTCAGCCATCCCTTGAATCCTGAGACCCCTAGTCAGTCCTCCCTCCATTCTTCACCTCTCAGTCTTCTGATACTTATCCCTAATTTCCATGGCAATTAGTGGGAGGAGTAGGGTGCACTGCATTTAATCCATCTTTTCTGGACCTGGAGACCCACATTTAAGTCTTTAATTCCCAGGGAATTTATTTTTGTGTGTGGTGAATGGTAGGGATCCAATTTCATTTTTTCAGAATCAGTTGTTTTGTGACCATTTTGCAAATAGTCCACTTTCTGCACCCCAATGATCTATAAAGATGGCTCTGATATCTGGTAAGATCATGTCCCTCACCTCGTTCCCTTCTTCAGAAATGCCTCTTTTTTTCAATTTTTAATAAATATAGTTGATTTACAACGTTGTCTTAGTTTCAGGTATATAGCAAAGTGATTCAGTTATACATATATATATATATATATATATATAATTTTTCAGATTCTTTTCCATTATAGGTTATTACAAGATACTGAGTATAGTTGCCTGTGCTATACAGTAGGTCCTTGTTGATTATCTATTTTATATATAGTAGTGTGTATATCTGTTAATCCCAAACTCCTAATTTATCCCTCCCCAGCTTTCCCCTTTGGTAACCATATGTTTGTTTTCTACGTCTGTGAGTCTAGTTCTGTTTTGTAAATAAGTTCATTTGTTTCATGTTTTTATATTCCATGTATAAGTGATATCATGTGATATTTGTCTTTGTCTGTCTGACTTATTTCACTTAGTATGATCATCTCTAGGTCCACCCATGTTGCTGCAAATGGCAATTATTTCATCCTTTCTTATGGCAGAGTAATATTCCATTATGTATATATATATATATATATATATATATATATACATATATGAGAAACATCCTATTTATATATATATATAAAACATCTTTATCCATTTATCTGTCGATGGACATTTAGGTTGCTTCCATGTCCTGGCTATTGTAAATAGTGCTGCAATGAACATTAGGGTGCTTGTATCTTTTTGGATTATAGTTTTCTCCAGATATATGCCCAGGAGTGGGATTGCTGGATCATATGGTAGTTCTATTTTTAGTTTTTTGAGGAACCTCCATACTGTTCTCCATAGTGGCTGTACCAATTTACATTCCCACTGACAGTGTAGAATGGTTCCCCTTTCTCCACACACTTTCCAGCAAGAAATGTCTTGGTTTTTCTTGGCCATCTGTTCTCTCATCTAAAGCTTTGAATCTGCTTGTCAAATACCACGAGAAAAATACGTTGAAATTTTTATTAGAAATGCATTGAATCTGCAGGTTAATTTGGAAGAGAATGGTCATCTTTGCATTGTGGAGATTTCCAAACCATGGACACAGTATATTTCTTAATGTATTTAGGCCTTCCTTAATACCCTTGCATATCTCTTGTCAAATTTATTCTTATTTACCTTAAATTTTTGATGCTAGGAAACTCTGAATAGTTTGGAAAATTAGAAAATTATTGGCACCAATGAAAGATTTCACCAAGGTGACTGGGCACAGACTAAATACGCAAAAAGTCAAAGCTTGCTTATAATCTGGCAATAATTACTTTGAACACATAATAGAAAAAAGCTCCTATTCACAAATGTAATATAAAATATATAAAATATCCAGGAACAAACCTAACCTGAGAGATATATTTGTCAGTAAACATTTGCAACAAACATTTTGGACCAAGGGATAATCCTCTTAACCTAAAACATTATCACTAGTCAACAAGAAAAATACTGATTCTCCCAGGAGGAAAGTGGGTAAAAGATTTCAATAGGATGTACCCACAAGAAATTACATAAATGAATAGCAAACATAAAAAAAATCCAACCTCACTTGCAAAGAAAGAGATTAAAAACAATGATATATTTTGTCACCCATAAGTCTGGTAAACATTTCATTGGGTCTTCACAGTGTGAGGAGGGAAGGAAAACATCTGTCTCCTATGCTGCTGATGGGAGTATAAATTTGCATGTTACTGTAGGACACTTGGCCACATACATCTAACAGTTCTACTTCTAGACATTACTTCTAGGGAAGTCATCAGATTGGCACGCCTCACTTTCTATCTGCAAAACGGGGGTAATAGTGCCTTTGTCGTAGACTTGTTCTGAGCATTAATGAGACCATGCCCGTAGGACTGCTAACCTGTATGATTCTTTGGGGAAATTCATAAAAGGTGTCCGCACTCTGGGCATGAACTGTGTCTTTTCCAGGCAGATGTCCAGGATTCTTTGCCTGCAGAGTAGAGAGTGGGCTTGATGTAACCACCTACTTTGTCCCCTGGCTGGCACCTTTGTTCCGTACGCCTATCTGATGGCCCTAATGTCGTTTTTAGCAAAATGCCTAGCATTTAATGATCATGACATATCATCTATCACTATGTTCGAGGACGTTCAACTCAGTGATATTATAATGGTGAAAAATTGAAAACAAAATAAATGTCCAACAACATGGGAATAGTTACATTAATTTGGCTCATTAATATAATGGAGCTGTTTTAATTCACATTTTTGAAGAATGTTGAATAATATTGGGAAATTCTCAATAAATATTACAATATCAAAATCCAAGCTGGGTAATGAGTGTGATCCAAATTTGTAAAAATCCCAGTAAATTTATTTATTTTTTATTTATTTACTTATTTATTTATACCAAAATGTTTACAATGGTTCACACCGGTTGGGAGGGTTAGGGCTGACTTTTGTTTCATATTTTACCCTTTCTCATGGTTTTACAACGTGTCTGGGATGGGTGGAAAAAGTCATTTAAGAGACCTCTTCCCTCCCCGGCCCGCCTTCCCTGTCCTGCGGATGCTCCGCGAGGGCCCCGTCCGGTCTGGGGGAGCGGGGCGGGGGCTGGCTTGTTTCCTGGCTCCGAACCCTCCTTAACCTCACCCAGTCTGAGGCCGACCGGGCCGCTCCGCACATTCCCACATCAGGAAGAGCGCTGTGCTTTTCGCCAAGTCCCGGGACTACCAACTCCTAGAGAAGCAGAAGCGAAGCGTCAGCGTCCGCCTGGCGTGGGAACCGGCTCCGGAAGGCGGCGCGGGGCGGGGCCACTCTGCAGGGCCCCTCCTCCCCTCTGGGTTCTTCCGAGGCCATAAAAAGGAAGAAAAACTAAATCGTAACCCAACTCTGCGAAGTGTGCCGAGGAAAACGTGGACAGAATCTGTTCATGCAACAACAATCCCGTCCCAAGTCTCTATGAACAAAAGCGGGATACGCTTACTAGGGTATAAGGGGAGACAGGTTTGGGGAAAATCAGATGAATGGACTGGGGCAGCTGCCCAGGAATGGTGGACCGAATCAAGGAGCAATTTCCCAACCATCAGTGCGTGGGCGGGAATAATGGCCCACCTCCAATAAGAGGATTGAAAACGGAAGCAGTTTCTTTATGGATTCATCAGAATAAAAAAGGTCTAGCCAGCAGGCAGAAGAACAAGGAGACTTGGAGAGGACATTCTGGAATCAGACCAGGTGGGTTCAAATCACCTCAAACTTGCTAGCTGTGTTCCTTGGGCAAGATACTTGACCTCTCTGTGCCTCTGCATTCTCATCTGTGAAATGAGCAGAATAATAGAGCCTACCAACCCCCGGAGTTGATATGAGAGTGATCCGCACTCCTGCTCATGGTAAAGTGCTCGCACCGGGTCTGTCCTGGGGTATGGGGCCCATCAATGGGGTTGGCTTGCACTGGGGCAAAGTGCCCTCTTCCCCTGCTCTACCACCACCCGCGGCCAGTTCCCAGGGCCTTGATCCCAGCGCTTCCCACTGGAAACCAAGCCCGGCTTTCTCATCTCACCTCTGAATCTGCTCAGAGGCAGACTCTTGGGTGAGGTAGAAAACCCAATGGTCTGGAGATCCAAGCCCTGGGTTCCAGGTCCAGCCCTGCCACACTCTTCTCCTGATGTTGCTTTGGCAGTAATAGCTGCAATCTGCTTATCTCCCAAATGAGGATAATCATCCTGCCCTTCATCCCTCATAGGGCTGCTGTAAGGATCAAATGACATAATGGAAGGGAAATAATTTTGTAAAGGAGGGGTGATTAGTCTACGAAACGCCCAGGGAATATTTTCGCATACAAATGGCCTCAATTTTGTATTCAAAGGGTGTTCTTTTCTGTATAATATTTTCCAGAGTACTTATCTGGTTCTGAAGCACTGTAATACCTAGTCACACGGATTTGCAATCATTTGCAATTGGTTACCTCTATTTTTTAATTGAAAAAAGCTGGTTTGTTGTTGTTGTTTTTTTTTTCAGAACCAGAGCTTTGTTGCATTCAGCCTGTATTTCTACCCTAAATCTCTCTGTCCTTGAAATTATCCTGGGTAGGGGACTTCATTTCTTGCCCTATCTCGTCTTCCACCAGAAACCCATTCAGTAAAACAAATGGAGGATCTAATCCACATCTGCAGCAGGACACTAATCCCCATCCGTTGGGGACACTAATCCCCAGTGGACCCCACAGGTAAAGCTGATGCTCCTGCCTAGGTTGCCATAGGGATGAAGCAAGGTAATGGGCACAGGAGTGCCAGGCAGTGAGTGGAAAGTCAAGAACAACAGAATGCCGGCAGTGCAGCTACTCAACCTGGGTGCAGCGCTATGTACACTTTCTCCAATTTGATCAAGTTGTCTTTGGGCCAGTATTTCAGTTTTGTCCTTTATGTTATGAAGTTTAATGGCCATCTCCTTTAAACAAATTACTATGGACAGCTTCCTTTGAAGACACATTTCTTTAGTGAAATCCTGGGGCCAACAGTGTAAGCTTTCTTTGCGGGCCCCCTACTTTTCCCAAAGGGTCCCTTACTTTTACTGGGAATTATGTCTGGTGTCTTTCCCGTGTAGTAAAGTGGATTTGCTATTATGAAACAGGAAGGGGGGCCACTCCCAGGGACCACCTGACTGACCACCTGAGTGGCACAGATTCGTTGGGTTGGACTTTTCCAATAACCTGCACTTCCCGGGACAAACATACAGCCCCGAGCTATTTGGGCCTCTCTCCACAACAGAAGTGATGGCACGTGTTGGGACAGGAACTGCTTCCGGGCTATTCATTTTCTGGGCGGGGTTGTCACGAGCACAGAGCCTGTCCCCAAGCTGCCACTTTTGGCTGCTAGGAATCATCTTGCAACTGTTTCAACAAGCTTTCTAGTGTTTTAAATGAAACGACTGTGTGGGATTCTGGCTTGACAGTAAGCAAATAAATAGAACACTGCTCATTTTTTACGGAACTTGGTGTCTCAAATCTCAGGCATGTTGAATGGTGACACCTGTTTGACGTAGCGACTTAGATATTGAGTTTAAGAAAGAGAGTGCTTAATCTGAGCAGGGACTGTTCAGGGTGTCCTACAGCCATGAGGCACCCATGGTAACCTTCACTGATGAGAGGGGAGTGCCTGCCCCACCCACCAGGGAGCCCAGGCATACTTGGGCAATAATGACGACCTGATGAGGAAGCTTGAGAATCAGAGTGGGGAAGTCATCAGTGCTAGAGCATCTGACTCCAGACTCCACACTCTTAACCACCATCAAAGGACAGATCAGGCCCCAAGAGCGGCCACAGGGAAGCTTCACTTTGACATCTACCAAGCCCCGCAGACGGTGCACATGTCTGCGTCCCACAGAGCTTGCCTATGGGAGGTGGCCAGTAAATGCCCGTGGCATGCAGGAGGGCCTTTGTTACTTCCCTAGGCATGGAGGAATTTCGCAGCATAGAAGGTTCAAGCCGGAAGGACCCGTGGAGGTCATTTAATCCACTCTTGTCATTTACAGATGGGAAGAGTGACGGAGGGACCTGCCTGTGGACACACTGCAACTCAGGGGCAGAACTCAGGCTGTCCTCACTCGTGCTTGATCCAGGACTCATGGAGGGTACACGTGGCCTCGGTCCTGGGACTGGACAAAGACAGAGGACAGCAATGGTGGGCGAGGAACATTGGCGGCAGTTCAAGAGCCAGCCTGCTTTTTGTAATTACAGTGAACATGCCATTTATCATCCAAGCCGGGATACTTTTGAGCGTGGACGGGGAAGCTGTTTAATAATTACGCTGGGACAGCAGCACACATGGGCCTGTCCCTAGCAACCGGGACATATGCTCACCCTAATTAAAATGAATAAGAATGACGGCGATGGTAAGAAGATCAACTGCTGCAAAAATGCTCACTGACTTCCAGCTCTGGGCTGAGCCCTTTGCATCCACTAGCTCGTTTCATCCTCCCACAGACGCTCTTCACGCTTGAGGAAACTGAGGCTCCAAGACGTTGAGTCACCTGCTCAAGGTCACACAGAGAATGAGCACTGAGCCTCGACGGGAACCCAGGTCTTGCCCGAATCCAAAACTGATACTCGTCTCACACCCTTGGGTCACCTCCCTCTTTGTTCATCCTTTCTGCACATGAAACGTTTCCACACTGGCTCAATGTGGTGGGAAGGGGATCTGGAGACCTGCTGGGTGGTGGGAAACCACTAACGTGGGAGCCCGGTGGGCCCGGCTCCGACTGGTGTCTTCCACTACCTCCCTTTACTAGCTTGGGCAAGTCCACGTCTCACTACGCCACACACTCCCACTCCCAGGCCTCAGCTTCCTTTTCTAGGCCTCTCATCCAAGGCCTTCTACAGGCAGGACCCTGGGGATCTTTCCAGCTTTCTTTCTATCTCTACTTTCAGGCTCCCTGCTCTTCAGCTAAACTGGCCCCCGTGATGTTCCCCATGTACACTTTGCGCTCCCCCAACACTGTGCCTGGCCTCTTGTGCTGCCACGCCCTCCCCCACCTAACGCACTGCAAAGCCAGCCCCCTCCTCCGTGAAGACGTCCCTGATTCCTCCAGGAAGATGGCGCCTCTCCCTTCTCTGAATTCTCATGGCCGCTCATGCGCGTGTCCTTTGTACCTCGTCTCAGAATCAGCCGTTTGCTTTCGCCCGTCTACATACTCCTGGAGGACAGGGTCGGTATCTGACTGATTTTTGTGTCCCCGCTCCACATCCCCCGCCACCAAAACCGCCCATCCCACCCTGCCCGCACCCCACACGGTGTCTGATCCATCGTGGCATTTATCAATGTGCCTTGAAAGGATCAATCAACCAATGAATGCTGTTTCCCCTCCGCGTCCCGCCCCCCGCCATGGCCCATGGGTTCTAGAGACAGACGGTGGCATTCCCAGTAGCTGTCCCCACCTGTAAAACGGTATGCACTTTACAGTGTCAGCGGGAGAAATGACTTAGTGCATGTAATAGCCTTAGAACAGTACCTTGCGCACAGTAAGGGCCTGTTCTTACAATCTTCTTTCTTTTTCTTTCTTTTTTTAAATTTCTCACTCTTATAATCCTAGTCTCTCCACATGCCCACGGCCCATTCTTGATTTGCTTGACTTGATCTGACCCGCCTACCCATGCTTTCCCCCAGTAAAGAGAAGCAGCTCTCAGAGATCCCAGAGGGACTCTCGCAGGGGTGGGGAGCTCTGCCTTTACTGCAGATAAATGCTGTGTGGTTGCAGCTGTGACTCCTTCGCTTGGGGTCTTTTCTCTTCTGGAACTCAAAGCTACAGAACTCAGTCCAAACACGAAGCAAGACTTGAGTGATACAGCAAACATGCCCGATGCTTCCATATTACACCTGGGGCCAGAGTTGAGCCACAAACCTCTTGATAATCGTGTGTCATTCCTGAGATGAAATCTGGCCCTGGGGCTGCCGTGGAAATGATGCCAGACAAACACTGGCTGAGAGATGCCAACTCGACACACCGCAAGGCACCCCTGAGTGGAACCACAGGCGCGCAGGGACAGAGAGAAGGATGCCCACACCCAGACAGGGGCCTGCTTGGAAATAAGAAGAGCAGCTCTCAATGCACCCCAGATGGAAAGATGGCCAAAAGACAGATGACAGACAAGAGCCACAGAGAGACCCAGGAACGTTCTGCCACAGATAGGTGGTGGAATTGGGTCTTTTCCTTACTTCTGCTTTTATGTTTACTGTCCACATTTTACATGATTAGTATGTATACATTTTATGATGGAAATAGTCTCAGTACATAGAAAAAGAAAAGGAAAAAAAGAGGGAAATGTAAGGTATCAGTGAGTCAGGATCAGATTTGCTGGGCCTTAGGCTCATGTCTGCCACCAGCTCCCTGCTGGCCTTGGCCTTGGCCCTTCTCTTCTCTGGGCCTCCTTTCCTACCTCTGAAAAAGAAAGCAGGTGAACTGGGCCACCCTACAGCAAGCTTATGGTCATCATACCCAGAGGACAGATCACTGGGGTGTAGGTGGACGGAGAGCTTTGTCCTGCGTCTTGGCAAGTGATCAAAAAGCAGTTTGTTTGCTGCCATAACTGTTGTTATGATTGATTTCGTTTCTAGTTGGATTGTTGTCTTCTCTAAATGTCACTGGAGTCCCAGCTAGACCTTCTTCTCTGACGCTGGCCTCCTCTCCAAGCCCACCAGAAATCCCAAAGTCCCTGGATCTCTTTTCTTTACTCATGGAGTAAGTGCATCTTTTCTTCTGGACCTCATCAAGCCCTGACAGCTCTCTAGAATCAAAGGTATCTCCCTAGTAGTAGGGAGCCCAAATCCATATGAAAGTGAAAGTGAATAAACAAAATTGTCTCCCTCTCTCCCTTCCTTTCTTGATCTTTTTTTCCCTATTTTTTTCAAGAAAACATTTTATTGTATTTCCATTACATGTGTAATACATACTCGTTGCAGAACAATCAGAAAACAAAGATTTGGGTATATCTGTACATGATAATAACGTGCAGCTGTTGAAAGGCATGCATTTTTTTTTTAAGCCTAAGGTAGGTCTATATGTCTTGACGTGGAATAATGTTCATGCCATATAGTTTAGTGAAAAAAGCAAGTTACAGCACAGTGTATATATTGTGATCCCATTTGTATTAAAATACACATATATCTTTATACGTGCATACATAATGTCTGGAAAAATATATACCAACATGTCCACAGCAGTTCTGTCTGGGGAGTGTAGAGGTGAGAGGGAAAGCCTCTGTATACTTCTGTGTGGTTTGAATTTTTTACAACAAGCCTGTATTACTCCTGTAATTCAAAAAAAACTAAGAAAGTAAAAGAAAAATAAAGGCCAGAGAAGAGCTAGTATGGATATTTCTACATTGAAATAGAAAGAAAATTATATCAAAAGCCAAAAGGAAAATAGTCATGTATAATTCTTACTTCCCCACCTGGAGGCAATCACTATTAATATTTTCTTGCATAGCTTAATCTATTCTTCACTCATATTATACACACAGTACTTTTATTTACATAAAAGAGATTATATTATGAATACTATTCCCTTTTAACCTGCTTTTCTCACCTAATAATATAGCATGGACATCTTTCCAAGTTGAAAAAAAATGCATCTCTTTTCATTTTCAATGGTTGTTATACTTAGGTTGTATCCTTTTTATGCCTCTATTTTTAAAAAGGCTACTGTCAGCACCCCTGGGCAGTTAAATCTTTGCAGGCATCTAGTATTATGTCCTTAGGATAAATTCCTAAAAATGAAACTACTGGGTCCATGGATGTGTAATGCTTGTCAAGGGTTTTAATCTATGACAACAAATTGCTTTCCAGAAAAGCCTTGCCGTTGCTCCATCCCTCAGCAGCATGTGGCCAGCCTGGTCTCCACATAATCTATCCCCTCCACGAGTTACTTCCACTCTTTGAAATTTTTGTTCATTTGGTAGTTGAAAACAAATCTCTGTGCCGTTTTAATGATCATTCCCTTGATTACTCCTAGGGCTGGCCATTTCTTAAAGTTTCTCAGTCATCTGTTTGTCTTTTGATGAGTTGCTTATCATGTATTTTTCCAATTTTCCCACTGGGGTGTTTGTCTTTTTTCCTTGATTTATAAAAGCTCCTTATATATTAAGGATATTCATCACTGTTTTTCATATATGTCATTATTTCCAAGTACATTCTTATGGTTTTTAACTTTATCTATGATTTTCTTAATGCACAGAAGTTTTTAAACTTTGAATTAAATGTATCAGTCTTTGCCTTTATAGTTTCTGTGTTTGGTGTCATATTTAGAAAGTCCTCCCACTCCAAGTCTATACAAACATTTACCAATAATTTCTTCCACTGTGACATTAAAGTCTTCAATCCGTTTTTATTATTTGAATGTTATTCAAGTTTTATTATTTAAGTTTTATTATATAAGTTTTATTATTTGGATGTTATTTGAAAGCATGGTGTGAGATGGAGTTTCAAATGGCCTTTTTTGAAATGGCTACCTAACTGTCCCAACACCCAAACTGGCCGTCCCTCCACTTCGGTTCCTGGCAATGCTATCTTTCTCTCATCTTCTGGACAACTCCTGCATGGGGGTGACTTGCAGGACGTGTTTTCCTGTTTCTACCATTTGGTGAAGACTAGAGGTTTGGGGGTGGCTCCTGGCTTTCTCCTGAGCTTTCTATGCCATGGTGGCCGTAAGAGGATGCGAGGAGGTGGGGTGACAGCTACAGGAGACAGGCTCCGAGGGGACTGAATGTACAGCCACACACCCAGAAGTGACCTTCTCCAAATATAGTTCAGCCAGGCACACTTCCAAACCTCCAAAGTACCAGCCACTGCCTGGCAATCCCCCGGAGTCCCCATTCAGAGACAAAAACTCTCTCCACCGGCTGGCGCTGGCGGCCTCTGGGTGGCACTGTGGAGCTGTCCTGTGTCGCCTGGAGGGTGCAGGCTGGAGGAAGATGTTCCCAGGCTCTCTGGGCACCCTGGCCCCTGTGGGGCTCCAGGAGCCTGGGCAATAGGATGCAGTGAAAGGCCGCTGCTCCCCAAGGCTACCAGCTTGGCTTCGCTGCTGTCCTTGGCACAGGACCCCGTGCTGCTTCTTTAAAGGGCGGGCTCCAGAGGCAAGGCCATTACAAAGGCATAACAGCCAACGCCTTTTATAAATCACCCCAGCAGCAGCAGCAGTAGGGGCAGCTCACTGCCTAGCGTACTGCCTCGAGGACCAGGCCAGATGGGGGAAGGGCAGGGACCAGAAAGGGGTGGGATTGGTAGGGACACCAACAGATGCTCAGTGAGATGCTCATGGCAACACCTGCATCTTCACAGTTCTGCGTTACTTTACAGGGTCTTTCACAGCCAAGATCTCCTTTAGGGAAGGCAGCTCTAGGCTAAATCATCTCTGCTTTCTAAATATCTAAGGATAGGGCTTGGTATATACAGCTCAAGAAAAAGTGTTAGAAGAACAAGTGGAAAAACCCCTTTATGGGAACCTGAGCAAGTTCCTCTTCCTCTCTGATGGATTTAAAAACATTACGGTGCGCCAGTTCATCAAGCTGAGGTCCTGGGAAGAGCTTTCTAGATGGAAAGATCTGGCACGTTCTCGGGAGTGTTGGGAGAACGTATGTGTATCTAGGCACAGGTTACAACGTGGCTAGCAGTCTAGGGAGGAGAAGGCTGGAACGAGACCGTGCTGGATGTGGGAGGGTTCCCAGAAGGCAAAGGAGCAGATTAGTGCTGCTTTTGAAAAGTGCCTTGGAAAGTTCTGTCTGGCTGCAGCAGGGTGCCAGCTTTGGGAGGCACAGGAATGGACGAGCTGAGGGCTGCTGAGGGCTGTTGGCATTGTCCAGGCAGGAGAAAAGGCAGCTCCGCTGGGATTTGAGATATACGTTGGAAGTAGCCCTAGGACTTATTGATGGATGGAATTTGTAGAGTGAGGAAAAGAGAAGACTCGAGGATGGTATCTAGGTTTTCTCTTGAATATGGCCTCCCCAGCAATACCTGGGGAGGAGGGGATTTGGGAGTGTTATTGGAAAAAAATTACAGTACTTTCTCTGTACCAGGCATTGTTTGCGTGCTTTATGTACAGTAATGGATTTAATACTCCTAACAACCTGATGAGCTAGGGACCACTGTTATCATGCCCATTTTACAGATGAGACATTAAGGCACAGAGAATAATTTGCCAAGGTCATACAGTAAGTTAACAGAGACGGGATATGAAACCAACTGATTTACTCCAGGTTCAGTGTTCTTGACTACCATGCTATACTACCTCTCCATACTAAGGTGCTTGGGAATGAGGACTTGGGTTTTGCTCAGGTTAAATTTCAGATGCCTGTTAGACATCCAAGTGGAGAGGTCCAGAGCGCAGATAGATAACAGGATTACCTGAGATGGTGGCTGTGATGGGTATGTATGTCTCCTGGAACCAAAAGAGGCCTCAGTAAATGTTTATTTTTCCTTTTTCATTGGAGTATAGTTGATTTACAATGTCGTATTAGTTCCAGGTGTACAGCAAAGGGATTCAGTTATACACACACACACACACGCACACACATATATATATATTCTTTTTCACATTCGTTTCCCTTATAGGTTATTGCAAGATATTGAGTATAGTTCCCTGTGCTATACAGTAGGACCTTGTTGCTTCCATGTCTTGGCTATTGTAGATAGTACTGCAATAAACATTGGGGTACACGTATCTTTTCGAATTATGGAGAAAAAGGAATCCTCCTACACTGTTGGTGGGAATGTAGATTGGTGCAGCCACTATGGAGAACAGTATGGAGGTTCCTTAAAAAGCTAAAAATAGAGGTACTATAAGGTCACAGTCCTCTGGGGAGGATGGACTTTTGAATAGCCACTTTCCATGCACGCAGAAGATGAGTTCTGTGATCAGGGAAGTCCAGGGAGTTGTGGGAGCAGAGAGGAGCACAGTGGTTAAGGAAGGCCTTCTGGAACAAGTGACAGATAAACTGAGTCTTGAATGATCAGTGGGAGGCCAGCAAAGAAAGAGAAGAAAGGAATTCCAGCATGTGAAAAGGCACAATGGAGAGAGAGAACAAGGTAAGATGAGGGGGCATGTTGCACAAAGGATCAGTGGTGTGAGGCTGAGGAGGCCCACAGGACCAGGTTGTGTCCATCCTTTTTGCCCTTGGTGATGAGTTTGGATCTTATCCTCAGGACCACAGAAAGCCCACCAAAGAGTTTCAGACAGAGGGCAGATATGGTCACATTTGTGCTTCTAAAAGGTTCATTCTAAAATAGGATAACCCCTATGGAAAAGAATTTGGCAATATTTAGCAAAATTGCATATTCCTTTACCCTTTGAGCCAACGATCTTACATCTATGATTCCATCACAAAAGTACACTGACAAAAATATGAAATTATATGTGCACAGGCTCTTTATTGCAGCACTGTTTGTAATATCAAATGTTTGGCAATAACCTAATGTCCATTAGTGGGGGATTAGTTGAATAAACTGAAGTCCATCTACATAAAGCTGTACTGAAAAAGAATAAGAAAGGTCTTGATATACTGCTATAGAGATATCTATAGAGGATATGTAGCTGAGTAAAGCAAGGTGAAGAAGAATGTACATGGTATGAAATCTTTCATGTAAAGAAAATGAGGATTTGCAGATATATCTATATATCTTCAAAATATATCTCTCTATATCTTCAAGTCCCTGTTATATATATATATGTGTGTATATGTATATATATATATACACACACACATATACATATATATTTATATAGATAGTGACATATAGTATATAGTAATATATATACACACACACAGTAGTGAAAGCATACCCACACACAGACACACACAGTAGTGAAAGAATAAATGAAAAAGTAACAAAAAGTGGTTGCCTGTACGTGAAGAGAGAAAATGGGGACAGGAGACAGTGATGAAAGTTACACCTCTCGAAATCTAACTTGCTTAATAGTGTTGGATTGAGAATCGTTTAATATTTCATATAATTTTAAAACAAAATTAAATCAAAGAGAAAAAATCAATCCCTTAAAATTGAAAACAAATTCAAATAAATAAACCTATCTGTATATCAAGTTGATGGCATAATCATACAAAACAGAATAATTTGAAGATTCTGAAACACAGTATGCTGACTGCATATCCCTGGTGGAATACATACTGAAGACAAATAAACGGAAAGAGGTATTAAATTGCATTCAGTCTTTTGTTAGTGGTTATGATGGTATTATTATTTTAACACAGACATACATACTAGAATAAAACACATTATGTATATTTAAACAAATTATATATATTTATATATATACATATATAAAGCAAATAAGTAAAAATATTCATGTTATTAGGAACAATGATTTTCAGCATAAGAGAAAAGAGATCTTATAAAATCAAAGAATTTAAGTAAAATTCACTATAATCTTTCTCAGGAATTGAAATTATCAGTATGAACTCTTTAGTTTTGCTTTCGAAAAGGTGCATATTTCCTTACTCTATCCACTGAAAAGGCAAAGAAACAATGCAATCCAGTAGTAAAGAACATTCTTAATGTCCAGCTTATGGTCTTTAAATATTATTTCCCACTGAAACATGCCAGGGATCATTAGAAAAATGGTTGATTTCAGGGCTGTGGCAGAAAATATGCAAGATGGGCTGAAAACGTCTTGTGGGGCCTAAAATTATCAAAGATTACTTAGAGTCGAGTCAAAAGGTCATAGGAGGAAATTCACTTATGCTAATGCCAGATTAGCTTCTTGCAGACCAACCTTTCTGCAGAGAACAACTAGAATAGTTGAACAAAATATGGAAAACAATTTCTTTGAAGACACTGGGGAACTACCATGCAGTGAGGATTTGAGAAACCAAGATGCCGTAGAGAAGGGACACACACAGGGGTGAGCCCAACATTGGGCACCACTTTTCCCCTCAAGGCATTTGCCAGTTCCAAGCAGTGGCTAAGAGACTGGGGGGCTGAGCAGGGTTCCCATAGTCTTTCTGGGCTGGAGGAACAAACATTGTCAATCAGGGCCCCCCAAGGAGGAGATGTCTGATAAACAGGCTCTAAGTTGGGATTCCCAAAGGGCTAAATTAGGATGAGGAGTGAACAAGAAAGTTACCGGGCTTCCCTGGTGGCGCAGTGGTTAGGAATCTGCCTGCCAATGCAGGGGACACGGGTTCGCGCCCTGGTCTGGGAAGATCCCACATGCTGCGGAGCAACTAAGTCCGTGAGCCACAACTGCTGAGCCTGCGTGTCTGGAGCCTGTGCTCTGCAACGGGAGAGGCCGCGACAGTGAGAGACCCGCGCACCGCGATGAGGAGTGTCCCCTACTCGCCGCAACTAGAGAAAGCCCTTGCACAGAAACGAAGAACCAACACAGCCAAAAATAAATAAATAAATAAATAAATTTATAAAAAAAAAAAGAAAGAAAAAGAAAGTTACCAATCCTCACAAATATTGAAGGCCAGCTTTGAGTTGGCTCAATACCTCTCTAGACTTAACTGATCTGCCCCTATACACACTACCTGCAGGAAGTCAAAGTAAACCTCTCTCCAGGAAGATGACATCATCCAGTTCCTCAGATTATCTCTTTATATATTCATATATAATGTCTAGCATTCAATAAAAAATTATCAAGTATACAAGGAGATAAAAATCACCTGGCCAAGAAGCAAAAAATAAACAATAGATATTGATCCACAGAAGATACAGATTTCAGAGCTACCAGACATGGATTTTAAAATAACTGTGATTAATAGGTCCAAGAAATCACATGGCTAAATGTCATCACATGACTAACGATTATCAACAGAGAACTGAGAATCATATAGAAGAATTAAATGGAAATTCTAGTACTAAAAAATACAATAATAAAAAATTAACTGTGCCATCTACAGGTGTAGTGGCAGATTAGATATAGCTAAAGGAAGGTCAGTAAAATGGAAGAGAAATTAGAAGAAAAAAATTCATACTGAAGCATACACAAAAAATGAAAGGGTGAAGAATACAGAAAAGTGTGTAAGAGATATACAGGGCATGGTTAAAAGGCTCTTTGCATTATTTTCCAGAAGGAGAGAGACAATGGAACATAAAAAGTATTTGTAGAAATAATATCTTAGAATTTTCCAAAACTGACAAAAATCATCAAGCAACAGATTCAAGAAGCACCACGGACCCCAGGAAAAACACAAAGAAAACCACACCTAAGCACATCATAATAAAACTTGAAACCAAGTTTTCTTTCTGTTGATTTTCTTTTTGTTGAAAGCCAAGGACAAACTGAAATATTAAAAATGATCAAAAAAGATGCATTGCCTCAAAGAAACAATCATAAGCCTCATAGCAGACTTCTCAACAGAAATACTGAAAGCCAGCAGAAAAGGGAATGACATCTTCAAAGCCTTGAAAGAAAAAACTGTCAACCTCAAATTTGATATAAAACAAAGTTTCCTTCAAAAATGAAGGTGGGGGTTTCCCTGGTGGCGCAGTGGTTGAGAATCTGCCTGCTAATGCAGGGGACACGGGTTCGAGCCCTGGTCTGGGAAGATCCCACATGCCGCAGAGCAACTAGGCCTGTGAGCCACAACTACTGAGCCTGCGCATCTGGAGCCCATGCTCCGCAACAAGAGAGGCCGCGATAGTGAAGAGGCCCGCGCACCGCGATGAAGAGTGGCCCCCACTTGCCGCAACTAGAGAGAGCCCTCGCCCAGAAACAAAGACTCAACACAGCCAAAAATAAAAAATATAAAAATAAAATAAAAAACAAGTTAAACTGAGGACACACCTCCATTAAAAAAAAGTGAAGGTGGAAAAAAATGAAGGTGAAATGGAGACTTTAAAAAAAAACAGAACATTTATCACAAACAAAAATGCACTAAAGGAAAAACCTAAAGGAAATACTTTAGGCAGAAAAAAACTGAACACAGATGGAAACATGGAGATACAGAGCAACAGGAAAGGTAAACGTATGGGTAAATCAAAATTAAGATGGACTCTATAAAACAGTAATAGCAAGATCCTACAACATTTAAAACATGTACATAGTTGAAATATCAGACAGCAGTAGCACAAAAGGTGGGACAAGAGTAAATAAAATTAGTGTGTTCTAAGGTCAATATTTTGTCCAGAATGTAGTACAAATAGGCAATAATGCTAGTCTCTGATGTCTCAGAGAGATAGCTCCAGGGCAACCACTAAAAGAGTAGTGAGTTGTACAACAATGTGAATGTACTTAATGCCACTTAGCCGTACACTTAAAAACGGTGAAAACGGTAAAATTTTGTGATGTATACTTTACCACAATAAAAAAAAAAGAGTAGTGAATGAACATCTACAAACTTCAGAGGGGGAAATGAACTAATAAAAATACACAGGGAGGGGGAGAGATGGGGAGGGAGAGAGAACAAGAGTGATAAAATAAATGTGATGAAATGTTAACAATTAGTTACTTTGGCTGAAGGGTATACAGGAATTCTCTGTACTATTCTTGTAATTTTTCTGTAAGTTTGAAATAATATAAAAATAAAAAGTTAAGGGGGAAAAAGTCTTCCTACATCAAGAATGCATAGATCAGTGTTTCCAAGACTTCAGAATTTCACAGATAAGGAAAATTTCAAAAACGTATTGATATATACAGCAATGAAAATGAATAAACTGTGACTACACAGAACAACATCACTGAACTCACAAAAATTTAACAAAAGAAGCTAGGCTGAGTGCTTATTAATTAATATATGTAAGGTTCGAATGTAGGCAAAACTGATCTATGATATTAGAAAATAGTATAGTGGTTACTTTGGGGGAGAAAGGAGGAGGTATGGTGATTAGGAGGGGTCACGAGAGCAGCTTCTGGTTTGCTGGTAAGTTTCTTTGGTCCTGGATGATAGCTACAAGGGTATGTAGGCTATGTTTTAATTAAAAAGCTTTTTTATAAAAGGACAACACGAGAGAGTAAAAAGCAGAACAAATAAAAATAAATAGTAATCGCAAGATTTAAACCTCAAAATATCAGCAATTACTTTAAATATAATTTAGTTGGTCTACATACCCCAAATAAAATATGAAAGTTGTCAGAATGGGAGAAAAAAAATTTGCTCACAAACAACACTTTAAAATGAAGGATATAGAAAGATTGAAGATAAAAGGATGGAAAAAGAGACACTATGCAGAATATAACCAAAAGAAAGCTGGTATATCTATGCTAATATAATTTAAGGTAGACTTTAAGGTAAGAAAAATCCCTGGAAATAAAATAGAACATTACATAAAGTTTTATCTAGCAGAAACACATAACAATTCTAAACTTGCATGTACCTATTAACATAGCCTCAAATATATACGAAGCAAAAACTATAGAACTATAAGGAGATATAGACAAATCCACAGTCATAGCGGGAGAATTTAATACATTTCTCAGCAACTAATGGAATAACAAAACAAAATAAAATCAGTAAAAGTATACTAGATTTGAACGGCAGGGTTAAAAACCTGACATAATTGGCATAGGTGGAACAATTTACACAACAACTGCAGAATGCACATTCTTTTCAGGTGCACATGAAATATTTGCCAAAATCTACCATGTGTAGAACCATAAAACAAATCTCAAAAATTTTCAAAAGCTTGAAATAATATTGAATATGGTCTCTTACTATGAGGGAATTAAGCCAGATATGAAAAAAAAGAAGTCCCCATATGATTAAAAATTAAGAAACACAATTCTAAATAACCTGAATTTAAAAAGAAATAATGAGGGAAATTAGAAAACATTTAAGTGAGTGACTATTAAAACTTGGCATATTAAAACTTGTGGGATGCAGCTAAAGCCATGCTTAGAAGAAAATTGTAGCCTTAAATGCACATACTACAAAAGAAGTCTAAAAATTAAACATGCATCAAGGCCAGAAAATAAAGAGAAAATCAAGTACAAAGAAAATAGAAGGAAGCAATAATAAAGTTAAGAAGAAATTAATGAAGCAGAAAACAAACATACAGTGGACAGAATGAATAAAGACTGACCAAGAAAAAAAGAGAGAAGGCACAAATAACCTATATCAGGAATGAAAAAGGGAACATTATAAATTCTACAGACATCCAACTTGAAGAGGTTCCCATTGGCCAAAAACAGGACGATTTTAACATAAAAAAGAATAATTACTTGCAATGGATTGAAACATAACTAATAAAATCTCACAAATTTATGATAAAATCTCTTAAATACTCTTGAAAAAATAATGAATCCCAATTCTAATCATGCCTCTGGTTTTATCACTAATTTACAGGAAATAAGAAGAATAAATACCTTAAATGCATGATCTGCTGAATCCAGAAAGCAGGAAATTCTATAAGATAAATGACCCAGTTTCTTAAATAAGTGAATAACATGAAAAAAGGACAGATAGCTATTATAGATTAAAAGAGACTTAAGAAGAATACCAGCTAAATGTAGTATAGTAGGATCCTGATTTGAACAAACCAACTGTAAAAAAGACATTTAGGCAATCGAGGAAAAATGAATATGAACTGAGTACTAGATAATAATAAGGAATTATTGTTAATTTTATTGGTTGTGATCACAGGATGTGGTTATGATTTTCAAAAAAGTTCTTATCTATTAGAAATACATCCTAAAGTACTTACAAGTGAAATGATATAATGTCTGAGATTTGCTTTAAAATACTGCAGCCAAGCAACAACAGCAATAACAACAAAACCGTATGCATGTGTGTGTGTGAGAGAGAGAGAGAGACACACACACACCAAAAGAGACAGACAGACAGACACAGACAGACATAGAAACACAAAGAGAGAACAGTGTCTGCAAACAAGAACAACAAGAAGTTAATAAATGTTGAAGCTGGGTAATGGATATATGAGGGTTCATTATGTGTTTGAAAACGTTCATAACAAAAAGTAAAATAAATAAGTAAGTAAGTAGGTAAGTTGCTCTGCCTGCTGTGTGGTGAAGAGACTGATGGGGGCAAGGATGGAAGCAGGGAGACCAGTTAGGAGACCACTGTAATAATCAAGCTATATAACACTGGCTAAAAGTCATGTTCATTATAACGATTTATTTAGGCCACTTACTATTTGTGGTTATAGTAAGTGCCCTCAGTAAATGCTCATTAATCACCGAATACATGCCACATTAACTTTGTAAGTATCATGTAATTACAATAGGAAAACCTACAAATGAATGGTCAGTCTTCAGGGTTTGTTGATAATTAGAGATTTCTGCATAAAGTAGGTGTTTGGACAGTTAGGTTCTCAAACTTTTTTGACCCCAATTTTGGTAGCCACCTCCAAGATGGCCCCTAATAAGCCTCATCTGTTGGTATTCACACCCCTATATAGTTGCTTCCAACATTGTATCAATGTTGGTCTGTATTACCAGCCAAATATGGCAAAAATGATGGTATGTGATTTCTGAAGCTAAGTCATAAGACACATTGCCATTTCTTCCTTGCTGTCTTGGGTTGCTTCTTCTGGGGGAAGCCAGCACCATATTTCAAGGGCACTAAAGCCACTCTATAGTAAGGACCACCCAGCAAAGAATGAGGCCTTCAGCCAATTAGCCATCACCAACTTTCTAGCCATGTGAGTGCGCCATCTTGGAAGCAAATCCTCCAGTCCCAATCAAGCTTTCAGATGATCGCAGCCCTGGCTGACAACTTGACTGCAACCTCATGAGAGATCCTGAATGAGAACCATCTAAGCTCAGTTACCCCTAAATTTCTGACCCTCAGAAATGGTGAGATAACAAATGCTTGTTGAATTTTTTTTTTTTTTGCTTGTTGAATTTTTATGCAGCAATAATAACTGATACACCACTCACTGTAAGAAATAAATTGTACATCATGACCCAATACACACATACATATATGTATGTAAAAATATAATAAATTCCATGAAACCGAACAAGATCAATCTGATATTTTCATTATATTTTACTTTTTAAAAATTGCTGATCATTGCCCACTAAATTAATTTTACGATCCTTTAGTGGGTCATCATGCAAAGTTTGAAAAACGCTGGAATAGAGGACATTATCCCTGTAGTTCTGAAATTCTATGGCTTCATGTAGCAGGAGTATATGCTCATAACATGAACAAAATAGAACATTGGCTTCAAGGAGTAAAACATATGGGCATTTCAATAAGAGTCAGTGGAACAGATGGCTGGGTAGAGAGAGGTTCTTCCCACTCACAGAGGCTGTTCTATTCTCTCTACTGTGTTTCCCATTGCCTCAATCTTTTGAACCTAAATCCCTCCATGTTAGTTTTAGATCCTTTCCTATGGAATAACTTGAACTTCTCATACAGGTGTGTCTTTCCTGCTTGGACATATAATTCCTCATCTGCACCACTGGAGAGATGTCAGTCATCTACTGGGGTTTTTGTCTTGTCCTTGGCTTTTATTGGCATATGTCAGGCAATGACAGCCTGCATTCACCCATCCCTCAGTCAATTAGGGGGAATTCCTTGAAGGATGCAAGACTCTCTTTCCCATGCACTATCTGAAAGGAAAACATGAAATTAAAATTGTAAACCAATTGTTGACATCCAAAGGAAATACTGATCTTCAGAGAAAGAAAGGGAGAGAGAGAGAGTAAAGGAGAGAGAGCAAGAGATGGGGTGGGAGGAGAGGAAGGGAAGAAACAAGCAAACCAATTTGCCACAGTATAGCATCCATCACCTGGAACATAGGAACAGAGGTATTTTAAGATTTGTACTATAACCAGACAGAATCATACAGCTGCTGGGAGCTTGAAACCCTGCAAATTTAAAAAAAAATATAGAACCACAAAGTGACAAAGCGGAAGGGGATATACCCAGTTTACAGATGGAAAACTTGTGGCACAGCTCTCCAATTTCCACTGTCAGACAGATTTTTCCTCTGGAAGAACTCCTGGGCAGGCGGCCAGCAGCATGGCCAAGAGATAGATGAGTGGCTGGGGAATCTGGGCCTTAAGAGACAGTTAATCCTAAAGCCAGCACCCAATTTTCTAATTTCCTCCTCCTGGGGGATGAACTGGCCCCCACTTGCTCCCATCTTCAGCCAAATAAAAAGGACACAAACAAGCACACAATATTAAAAAGAAAAGGCCCAAGAAGTGAGATTCCCAAAGGATTTAAGGCCTAAGCCACACAAGAATTCCCCCATTTGTCTAATTGCTCCCAGAAGCCCTGTTTCAATCTCTGTCTGGACCTGAAAAAAACAGCTAATAACCATTTTACAGATGCTCTTCTTTAGAGGAGGAGATTTTCACAAGTGTGCAATTGATTGTTAGAAACTAATGCAGTCACATAATTGTACAGTCTTAGGTAAACAAAAGGTCATACCCTTCAGATGCTTGAGTCCCCTCCTAAGAGTCCTACCATGTGGTTCACCAGCCTGGGCTTGAACTCTTCGATGGCAGGGAGCTCACCACCCCCTGGAGTTAGCTAGCCAGATAACTCTAGCCTTTGGGGATCATTGATATGGAAAGAACTGTAGTCATTTGTTGTGTATTCATCCAACAGTGAAAGGACTAGTCTCTTCCTCTTGGAAAGAATGCCATGGACTTTCTTGGCCTCTGTATCTCATCTGTATGTGTAACAGCAATGTACCTCCAAAGCATTGTCAGTCTGTCTCATCAACCAACTGAACAGCAATCAGTTCCAGGCCGGTCCCAAGTCAGTTCTTTGCAAAATAGTAGATGGCTTAATGGAATTCAAACAGTTAAAAAATATTTGCACCTGTCTTATGCATTACCATTGTGCCTGAGACCATACCCATCACTGTAAAAGATAGGGCAGCTTTGGTACTTATTAGGCACATGGTAAACAACGGTAGTTATCACTCAAGCAGTTTGTCCTTCACTTTATACATGAGGTTCATAGAAATACAACCCAATTTCCACGCTTATTTCTTTTAAAATGGGGTCCTCACTTCAGCAAGGATTATTAAGTGCTATTCATGGATGGTATTGCACAGTCATTCAGGTACTCTGTGCCCCCTGATGAAGATCAGCAGCATTCAGGGGTTCTCAATGGGGCCAAGGTCTTTCTATTAACCTCAATGTCATTAGACCAGGGAAGGGGGTGACAGTATGGCCCATGAGGTCCTTAGACGATGAATCATAGTTGGGGAAGAAATGGTTCATTCCAGTCTGGCCCCAGCCATCTCAGCATCAGTCTATGATTTTATGCAGTTTTCAAGCATCTAGAGGTGGAGGCAGTTATCAGGAGCTAGGTATTTGCTAAAGAGTGAAATAGAATATTAAGAAGGAAGATTTGGAGATACATAACCAAACCTGGCTCCTTACTGTACACCGTGAAGCTTTCCTGCTTCTGTGCACTTGTCTTTCACTTGAATGATTTCCCTTTCCTCTCACCAAGTCTAAATCAAATCACATCCTTATTTGAAGTCTCAATTCATAAGCCACTTCCTCTTTGAACTCTCACTTAATTGCCTCAGTAAAAAGCGAGGATTTAAAACAAAAAGACAACCTATGGGCTGAGGGGAAATATCCGCAAATGATGTGATTGACAAGGGCTTAATTTCCAAAATATACAAACAGCTCATACAACTCAATATCAAAAAAAAAAAAACAGAAAACAGCCCAATCATAAAAGGGGCAGAAGACCTAAATAGATATTGCCCCAAAGAAAATATACAGATGGCCAAGAGGCACATGAAAAGATGCCCAATATCGCTAATTATCAGAAAAATGCAAATCAAAACTACAATGAGATATCACCTCACACTAGTCAGAATGGCCATCATCAAAAAGTCTACAAACAATAAGCGCTGGAGAGGGTGTGGACAAAAGGGCACCCTCCTACACTGTTGGTGGCAATGTAAATTGGTGCAGCCACTGTGGAGGACAGTATGGAGGTTCCTTTAAAAACTGGAAATAGACCTACCATAAGATCCTGCAATCCCACTCCTGGGCATATATCCAGAAAAGACAAGAACTCTAATTTTAAAAGGTATATGCACCACAGCGTTCATAGCAGCACTCTTTACAGTAGACAAGACATGGAAGCAACCTAAGTGTCCATTGACAGATAAGTAGATAAATAAGATGTGGTATATACATACAATTGAGTATTACTCAGCCATAAAAAGATGAAATAATACCATTTGCAGCAACATGGAAGGACCTAGAGAATATCATACTAAGTGAGGTAAGTCAGAGAAAGGCAAATATCATATGATATCACTTATATCTGGAATCTAAAAAAATGATACAAGGGAACTTATTTACAAAACAGAAACAGAACCACAGACATAGAAAACAATCTTATGGTAACCAAAGAGAAAAGTAGGGGAGGGATAAATTAGGAGTTTGGGATCAACAGATACACACTACTATATATAAGCTAGATAAACAACAAGGACCTAGTGTATAACACAGGGAACTATATTCAATATCTTGTAATAACCTATAATGGAAAAGAATCTGAAAAATAACATATATGTATAATTGAATCACTTTGCTGTATACCTGAAACATTGTAAATCAACTATACTTCAATTAAAAATAAATTTTAAGTGAGGTTTCCCCTAGTGACTGAAAAGTCCTTAAGTAGGGCTCAGCTTTGAGCACATGAGCTTGAGGTGCTTAAGGGACACATGAGTTAAGATGACCAGAAGACAGCTGAGTATATGGATCTGGGTTCTCAGAAGAGAGGTCTGGACTGAAAATACAGATCTGAGAATCACTAGCATGAAGATGGTAGTTGAAACCATGAGAGTAGATGAGGGAGATTGCCCAGGGAGAGTATGTAGACCAAGAAGAGGAGTGTGTGTCATGAAAAAGTTGTATTCCAGTGCAAGAAAGGTCTGTTGGCTAGCTCTGAACAATGTGAGAACTGAATAAGTAAAAACTCAGGCAGCTGCACCCTGGATTGTGAATAGTTCTAATAATGGTAACACTAGCTTGTGTACACTATGTATTAAGCACTCTGCTAAAGATTTTGCATGCGTATCTCAGAGAATTTTCCAATTACTTCCTAAGGTAGACACTAATATCCCCTCTTGATGGATGAGGAAACTGAGGCACAGAGAGGTCAAGTAACTTACCCAAGGTCACACAGCCAGCCAGGGATGAAGCTGAGATGTGAGCCCAGGTCTGTGGGAGTCAGAAGTCTGGTGCCTTGACAGCTGCACCATACTGCTTCTCACCATGCCAGTTGCCTGTTGCCATGTTGATTATGTTATTATTGCATCTGACGGAGACAGGCATCTGTCACTGAGATCCAATTCAAGGGTAAGCCAATGACAAGAAAGCAAGAAATGCTATCTGACAGATGAGTAACAGAGAGAGAAATTCCATTCTCAAGATTATCCCTGTAACAAGGCTTCAACCACCCTGAGAGTCACTTCCAGGCTCCCCCAATCCCCACACATGGACCACTATGAAAATGTGGCTCTCAGGCTCCCTCAATTCTCACAGCTTAGCTGACTCTCGTGTGTAGGCTGGAATGAGTAGATGACAGCAGGAGATAAAGTGAAGAATAGTGTTCCACGAAAGGGACCCACAAAGGCTTTCTCAAATCAGGTACACTTTGTCATTTCTTGAAGACTTTGTTGAATTTTGAAATAAAATGTATGTCAAGATCAAAAGAGAAAGCGGAAGTGTGTTATGGGCTACCGACTTCCCATTTCCCCCGGTACGAATGAACCACTGCTTTCCCTTGGTTCCATGGCACATTGTTTGTTTGTGTCCCTGCTAACGGCCCTTCTCACAGTCTGCCAGGGGTCCCAGTTATTTGTGTCCCTGGTAGTCTCCCTCAATACCTTATGAGCCCCAAGAGGGAAGAACTCTGCCTTCTTCACCTTGACAGCTCCCACAGAAGCTATCACTGCGCCCTTTACGTGGTGGGCAGGGGGAGGCACTAATCAATGCTTGTCAAAGCAGGGAAAAATGTGGTTAATGGCTGTAGTGCTTGTTCTTCCTGAAAGAAGTCAATGGAAAGCCTATCCTGACTCATGGGGACCCCAACCCCCATGTCTCCTTGACCCTTCCTCTACTCTTCACCAGCTTCCTCTGCTTTCCCCAGTCACAGCATTACCATATCACATCCTCACTGTCTACTTACTTGTTTGTCTATCCTATAGACTAAAAGCAAATTAAGGGCAGGGACCCTGTCTGATCCATCTCTGTACCTCTAATACCTCGAACATGGTGCCTAATGAGTGTGCGATGAATGAATGAATCACAGGAAGAAAGGAAGGAAGGAGGGATGGGAGGACAGAGGGAGAGAGGGAAGAAAAAACAGAAAGGTGAAAGGAGGGAAAAAAAGATTACCTGAGGATTCTGTCATTTGGATTGGGACAAGGGTAGTGCCCATCCTTCCCCAAAACAGGGGAGCTAAAAAAGAAACTAGTTTAGGTGGGAGGAGGAAGAAGTGACCGATTTTTTCTGCAAGAAGAAACACTCCTGAACTTTGTAAGAAAATGAAAGAGTGCCAGTTTACAAGTAGAAGTGACTGTGAATCCTTGATTATACAGCGGGAAAATCATACAGAATGGTTTGCTGCTCCATTAATGTTAACACCTGGGATCCAACTTTATCCAATTTAGGGTCCCCAACTTGAGGAGAGATTTTTACCCACTCAGAGTACCTGGAATTGATCTAGAGTGTGTGGTGACATGTCTGTTACCACTTGTCTAATACTTACTGCCACTTAACAATAAGTCAGTTTCTTCTTTTAGGAATGTGGAGTGTTAAGCATAGCGTGAGTATTTCAGAGATATTTAATGACTGATTGATTGATGTGCAGAAATTGCTCCAAGAAAGAACACGTCAAATCCTAAACGTAGAGAAAGATGACAAAGGGGAAGAGTGCCTTGGAAGTCAGTTTAAAAAGAAAGTGCAAATTTAAAGGGAAGAAAGTCAATGAGATAGCGAGAGAAACTGTCCGCTTGAGAGCATCGATGCTTCATTTTTCCTGCAATTGGATAGAAGGAGGATCCTGACCAAGGTGTTCCCTTTGTTAATGAAAAATCAAATAAGAGGAAATGAGTTTTCACTGAAGCAGTCCTCATTTTGATTAGACATAAAGGAGAACTTTCTCCAAGAACTCTAAAAAGTTCCCCTAAAGAAATCATGAATTCTTCAGCTATGAACATCTTCAAAACAGAAACAGTCCTTCACACATTCTTGCTGGTTCAGCCTGTCACTTTCCTGAAGTAAGTGTTGTTTGGGAGGGGGCACCTTAGTATAGGGACAGTGCAATGCACTGACTGGGGGAATCTAAAATGCCAGAGTCTAGGACAAAATCACCTACTTACAAATTCCATGTCCTTGACCAAATCCTATAACTTTG
This sequence comes from Balaenoptera acutorostrata, assembly GCF_949987535.1. Classification (NCBI taxonomy): domain Eukaryota; kingdom Metazoa; phylum Chordata; class Mammalia; order Artiodactyla; family Balaenopteridae; genus Balaenoptera; species Balaenoptera acutorostrata. The sequence goes on along the minus strand of NC_080085.1, from coordinate 129,932,734 downwards.
CTGAAATTCTGTTTATTCACCACAAAACTGAGGACTCTATACCTCACAGTGTTGCTGTGAGATCAAGTAAGAGAATGTGTATATAGCGCTTTGTAAACTCTAAAGCAATGTGTGTGTTCATTATTATTTTGAATTCTAGAGGTCAAAATAATAATCACCACCCTTATCTCAAATTCACAAAAGCAGAGAGCCAAGACAATCTTTTCAGACTAAAGATTAAAGGGCAACTCCCTTGACTTGACACAGAAAACACCCCATGATATGGCCTCTTACTTCCTATGCAGTCTTATCTCTTCTCATGACCCCACTATCATCAAGCCTGATGTTCCAGCTGTATCTAAATAACTTGTAGTTCCCTAAGTGTACTGAAGCATCAACTTCTTCATGAAGCCCTCCCTGAATGTGCCTTTCCAGGTGCACAGACCCTCTTCTCCTACGGGCTCTCTATGTGGATGTAGAGGTCTACCAGGGCACCTCCAATGGACTTCTCTGTTTACCTGTTTATTTCCTCTACTGGACCACAATCCCTTTTTGGCCTTCCATCCTTGAATCTTCCCAATTTATTTCTGGACCTGCCCAACGTAGGATCCAATGTATGAGTGCAACACAATTCGTTTTCATTTGCTATTACTCTGCGTAGTCTGTACTTTTATACCAAAATATTTACCAGTTTCTTAGCTTATCATTGTTTCTTGAACTCCACCCTTTCTTCCTAAGTTTAATTTTCTTGCTGAAGTTCATATTTTAGTAGGTCTTTGAGCAAAGAGCTATGTCTTTGTCTTAATGTTTTGTGTCCACTGTGTAGAATACCCTGTCATGAAGTATGTTCTCAGTAAGTAAAGAATGAACAGTAAACTCTCTCAGTCTTTATTTGTATGACCGTTCCAGGTACTTTATATTTCCATATATATTTTAGAATAAATTTGTTAAATTTTACCCAAAAATGCCTGTCGAAATTTTGATTAGGATGGTGTTGGATCTATAGATCAATTTGAGGAGAAATAATATTTAATAATATTAAGTGCTCCAATCCATGGACATGATATATCTCTACATTTATTTAGATCTCTTTAATTTTTTTCTGTAATGCTTTATAGTTGCAACATGGAGGACTGGCATAGTTCTTTGTTAAATTTATTACTAAGTATTTTACTGTCTTTGATACTATTATAAAAGGTATTTTAAAAATTGTAGTTTTCCAATTGTTTGTTGCTAGTTTATTATGTATTGTCTGCTGCTACAATTTTGTATTTTGGTCTTGTATCTGTGAGTTTGCTAAATTCATTTATTAGTTCTAATAAGGTTTTTTAGATGCCTTAGAAATTTTTGTGTACACAATCTTCCTGCCTGCGGATAAAAACAGTTTTACTACTTTTCTATTCTTTTTGTTTTTTATTTTTCTCACCATTTTGCACTGCCTAAGACCTCCAGTGCAATATCAAGTGGAAATGGTTAGAATGGACATATTTGCCTTGTTCCTGATCTTAGGGGGAAAGCATTCAGTATTTTACCATTAAATGCAGTGTTTGCTGTTGGTTCTGAATATATAGGCTTTATCAGATTCTATGCTATCCTGGTTTGCTGAGTTGTTGTTGTTGTTTTAAATAATGAATATGTGTTGGATTTTCCAAATGTTTTTAAAAAAAGTTATTTAGGTGATAATATTATTTTCCCTTTTATTTGGTTAATGTGGTGAATTACATTGATGGATTTTTGAATATTGAACCAGCCTTTCATTCCTGGAATAAACCCCGCTTGAGCATGATATATTACCCTTTTGTATATTGCTAGAATTGATTTGCTAATTCTATTGAGGCTTGATTTGCTAATTAATGTTTTTATTTTTCTTCACTTCTGAATGATAATTTAGTTGAGTATGGAATTGAGTATGAAATAAGTTTGATATTTTTTCCCTGAAGATATTGAAGATATTCACCTGCCTTCTGACATGTATTTGTGCTAATGAGAAGTGTATATTCAGTCTAATTGTCATTTCCTTGAGGGCAAGATTTATTTTTTTCTCTCTGGAAGCTTTTAAGATTTTTTCCTTCTCTTCGATGTCCTAAAATTTCATCATAATGTGTCTTGAGGCAAATTTGTTTTTGTTTATTCTGCTCAAGACTCAGTGTGATTCTTCCATCTGATGACTTGTACCTTATTTCAAGTATTGGCCTTTATCACATCAAATATTCTCAATAGATAGATAGATAGATGATAGGTAATAGATAGATGGATGGATAGGTAGATAGATAGATAGATAGGTAAATAGATAGATAGATAGATAGATAGATAGATAGATAGATAGACAGATCTCCTTGTCTATGTCTTCTCCTCTTAGATCTCCCATTAGACATGTTGACCCTTCTTATTCTATTCTCTAAAGTTCTTAATGACATTTTCATATTTCCTATTTCTTTATATCTCTGTCTGGCATTCTGGGCGATTAGTTAAGTTTTTCTTTCTTCATCAGTGTCCCACCTGCTATCTCACACACTAAGTTTTTTAATTTAGTAATTATATTCTTCATTTCAAGAAGTTCTACCTGGTTCTTTTTCAACTTTTCTTTTACCGCATTGCCGTGTTCTTTCACTATGGCTTATTTTTCATCTCTGCAGTTATTTTAAACACACTTACTTTTGATTTTTCATGGGGAACAATTTTCCCCATCCAAAGCTTGGATGGACTTTAAGCTTCCTCACTTCTTCTCTGGGATGGTCATGTATTTTCTAGTCTGTGAAGAATAAGGTTACTTCAAGGCTCTGGGCTTTATGTAAAGGGCTCTGTTCTAACTTCCCTACTTAACATGGATGTGTCTTCTTTGCCATGTCTCTTCTCTGTGCCTGGGACCCAATACTGAGCCCTGGGACCTATATCAGGTTCAAATTCTCTGAGGGCTACTCCAGGATTAGCTTATCCTTACTGCTCTGGGTTTAATATTTCTTTATATTTGTGGTGCCTGGAGATTTCCATGTATATTTTTTAGTTTGGCATATATTTCATTTGTTATTTTTTTTTTAAGAAAAGTAGAGAGAATAGTATAATAAATACCCAAAGACCTACACCATAGATTTAATAGTGTGTGTTTTTTTGGCCACGTTTACTTCATCTATTAAATTTCTGAACCTGTGCAAAATAAGTTGCAGTCATCATGGTGTCTTCCTCTGAATTACTTCAGTTTGCATCTCCTAAAAATAAAGATGTTCTCCTACATAACCATAATACCATCATCATACTTAAGAAAATCAACCTATTATCAAATAATATTTAAATTTCACAAATTGTTTCCAAACTTCATTTTATACCTGGTTTTAAAAAAGTGTCAGGATCCTCTTATGCAGTCCAGGTGTATCTTCCCCAGATGTGTAAATAAATTTGAGATTTGTAAAAAAAAAATCAAGATCCTGTGAAGAATCACATATTATATTTTTGTTAAGTCTTTTTATTCTGTTTTAATCTGGAAGAAACCCTATAACACTGATTTTTGGAAGAAACCAGGCTAGTTGTGTTGCAGATTGTCTAATATTCTGGCTTTGTCTGATTATTTCCTTGTGGTTGTTTAACTTAATCCTCTGCTTCCTTATTTTCTATAAATTGAAAGCCACGTTTAACGGCTTGATTTTTGGCAAGAATATTTCATAGGGGATGCTGTATTCTTCCTATTGCATCACGTTAGAAGGAACGTAAGGTCTGGTTGTCCCATTATTAGGGATCTACGTTAAGGTAATGAGAACCTGATGCCTCTGTTGTAAAGTTTCATTTTTCCTCTTGTGACAAGCAAGTAATCTGTGAGGTGCTGACTATGTATTAAAAGCAGAATTTGGTTTTGTTTTATCCATGTTTCTCTGAATTTGTGGGAAGAGGAGGGATCCCATTAGCTTGGAAGTCCATGCTGGTGAGCTCCTGACCTGGGCAGACACAAGGATGGGCACTTAGGGAATTTAGAGACAAGAGGGCACAATCCTCGTTAAAGGAGTTGACAGTCCAGTTAGGGAGATGGCCCAAGGACACACACAGATATTTCTATCCTCTGCTCCTCTGGCTGGAATGAATCACCTCCTTTCTTATGGAGAAAATCAAAGTGCTGCTTTTTCAGCAAAGCTTTCCTGAGACCCTTCTGTGTGCAGAGACTGTCTGGCCCTGGGAATGGGGATTTGAACAAAGCGTGCCCCTTGCCCTCTCAGGGCTCGAGGTCTAATTGAAGAGACAGACACATAAACAGACAATTGCAGTCCAGCTTGCTGAGCACTCGAGCAGAGGAATAAATGATGTGCTGTGTGAGGTCAGAGGAGAGAGCAATTACCAAAGCCCCTTCTCCACGCAGCTGGCCGGACCCCCAGCCCCGCGACCCCAGGTGGAAGTGAGCACCCCCCCGCTGAGTGCACCCAGCACTTTCTCTGGGCCTCCCTTGTACTATTCGGTATCGCGATGCTGAATTCCTGTAACTCATGCACAAATTATGAGCTCCGTAGAGAGAAAGAAGGGTGGAAATCAACTTGGGGTTTCCCACAGAATCTTTCACCCTTTTTGACATGTTCAGAAACACTTTCTTGGACCTTGCTGCATCTGGCTGCTCCCCACCCCAGAAGGGTGGCTCATAGCACACCCCACAATATTCCAAATGGCTTTTGGCCAGTGCAGAAGGCACAGCCTTCCCCTGACGGGACACTCCGCATCATCAATACCGAGACAGCCAAAAAGTGCATCCACTCCAGGGTGACCACCTGGCCTTCTTGCTTCAGGTTAAACTGGCTGTGAACTGAGCCCCTTCAGTTGTGTTGCTGTTGTTGTTTGCATTTCAGACTGTGAATACCCCTCATTGTAGCGGCTCCAGCCTTTATCCCCGAACCTCTCGAGTGATTCAATCCATTTCTGATTAGGAATTAAACATTTTCTACTCTGGCCAAGCTCTGCTAATCCAGGGCAGTGTTTAGTTTATTGCCTTTCAGGCTTCATGTTTTTTTGAGTGACTGAGTGGGCAGACATGTCCATTCACTGTGGGGAATTTCCTGGAATTAACAGTACAGTAAAGAAAAACCTTGGCATAAAAGCATTAAGGCAACTACAGCTAAAAAATAAATTTCAACCATGGTATAAAAGCAAATGGTTAATCCCAGTTTGCAACTAATTTCAGCTTCTAATCAATTCCTCCTGTGAGTAAAGCACATGAGAAATATGATCTCCAAACGATTAATTCATAGCAAAAGGTCAGTGCTTTGAGGTATGAGCAGCGTCTGGAATCTTTCCCTCCTTACGGGTCTCGACAGCGCTAACGTGAGCACGCCTTCCTCCTGCTACTTGCCCTGCTTTCCTGCTTAGCTCTCAACTTTAGTCAGGGAATCACAATCTATTATTTATGCTTCACACAGAAGAAAAAGGAGTATAAATATATGAGCCTGGTGTCACCCGTAGATCAATTAGGAAAATAAAAAAACCTAATAGATTCCTTCAAGCTGAGTAGTCGTCCTACGGTTTGTGCCAACTTCAACACAGCCCAAATGTTGACTTAATAATAAAATGGGCACTTCTAGGAGAACCTCCTTGGCTAACTAGAAAGGTAGCACTTGAGTTATCATGTTCTGTGCCAATTTTAGAATAAAACAGATGAAGCAAATGCTCTGATAACACCTCTGCTCTACCCATCTTCCCGGGGCATCTAATCCCAGGCACAGAGAGGCCAGAGAGAGGGAAGAGTGGAAAGGAAGAGTGGCCTCTGACACAGAGAGGTGCCTTTCCACTTGGATGCCTTCCCGTCTAAGAGGAGCAATCTCTGGGCCATTTTCAGGACTCCAGCTGGGGATAATGGCTGCACTTTTGAAGGTGGCCCTCACTGTGCTTGCTGTGAGGGTTGCTGCTGAGGTAGTGCTGGGTGCCACGTTGCCAGTGGAAACCAAGAAGTTTGAGGTGGTTCCTGAACATGAGTCAGGCCCAGGTATTCTGGAATGAATGGCTGGCCTCAGCTCTCACGTCGCATTGTCCAGCCCTCCAGGCTGCTCACATTTGGAACCATCACTGCCCATCACGGGAGAGCATTTAGAGAATGTCCCACCCTCCTCTCCTGCCCCCCGCCTCCACCACCAAACAGAAAAATGGAAAAATCTTCCCTCTAGTAGAAGTCACTTTTAGGATAGTTTTTGTTTTGGGGGTTGATGTGTGGATGGTTTTTGTTTGTTTTGTTTCATTCTGCAGAGTTAGGGTTAGGGTCAGGGTTAAGGTTAGGGAACGGAAGACAGGTGCTCTCCGTCTGTGCTTTAGTGTGTATGGGCAACGTCCTTTTTGTTGATAGGCAATTTAGGGGGCACCCATGGGTTCCCATTTTGCTGTTTGCCTGCCGTACCTCATAAGCTTTCAAGAAGCCTCCAGTTGAGGACCAAAGAGAAGCTGTTTCTGAAATGAGAATGTGCACTGTCCCCATGAAATCGGTGGCCTGCAGAGGGGATAAGTGCACATGACAGATCACAGACTGTTCTGCCGGAAATGGTGTTTTCCCTTAGACTTCATGCAGGAGAGACTTACAGATGGGACCATCAAAGGCTGAAAAGGCCAAAGAACCTGCCCAGGGCCTTACAACAAACTAGCTGTGGAGCTAGAATTGGAGCTCAGTCCTGCAGACTCCTGGTTTCGTGCTCCCTCATGCCCAGCGTTGCCAACGTCACCTCTCTCTTCTTGAGCATTCCAAAATCCTCTTCACGTAAATTCTTCCCACTCCCCCCTCTCCCACCCCCCAAAGAAAACATCCATCTTAGACATCCTGAAATGGGAGGAAGGTGGTACATTTCTCATAAACAGCTTTTTTAAAAAAAACTTCCCATTAATTTCCGGTGCAGACATCTCCATGGGCTGTAGCAGGAGACAATGTCTTCGTTGGGAAACTTTAATTAAACTTTGCACAGGGATGTAGTGAAAACTCAGCCCTCTGCAACCTGAGACCACCAGCATGAAGACCAAAGCTGTTATATGATACAGAGTGTGACATTCATGACTAACCCAAGTTTCTTTTACCTGGTTCCCCAGAAGGGTGGCTGGGCCTCATCTCTGAGTACAGAACACAGTTGCCATGTCTTGGCAAGAGTGAACTCTGAGGGGATGGCATGGGAGAGAAGGGAAGACTATATTCTACCCTGTTCTAGAACAACTGGGGTGAAAAAGCTTTCATTATGAATGTTATACAGAGCTCTGTTCATATCACCAGGACGTTGGATTTGGTGGAGACTGGGATTTGCCTAGTTTTGTGTATTTTTGTGCATGTGTTCTTAGGGATTCTGACATGCATGCTTGGGTCAGAGGTCAGGGAAAAGGAATGGATTTGGGGTGGGAGATGCCCTGAGCCCGTGGGCTCGATGTGTCCAGGGGTTTGGGAGCTGCTGTCAAGTTGTGGAACTCCAAGAAAGGAGTCAGTCTGTCTCTAGAAGAGTAAGAGCATCCTCCAGATGGCACTCAGTGTGCGTACAAAGGGCTTTGCAGGCCACTGGAAGAGTAGACATGGATTCATCTCACTAGAGGAAAACACAGAAGAGTTATTATAGAAGCATCCCTAGGGTCATAGGATGCCAGAAGTGGGGAAACTGAGCCCCAGAGTGGGAGACAGCCTCGGCTCAAAGTCACACGGACAGCAGGCCCCAGCGTCAGCTGAACTTGCTGCTCCCAGCCGGGGAAGGCTGCACTGCGGCGCAGTTTAGGCTTGTGTGGTGCGCCCTCCTCTTAGCTCTTTCATTTATGCCACAGATGTTTATCAAGTACTTAGGCGAAGGTGAAGGCAGAGAGAGGAATCAGAGTAGCCCTTATTGTCAGGGGACTCCCAGGTGACTAGAGGAGATGCCTGGGACACACACACAGACACAGGGATGGGGGGCGGTCCACTGAAGTGAGTCATCACTCCGGCCTTATGGGAAACTGGAGCGAGTCCGGATGGGAGATGCCTTCCTCCCAAAAGCGAACTGAACGGCCCCATCACCACTATCCCCAACATCTGAGCTAAGCGTAAACTCTAAGTTCTACTTAAGGTGGGGCACAGAGGTGCAGAGAGTGGAGACAATTGGCTCAAGGTTACACAGTACTGTAACCAGGACTCAATCTCAAATCGTCTCACTCGTGGGCAGTCTACTTCTCTCACTTCACTTCCACTGGGGTGGTGGATTCAAGAAGAAGAAATCATGCTGATAATGCAACTGGGACTTAAAAGTCTGGATGAAAGAAAAGAGTTGTACTTCCTTGTATTAATTAAGTTTGTGTCCTTGACTAAGGGAACATTCATGACCCAATATGGATGTCTCAGACGGGCAGGAGCAGGGCAGGCAAGGTGTCTCCCTAGGCACGACGGTTACAGGTGCGGTCCTCCTGCTGAGTTGATCTATTCCTCTCTGCACTGCGTGTGTCCAAAGCAGCCCCTTCTGATTGTTTCCTTTCAAAAATGGAAAACAATCAATGCGTGGGTTTCATCTTCAATGACTGAAGAATGAAAAGCAAGACAGACAGAAGGCATCTGTGTTTCTACGGGATCTGTTCCTGCAGTGGAACAGTATCCTACAGTGGAGGTTGGGATATTTGCAGATACCTTAATAAGCTGTCTGATTATATCTAATTACACCAGTTTGCTCCACTTCCCACTTGCCCTGAGTTTTTCCTGAGAATTTCCACGTTTCTTTCCCACCTTCTCATCCCGAGGACAGTAATGGTAATAACGGCACATACTTATATAGCACTTACCATGGGCCAGGCATTGTTCTAAGCACCTTGCCAACAGTAACTCATTTAATTCTCCTCACAACCTTACGGGGTGGGTACTGATATAAACCCCATTTTACATGTGAGAAAACAGAGGCAGAGAGAGGGTAAGTAACCTGCCTAAGGTCACACAGCTAGGAAGTAGTGGAGTTGAGATTTGAGCCCAGACAATTTGAGTCCAGAGTCTGTGCTCTGAATCACGATTAGGAGAGGCTCTCAGAGAGAAAAGAAGACAGGATGAAAAATTGGAAGAGAATCCTTCCCTTGCAAACAGATGTTGATGTTAGCCTAAAACAAAGTCCTGAAACTGATGGCAAGATTATATGCTGGCCGAAGGAAAAAAAAAGGGCAAACCTGACATCTTACTTGATTGCCCCCATTTCACGTGAAGAATATGAAGAGTTCAGTGCTGCACCTGGTACAGCAGAAGCCTCCAGTTAATATTTACTAAATAAATATTAGATGAATAAATAAATGAACGAACATATGGGTAAAGTTTCCTCTCAGTTTACATGTGAAAAACTGCATCGTCCACACATTTGTCCTTGCCAACCCCAAGTCAAAGCTTATTTGGATCATGAGAAGAGCTTTCAGAAGCCTGAACACTTGGGCGTAAGCTCCCACACTTGTCACTTATAAGCTGTACACTTTGGATAAGTCATTCGACCTCTTTGATCCTTACTTTCCTCTTCTAGAAAGTGGAGATAATAATGAAAATAATCTCTTCCCTGTAGGATGCCTGGATAGATAAAATAATTGATTTGAAGCCACTTTACAGAGAGCCAAAGGCTATCCGAGAGTCAGATCCCAGAAGCAGCTCTGTCCACATCAAATTGTGATACAGGCCAGGCCTCCTCCCAGTGGCACAACTCCAGGGGTCACTGTTCATACTATATTTGATGTGAATGGTGTCCCTGAGCCATGTACCTCAGAGGCCCTGCCGAGCGCCCTCCCTTTGAGGGTCATAGGACAGAGTGCTAGTGATGGACCATTGACACAGTGAGTCCCTAGTGGTGGCCTTACCCTCTAATGGTCCTGGTGGCCCTGTGAGTTGGGCAGGTAGCCAGGCCAGTTATGCCATGACCCTGACTTCAGAGAAGAGAACTAAAGCTCACAGATGGGAAATGACTTGCCCAAGGTCCTGAAGCAGGTAAGTGGTGGGAGTTGATGTGGAACCCTGGTACCACTTTCTACTCATCCCAGAGCCCTCTGGATTTGTGGAAGAGAATGCACCCTCCACATGCAAAGGCCAAGGAGACTGTCAAGACAGCTTTAAAGAAAGACATTTTATGGTTTTCTTATATAGAAAATATTGACAGAATCTTGGTTCTCTCTCATCTATATTAATTGATGTAATTTGTAGGAGTTTGTAAAAGATAAATTTTGTTTCCCTCTTTGGTGAACATATATTAGTTACTTCAGTTTGGAAAGAATACTCACAAAAATAAGCCATGAGAAAACATCTATTTATTTTAAAAGAGATGAATGAAGCTCAGATAAGCAGACATATAATTATAAACCATCTCTAGGAATTGGCTCCAGAAAGGTGCATGCATGTGGTATATGTATGGGTGTGTGTGAAAGTTTGGAGTGTGGCGAGGGCCATTGGATTCATGCACATGGCTCTTCTATCCTCAGTCTCTCCTCTTTCCCTCCCAGAGGAAAGGTCTGATCATTGGTCCCGGGTCTCAGGAAGCAAGGCTGTTGGGGCTGAGGCTTAAGGCAGGCCCACTGTGGAGGCTGGTTTTTCATCCCAAATGAGTGGCACTTCGTCTGGGGGGCTGGAGTGGGGGAGTGGAGTGAGGTCAACAATTGCTGGTGTGGGAGACGTTGAAATTCACACCTTTGTTTAAATTCAGCTTGGTTTTGACCTGTGCAAAGCATTTTCTGCGGAAGCATCCGCAATGGAGAAGAACCTCAGCTGTGGAAAGGGCTTCAATTTGTCTAATTCTATTTTACCTTCAAAGAAACCAGAGCCAATATGTATATGTATACCTGATTCACTTTGTTATAAAGCAGAAACTAACACACCATTGTAAATCAATTATACTCCAGTAAAAATGTTTTAAAAAAAAGATGTGAATTAAAAAAACTAATTAGAGGGCTTCCCTGGTGGCGCAGTGGTTGAGAATCTGCCTGCTAATGCAGGGGACACGGGTTCGGGCCCTGGTCTGGGAAGATCCCACATGCCACGGAGCAGCTGGGCCCGTGAGCCACAACTACTGAGCCTGCGCGTCTGGAGCCTGTGCCCCGCAACGGGAGGGGCCGCGATAGTGAGAGGCCCGCGCACCGCGATGAAGAGCGGTCCCCGCACCGCGATGAAGAGTGGCCCCCACTTGCCGTAACCAGAGAAAGCCCTCGCACGAACCGAAGACCCAACACAGCCAAAAATAAATAAATAAATAAATAAAGTAGCTATAAAAAAATTAAAAAAAAAAAACTAATTAGAGTATACCTTTGCCACTTACTTCTAGTAATTTTCTGGATCAGGGGTTGGAGGAAGAGATTTAAGTTTAGAGGCTGAAATTTGTCAATCCCAGAATAGTGAACAAATGGACCAGTAGTCGTCAAAAATATCAGACCTTTAGCACTCACAGATTCAACATCGGAAATTTCACATATACTGCATGTAAGCCAAAGGTCCAGAGCATGTGATCATTTGTAATTTTGCCGCAGCACCACGTGAATCACTCACACTGGGAAGTTCATGTGCAGGAATGACTTAGCTTGTCAAGGAGGCTTCAGAAAAGATCGCAGCATTTGCTGACAGATTTTGAAGGGATGTTTGCACTGCACCTCTCCCATCCCTGGAGGATCTCAGGAAAGTAGGTGAGCAGTGTGGTCAGTGAGATACCCCCCGCCCCCCATCCACTCAGGCTTTTTATCTGTAGCCGCCACCTCCTGCCCTATTCAGATATTGTCCCTTGTAGCAATCACTGCTTAAGGATATGTCTGTGAAAACATTTTTATCATTTCTGTAGTACAAATCTCTTATGATTCCGCCAGAGATATGGGCTTGCATTAACAGCTAAATATCAGTTCTTAACCTTGAGATCATAGTCAAGATTGGGGAGTTTGGAAAGCCTGAAATTTTGTGCAGAATTCTGTGTGTATATGCATATGTATACCTGTATTGGGAAGGGAACCATTACTGTCATTAGTTTTGTAGGTGAGACTGTGATCAAAAAAATAAATATTAAAAGCATTGCTTTAGATGGAAAAAAAAAAAGAAACTGGAGCCAGAGAGGGAAAGGGTTTTGGTCAAGTTCACATACCTTGGTAGTGACCCAGCTGGGACTAGAACCTAGATCTTCTGACTCCCAAGCCACGGCTCTTTGTACCGTATGTATTTGGTACAAGAAAATGAGAAAACACTCATTTAGTCATGAGTCAACGAATGATTCTTCTTCCACAAGAAGATTGTAAAGCCATCTGAAAAGCATTCAACGTGATTCGCATCAGTTATAGCAAACACGCCAGCTGCAGCGTGATGAGACTGTCAGAGCTGTGGTCCGGGAGGGATCTGCACTAGGAGGGAGCTTGAAGGGTTGAAGGTTGGAGGGGCAAATGGAGACTGCCTGTCTTCCTGTCTACCTTCCTTCTTCCCTTTCTTCAGTTCTTCATTCCATCTTCCACAAACGTTTCTTGATGCTTGCCCTGTGCCAGGCTCTGTGAGCACGGCCGAAGGACCAGGAGACCACTCGTAAAAGAGATGCAGTGATGCATGGCGGCTGGTCTCCTTCAACTGATTCCCCAGGACAAAGTCTGCTGAATCTTGGAAAGGTGGCTAAAGGAGGGCAAACTCTAAGCAGCTCCTTTGTAGAAACTCAGAGATAAAGACAAATGGAAGGAAGACAAATTCACTGATCTGCACCTAAAGGCTAATTGTCTTCCAAGGTCTGGGCCCTTGGCCTCTTTCCACATCATGGCCACTGAGCAGTGCTCTTGGGTCTCCACAAGGCTTTTGAACACTCTACAGGGGTCCGTGCAGCCGTACCGCACTGCACCAATTCATCCTTCGCACAGAGGAATGTGTGAAGATTGGGGGATTCAAAATCCAGGGTGGAGTGGATGAAATGGTGGCCCTCCAAAAGATAAATCCACCCAAACCTGTGAACATGACCTTATTCGGGAAAAGAACATTTTCAGATGTAATAAGGATCTGAGGATGAGATCATCCTGGATTTAGGATGTCCTTAGATAGAAGAGAAGGCACACAGGGGAGAAGATGATGTGAAGATGAAAGTGGAGAGTGGAGTGATGCAGCCGCAAGCCAAGGGATGCCTGGGGTCACCAGAAGCTGGAAGAAGCCAGGAAAGATTGTACCCTCGAGCCCTCTGAGGAAACATGGCTCTGCTGACACCTTGATTTCAGACTTCTGGCCTCCAGAACTGAGACAATAAAATTCCATTGTTTTAAACCACAGGTGGGACTCTGTTATGGCAGTCACAGGAAACTAACTCACAGGGGCAGGTGCCTGTCTGGCAGCCTCAGAAGCTGTGCTCTGCCCAGAGCTGTGCCCCCTTGGGTGCACACTTGGTAGTGGGTCACTGGCGTCCGAAGGCAGGGAGACAACAGCAGCTAGACTACAACATCAAGCCCTCCCTGCTCCGACTCCAGCTCCCTCCCACCTTATGGCCAAGCCTCCAGCCTTGAGCCAGCAGAGAGCAAGCCCCACCTCCTGTCCTAGTTGTTACAACTGAATCTGTGTCCAGGGCTGAGGCCCTGACTTAGAAAGCAGCCCAGTTCCTCTGAAGGAGGAGCCATACCATGTCCTTGCCAGACCCCACCCCATGACCTGAGTCCTTCTTTCAAAGTCAACATGATGACTGAGCCCCTTCTACCTGCTGACAAATTGACCAAATGCATTTTATTTGGCTAGTCCAGAATAAATTATACTTTGATTTGGGTAAACTCTTTAATTCCATTTACCAGCTAGAAGATTGGAACACCCTCTCTATTTTACTAGCTACCTGGCTATTTAGTTTTGTTTTTGACATCCTTTAAAACATCAGGGTAGATGTTTCAGGCAAAAAAAATCTCAAATCCTGATCTGTTCTTTCTCTCCCCACTAACCCTTTCCCCAGATCTTAGCTTCAAACATCACTGTTAAGGAAAATCTGTCAGTTTGTCCTGGGACCCTGAATTTACTTGTTCCTAAATTTCTTGTTGCCAGGCCATGCTTTTTTTTTGCAGTATTTCAACTATTTGGGATCTGCCTCCCCAGTGTACATGGTTTGATGTTCTCCTGGTACGATGCTCCATCTTTCTGTTTCTGGGCTGTTCCCCAAGCCTGGCCCATACATGGGTGAGGCTTGTCCTCATCCCTCTTCTCTGGGGACTGAAACTCCAGTGAGCCCCACTGGCCCTGGCTGGGAGCCATCAGAAGGCATGACAACGCCTGATACTGCTGTACCCAGCTTGCAGTTAGAGTCTTATTCTGAGGAAGGACAAAGACATAAATGAGATTACTGGGGGGTGGGGGGGGGCTGCCAACAACTCACCTGGTAGGTTTTCTTCTGCTAGTGTATTTTAATCACATGCTGTGTTTCCACAGTGCCTAGCCAACCCTGCTCATTAGACGAATTGCTTTTTATAAAAAGCGCTCATTTATTTAGTAGACTACAATGGCACTAAGGAAGTCGTTGGAGCTGATAAAGCAATCGTGTGCCTTCTGAAAAGGCTGTATGTCCATCACTGCAAATATTATTGGCCACATTTTGAAGACATCTCCAGATGTCTTAGGAGACTCATCAGCTCTTTCGTGCATAGGATGCGCCAACGCCCCCAACCTCAAGTATGCTGCTGTTCTCACAGCAGGGGATGTAAAAATCCTCTATTTAACTCTAGCCCCAAAGCCTTGTTTTAGCACAATATGGGTTAATGAAAATTGAGCCGTATGGAGTTGAAAGTAGGTTTTTATTGCTAGAACCATACTTTCAAGAGGCCAATCTCTTTAGAAAATAATCAAATACCATAAATTCAAAAATGTTGACATAGAGATGGGATTTCACCTGAGTCTTAAGCTAGTTTGTGCCAAAAAGCTAGGTGGGGACACATCTGTATATACGCACTTACTACTCAAATTGTCCCATTTGTCTATCTCTCAGGTTGGATTTAATATGTATGTCATAATTCAATTAGGCTTTGATCTTTGTATTTAATGGTTTGGAAGTCCAAATTTTAATTTCAGCTAGGACTTGGCTATAACAAAGGAAGAAGGAAAGATTGATGGATATTAAAAATACCATATGCAGGCAAGAGTCATAATCCAATACTCCGCTCATTTAGCTGTTTCTGAGGAGGGATTAATTTGTGCCTTTGAATTACAGGTTGGGGAAAGCCCATGGTTTGAACTAAGGAGAGCCCGTGCCTATAGACCCTTTTCTACAATCACGATCCTGTGGCTCACAGTGAGGAATGGAAGCCTTTGGAGGAGAACAGCTCCCGGTTAGGTTCAACCAAACAGGGCCAGGACTAAGGTGAGGTAAGTGAGGCACTTACCTGAGGTGCAAAATTTAAAGGTGCACCAAAAACTCAGTAATCAAGGTAAATAATACTTTAATGCAATGTGCTAAAAATCAAAATGAGTGCAAAAAAGCCATCACGAACAAAACATCGAACTTAAGATAAAGACCAGATCCAATCCTGCACTTGGTTCACCCTAACCCTGGCCCTGTGTCCAGTAAAATCTCATTTACAAAAACAAGCAGCCGGGCTTCCCTGGTGGCGTAGTGGTTGAGAATCTGCCTGCCAATGCAGGGGACACGGGTTTGAGCCCTGGTCTGGGAAGATCCCACATGCCGCGGAGCAACTGGGCCCGTGAGCCACAACTACTGAGCCTGCGCGTCTGGAGCCTGTGCTCCGCAACAAGAGAGGCCGCGACAGTGAGAGGCCCACGCACCGCGATGAAGAGTGGCCCCCGCTCGCCGCAACTAGAGAAAGCCCTCGCACAGAAACGAAGACCCAACACAGCCAAAAGTAAATATAATTAATTAATTAATTTTAAAAAAGCAAGTTTAAAAAAAAAAAAAGCAAGCAGCTGGCTCACAGGTATAGTTTGGTTTGCTGCTTCAAATTTTTTTAAATATTGCATTATAAATCAAAACTACAATGAGGTATCACCTCACACTGGTCAGAATGGCTATCATCAAAAAGTCTACAAACAATAAATGCTGGAGAGAATGTGGAGAAAAGGGAACCCTCCTACACTGTTGGTGGAAATGTAAATTGATACAGCCACTAAGGAGAACAGTATGGAGGTTCCTCAAAAAACTAAAGATAGAGCTACCATATGATGCAGCAATCCCATTCCTGGGCATATATCAGACAAAACTATAATTCAAGAAGATGATGCACCCCTATGTTCATAGCAGCACTATTCACAATAACCAAGACATGGAAGCAACCTAAATGTCCATCGACAGATGAATGGATAAAGAAGATGTGGTACATATATACAATGGAACATTACTCAGCCATAAAAAAGAATGAAAAAATGCCATTTGCAGCGGCATGGATGGACCAAGAGATTATCATACTGAGTGAAGTAAGTCAGACAGAGAAAGACAAATATCATATTATATCACTTATATGTGTAATATTTAAAAAATTATACAAATGAACCTAAATACAAAACAGAAATAGACCCACAGACATAGAAAACAAACTTATGGTTACCAAAGGGGAAAGGGGTGGGGGAGGGATAAATTAGGAGTTTGGGATGAACATATACACACTTCTATATATAAAATAGATAACCAACAAGGACCTACTGTATAACACAGGGAACTATACTCAATATTTTTTAATAACCTATAAGGGAAAAGAATCTGAAAAAGAATATATATATATATACATATATGTATACACATAACTGAATCACTGTGCTGTACACCTGAAACTGACAACATTGTAAATCAACTATACTCCAATATAAAATTAAAATTAAATTAAAAAATTTATGTTGGTCACATCTGAAATGCTGTGTCATGTTATGTTAGGTTAGGTTTAAGCCACAAGACTCAGAAATTTAAAAAGAACTGAGGGGCTTCCCTGGTGGCGCAGTGGTTGAGAGTCTGCCTGCTAATGCAGGGGACACGGGTTCGAGCCCAGGTCTGGGAGGATCCCACATGCCGCGGAGCAACTAGGCCCGTGAGCCACAACTACTGAGCTTGTGCGTCTGGAGCCTGTGCTCCACAACAAGAGAGGCCACGATAGTGAGAGGCCCACACACCATGATGAAGAGTGGCCCCTGCTTGCCACTACTAAAGAAAGCCCTCGCACAGAAACGAAGACCCAACACAGCCAAAATAAATAAATAAATAAATTAATTAATTAAAAAAAAAAGAAGAACTGAAAGGGCCTTTTCAGATTACCACTGCTGACACCTAATATTCTCACTTTATGCTTTTCTTTATGGCAAAGAGCAGCATGAGTGGTGAAGAAAACATACAACATAGGTATCCTTCCTGCTGCCTTTTAAACCATTTCTATAATTTCATGGCTACCTGTTCAGCAAAGCAATCCTAAATTGAGACATTATTAGAAACAAAAAAGTTTTCCATGTCAAATTTCAAGTAGGTGAAGGAATCAGCTCGTGGCTTTTTGAATCTCCAGGTGGTTCAAAGCAGGCCCATCAAAGCAGACAGAATCCCCTGTTCCAGGAACTAGTGGTCCAGCTAGTACTGTTCTGGCTGCAGCTCAAGTCGTGCCGGCCACCGGGGACTCCTGGCCACTGAGATGGCACTGGGTGCATGTGCTGCAAAGCACAGTACAGGTCTGGTTCCCACCAGCCATCATTCCAGCTTCCCAAGCCCCTCATGACCAACTTTGAGGCTGTCAAAAGTAGGTCACCATAGGGGACTAGTAGAGCACGGGGCCTCCACGACCTCGGTTTTCTGCACACACCATGCTTTTTCATAGCTTGCAGATCTGACTTATGCTGCTCCCTCTGTCTGAAATGCTTTCCTCCTTGGCTGGTTTCTATTAGCCATTTCCTACTCAGCTCAGGCTTCAGGTAAAGATGGAGGAATGGTCATGGACATCTCATTTCACTCCCTCCTTTCAACAATAAACTTACAATGGCAGGAAGAATAAAAAGGGAGACCACCATAGCAACATTTTTGACACTGAGAGATGTACCAGGGGTAGCAGACTTAGCAGAGCCAAGGAAGCTGAATCCAGGTCAGTAGTGGGGACACTGAGAACCAATCTAACCCACGTCACAGAATCCTCAATCGGCTCAAGAATAGGCATCCCCAGGTACCCCTGGAACTGGGGCATGGAGACATTGTGCTCTGGAGAGGAGTAAACAGGATTTCTGGGCCGAAGGATTCCAGAAACAGTTGAGGACACTAGTCGATACCCAAAACAGAGGATTCTATGAATGTACGCAATGCCAAAGCTGAGAGCAGGGGCTTCAGCTCCACAACACTGGCACCCAAACCCTCACCTTCCCAGGGCAGGGGGCTGGAAAAGGCAGATGGGCTGGATGCTCAAAAGGGAAAAGAGGTGGGTAAGTCTGCAGACTGAGCTCAGAGGTGTGGCCTTTATTCTCTGTGGAGTGAGTTGGCACTGAAAGTTTTGAACAGGGCATGATGTAGTGAGAGGAAGAAAGAGATGTGGACACTCAATGTGTATTTTACGTTCAGTGGCATTAAGTACATTCACGTCGTTGTGCAACCAATCTCCAGAACTCTATTCATCTTCCTAAACTGAAATCTGTACTCGTTAAACACTAACTCCCAGACCCTCCTCCCCACATCTCCTGGTGCCCACCATTCTGCTTTCTGTCACTATGAATTTGACTACTCTAGGGACCTCGTGTTAGTGGAACCATATAATATTTGTCTTTTTGCGTCTGCCTTATTTCACTTAGCATAATGTTTTCAAGGTTCACCCATGTTGTAGCATAGTCATAATTCCCTTCCTTTTCAAGGTCGAATAATATTCCATTGTATAGCAGACTACATTCTGTTTACCCATTCATCTGTCAATGGACACTTGAGTTGCTTCCACTTTCTAGCTATTGTGAATCATGCTGCTATGAACACGGGTGTGAAAATATCAAGGTATTCTTTTATCATGTAACATTGGCACACTGTGATTCCAAGGAAGCCGTGATCACAGCAACAACAACAAAAGACAAGTCCTTTGGAATCTCCAGGTTGTTCCAGCATTCCCACTCTGCCACTCACCCCAGGCTATTGAGAGGTCACATGACCTAATATGTGCAAGAACCTTGTAAATTCAAAGTGTGGCACTCATGGGGACACAGCTGCTGCCGCTGCCTCAGGAAGATCGCAAGACAGCCCAGGTAGAAGGGTAGTGGAGCTGGGAGCAGCTATGGGCAGGGTACACCAGCTTAATAAGGAGCTGTGGAAATCTTTCTGGAAGCCGGCCCCTAAGGCACAGGGAACTTTGAAGTTAGGGCGTCAAATCAAGGAAGCTGTGCGGATCGAAATGCCAAAAGCAATTGATTATCTTAATTGCTCCATAGCTCATTTGTTCCTTTACTTCTTAAATAAAATAACCCGGTAAATATGCACTTATGATAATTGAGACCAAAATCCTATACTCTCCAGTGGACAAATGGAATTCTGGGCCTCACAGAAGGGGGCTCTGCATGACATGGTGACATTCCTCTCTTAGGGCAGAGACTCAAGAAATACGGGCTTTGCAGCTGAGGTGCCTTTGTCCGTGGTCTGCCACAGGATGCTGTCATCCTGATGTCCTCTCCCCTCAATTAAGGACGTGGGGTCAAGGCTATGTGTCCTGAAGTCTCTTTTTTTTCCTTCAGTTAAAAAGAAATTAGCTGCTCCTTTACTGCCTAAACACCCTTGAATGTTTTGGAACCTGAAATAGGTAAATGAAGCCCAGTTCTCGCATTTCCTTCCCTGGCAGGGAAAGGAAAGGTGTTGGCAGAAGTTCTTTATTTCTTGTGAGCAGCTGCCCCGGCAACACCCCAGCTGTCCAGCCCCGCCTTGGCTCGACACTCTCAGAGCTGCTCAGAGGCCTTCAGAGCCCAGGGCCCTGCTGGCAGCCTCACCAGGTACTGGATACCCAGCCTGGGCTCACGTGCCTGTGTCCAGCCTCTGACTCCCTTGGTGAGTTTGGGCAAGTGCTTCCCTCTTTGGACCTCACTTTACCCAC
Organism: Balaenoptera acutorostrata; assembly: GCF_949987535.1. Lineage (NCBI taxonomy): Eukaryota > Metazoa > Chordata > Mammalia > Artiodactyla > Balaenopteridae > Balaenoptera > Balaenoptera acutorostrata. The sequence goes on along the minus strand of NC_080085.1, from coordinate 129,912,859 downwards.
CTCCCCGGAGCCAGGGAGCTCTAAGGCCCCTGCCCGCTCACCTGCCCCAGCAATCTTTCGGCCCAAAGGGACCTTAACACGTTTTCTCCTGTCCTTATAATAATCCTAAGTGGTAGGCATGACTGTCCCATTTGAAGATGAGGAAAGGGAAGCTTGGAGGTGTTAGGTCATAATGTCTACTAGAGGCTCAGTGGCTTGACTGGCCTTGGACTGCAGGGCTCTGGGCCCCCTCTCCTGGCTTGGGTCCCTCTCGCCCCGCTCTGCTGTTTCCCTAGGACAGAACATGGCTGTGAGGCAGGGTTATTGTGCAAATGGTTTTCAAGCAAAAATAAGAAAAGAACTTACTTTCTTCTCCCCAAAGCCTTTTGTCCAATATGTTCAGATTCTTCATAGTCTCAGAACACAAATGCCCACTGGATGGAAACTGGCCCTGTGGTCTTGCCCCTCTCCTTGCATTTACCTTGGATGTGACATCTCTATGACCTGCATCTCTGAACAAGGCTTTTCCTTTCTCTACAAATTGGTGAAAGGTTCAGGCTTGCAGTCAGTGCTTCCCTCCCCTAAATAAAAACAGAGGAGACACTTAGAAGCCCTGCCCCAGGCCTCTTTGCTCAGACTACCTTCTCAGGTCCCCAGATGTTCAATGTTGTCCTGCGCACACAGTTATTCCCAAGGTGGGGAGCTCAGAGCAGTCCTGTTGCTTCTTCAAGAGGTGCTTCCTGGGCTCCTTCAGCATTTGTCCCTGGGGAATTGTGCCTTCGGTCTGAGGGACACACCCGGAACCTTAGTTCCATCCTGGGCCTAGGAGAGCTCAAGGTTGGATCTGAGTCAGTTCTCCCTTTGTGTACATGTGTACGTGTGTGTGTGTGTGCGTGTGTGTGTGTGTGTGTGTGTAGTTATGGTAGGGTAGGCTTGGAGTGAGGGGACTTGAGTAAGTCTCCTCACTGTGCTGTGCTGAGCTGTGGTGAGTGGTTAATTACCTGGGTGCAGGTGCAGCCCCTCTCAGGGTCAATTCATTTTGAGATAAATGAGTGCGCAGGGGTAGGGCTAACACACTCAGAGACAGATTTTTGCAGGGAAGCCATGTTACCACTCTGTTTGTCCACCTGTAAAACGGGGGCAGATAGTATCCTAACCACCTCATAGAGAGTTAGGAGGATCTAACAAGATACTGATCTAGGGAGTGTGAACCTGCTTTGCAAATTCCAGACCTTATCCCAATGTGCAGCCTTCCCCCCAGTGCCCTGCACAGTGGCTCACCCTTCCCATTCCAGGACTCAATGACAAGTAAGTGATTCCCCCCAGCCAGGCCAAGCATGGGGCTCAATGCCTTTTCACTGCTGTGCCCCAATGTTTCAACAGACTGCCTTTAAGCAGCCATCTCTTTTGCTTTAGGTTCGGCATCTTTCTTGACTTCTTCCCAAGCTCTAAAGCTAGCTAATTGGCATTTACTCACTCGCTTTCACATTCAACACACACTCTGTCTTTGTGTCGCCTTCTGAACATTAACATCTCTTAGCCCATCTCTCCCTTCCCCCTTCCTGCTCTTTTCTCCTTTATTTCTTTTCCTTTTCTTTAGGGATCTTTGCTTCTTCTAGGCAATGATTTCTTTTCATCTTTTCTTTTACATTCTTTCTTATCCTATTTCTAAAATAATTATAATGATTACCTTTCTTCTAATCCTTTTCTTATTAGGATAAAAGAGACAAAATATTGTTCTTCTATAGCTGGGTGTTTCTTATACCATTTTTATGAACTCTGATTTTTCACGATTTGTACACAAGAGTCCATATTTCCACAAAGTTTTAAAGGTGTATTTCTAATTGCCTTGTACTTTTCCATGGTAACTACAAAACACAGGCTGGAAACTGGTAATTTATGGATGGCACTGGCTTGGGCTCCAACAGCAAATCAAGCTTCTAAGATCACTTTGAAAAATGACCTATTTTGGCATATAGCTGTAAAACATATGGGTTGCTTTTTTCCATATTTTATGTTTTAAATTTTAATAAAGTTTATTTTTTCCATAGTTACAGTAACAAATGCTCATTATAGAACATTTGAAAAAGACAGAAACATAGGACCAAAAACATCTCTAGTTTCACCTCTCAAAAGTAATCATAGTTATCAACACTTTGTATTTCTCTGTGTGTCACCAGTTAAAAGAATCCATAATTAATCCACAGGCTGTGAACTCTGTGGGGTAGAAATCATGCCTTATCCATCTAGTATACTGCATGATACAAACAAGGAACACCATAAATGTCTACCGAATGGTAAAGCTTGACTTTATACGTTTGGGTTTTTTACGTTTGTAGACCATGAGGACTGTTCCTGCTATCTTGTGCGTGTTCACGTCAGGTTTGTATGGAACGCCATGTGGGACAAACCAAGTCTCTCTGGTAGGGTCGGTCTCAGGAGGTCAGCCTGCCTTCTGCTGAGCACGGCTGGGAGACCATCAGGGCAGTTTTCATCAGCACTGTATCTCCAGCCCCTTCATCATACTCCCATAGCATCCTGTGCACCTCTCTTCACGACTCTCATCAGTTTCACGGTTACTTCTTTACTGTCTGCCTTTTCAAATAGTGAGGCCCAAGAAGGTAGGGATTTTTGTCTGCCTTGGTAACTGCAATATACCCAACACTGATCTTAGTGGCACATAGTGGGCACTTGATAAAAATTTGTTGACTGATGAAAAGAATAAATGAAAGTAACAGTCCCTGAAATTAAGGAGCTTTCATTCTGGTTGGGAGGATAAGATCAGTTCCCAGATAACTAAAACACAAGCTCCTATCTCTTTTCTCACTGCTCTTTTAGGAAGTCCTGTGAAACAGGCTGTGTAGACCCCTACTTGTTTCACTAAATTGTGGCTGGGGAGGCTGAAGTTCAGAGATGTAACAGCACTGATGGCTGGTAGAGAAGGGACTAGTCTGGTTTCTCTGACTCCTGATTTAATGCCCTTTCTATAACACCTTACTGACCACCTTCTGGCTCAACCAAGTTTTTCTCCATCCATGACTCTTTGACAAAAGAGTGTTTGATTAGAGGCCAGCATTTAGATCTGATGTCAGACACCTGTCTGAATTACCATATCAGTTGGCCCTAGCCTACAGCCACCTCAAGGAGGATGAACGCAGGATTTCTGAGCAAATTTGGCAGTCTAAGATCCCATCTTCATGACTTTCAGCTCACCCTGAGGGGAGCCTCCAGTGAACAGGGAAATAATGTTCTTCCTTCCAGGAGTCACTTCAAATATTTGATGAGGGGATAGGTGAATGGATGAATAGAAAAGTCAATCAGTATAGGAGCAAGGTATTCTTGAGACATTTATATCACTCTTGTCTAGTTGCAGATACCACAACCTCGCTTTCTCCAATTCTGTGCCATGGGTATGATAAAACTTGCTTTAAAGAGGTTGTAACATGGTGATAATGTTAAGCTCACTGGGCCACTGTTGATGGCAGAAGGCAGACAAGTAGGACAATAGGATTAACAAGGCAGGAAAGTCCATCATGTATTCAGGGAAGCTCAAGTAGTCAGTCTGAGGGTGCATAAAGTATGTACAGGGGAAACATTTGATCATTCAAGCCTTCCAGCCAATATTTTTTAGTCTACACTATGTACCAAGTCCTGTGCACAATTCCAGGGATGCACAGATGAATAAGACAACACTTGCTCTAAAGTTGTTCCCAGTCTAATAGAGTGCAAGGACACAAAAAGAGAGAGATCAGCTCTATTTGAGGGAGTCAGGATCACCTTCCTAGAGGATGGATGGATGCTTGAGCTGAGCCTTGAAGACTTAAGAAGCATTTGCCAGGCAGCTAAGTTGAGAAGAAGAAAGATCAATTATGGAAGAGGGAAAACCACCGTACGTGCAAAAAGCATGAAGACATGAAATGGTGTGATGGTTTTAAGGGCTGCAAGTAGTCAGCTGTGTGCATGGAGTCAAGAGCACAAAGGGGAGACCGATGTGTGCTGAATCAGGGTACTGGTATTATAGACAATAAGAGAGGGTAAATGTGAGAGATATTTAGGATAAAGAATGCATAGGTGATACAGCCACTATGGAGAACAGTATGGAGGTTCCTTAAAAATCTAAAAATAGAACTACCCTATGACCCAGCAATCCCACTACTGAGCATATACACTGAGAAAACCATAATTCAAAAAGATACATACACCCCAATGTCCATTGCAGCACTATTTACAATAGCCAGGACATGGAAGCAACCTAAGTGTCCATCAAGAGATGAATGGATAAAGAAGATGTGGCACATATATACAATGGAATATTACTCAGCCATAAAAAGGAACGAAATTAGGTCATTTGTAGAGACGTGGATGGACCTAGAGAGTGTCATACTGAGTGAAGTAAGTCAGAAAGAGAAAAACAAATATCGTATATTAACACATATATGTGGAATCTAGAAAAATAGTATAGATGATCTTATTTGCAAAGCAGAATAGAGACACAGACATAGAGAACAAATGTATGGACACCAAGGTGGGGAAGGGGGGGTGGGATGAATTGCGAGACTGGGATTGACATGTATACACTATTGATACTATGTATAAAATAGATAACTAATGAGAACGTACACAGCTCAGGGAACTCTACTGAATGCTCTGTGGTGACCTAAATGGGAAGGAAATCCAAAAAAGAGGGGATATATGTATACATATAGTTGATTCACTTTGTTGTACAGTAGAAACTAACACAACATTGTAAAGCAACTCTACTCCAATAAAAATTCATTTAAAAAAAAGAATGCATAGGATTTTGTGACCAATTGGATGAATAAAGAGGAGGGAATCAAGGATCAATTCTGGGTCTCTGACTTAGGTAACTGGGTGTCATTAACCCTGATAGGATTTCCAAGAGAATTGGATATGGGCTGAAAGGAGACTGGAAAAATAGGCAACAGCCTAGTTGGGGAAGGCCATGTTAACATAAGCAAGACTGAAACATGAAAGACCTTGAAAGGTTATAGTGAACGTAGAAGAGTTTTAATCAGGAAAGTATTATCATATTGCCTTTTGGAATGTTCACTCTGACTGCTGTATTAAAGTGCAGTGTGCTGAAATGAGGGCGATGGAGGAGTCAAGGATGACTTCCAAGTTTCTGGCTTGAATACCTGAGTGGCTGATGGAATTATTTACTGATATTGGGAACACAAGAAGAAAAGTAGATTGAGAGGGGAAAGTGTGGAGTTCAGTTTGCGATATGTTGAGTGATTCCAGTAGGTGATTGAATCTATGGGTCTGGATCTCAGGATAGAGGTTTGAGATGAAGTTTTATATAGGCTCACTTCATAGAGTCATTGATGCCATGGGAGATGATCAGATCTCCCGTGATCAGGGAAAAGAGTCAGCGGAACCCTAGGAGACAAATATTCAGAAAGTAGTAGAATGAACTCATAAGTAGTATAAAGAACTCATAATATCAATAAGACAAAGACAAACGACTCAAAAAAATAGGCAACGAATATTAACAGGTAATTACCAATAGTAGAAACTTAATGGCCACTGAATTTATGAAAATATGTTCAACCCACTAGTAATCAGAGAAATGCAAAGTAAAACAGCAATAAAATGCCACTTCACACTGTATAATTGACACATATTTAAAAGTTTGATGATACTAATGTCAAGGAAGTAGAATAACAGGAACTCTCATAAACCTCTGGTAAGAGCATAAAATGGTACAAGCTAGGAGAGCAGTATGGCAATATCTGGTAAAGCTGAAAAGGTACACATAGCAATTCCAGATCTAAGAAAGAAATACTCTAGAAAAACACTTTCCCATAGTGCACAAGGATACTTACACATGAGTTTTCATTGCAACTTTTTCTGTAAGAGCAAAAATATGGAAATAAGAAACAGGAGATTAGATAAATAAATTGAGGCGCATTTATAAAACAGAATACTTTAGGGCAATAAAAATGAATGAACTATATATAGGCTACATGTGTCAACATGAAAAATCACAATAACATTGAGTGAAGAAAATGCATTGCAAAGGCTAAAGAGTATTGCCATTTCCATAAATTTTAAAAGCATACAACAATGTATTATATATAGTTTATAGATATATCATCTTGTAGTAAAATTGGGAAAACATACATGGGAATTATAATAGCCAACTAGATCCTAATTATTCCCACCACAAAAAAAAAAAAGATATGATAATCATGTGACATGATACAGGTGCTCACTATTGCTACAATGGCAACCAAATTGCAATATATGTTTCAAATCAACATGTTGTACACCTTAAATTTATATAATGCTATTTGTCAAATATATTTCAATTAAAAAATAAGATAGTAGTTAACTCTAGGGAGAGAGAAAAATTGGAGTGAGAGGGGATTCCCAATGCTTCAACTAGATCTCCAATATTTTGTGTCTTAAAAAAGGATTTGAAGCAAATATGTTAAAATCTTAGCATCTGAAAAAACCAAGTGGTGGGCACATGGTTATTTTCTATGTATGTCTCCATATTTTTCTATATACTTGATATATCTCGTATTTTTACAAAAGGGTTAAGAAAGTTGAATGGTGGGAGATAATTTAGGAAAATAATTGGGAATGAAAAATAGAAGAATTTAGACTTAATTCTGTAGCACATGGGGAGTGATGGAAGGTTTCTGATCAGAGCAGTGCTAGGATCAGTGTTCTGCTTTCGAAAGAGTCCCATAAGAAGAGCAGTTAGGAGGCTACTGCAAGGGTCTAGATATGAGATGATAAAGGCCTACACATGAGTAGAGACATTGAAATTGGAGAAGAGAGGATGATGAATTTGGGAGACACTACAGATAGAAGAAATGGGATTTGGCTTTCAAATCAGACCTAAGAGAGCCTGCCAAAACTTTTTATATCTTGAAAGCCTTAGCAGAGAGTGAGAGAGCAAACACCATCATAAATTATGGAACCAAGCCCTGGGTCTCTGGTAGTTGCAGTAATAAAAAGAAATATTTATTGAACAGCTTAGTTTTAGTCTGGGAATGTATTATACAGAAGTAGGAAGAAGAAAAACACACACTTCCTTTCCTACACAGGTAAGAGAGTCTGCAAACAGCCTCTCTAAGAGCACAGTGAGCTGCGTATCTTCTCTCGGATAGGGTTCCAGGCTGAGCACACTCAGAAATCACTTGCACATGGGGATGAGCACCTGTAAGAAAATCATCGGCCAAAATAACTGGTTCTTCTTCTTGCTATTTACCTACCGAGATACTTCAGTAATTTCATAATTACTAGGCATGTGTAACAGTCCAAAAGAGTCTCAGCTTAGAAAGCAGTGCAGCTGCTCTCTAGGGCCAGTGTTGCAGGGCACGATTTGTAAGGACTCTTCCACAGCTTTGTGATGGACTAGGGTTTTGTGAATACTTTTGTGGCCAAGCATTAGGTTAGTTTATTTGAATAGACCCTGTATTGGTTTGCCAAGTTTTGCTGATTCCTACTTTTACACCACCACCTCCATTGTTCTGGTGGAGATACCAAGGCCTAGAGATATACTATGGTCTCTCCTAGGTCACAGAGTGAGTTAATGGCTATACCAGAACTAGAAAATGAGTATCTCCATTCCTCATCTAATGCTCACTTCACCAAGCACACCATCTCCCCCTTATTTCCTTCATCATAATTCTTCAAGGGAGGACAACATAGTATTCAAACGTAGGGCACAACTTGTCTAATAACAGTCACAGAATTGAACTTTGAGAGGAAATGATATCAAGGCAACAGGGGCCCCATAGCCAAGGGATATGTAACCAGGTAAGCGTTGAGAAGGTCCATTGACAGCCAGTGGCTAAGCGGCCTTTCAGGCAGTTCTCCTAGTGGTGGAGACAGGCAGGTAGGGAAGAACAGGAATTTCTAGAAATAACATTGTCTCCCCTTGGAAGTACCTTCAACGAACAACTGAAACTGGTTCAACCACAATAAAATTCCAGGTGGCTTTTTCTATTCCTCTCTTCATTCCTTCCTTCTTCTAACCACTCTGTGATGGTCTGGTAGTGACTACAGAAACTTTTGTATGACTTGAAATGTGCTTCCTTGGAAGATCTAAATTTGATCACTCCTTTCATTGCATCTATTGACAAATCATAATTATTTTATGTATTTGACTGGTTACTTGCTTTTGCACGCTTCCTAAGTGCCATCGTCACCCCACCTTCATAGCTGCCCTGCATTATATACACCTCTGGCTGTAAGCTTCATCAAGGCAGGTAATGTAATCTGTTTTATCTAGCACTGTAGCCACAGAACATAGAACAATCTCTGGTACATGATAAGTGCTCACCACAAGATATATATAACTAAATGATAGAAACAACTCCCAAAATTATATTCTTAAAAATGTTTTATCTTTAGGTAAAGAATGACTAGTGTCCAGTGTGAAGCAAGAGATTTAACCTTTAGGTCTGAGCACCTATACAAAAACTGAATGGTTCCTGCTATAATAGAAGAACAAAACATTGGGGGAAAACATTGTGATAAACTGCTACACACAGAGATGTGCTGAGATCTACAGAAGAAATTGAAAGAGGTGTCTGTAAGAGAGAACGAGGAACGGAACAGTGAAAAACCTCCTGACAACATGCTAGGAGATAAGGGGATTAAAAACTCATTGTTCCAAAGTGTGATGGTGACAAAAACTTGAGATTCTAAGGTCCACAAGTGGGTCTCCTGGCAGTTTGAGCAGCAGTTGTGAGGGTCAGTTTTTCTTCGGATTGCCTAAGCCCTAGATGATGGGGCACTGCTGATACTCTGCTGTCTTCAGACCAGTTCCACCAGACCACCTTCCCAGCCACCTCCATGAGAACCAGAAAAAGATGGGGTGCAAAGGTGACAGCTTAATAACTTGGCTAACAAACAACAACAGAATAACAGTTGGTGCACACACACACACACACACACACCAAACTCCGCTGGAACACCCATGAGGTAAGGGAGGATTGAGAGGCAGTTACTTAGTTAACTAGTGTTACAGTGGTTAAACTCATTAGTTAAGTTATTCAATCATGCGTGCATTTATTCATTACAAAGTGTATATTGAGCACTGGAGATGCAGAGATAAATTAAATGCCTTAATTAGCTCCCTCCAATAGAGGGAGGAACTTTAAGCAAACAAGTAAACTAATATGATGTCATAGAGATTTTTAGAAATAGTTAAGAGGAAAAGTTATAAACATGGAGAAAACAATTATTTATACAGAGAAGGTGGTATCTGAGCAAGACCTTGAGGGATGAATGGGAGGCGGCAGGGTGTAAAGGATTGTAATCAGAGGCACCAGCATGAGCAAAGATGCAGAGGCATGAAAGTGTCTGGGGACAATGCCATTCAGGGAAGGGGAAGTGGCCAGCATGACCAGAGCATGGTGTTTGTTGGGGAGAGTGATAGGAGATAAAGCTAGAATGTTTGGGTGAGAGGGATCAAATTAAGTAGAGCCTTGAATAGAAGGCTAAGAACTTTGAAAATCATTCTGGAGGAAAGTGGGGGAGCCACTGAAAAATTTAAAGTATACAAATTACAAGAATAGCCAGGTGTTAGGTAATTGGTGTAGTGTGGTGGATGGTTTATATGCAGGAGAGTTTGGTGATGGAAGCCCAGTAAGGAACATTGCAGCAATCCAAGAGACAGATGATGAGGCTGGGACTAAGTGCGAGGGATGATGGAGAGCAGAGGCAAGGCCATGACATATTTAGGTGGTAGCATAGGCAGAATGTGGTGAAGGGTTGGATGTAGGGAATGAGAGAGCATTGGACTTAGTGTTCTGGTTTGGCAGATTAGACCCTGTCTCATCCTGTCTGGATGTCAAGTGCCCAGGTCAGTGCCAAGCACTGAGTAGGTCCTTACTAAATACCTGCTGAATGGATGAATGAATGAATAAATACTGGTGATCTTTAATCGAGCGATCTGAGAGTGGAAGGGTGTCGGGTCAGATTGCATGAATGAAGACATGAGGGGGAGGTGAGGAAGTGAAGCTCATTCCTGCTGCCTTGGTGCTGCCTTTGCATTGCCCAGTGGTTTCTACAAGAAACTTCACATAGGACTCTTTTCCATTTGAGTACAGGCAGAATTGCAGTTCAGCTTTGCTTACTCCTTTTCTTTTCTGCGATATACTTGGCCCTATTGTCCAGTTGGGCTGCTGATGCACTCTCACATTTCTGAAGTTCAGTATTTGAAATCATTTTCCCCAACAGCCCAATTCTTTTATCTTTATCATTCTAATTCCTTTCAATAAGCTCTTTGCACGGAGGACTTGCACTCTCTTTCTTTTGTATAAACCTCATCCACTGGCTCCAAAGTCTCTGAGAGCAAAAGTTGAGGCATATTTCTGGTGCCTTTTTTGGGGGGAAGAATTATTTCTTCTATCGGTAAACTTAGGATTGTAACCCAGTGACTGGGTCTGCAACACATTTCCCAGAGTATTTCTGCTTTGCCCTAGTACTAATTCTATGGAATTACCTTCAGGTTTATCAGTTCCCAACTCCCCTTTTTGACCATGATTCCTTCTTCCATTTTATTGCATGATCTTTCATGGTTTTGCATTTCTGTGTCCTCATCCATCTTCTCCACTCTGTCAAATTCCCCTCTACGTGTTTACTGAGTGATGATGTCAGTTCTTGACTGGTCAAGCTCCACTCAGCCACAGAACTGAAGACCTTCCACTCTTAGGTTTGACCCCATTCAGTCCCTGAACCCTAGAGCCAATCTTGGCGTGGGAGGAGGTGCTCTATCCATTTACCTCCCCCACCTGCCCCACTCCCCGCAGCAGGTAGGCTCTGGAACTACAGTCATCCCTCAATACCCCTAGGGGGTTGTTCCAGGACCCCCTGCGAATACCAAAATCCAGGGATGCTCAAGTCCCTTATATAAAATGGTGGAGTACAGTCAGCCCTCTGTATCCATGGATGTGAAACCCAAGAACACGGAGGGTCGACTGTATATTTGTTGAAGAAAAATCTATGTGTAAGTGGACCTGTGTAGCTCAAACCCCTGTTGTTCAAGGGTCAACTGTAGTCTCGTTGCCCCATTCATTGGTCCCTTCAGGCACCATATGCCTGGGTTAAGAACTCCATTGACTCAACTCTCAGCAGCATGACTACTGTTTGAGGTCCCGCTTCCAGAGTAAAACTCCTCACCTTACACAACATTGGTCCCACATCAGTACTTTTACCTTGTTTTTGAAATAGTCCTCTTGGAGTGCTCAAAACCACAAGCCAGGGAGGTCTATACTCACAAGTATGTGAACATCATGAAATATAGGAAACAAAGCAACTCTTCCTCTAAGTCTCAATTTCAGCTTTTGAAAAGATAGGAAAAATAGAACAATTTTCCTAATGAGGTCATTTTTGATACTTAATCAACTTTCATGAAGAATGAAAACGATAGAATGTTAAATCTTATTTCACTACACCCATTTGCTTAATCAAATTCACCTAGATTATCCTGTGAGTCTTCAGGGCCACAGTTTGCCATGACTATCATTCCCAAGTTCCCAGAAAATGTCTGCATTTGACAGGACACTGATATTGCCCAGGATTTGGTGTGGGTGTGGGTATTTGAGCTGCACTGATTGAACTCCTGCCAAAGTTTGTATATATATTCCCAGAAAAGGCTATTCCAGACCCAGGGCTGGTTTCGATCACTAACAGATCTGAGTTTTTCGTGGCAAGCAGGGTGTGTGTTTATGTGGGTGTGGGGTGGTAGGGGTGGGGAAGAGGAGGTCTTGGTGGTAATAGTATTTTGATATTTTTATATTATTTTAACTGATTAATAGCTATAATCTGAGTCATTTCGGTTTTAGTACCATTTTTTTTTTTTGCTTCTGCTTTAAACAGAAACATAGATGAATTTTTCTTTTTACTTTTTACCTTTCTCTTCCACTGAGGTATTGTCATACTTTTAGCATCTGAATATAAATAAGTGATACAAGTACAATTAAAAAAGAGACTTGGGCTGGGAGTCTGGAGACCTAGGTTCTCATTTTGCTGACTTCACCTTGCTATACCTCAGTTTCCATGTATGTAAAATAAAGGGTGTTAGACTAAATGATCCCTAAGAGCTCTTCCAGATCAAAAAAAATTCATGTGTCAATGGAATATATAACCTGGCTCCTTTCTCAGAGATGATATTGCTTGTTTCTACTCAACAGGAAAAAGTTGACATTGGCATTTAAACTGATAGATCTTATTCTGAAATGTGGTATTATAGTAAAGTGAATCTTAACAAACACATTCTACTACTTTTGTAAATGGTGCTCTTATTTTCAAACTTGGGAACTTTTTTTTAACATCTTTATTGGAATATAATTGCTTTACAATGGTGTGTTAGTGTCTGCTTTATAACAAAGTGAATCAGCTATACATATACATATATCCCCATACAAACTTGGGAACTTTTTGTTTCACTGGAGAAAGAAACTTTAGATTAGTGATAAAGAAAGAAGGTCATTTATTTCTTAAATAATAGCATAATTAAATATATGCTCTTTAACATATATGTTCACTAACATATATATTTAACATATTTAATATATGATAAACTGATAACAGTTTATCAGTAGCTGGAATAACATTAGTTCTCTTAAGACAGAGAAATAAAATAATTTGAATTATTTTAAAAAAAAGATATTGCTTAAGTTTGGGGTGATCCACTTTTGAGGATATGGAGCAGTATGAAACCTATGAAGCCAAGATGTGTTCAGATATCTTGTATTGATGGAATGCAATTCTGTAAAAAATAGTTTCTGCCTCTATGAGCTGAACTGAAGATCTCAGTGTTCAATTTTATTCCATCATTTTTCTTTATTTTCCTTGCCCCTGGAGCTGTCTGAGAGAATTAGATCCAGAGCTACCTCCTCCCAAAGGCCAGCCACTGACTAGGTGCATTCTCCCCCTAATTCATCTGGGCTCTTCATCACCACTGCGTGCCCTGCCCTCCACCATGGCAACCCTGAGAACATGCATGGTAACAGGCGCGCCACAGAGAGGTACCCTGCCCAGCTCAGCTTACATGGAAGACCTTGTAGCAACAGGATAGAACCAGGGATTTGACTTCACAGGCGTTGTAGAACTGGCCAAGTCATTCCATGCACCCACCTCAGCCCCAGTTTCATTTGAAAAATAGGGATGATAATATGTACCTAAATGGAGATAATATGTGTAAAAACACTGTATAATCTCTACAAACCAGCAGGACAATGTTGCTTCTCCTCAGAGAAGTTTCTCCCTGAGTAGGAGGAGTTTTGAGATCATCTAGTGAGGCCTCACTTAAGAGATGAGGAAACCGAGACCCAGAAAGGGCAAGGAAAATGCATAGGATAATCATCTTGAGAAGGTGCCTTTGCTTTCTTCCTTCAATACAAATGATGATCACTGAGTGAAGGAAAGGTAGTCTGGGGTAAACATGGCTTTGACCTTGCCTTCTCCAGATGCAGTCTCTGGCAGAGCAGAGGGGTGTAGGCAAACATTGACAGCTCTGAGAGTTTAGGTGGAATTATCACTGGAAACTCTCCCCTCACAGGACAGAGAGGGAGAAAAACTCAGAGCTATAGATAAACAAAAACTTGGCAAAGAGTTCTATGGCATAAATAAAAATACTGAAGGGACACTAGAATACTAAGAGAATCCCTTCCTCCTCATAGCTGAGGTTATCCTGTGATATATTACACCTGCAAATCTAGAGGACAAATCTAACATTCCTAAAGTCTTCCTCACTCATTCAGCATTCAGCAAACACTTACTGTGCGCTCACTGTGTTGGGTGTTGTGCCAGGTGCTAGGGAGGGGACAGAGGCACAAATAAATACTCAGGGTGCAAGAGGGCACGCAGCGGGCTTCCCTGGTGGCGCAGTGGTTGAGAATCTGCCTGCTAATGCAGGGGACACGGGTTCGGGCCCTGGTCTGGGAAGATCCCACATGCCACGGAGCAGCTGGGCCCGTGAGCCACAATTGCTGAGCCTGCGCGTCTGGAGCCTGTGCCCCGCGATGGGAGGGGCCGCGATAGAGAAAGGCCCGCGCACCGCGATGAAGGGCGGTCCCCGCACCGCGATGAAGAGTGGCCCCCGCTTGCCGCAACTGGAGAAAGCCCTCGCATGAACCGAAGACCCAACACAGCCAAAAATAAATAAATAAATAAATAAGAAAATCCTTTAAAAAAAAAAAAAAGAGGGCACGCAGCAAAAACTACATCTGAACAAAAGGGCCTATGGAAATACAAAGGAGAGAACGGAGAGGACTATGACACCAGTAGCCAAGAAAAGCTTCACAGAGAAGGTGGTACTTGACCTGGGTCTTAGATAGGCACTCAGTAGAGAAAGCAGGGACTGATCATAAGCGCTTCATGGATACTATCACATTTATTCCTGTGCATTAGGTACCTCTATTCTCACCAATTAAAAGATGAGGAAATTGGGATTCAGAGAGATTAGGTAACTTCACACAGCTAGTTCAAGTATAAGACAGAGCCAGGATTTGAATCTAGATCTATCTGATGCCAAAGCCTGTTATCTTAGCTACTACTATAGTATATTGGGAATTTGGTCAGAGGGTCCAAAAGCAGAGAAGTGTGAAAGAACCAAGATGACTTGTTCCAGAAATAAGAAGCCTCCCAGTGGTGGGGAGCAAAACTGAACTTGATTCTATAATCAGTAGGGAAGCAATGCATGTTTATAAAGAAGGGGGTGATATGATCAGATTGTGTTTTTGTTTTGTTTTGTTTTGTTAGTAGCACCATTCTGGCTGCAGTGTGAAGGATAGACTGTAAGGGGGTAAGGAGAAAGCAAAGGTCCAGGCAACAGACAGGGTGTTTTGGACTAAAGGTAGTAGCAGTAGAGAAATAGAGAAGTTAACAGATTAGAGAACCTGCTCAGGAGATAGAATCAATAAGAGTTGATGATAAATTGCATGTGGGTGTGTGAGAGAGGAGATGCCATTAATCAGGATAAAAAATACAAAAACGTTTAGGGGAAAAACATGCTGAGTTTGCAGGACATTTGGATAAAGATTACCAGTAGGCAGTTGGGTATACAAAGTCATACAGGCAGTTCATAAGTGAAGATATAAAAACGACTGAGCTTATATATGTCAATCCTAATCATATATACACTACCATGTGTAAAATAGTTAGCTAGTGGGAAGCAGCTGCATAGCACAGGGAGATCAGCTCGGTGCTTTGTGACCACCTAGAGGGGTGGGATAGGGAAGGTGGGAGGGAGGGAGATGCAAGAGGGAGGAGATATGGGGATATATGTATACATATAGCTGATTCATTTTGTTATACAGCAGAAACTAGCACAACACTGTAAAGCAATTATCCTCCAATTTTAAAAAAATGACTGAGCTTGCCCTGTAGAATGTATGGTCTGGAGAAAGAATATAGTCCTGGGCAGAAGAAACCTTAGAAACTTTGGCATTAAAGACTTAAGCAGAGGAGAAGAAGCCTGCACTTACTATGGACCCTTCTGTTCCTAACCCCACACGCTATGGCAGAAGCACAGCATATGTTCTGAGGTCAACAGTAAGGAAGCACTGAATGCTACCACAAACCACAGGTGAATAACGGTGCATACAAGAGGTTTAGGAACTGTAGGGCCAGTAAAATCACCCCACCACACATATCTACCCCCAGACATACTGCAAATGCTATCAATATTGTTACCAAAACATAGCTTACATTCATCTAATATTGTTTCTCTTGCTGAGCCACCAGGGAAAGTTTCATTAAAACTTTGATTAAACATTTGATTTAAAAATTTCATTCCTTCTGTTGACTCAGATGCTCTTATTGTCTCTCTCCAATATTATTTCTGTGCAATTCCAATATTGTGTCTTAACAAACTGGAAAACAAAAGTGATTTCATCTAATGGATTTGAGGATTCATTTGCCTTCATCAATTTTCTACATTTTAAAAGTGAATATAAACTTCTCTTTAAAAAATTACCAGTTAAATTTGGAAGCACAGTGACCATTCACTAGGTAGCACCTTCCACCTATTCTAAGAAACAAAAGTTTTCTCTACAGAAAAAAAACTGAATGCAATGTAGAGGTTAAACAAGTCAAAAGAATCAAGGTTGGAATTGAACTCACATATTGCTGAAGTGGGTGGCTTTAGGATTTATTTGTCATTTGGACAACTAGCTCTGTTGGTATGCAAGACAAATCAGTGTTGAGTCACACTTAGTCATCAATGATCAATTGTTCCATGATCAATTCAGATTTGTTCTCTTGAGAGTTTTTAAACAAGTTTAGCTAAAAGGGAACTTGCTGCCTGTCTGCATTAACTTTTGCAGAACAATCTTTCTCCCTCTGTCTATGACATGGTGTTGATATATGACAATAACCAGAGACTTGCTTATTTTGAAATCAGAAACCCTAGAGAGTAGCTTTTAATTTCAGCACCTTTGTTATGATAAATTCATTTCAACAGAAACTTTCTTGGCCATGTCAAAATTTTCATCACCTCTGGGAGAAGACTTTTTTTTCCTATGAGCCCATTGAGGGGAGGGGGTGGGGGCAACACATCCCAGATCTGGGGTTATGTGCTTGTCACCAATCCCACTTTTCCACATCTTGAATGATGTTGGGTCAACTGCTAGGCTTATCATCTTATGTAGGATCAATTAGATCAAGGTCAGTCATGGTTATTCTCTCTCTCTCTCTCTACATATATATATATATAGAGAGAGAGAGAGACAGACAGAGAGACAGAGAGACAGAGACAGAGAGAGAAAAGATAAGGATACAATGGATGCATCAGACTAAATCTAGTCCCTGACTTACAAATGATCATCTCAGTGCCTTCTCACTCCACGTTTGCCCCTGAGCCCTAGCTGCAGTCCCATTCAGCTGTGGTGAAAGTTTTTGTGAAAATAACTTGATGTTCTCTCAGAGCATGTAGGTTTGGCAGGATAGCAGAGTAAGAGGGGCACCCAGGGAGCGGATGGAAGAGTGAGTTGAGCTGCCTACTTGTTAGCTCCACTTTCAAGGTGAATTTGTTCAATTTGGTTTCTTGCCTCCTAACACTGGGTTGCACTGTAACTGCCCCTGAGTTTTTTTCACTAGAGATAGTTAGGGAGCAACCCTAAAGAAGTGAAAGTCACTTAGTACAGTCTGAGACCACTGAAGACCAGGAAAGGGGGCGGAAGGAGACAACCCAGTCAATTATAACATAAAGAAAATACCAGACAAACTCCTCTCCAAAATCCCTCTCTAGTGCTAAGCACAGTGGGCTCCTTAGGAAATGGTACTTGAATTGAAGTGACTTGTCCCATTACTAATTTTGGGTAAGGGTCTCCTTTTCCTTCCACTCCATGAAAGGAACTTCTGGCTTCCATTCTAGAACTCCCGTTGGTGCCCTTAGGCCTGGATATTTGCTCCATTGTGGCTTACGTAGCTTTTGATGGACTGGTCCAGCCATAACCAAATACAGTGCCTCCACGGAGGAACATCTTCAGAGTTCCAAACATGGGACGTATCAATAAGCTTTTGGTACACAGCCTACTTATTAGTAAATTGGGGATGACTTGTGTTCTTCTGACACTTTTACTTATGAAAAATGCTCCAATTTTCATTATCTGCCTCATTAAGCTGTGAGCAATTAAGAAGGCAAAGTGATTCGTGCTGTTTACAAGATTTTTATAGAGTGTGCTGACCACCTCCTCCCAAAGGCCATAGTGACTTTTGGGACAGACTTTGCTCACCTTCATATCCCCTTTAAGAGCCCAGTGAAGTGTCTTACACAAAGCAGATGAATAAGACATGATCGGGGGTGCTGATAAACTAAGAGTTTGGGATTAACATATATGCACTACTACATATAAAATAGATAACCAACAAGGACCTACTGTATAGCACAGGGAACTCTACTCAATATACTCAATATTCTGTAATAAACTATAAGGGAAAAGAATCTGAAAAAGAATATATATATATATATATATATATATATATATATATATATATCACTGAATCACTGTGCTGTATACCTGAAACTAATACAACATTGTAAATCAACTATACTTCAAAAAAAAAAAAAAAGACATGGTCCCTTACCTCAAAAAATTTACAATCACCAACCTAAATACATCATTTCTCTCCGAGGAGAGACCCTATTTACACAGAACACAACGTTTGCCACTTGCAAAACCAGTTCCATATGTTGGAACCCTCATAATGGTCTTTTCTTGGGCAGTCCTTGGGATAGAGGATAAGCTGGCATAGTTTAGTAGTCATAGTAACCGTAGGATACTTGAGGAGACGGAACTCAGCTCAGCCCCTCACCTGAAATTGGAATCTCCTCCACGGAGTCCCTGCCAGAGGGGCCAAGCATCTATAAGCACTGCCTGGGACATGGCAGGTGCCCCTTCTCTCATGGAGTCAGTCCATACCCATGTCTGCAGCATTGTTGGTAGGCTCTTTCCAGGGTTGAGCTAGAATCTGTTTTCCTCATGTCTCTGGGACCTTGTTCCCTCTTCTGTGCCCCAAAGTCACACCACAACAAATCTGTCTTCTTCAGTCAATTATTTTGGCAGTTTGGTCCTCATCAACTCTTCAGTACATGACGCAAATGATTCAGACAACTGTACTTCATCATCATACCCACCAAATTGGATTAGCCTTTCAGCCATTTGATGGATTATTTAGCAAACATCGCCAAGAAGCTGGAAGTGACTGATTCTTGTTTCCGTGTATAGATATTGTCAAGGAGAGAGCAATAGCTTGTTAAATGCCTAAATGGCAGGATAACATCCACCCACTCACAGTGCAGAACTGGGGCCACCAACTTCTGGCACACTATGGGTCTTGGTGTGAGCACTACCTTCTCCCCTTCATATCGTACAGTGTCCTGGGAACAGATTCTTCCTCCTTTTCTATCTTCCTCTGGAGTTTTCCATGACTTGGCCTAGCCCACACTTCAGGGATATTGAACAGGAGCTGGCCTGGAGGCCCTGGGCAAACAGAGTTTGCCACCAGGACAGTCATCCTGCTCCCTGAGACCTCTACACCTCACACAACTAGGTCTTCCCACCCTACCCCCTTGAAACACAAAAGGATTTATTCAGGTCTGGCCTGCCCATCAGCCCTGGGATACCAGAGCTCTCCAAGTCACAGCTAGCTCCCAGTGCAAACTGAGATAAGTGGATCAATCGAATTTACAGAGCTTTGGTAATTTTTCTGGATATTGACAAAGAAAGTCTTCAGAGCCAGAAAAACGACCATACCTCTAAGATTAAGGCCTAGAAAGAAAATGTCCAATTTAAAATTTTGAACCAAGAGTTGTAGGAAGAGGGAATCTGGACAGTTTATCAACGTGCTCAACATAAGAGTTATCTTACCACCTCACACCAGTCAGAATGGCCATCTTGAAAAACTCTACAAACAATAAATGCTGGAGAGGGTGTGGAGAAAAGGGAACGCTCCTACACTGTTGGTGGGAATGTAAATTTGTACAGCTACTATGGAGAGGGTGTGGAGAAAAGGGAACCCTCCTACACTGTTGGTGGGAATGTAAATTTGTACAGCTACTATGGAGAACAGTATGGAGATTCCTTTAAAAACTAAAAATAGTTATCATGGTATCCAGCAATCCCACTCCTGGGCATATATCCAGAGAAAATTCTAATTCTAAAAGATACATGCACCCCAATGTTCACAGCAGCATTATTTACAATAACCAAGACATAAAAGCAACCTAAATGTCCATCGACAGATGAGTGCAGTGGTCCCCAAGCTTTCTGGCACCAGGGACCGGTTTCGTGGAAGACAATTTTTCCACGGGGTGGGGGGGTGAGAATGATTCAGATGGTAATGTGAGTGATGGGGAGCAGCAGATGAAGCTTCGCTTGATTGCCCACTGCTCACCTCCTGCTGTGCGACCTGGTTCCTAACAGGCCACGGACCAGTACCGTTCCATGGCCTGGGGGGTTGGGGACCCGTGGATGAATGGATAAAGAAGATAAAGAAGATGTGGTATATATATACAATGGAATACTACTCAGCCATAAAAAAGAATGAAATAATGCTATTTGCAGCAACATGGATGGACCTAGAGATTATATATTAAGTGAAGGCAGTCAGACAGAGAAAGACAAATACCATATGATATCACTTATATGTGGAATCTAAAATATGACACAAATAAACTTATCTATGAAACAGAAACAGACTCACAGACGTAGAGAACAGATTTGTGGTTGCCGGGGGGAGGCAGGGAGGTGAGGGATGGATTGGGAGTTTGGGATTAGCAGATGCAAACTATTATATATAGGATGGATAAACAACAAGGTTCTACTGTACAGCACAGGGAACTGTATTCAATATCCTGTGATAAAACATAATGGAAAAGAATATGAAAAAGAATATACATGTATACATGTATAACTGAATCACTTTGCTGTACATCAGAGACTAACACAAAATTGTATATCAATTATACTTCAAAAAAAATAAATTAAAAAAGAGTTATCTTAAGAGAGGTTCTAAGTCCATTGATTCCATTTTATTTGCTGCACTATTTTGTGTCTGAGGCCAAGGATGAAGCAGATCAACTCCGGAAAATGGGTCTATTGCGTGAGCTACTGTCAAGGCAAGAGTGAAATCAGAACCACTTTCAAATTCAGCTGTCACCACTGACTATTTTGCCTTGGGCAAGTCGCTTAACCTCTCTGAGGCTCAGTTACATCATGTGAAAAATCAGGACAGGAATCTCTGCCCAATCTCAGGGTTGGCCTGAGGATGCTGTGAGACAAAATATGGGACGACTGATTTGTTTCCCTTGAGAAATGTCTGAAATAACACAGAAGTTGCTTCCTGGGGCTGCCAATGAGTTAATGCTAAGTAATAATAATGATGCCTAGGCTCCAAATGCCCCAAGTCACCCCTGAAGAAATGTGAGGTGGGGGAAAAAGGCCCTAGCATCTGCAGACCCTCTCTCTTCATGGTCATTTAAACATAAAGTATGTGTTTATGTCTGTCTTCCTGAGTAGTACCTTTATCCTTAAAACTAGACTTGACCTACTGGCATGTGGCAAGAGTCACTAACTTGTCACCTCGCCTGCATCTGCAGTTCCTTCCATCTTACTGGGTGGAGGCAGGTAAAAGGGGGCTGCAAAAAGGCATATATTTCTATGAGTTTTTGTTATAATTGTGTGAGGATAAAGCAATTCATGTGTGATAAACAGTTTCTGTTCTGTTTAAACTTTTGTGTGAAAGTATGTTGCCCCAGGCCTAGGGATTTGCTAAAGTCTTCCAAAGTCACATTTTCTTGTATTCTCGCATTCTCTGCCTTAAATATTCTTTCTCCAACTCATGGTGGATTAACCCATTCAAAGTACATTTCATGCAGTAATTGGCAAAACTCTCTTAATTTAATGAGGTTTCTGGACAATTCCAGAACATACCTGCCCTTCTTCCTTCAAAGTGTGTGTTGCTCAATAACAACTGGAGTGTAAATCCTGATGCTTCTCCTGAAATATTATCACTAATTACTTTTTGTGACTATTGGAGGCCTTTGAATAGAGATTGAATTACAACACTGGCAACAAATATCCATGAGTCATGTAAAAAATCCCAAGACTGAATGTTCATTTTTGCACACAAGAACAATTTCATTAATATTTCTTTGATTGATATATCCTGATATTGTCATAAAGAGTTGTGTTAAGGGAAAATCTGTTTATAGAATTATATCACATTATATTTATATCATATTTTCCCATTGTGTAACACTACAAAAAATAGATAAGTGTTCCTGATGGGAAAGAAACAATTTATTCTCAAAAGCACATTTTAGAATATAACAAGATTTTTTACAGATTATGTATTCAATAGATTTACTAATTTTATTAGCAATAAGTTCTAAAATAACACTGGAAAAATGTGCTAGATATTATGACCTCATTCTGTGATGGGTACTTGGGATGAATTTTTCCCCCTCAAACTGGCCCCTAAGTGAGCTATTCAGAATGCCTCCTGGTTCAACTGGGAAATCTCCCAGGGCTTCTGGAATGTTAAACAAGATGCTTTTCCACAAGGATTTAGAAACCAAATTTCAACCAGAACGTGTTTAGAGTGGATACACTTTGCATATCAAATTGATCCCTTAAATCAGAATTTTCACACTACCAAATGACTTCAGACTATACTACAAAGCTACAGTAATCAAGACAGTATGGTACTGGCACAAAAACAGAAATATAGATCAGTGGAACAGAATAGAAAGCCCAGAGATAAACCCACACACATATGGTCACCTTATCTTTGATAAAAGAGGCAAGAATATACAGTGGAGAAAAGACAGCCTCTTCAATAAGTGGTGCTGGGAAAACTGGACAGCTACATGTAAAAGAATGAAATTAGAACACTCCCTAACACCATACACAAAAATAAACTCAAAATGGATTAAAGACCTAAATGTAAGGCCAGACACTATCAAATTCTTAAAGGAAAACATAGGCAGAACACTCTATGACATAAATCACAGCAAGATCCTTTTTGACCCACCTCCTAGAGAAATGGAAATAAAAACAAAAATAAACAAATGGGACCTAATGAAACTTAAAACCTTTTGCACAGCAAAGGAAACCATAAACAAGACCAAAAGACAACCTTCAGAATGGGAGAAAATATTTGCAAATGAAGCAACTGACAAAGGATTAATCTCCAAAATTTACAAGCAGCTCATGCAGCTCAATATCAAAAAAACAAACCACCCAATCCAAAAATGGGCAGAAGACCTAAATAGACATTTCTCCTAAGAAGACATACAGATGGCCAAGAAGCACATGAAAATCTGCTCAACATCACTAATTATTAGAGAAATGCAAATCAAAACTCACCTCACACCAGTTAGAATGGGCATTATCAGAAAATCTACAAACAACAAATGCTGGACAGGGTGTGGAGAAAAGGGAACCCTCTTGCACTGTTGGTGGGAATGTAAATTGATACAGCCACTATGGAGAACAGTATGGAGGTTCCTTAAAAAACTAAAAATAGAATTACCATACGACCCAGCAATCCCACTACTGGGCATATGCCCTGAGAAAACCATAATTCAAAATGAGCCGTGTACCACAATGTTCATTGCAGCTCTATTTACAATAGCCAGGACATGGAAGCAACCTAAGTGTCCATTGACAGATGAATGGGTAAAGAAGATGTGGCACATATATACAATGGAATATTACTCAACCATAAAAAGAAACGAAATTGAGTTATTTGTAGTGAGGTGGATGGACCTAGAGTGTGTCATACAGAGTGAAGTAAGTCAGAAAGAGAAAAACAAATACCGTATGCTAACACATATATACGGAATCTAAAAAAAAAAAAAAAGACCCTGAAGAACCTAGGGGCAGGACAGGAATAAAGACACAGACCTACTAGAGAATGGACTTGAGGATATGGGGAGGGGGAAGGGTAAGCTGGGACGAAGTGAGAGAGTGGCATGGACATATAGGCACTACCAAATGTAAAATAGCTAGCTAGTGGGAAGCAGCCGCATAGCACAGGGAGATCAGCTCGGTGCTTTGTGACCACCTAGAGGGGTGGGATAAGGAGGGTGGGAGGGAGACGCAAGAGGGAGGGGATATGGGGATATATGTATATGTATAGCTGATTCACTTTGTTATAAAGCAGAAACTAACACACCACTGTAAAGCAATTATACTCCAATAAAGATGTTAAAAAAAATGAGACCTGTTGGAATATTCAAGGACCTCATTTTGCTGTCTTGAGTATGGCTGGCTGCCTTCTGCTCAGGAACCCTCTGCAGAGCTAAGACGGACAGGAGAAATCCCATGGATGAAGTGTGCTGGAAGCTGCCCCCTAGACTGGCTAGCATTTATTGAGTGCTTAATGTGTTTTACATGCATTATCTCTAATCATCACCATCTTAACCCTTTAGGGTAGGGACTTGGGCACAGAGAGGTTTTGTTGCCTCCAAAACCTATCCTTTTAACTAATACGTTCTGCTAGCACTGACCAAGGGTCCAAGGAGGAAGATGAGGAAGCCCTCAGGTTTCCTTCTTAGTTACTATCTGGTCTTGTTTCCTGGGATAGGAAGGGAGGCAGAAAAACAGGGCAGAAGCCCTGGGCAGTAATAAAAAGATGCACTAAGTTGGCTCCCCATAGAAAACCCAGAACAACAAGGATACAGGGATACAGGGAGGGAAGGATACAAAGATACAGGGAGGTCCCTGACACTTTATTTCATGCTAAGTTTTCCATGGTGGAAACCAAGTCACTAGACTCAGAAGTTGGACACAATAAGAGTTGGACATAGTTCCTAAGTAGCTGGACAGTGAGCTATTAAATGTGTCAAATTGAGCAGAGAGTAAAGATGCTGATTCTGGACAAGGGTTTCAGAACCTCCAGGAAAAATGTCTACTCAGGCTAAGAAGGCGGATTCCTTGTCACAAATGTAGGACCATGTTGGACAGAATTTTTGGAAGTGCCACACTAGAAGAGCACCAAACTGATTTTAACTTTGCTACTCCCTTGTTCTATGACCTTTGGCAAGTCTGCCCTAATATCTGGGCCTCAGTTACCTCCTTTGTAAAGTGAGGTGGCCTGTTGGAGAGTTTCCTTTCTGCTTGAACACTCTGGGAGGCAGGGATTCCAAGAGACTTGCCCAGAATCACACAAAAAGGGATACTATTGGCTAAGAAGCTGTTGAATAAGGTGGTTGAGAAAAAATAGTGCGTGGAGGTTGTGACATTGCAGCATGGTGACTGAGAGCACATATGGGACTGCATTGCTTCGGGACCTCTGGGAACCAGATGTGAGGTGGAGTTAGGAGTGTAACGCCTGTGAAAAATAAAGGAGGGCAGAAATAGGATGGGCAGGGAGAGCCTTCAGAGGGCAATGCAGAGCTGACCTCGAAGAAAGGAATGGAGAAAGGAAGCAGAACGGAGCAGGGAGAACCACAAACTGCAATGCGGAGATAACAAACTCTCAGCCAAAACTGCCTCTGGTGGCGCCGTCACTGTATACAGTTACTGCTTGGGAGCTGCCCGGGAAGAATATAGCCTTAGCTCACAAGCTGTCAGCTCATTGCACTCCTTGCAGCTAAAAGGCACATTCTTCCTTGAAGGCGGATCCAAGGGACAAAAAGACAGTGGAATTTGGCTATGGACAGAAAAGACCAGTGAGTGAGGTATCTAGATTTCAACTACTGAATACATTCCTATGGAACTTCACTTTACCAAGATATTCTCTTAGATTCAGATCTTGATCTGTCCTTAGCTGTTAGAATTATACAGATGTAATTCAATAAAAATAAGATTAGGAGAACTTTGCCTGAAAAAAATCATAGGCTATTTTCACCATTCACATTATCCAATCATTTGCCGAGTTTGCTTTCCCGCATAGATCTGCCATTAGAGAAATACGTAAAGTCCTAAACTTTTAAGGCTGCTTGAGACTTTTAACAGCCATCAAACTCAAATCTCTGTCACTCTAAACTTCTGATAGCATTCCAACCAAGAGGTCATCCAACCCCTACGTGACTGTCCCCAGAGATCCTTAGGAACTCACTATTTCATTAAACAGTCCCCTCAGTTGGGGTCCAAAGGCTCTGACTGCTACTGAGCTATTCCTTGCAAAGAGCCGGACTCTATAATCCTGTGCTGATTGAAATAGTCCTTCCAAACCATGATTCGTGGGTCAGTGGAACTTTGACATTCTGATACCACAGTAGCTTTTCTTTGAGGAAGAAAAAAACTGAGTTCCCCTAGTAAAGTTACAAACTGGGTAACCTTGCTCATAGAAGGTTCCACACACAGGCCTTTGAGAGCCCTTTCTGTTTTCAGGTTTGGATTTTTAAAAGCTCATTTTGAGCCATCTCCACAGCTTGCAGCTTTCTTGGGGAAAAATCACCAGGATAAAGGGAGAATCCACAGAACCAGAATGGTGCCAAGGTGTGTTTTGAGGATGCACAGGGAGGAAGAAAGGGCATTCCCACAACTGAAGCAGCTTACTTTAGAAGGCTAAGATATTTCCTCAGTAAAATGCAATGAATGATTTCAAAGTCTTAATGATGCAGCAGCCTAAGGGTGTGTTCTGGAAGATCTGAGAGGCAGTGGCTCATTAATTTTCAGCACCTAAGTATTAACTAGAGATGCTCCACTAATTTGCCTTAGGCGTACAACTCTCAGAGTGTTGCTTTTTCCACTCAAATTTCAAGTTGTATTTGAAAACTCCCAATTTGCAGAGATGAAAAAGCAAGTATAAAACTGGAGGGGGAAAAGAAAGGGCACTGGAAGTCCAAATATTACAGGTGGTCTTTGAGAAGTTGGGAAATAAGAAACGACATTGAATCAGTTCTTTGATAGACAGAGACCATCACCGCTGGGATCTGACATGGATAAAGCATCAGTCTCTTCATTAGCAGACTCTTTTATCTTATTAGTCAAGTGTCTCTTACTAAATGCCAAGTCTCTGGCAAATAAACACACCATGGGTAACAGTGTGACATGGCTACGGACATGTCTAAAATGAGTGATCAAGATGACTGCATCTTTAATATCCTTGAAATACTTGCTTGGATTCCTTTTAGCCACAGGCTACATTAAAAAACAGTTTTCCTACATGGGGACCTGTGAAATCATTCAATGAACAGCCAAAGGTCCAATATAGGTAAGGGTTAGGACCCCTCTCAGCAGTATTGATTTAGGATTCTCTGAGAAACCAACTGTTGAAAACATCAAATAAAACACCAATTTTCCTAGAAGATTTTCATCATGGATGTAACTTTATGGTTTAGACATTCCTCTATCCTCAAAATGAAAGCAAAGGTGGGCACTGAGGTGAGGTGAGGGGAGATTGCCAGTAAGCACCAATCAGTTCACCCAAAAAGGCAGTGATTTGCAGTGGAAAGATATATGGCTGGAGTTTGGGTAATCTCTATCACTGAGTAGCTGGATAATCTTAACTAAGATATTTAAGCTATTTTACTCAATCTACAAAAATGATTCAGATGTGAGGTTTATATGAGATAATACTTAAGGAAGTATTCTGCAAGCTGTAGAAGTGATCTTCACATGGGCAGGGCCCTCGTCATAACTTACTATGGCCCAGGCAATCCCTAATAGAGTGGAGAATTAAGTGTACAGGCTAGGAGGCAGGCTGCCTGGATTCAGACCCAGTTCTGATGTAGGTCAAGTTGCTTTACCTTCTCTGTGTCTCAGTTGCCTTATCTATAAAATATGGGTAATGCAAGCTCTTATCTTATAGGATTGTTATGAGGTTATATGAGATGAAACATGGAAGGCACTTAGCATAGCACCTGGCACACATAGCAAACACTCTTCAAATGTTAGGTGTTGTTATTGTTGTTGTTAGACTTTGAATTGTGGGTTTGTCTCCTGACAGCCTTGGAAGACTTTCTTCCTGTTCAACACCTGGGCATACACTAATGATAATGGTACTGGTAGTGCTGGCAGTGGCGATTATGACACTACGAGTGTCAGGATGCTTCCACTCACATTGTGTTCCATTGCTTACAGACTAAGCATAAGAGGTAGCCAAAGCAAGGATCCATATCCCTGCTTTACAGATGTGGAAACTGAAGTAAAGAGAGGTGAAGGATTCACCCAAAGTCACACAGCTACTTGAGGGTGGCAGGAGCGCTGGTACCCAGGGCTTTGGATTCTGAATCCAGGGTTCTTTTCAGTGTACCTTGTTGTCGCCCCAGGGAGAGGGAGTACCTGCACATATCTTATCTACAAGACAAATAGGCTTTCTTATCAAAATCTAACTCCTTTACTCACTAGCAGAGTATAATGCTTTTAAAAGCAAGAAAATAGCCCCTGCTCTTCCCTGAGGACATCAAACTGGTCACTGACATCATTATAGCAGCAAAAATGAGTATGATTTACAAATCCCATGTACCTGCAAGAGATGCAAATTAAATTTGTAAAAAGATATAATTATCCACTAATATGCTTGCACCAATATAGAAAAATACCAGTAATAAATTCTGGAAAGCATATAGGTGAGGAAGGACTTTATTTCTCAGCTGGAAGACATGTAAAACAGCAGGACACTTCTGGAAAAGTACACGGGCAGACTTTGTGAAGTTCACAGATCCCCATTGCCCTTTTCCTCCTATACTGGTTCCTGAGGGGATGATTCTTAAGGAAGTTCAAAAGAGAAAAATAAAGCAAATAATATTAAGAATGACTTCAGCAGCTGAAAGCTTTACTGCAGCACCTTGAAAATAAGGGTGGACATCTTTTTTTTACATGGCTTAATAGTCTATTTTTAATGACCATGGAAAAATACACTACAATCACAGCTCATATGTATGAAACTGCTCCAATATACAGAATCCCATGTACAATGGAAAGGAAAATGAGTACCTAGAGAAGTGAAAAGTGCACAGTTCAGTTCTCAAAGGCATAAGACATAAAGTAAATTAAAAGTCATAAGAGTTCTATTTCTCAACTTGCAAAAAATAAATCAGAAAAACTTGCAACAGGAAAATGAGAAAACAGAGTAATCAAGTACCCTGAACCAGAAAGAAAGATAAAGGCTAAGATTAAAGAAGACAGGAGAACAGTGTTAGAATAGTGCTGAGAAAGTGAGAAATAATCAGGCTGTGGGCCACAGTTGAAAAGGCCATCCTCGCTTAAGAAGTGTATATGGTTTACAAGCTTTGATAATGACTAAAAGATAAACAATGGGCCTTGGCAAAATCTGAAAGGAATCCATATCAATCACTTTCAACAGTAGCTGTGACCATCCTCTTACATTCTGCCTGTCAATCTCTCAGTCACCAGCACATTTTTTCCCAGCCAAGCACTGGATAGTGAAGATGCAGAGATATATACATACATGTAGGTGTATAGGTGTTAAAAGGTATTTAGGTATATAAAGATATATAGGTGTATATATCTAGAATACCGAGGTGCTTATCCACTACCATAACTATACTTGCAAATAGGATTGAAAGTGATGGGGACAGTCAAGCTGGGCTAAAGGCCTTAATAATAATCCCAGCTCTCCCTTACTCAAGCCAACTATGTATGCTGGGTTTTCAGCTGGGCCCTTTACATGTGTCTTCTCATTTAATTCTCACTTTGGTCTTATGAGGTGAGTATATCCTTACTCTTATTTTTCAGACAAGGAAATGGAGGTTCAAAGTGGTTAAGTAACTTACCATAGGTTCCACGTCTTCTATGTGGAAGAGCTGAGATTTGAAACTAGGGCTGTCTGACTTGTGAGTCAGTTCTCTAGAGTAGTACATGGTACTACTCTAGCCCCAATCTCATCATCACATATAGAAAAGTGGCTGGAGTCATACATTCTTATCACCACCACTGCCTATTTTCCTTAAATTGATGTAGGTGTACAAAAATCCTTCTTTCCTTAGCTTACTTAGGACAAAGTAGACATTTTTAGAGGGGAAATTTACTAGGAAACTCAAGAAAAAAGAACAATTTCAGAAGAATAGATATGAAGGCATTCAAGTCTAGTCAATAACTGAAACTGAAAAAAAAAAAAGTTATCCACGTGATCTCTATCTTATACCATACAGAAAAATCAACTTCAGATGGATTCAAGACTTTAATGTCATAAAAAAACTTTAAGAATTTTAAATGAAAAAAAGAAGAATTTTAGATGAAAATAGAGGTGAATGCTTTTCTGACCTCAGGGTAAGGGAACATTTCTTAAATAAGACACACCAAAAAAGCACTTAGGAAAAGATGAAAAAAAGGATGAAAGGAATGATCAGTAAATTTCACTACACTAACATTAAGAGCAACAGAATTTCTGATAAATTGCTGATATACATAAGACTACAACTTTGGAAAACAATTTGATATTTACTGGTAAAGTGATAATTTTGCATGCCCAAGGCTCAAAAGAGAAATTCTTGCAGATGTGCATATGGAGAGATATATAAATATATATATAACCTCACTGATTGTAATAGAAAAAAACAAACAAAAACAAAAAAAAAATCTGGAAACAACTCAAATCCCCAGTAACAGAAGAAAACATAATTATTCATACATTGAAATATTCTATAACAGTGAAATATAATGAGCCTCACTTTCCAAAAAACTATAGATGAATATAACATAAAGTTGAGTAATAAAAAGCAAGTTTGAGAACACTATCTGATATTGGTTATTAAATGGAATAAGCCAAATTAAACAATACCTTGTTTAGGAGTACAGTTGACCATTGAAAAACATGGGTTTGGATAGCGCTGGTCCACTTAAATGTGGATATTTGGAGGGGGAGTGGCAACAGAGAGGATGTTTTATTTTTTTATATATATATCTTTATTGGGGTATAATTGCTTTACAATGGTGTGTTAGTTTCTGCTGTATAACAAAGTGAATCAGCTATACATACATATATCCCCATATCCCCTCCCTCTTGCATCTCCCTCCCACCGTCCCTATCCCACCCCTCTAGGTGGTCACAAAACACCGAGCTGATCTCCCTGTGATATGCGGCTGCTTCCCACTAGCTATCTGTTTTACATTTGTAGTGTATATATGTCCATGCCACTCTCTCACTTCGTCCCAGCTTACCCTTCCCCCTCCCCGTGTCCTCAAGTCCATTCTCAATGTCTGCGTCTTTATTCCTGTCCTGCCCTTAGGTTCTTCAGAACCATTTTTTTTTAGATTCCATATATATGTGTTAGCATATGGTATTTGTTTTTCTCTGTCTGACTTACTTCACTCTGTACAACAGACTCTAGGTCCATCCTTAAATGTGAATTTTTTTTTCACTAAATACATACTACATGATCCACATTTGGTGGAATCTGTGGATGCAGAACCACAGATACAGAGGGCTGACTATAAAGTTATATACAGATTTTTGACTGCACAGAGGGTCTGCAGCCCTAACCTCCAAGTTTTTCTAGGGTTAATATATATGAGATTAAACTGTATAAAAAACAAGGGAAATTTTTAAAAGGAACAGGATGATAAACAGAAAATTTGGGGTAGCAGTTTTCTCTTGAGGGGCATTGGAAGGCAGGGTGAATGGATGGGGGAGGAACTCATAGTTAAGTGTAAGTTCTTGGTAGTTCTTGGTTAGTTCCTAGGATGAGCGGTGGGTTCACAGGTGTTTATTATATATTTAAAAATAAATAGGGGGGAGTGGCCAAGATGACAGAGTAGGAAGACTCTTAGCTCACCTCCTCCCATGGGCACACCAAAATAACAACTATTTACAGAGAAATTATCAATTAAAACGACCTGAAGACTAGCAGACAAGATCTACTATAACTAAAAGTATAAAGAAGGAACCACAATAAGATGGGTAGGAGGGGTGGAGTCGCGATATAGTCAAGACCCATACCCCCACGTGGGCAACCCACAAGTGGGACGATAATTACAATTACAGAGGTTCTCCCCAAGGAGCAAGGAGTCTGAGGTCCACATTGGGCTCTCTGGCCTAGGGTCCTACAATGGGAAGATGAGCCCGCAGAGCATTTGTCTTTGACGACCAGTGGGGCTTACTTTCAGGAGAGCCAGAGAGCTGGGGGAAATAGAGACTCCACTCTTAAAAGGGCACACAAAATCTCATATACTCTGGGACCCAGGGCAGAAGCAGTAATTTGAAAGGAGCCTGGGTCAGACCTACCTGCTGATCTTGGAGAATTTCCCAGAGAGGCAGGAGGCAACTGCAGCTCACCCTGGGGACATAGACACTGTTGCTGGCAAGTGTCATTTTGGAATTCTCCTTCTAGTTTATTAGCCTCAGGACGCAGCCCTACCCCTGCCCACCAGACTGTAGACACCCATACCGGAATGCCTCAAGTCAAGCAACTAGCCAGGCAGGGACACAGCCTCACCCACCAACAAGCAGGCTGCCTTCAGACCCTCGGAGCCCACAGCCACCCCTGGACATGGACCTGCCCACCAGAGGGCCCAGAACCTGGTCCCACACAACAGTGCACCAGCACTAGACCTGATACCCCCAGGGCCCTCCAGCCAGAGACCCTGGGATCCCAGCTCCACCCACCAGTGGTCAGGCACCAGCCCCAGAATCCCTGGGCCGACCCAGCAGTGAGCCTGTGCTAGCCTCAGGACCAGCCTCACCCACCAGCAGGCAGACACCAGCCACAGGACACACATAGCCTCTCAGCCTATGGACCCAGCCCATCCACCAACAAGCCAGTACAAGCCCTGGGACCAACTGCGCAATTGCCCTGCCCACCAGCAGGCCAACACAAGCTTTGGAACATCCCAGACCCTGCAACCAGCTGTTTCAGGAATCTGCCCCACCCACCAGTGGCCCAACACTAGCACTAGCCCTGGGGCCCCCTAGGATTCTGCAGTCAGCTGCCTTGTGACCTGGCCCCATCAAACAGTGACCGGCAGGCTCTATACAAGGCAGAGCCTGGTGGCCAACTGGATGGGGGGCCAAGCATGCCTACCAGACCACCCACAGTAGTCAGCCCACCACAACAAAAGAGCCATGCAGCCTACATAGGGAGCATCCCTAGAGCATATAGCTCTGGTGACCAGAGGGAACTGTGCTGCTGAGACACATAGGATGTCCCCTACAAAAGCCCACATCTCTAAGGTTGAGAAACATAACAAACCTACCAGATACATAGAAATAAAACCAGCAAGTTAGGCAAAATTAGGCAACAAAGGAATATGCTCCAAATGAAGGAACAAGATAAAACCCCAGAAGAACTAAGTGAAATGGAGATAGGCAATCTACCTGAGGAAGAATTCAGGGTAATGAGAGTAAAGATGATCAAAGAACTTGGGGGAAGAATAGATGGACAAAGCAGGAAGTTAGAAGTCTTAAAGAAAGAGTTAGAAAATATAAAGCACAACTAAACAGAGATGAAAAATACAATAACTGAAATGAAAAATACACTGGAAGGAATCAACAGTAGACTAAATGATTCAGAAGAACAGATCAGTGAGCTGGAAGACAGAGTAATGGAAATCTCTGATGCTGAACAGGAAAAAGAGAAAAGAACGAAAAGAAATGAGGACAGTTTAAGAGACCTCTGGGACAACATCAAGCACATTAGTATTCACATTATAGGGGTCCCAGAAGAAGAAGAACAGAGAGAGGAAGGACCTGAGAAAATATTTGAAGATACAATAGCTGAAAACTCCACTAACCTGCGGAAGGAAATAGTCACCCAACTCCAGGAAGCAGAGAGAGTCCCATACAGGATTAACCCACAGAGAAACACCAAGACACATTGTAATTAAAATGTCAAAAATTAAAGGTAAAGAGAGAATATTAAAAGCAACAAGGGAAGAGCAACAAATAACATACAAGGGAACTCCCATAAGGCTATCAGCTGACTTTTCAGAAGAAACTCTGCAGGCCAGAAGTGAATGGCATGATATACTTAAGGTGATGAAAGAAATAAAACCTATAACCAAGAATACTCTACCTAGCAAGGCTCTTGTTCACATATGATGGAGAAGTTAAAAGCTTTACAGACAAGCAAAAGCTAAAAGAATTTAGCACCACCAGACCAGCTTTACAACAAATGCTGAAGGAACTTCCCTAGGTGGAAAAGAAAAAGCCACAACTAGAAACAAGAAAATTATGAAATGGTAAAGCTCACTGGTAAAGGCAAACATACAATAAAGGTAAGAAATCATCCACACACAAAGCTAGTAGGGAGGTTAAAAGACAAAAGTAATAAAATCATCTGTATCCACAATGAGCAGTTAAGGGATACATAAAACAGTTAGATGTAAAATATAATATCAATAACAGTAATCATGAGGGGAGGAGAGTGCAAATGCAGGGTATCTAAAACGCCTTTGAAGTTAAGAGATCAGCAACTTAAAACAAGCAGATAGATATAGATATAGATATAGATATAGTCATAGACATAGACATAGATATAGATATAGATATAGATATAGTCATAGACATAGACATAGATATAGGTATATAGACTGCTATTAAAAAACCTCATGGTAACTGCAAAACAAAAATCTATAACAGATATGTACACAAAAAAGAAAAAGGAATCCAAAAATAACACTAAAGATAATCATCAAGTTACAAGAGAAGAGAACAAAAGAAAAATGGGGGAAAAAAGACCTACAAAAACAAATCCAAAACAATTAACAAAATGGCAATAGGAACATACATATCAATAATGTCAGTGTACTAAATGCTCCAACCAAAAGACATAGACTGGCTGAATGAATACAAAAACAGGACCCATATATATACTGCCTACAAGAGACTCACTTCAGATCTAGAAACACATACAGACTGAAAGTGAGGGGATGGAAGAAGGTGTTCCATGCAAATGGAAATCTAAAGAAAGCCAGAGTACCAATACTTAAATCAGATAAAATAGATTTTAAAATAAAGACTGTTACAAAAGGCAAAGAAGGGCACTGCATAATGATCAAAGGATCAATCCAAGAAGAAGATACAGCAACTGTAAATATACATGCACCCAACATAGGAGCACCTCAGTATATAAGGCAAAAGTTAACAGACATTAAAGGAGAAATTGACAGTAACACAATAATACTGGGGGGGGGGGACTTTAACACCCCACTTAAATCAATGGACAGTTCATCCAGACAGAAGTTCAATAAGGAAACACAGCCCTTAAATGACACATTAGAGCAGATGGACTTAATTGATATTTATAGAGCATTCCATCCAAAAGCAGCAGAATACATATTCTTTTCAAGTGCACATGGAACATTTTCCAGGATACATCACATGCTGGGCCACAAAGCAAGCCTTAGTAAATTTAAGAAAACTGAAATCATATCGAGCATCTTGTTTGACCACAACGTTATGAAACTAGAAATCAACTACAGGAAAAAAACTGAAAAAAGCCCCCACAGACACATGGAGGTTAAACAATATGCTACTCAGCAACGAATGGACCACTGAAGAAATCAAAGAGGAAATCAAAAAATACCTAGAGACAAATGACAACAAAAACGTGACAATCCAAAACCTATGGGACACAACAAAAGCAGTTCTAAGAGGGAAATTTATAGCAATACAATCTTACCTCAGGAAACAAGAAAAATCTCAAATGAACAACCTAACCTTACACCTAAAGCAACTAGAGAAAACAAACAAACAAACAAAACCCAAAGTTAGTAGAAGGAAAGAAATCATAAAGATCAGAGCAGAAATAAATGAAATAGAGACTAAAATAAAATTAAAAGATCAATGAAACTAAAAGCTGGTTCTTTGAAAAGATAAACAAAATTGATAAACCTTTAGCCAGACTCATCAAGAAAGAAGGGAGAGGGCCCAAATCAATAAAATTAGAAATGAAAAAGGAGAAATTACAACTGACACCACAGAAATACAAAGGATCATAAGAGACTACTACAAGCAACTATATGCCAATAAAATGGACAACCTGGGAGAAATGGACAAATTCTTAGAAAGGTACAATCTCCCAAGACTGAACCAGGAAGAAATAGAAAATATGAACAGACCAATTAAAAGTACTGAAATTGAATCTGTGATTTTAAAAACTCCCAATAACAACAGTCCAGGACCAGATGACTTCACAGGTGAATTCTACCAAACATTCAGAGAAGAGTTAACACCTATCCTTCTCAAAGTATTCCAAAAACTTGCAGAGGAAGGAACACTCCCAAACTCATTCTATGAAGACAACATCACCCTGATACCCAAATGAGACAAAGATATCACAAAAAAAGAAAATTACAGGCCAATATCACTATTGAACATAGATGCAAAATTTCTCAACAAAATACTAGCAAACTGACTCCAATAATACATTTAAATGATCATACATCATGATCAAGTGGGATTTATTCCAGGGATGCAAGGATTTTTCAGTATTTGCAAATCAATCAATGTGATACACCACATTAACAAATTGAAGAATAAAAACCATATAATCATCTTAATAGATGTAGAAAAAGCTTTTGATAAAATTCAACATCCATTTATAATAAAAACTCTCCAGAAAGTGAGTATAGAGGGAACATACCTCAACAAAATAAAGGTAATATATGATAAGCCCACAACTAACATCACAGTCAATCATGAAAAGCTGAAAACATTTCCCTAAGATCAGGGACAAGACAAGGATGCCCACTCACACTCACCACCTTTTTTCAACATAGTATTGGAGGTCCTAGTCACAGCAATCAGAGAAGAAAAATGAAAGGAATCCAAATTGAAAAGGAAGAAGTAAAATTGTCACTGTTTGAAGTTGACATGATACTATACATAGAAAATCCTAATGATGCCACCAGAAAACGACTAGAGCTCATCAATGAATTTGGCAAAGTTTTAGGATACAAAATGAATATACAGAAATCTATTGCATTTCTATGCACTAACAATGAACTATCAGGAAGAGAAATTAAGGAAACAATCCCCTTTACAATCACATCAAAAAGAATAAAATACCTAGGAATAAATCTAGCTAATGAGGTAAAAGGCCTATACTCTGAAAACTATGACACTGATGAGTGAAATTTAAGATGACACAAACAGATGGAAAGATATACTGTGTTCATGAACTGGAAGCATTAATATTGCTAAAATGACCATACTACTCAAGGCAATCTACAAATTCAATGCAATCCTTATGAAAATACCAGTGGCATTTTTCACAGAACTAGTACAAATAATTCTAAAATTTATATGGAAACACAAAAATGCCAAATAGCCAAAACAATCTTGAGAAAGAACAAAGCTGGAGGTATCATGCTCCCTGATTTCAAAGTATACTACAAAGCTAGTCACCAAAACAGCATGGTAGTGGCACAAAAACAGACACATAGATCAATGGAACAGAATAAAGAGCCCAGAAATCAACTCACACTTACATGGGCAATTAATGTACAACAAAGAAGGCAAGAGGGCTTCCCTGGTGGCGCAGTAGCTAGGAATCCGCCTGCCAATGCAGGGGACACGGGTTCGTGCCCCGGTCCGGGAAGATCCCACATGCCGCAGAGCGGCTAGGCCCGTGAACCACAACTACTGAGCCTGCGCGTCTGGAGCCTGTGCTCCGCAACAAGAGAGGCCGCGACAGTGAGAGGCCCGTGCACTGCGATGAAGAGTGGCCCCCGCTTGCCACAACTGGAGAAAGCCCTTGCACAGAAACGAAGACTCAACACAGCCAAAAATAAATAAATTAATAAATTAATTAAAAAAAATAATGCCAGCATTTAAAAAAAAAAAAAAAGAAGGCAAGAATATACAATGGAGGAAAGATAGCCCATTCAATAAATGGTGTTGGGAAAACTGGACAGCTACATGCCAAAGAATCAAACTGGACTACGTTCTCACACCATGCTCAAAAATAAATTTAAAATGGATTAAAGAATTAAATTCAAGAAAACTTCTGTAAGGAAACATAGGCAGTTCTATGTAGTTCTGTTTTTGCATTGGTCTAATTAATATATTTTTGGATATGTCTCCTCAGGTAAGGGAAACAAAAGCAAAAATAAACACATGGGACTACATCAGACTAAAAAGCTTTTGCACAGTGAGGGAAACTATCAACAAAATGAAAAAGCCACCTATTTAATGGGAAAAGATATTTGCAAATGATATATCTGACAAGGGGTTGATATCCAAAATATATAAGGAGCTAATACAACTGAACATCAAAAAGAACTCCAATCAGATTAAAAAATGGGCAGACCATCTGAATAATTTTTCCAAAGAAGGCATGCAGATGGCTAACAGGCACATGAAAAGATGCTCAACATCACTAATCAGGGAAATGCAAATCAAAACCACAATGAGATATCACCTCACACTTGTCAGAATGGCTATTATCAAAAAGACAACAAATAACAAATGTTGGCAAGGATGTGGAGAAAAGGGAACCATCATGCAATGTGGGAATATAAATTGGTGCAGCCACTGTGGAAAACAGTATGGAGATTCCTCCAAAAATCAAAAATACAGCTACATATGATACAGCAATTCTACTCCTGGGTATTTATCTGAAGAAAATGAAAATGCTAATTAGAAAAGGTATGCACCCCTATGTTCATTGCAGCATTATTTACAATAGCCAAGGTATGGAAGCAACATATGTGCCCATCAATAGAAGAATGGATAAAGAAGATATGGTGTGTATATATATATATATATATATATATATATATATATATATATATATACAAACAATATAATTTTTATCAGCCATAATACAAATGAAATCTTGCCATTCGTGACAACATGGATGAACCTAGAGAATATTATGCTAAGTGAAATAAGTCAGAGAAAGACAAATACCATATGATTTCACTTACACGTGAAATCTAAAAAACAAAACAAATGAACAAACATAACAAAACAGAAACAGAGTTATAGATACAGAGAATAAACAGATGGTTGCCAGACGGGACAGGAGTGGGAGGAGGAAAGAAATAGGTGAGGGAGATTAAGAAGTATAAACTTCCAGTTGCAAAATAAATGAGTCACAGGTATGAAATATACCATGTGGGGAATATAGTCAATAACTATGTAATATCTTTGTATGGTGACAGATGGTCACTAGACTAATGGTGGTGATCATTTTGAAATGTGTAGAAATATCAAACCAGTATGTTGTGTACCAGGAACTAACATAGTGTTTTAGGTCAATTATACTTCAAAACCAAACTCCTAGAAAAAGAAATCAGATTTGTGGTTACCAGAGGTGAGGGGTAGGGGGAGGGGGAATTGGATGAAGGCTGTCAAAAGGTACAAACTTCCAGTTATAAGATAGATAAGTACTAGGGATGGAATGTACAACATGATGAATATAATTTACACTGCTGTATGTTACATATGAAAGCTGTTAAGAGAGTAAATCCTAAGAGTTCTCATCACATGGAAAAATAGTTTTTTCTATTTCTTTAATTTTATATCTCTATGAGATGATGGACATTCACTAAACTTATTGTGATGATCATTCCATGATGTATGTAAGTCAAATCATTATGCTGCACACCTTAAACTTACACAGTGCTGTATGTCAATTATATATCGATATAACTGGAAGAAAAAATAATAATAAAATAAAAATAAAGTCCTGCATAATCTGAGGATGATGAAGTGTCATGACAAGAGACTTATGATTAACACAATTAATACAATTTGTGTACCAGAGGCCCAGAAAGAAGAAAGAAAGTTTAACATTTTGAGTACTGATTTCTGATCCATAACCAAAAAACAATCAGAATATAGTTTTTTAATCCATCATATTTCCAGTAATGCATCCCATCGTGAGTAATATCAAACTAGATCAACTGTCTGCAGTTAGAAATTGTTGACATAGTTCCAAGAGGTAATCACATTTCTGCCTTGAAGAGGAAGGTTGACGGATAGCAGCCTTGACAGATGTGCTGAGGACACTGTCCTGTGGCTACCTGGGTAATGGTTTGACATTTAATTAGAGGATTAAAAAGCATGTTTCTGTTTTTCCTTCACTATGCAGAACATACTGAGGAGGGAAGGGAATGGAAAGACAAATTAGATATACAAACTATGTGGTTTAATCTATTAGAGTGATGCTTCATTTAACCACCAGCATTGCTGGAAATGAGTATTACTCAGACGTGAACTTTGCACATAACTTAATATAACCCCTTTTAAAACAAGGAACAGTTTAAAAATCATTTTAATCATTTTTGATGAAATCCTGCAAGAAGGCTTACAAACTTGCCTGTTATTTAAAGAGAATGATATTCAAAGTCCCACTTTCTGCACTGCTCAAGGTTCATCATTCTGAAAAAGAATTATCGTGCTGAGCAGTACACAGGGAAGCAGTCAGGACCTATTTGCCCCCATGTTCTTGATGGTCTTACACTAGTTTCTGAGCTTTTGTGTCAGCTTAATGTAGGTTTTCTTTAAGTTTTCTCCTAACTAGTCCATCAATCACACCAACTCTTATCCTGTTTGCTTCCTCAAGCACTGCCCTCTGCTTCTAAAGTGGCGTAGATGGGAAAACAGAGAAGCAAGCCTCATTCATTCATTTACTCATTCATTAAGTACTTTGAATGCCCAATATGCACAAACTGGGGACCACAGAAGGGAATCAGACATTGATCCCATTCTTTAGGTGCTTCTGATCCAGTGGTGAAGAACAGCTGTGTGCACATATACAATGCAGAGTAATACACTCTGAAAGAGCAGCACAGGTAATGTGTCAAGGGCATTCTGAGAAGGGATAAATCACCTGATGGCTGGGGGATCAGAGATGACTACTTAGGGGTGGAGGCATTGGAGCTGGGTCTTGAAAAATGATAGGGTTGGAAATATGGAGATGGAAAGGGCATTTCAGGCAGAAAGAGAACTACGAGCAAAATCTCAAGGTCTAACACATAATAGGTGCTCAATAAATATTTGCCCAAAAAAATGAATGTAGGCAATGTAGTCATGTAGTTAAAGGGGAGATTAAATTGGAAAGGAAAGTTGTACTGGACTGTGGAAGTCCTTGAATGGCAGACTTAAGAATTAAGAGTATTTTTGTAGAAAATAGAGAGCCACTGAAGATTTTGACCAAGAGGCTGGCAATCAAAATGATTATGTCAAGTGATCGGCAATAAGATATGAACAATGGCCATGGCACCAAGAGTTGAGAATAGAGATATAAGGGAAGTGGAATTGACAGGAAATGTCCACGAATTGTACAGACAGAACAAGGCGCAGAGAGCAGTCAAAGGTAACATTTGATTCTGAGCTTTCAAGGTTCATTTGGCTATAACAAAAAATAGAGATATTGTAGTAGGGGGCAGGTTGGTGGGAGGAGGTATGAGAGAAAGGAGATGAATGAGAGTCAATTTGAGTACATTGAGTTTGAGAGTTAAAGGTGGACACTTGGGTGGCATTCACTACCCAGTAGGCAGTTGGGGCTCCTTAGAGATATTGTGACTACCTAAAATGTTTGTTAATGGGTACCATAGAGATGATAATTGAAACCGTGTGAGATTGTCAAGAGAAAGAATATAAAGAGAGAAAAGAAGAGTGCCAAGGACAGAATGTTGTGGGGAAAAAAATCTGTGTTTAGGGGATGAGGGGAGGAGGAGCCAACAATGAGTTCAGAGAAAGTACTGTTGACTTTTTAGAATTGTGTCCAGAGAATCAATCTATGAGTAAAATATGGGCACTCAAGTATATCAACATTGTGACTACTCTTTGATGGCAATGGAGTTGGTGAAGGCAGTGACGTTAGTGACAAGAGTGGTGACAAGAACTCGATAATGGCACAATGTTCAGTTATTTATGCATGCACACATTAATGCAACAAGCCTACGTTGAGAAACTGCTATGTGTCACTATTCCACTGATGGGGGTTGAGAAATGAAGAAGACAAAAAAAGTCCCTGCTGCTATGGAGCTGCCATTCAAGTCAAGGTAGGCAGCCCCAAGACATAAAAATAATCAAGAAAGGTAATTTCAAATAGTGCCGTGACTGGGTGGTCAAAGAAGGCTTCTCTGCAGAGGTGACATTTGACTTGAGATCTGAATGACAGGAAGGCACAAGTTAGGCAAAGATAAGTGGAAAAAGCACTCTAGTCAGAAGGTATAGCAAATTCAGAGGTAAAAATAAGCTTGGCATATTTGAGGAACAGCAAGGCCAGTGAGGCTGGGGTGTGATGAGAATGGCAGGATATGAGATTGCAAAGGCCAGATCATGAAGGGCCTTAAGGGTCAGGGGAATTAGTATAGAGTTTATTCTGAGTTATGGGAACCCATTTGAAAGGTTTTAAGCAGAGAATGATGTAAGCATGATGTAACCAAAGGTTTTGTTTTTAACTGAGTTGTATTAAGGCTTTGCTTTCAGAGAGCAATACCAGGCAAGGAAAGAGCCAAAAAGATCATCAGGAATAGCAAGAATAGGAGAGAGTTAAGAGAACCCTAACTGGGGTTCCAGAGGGATCTCCCTGAGGTTTAACGTTCTTCTGGAAGCACTTGACCCCCTGTACATGAGGGAAAAAATGATCACACGTGTATGAAGATTCTCAAGATTAGTCACTGAGAAGTCTGTGTCCTTGGGTAATTGGACATCATGTGATCGTTGACAGCACGAAGGTGACAGGGTGAATTGTGTATGACTGTGTCCCCCACTAGGCTGTGTGTTCCTTGAGGATACAGATCTTATCTGATATATTTTCAAGTTTCCATTGCATATTGTAGAGTAGAATTTCAATAAAAGTTCTTTTAATGAATAAATAAATAAATGTTGGGTGAAATACAGATTTGGGGGCCTGAGGCAAAGGCGGTTAGGTAACTATTTGTGCTCCCACTCCACAGTATAGAATGGGAAGTATTGTATTTTCTCAGCCAATGGCTACATTTCCCAGTCACCCCTTACATCTGAGTGGGGTCGTATGCCTATTTTTTTTTGACAATGGAATGTGAACAAGAGTCATATGTGTCACTCTCAGGCCAAGGTAGTGAAGTATTGGGTGTGTTATCTCCACATTTTCCTTCCCCTGCCATTTTCCTTCCCTTCAGAGGTATTTTACATGGCAGAATCATTGGATGGAAGGATCTTAGAATTAATTCTGATTACTTCTGATTCGTCATTCGGAGGAGAGCTACTCAGGAGAGCCACCTTATCAGGAATATTTGCGTTGTACTTTGAGTGTCCAGGAAAAAAGCTTCTATCATTTTAAGCTACTGAGATGTGAGGGCATATTTGTAACTGCAATAAAATCTGGTCTATTCTAATACCCCCTAGGTAGTTAAACCATAGGACTGAACAGGAATGTTCATGGAGAGTATGAGTAGAGTACATAGCCCTGGGGAACACCAATGTTATTTCTCCAATTTAAAAAGAGCCTCTGGCCCGTGTAAGGCCAAATTCTTCATGAAGGGCATGAAAGGCTGGACCTAGCCTCTGTTTTCCTAGGAGCTAAGAAGACAGG
This sequence comes from Balaenoptera acutorostrata, assembly GCF_949987535.1. NCBI lineage: Eukaryota > Metazoa > Chordata > Mammalia > Artiodactyla > Balaenopteridae > Balaenoptera > Balaenoptera acutorostrata. The sequence continues at coordinate 129,869,997 of NC_080085.1, read as the reverse complement.
CTAGGAACTACTACAGTTTCTCTGAGGAGAATGGGAAGTGCTGCCAGGAAGATGTGTCAATTGCTGGCTCCAGGAATAAGCAGCAGTTGAGATTTAGTTTTGGCTTTTGCCTTTACAGTCCTGTCTATTAATTAAGTGAAGTTTGAGGCAGTTGTGTAACATAATATTTGATCTTGCTCTTTATTTTTTTTATTTTTATTTTTTTTAAAGGATTTTTTCTTATTTATTTATTTATTTATTGATTTATTTTTGGCTGTGTTGGGTCTTCGGTTCGTGCGAGGGCTTTCTCCAGTTGCGGCGAGCGGGGGCCACTCTTCATCGCGGTGCGCAGGCCTCTCACTATCGCGGCCTCTCTTGTTGCGGAGCACAGGCTCCAGACGCGCAGGCTCAGTAGTTGTGGCTCACGGGCCCAGCTGCTCCGTGGCATGTGGGATCCTCCCAGACCAGGGCTCGAACCCGTGTCCCCTGCATTAGCAGGCAGATTCTCAACCACTGCGCCACCAGGGAAGCCCCTGATCTTGCTCTTTATAACTCATATGTTTTATGTGGTCTTTGGCACAATCATATTTAATATAAAACCTATTAAATTGTACCAATGAAATGAATTTGAATATGCCACCAATCTGTTACAGTCTCATTTTTCAGTTGATTGTATCATACACTATTTATGTTCATAAGGGGAATCCACTGGCACCCGGAACCTATTCACTGTTTTGAAGCAAATGTAAAACTGTAGCAACTACTAAAATTTGGACTGCTCAAGATATGAAAAAAAGTCAGCATCCACAAAGCCAAGTTTTTAAAAAATATTTTTGTTGCTGTGGTTTTTGTTCTTCTTCCTATAAATGCCTTTGCGGTGCCTACCATTTTCTACCAAACTTGGAATTTAATAAGGATTTTTATGAAGTACCAGTTGGGTTTTCACAGCTCTCAGGGTTTAACAGGTTACAGATTTACTAGTTAGACTGATATGATATGGCTCTAACACCAGGTCAAAACAGACTTGATAGAAGACTCAGTCACTGGGATGGTGACCTTAGTCGACTTGTGGGGGACCCTACTGAAAGCAGGGGTCCCATCAGTGAGGCATTTGTGGGTGTATTTCTCCTCTGCAAAGGATCTCTTGACCATGCCATCCCCACCCTGAGTCTCACTTGAGATTCCAGTTCTGGTGATGTGGAGGGGAACAGAGTTGACTGAGCCATTCTCACAGATAGTCACAGGACACAGACAAGAGAAATCAATGGCATCCAAGAAGTGGAGAGAGAATTGAAAAGATTTGGAGAATGGAAAGGCAATGGTCTGTATGGGAACTGCAAATAGCCCAGTAAGTCCGTACAACTGATCAGGTCACACAGAGAGAGTGAGAGAGAAAGAGAGAGGAAGGAAGTGAGGATGAATACATAGGAAGGGAGAACACAGTGGAGTGCATTATAAGCAAGGAAAAGGGTATTGATATTTGTTATATATATATATATATATATATATATATATATATATCTGAGGCACACACCTCATAATAACAAAGGCTCAAGTGTAACCCAACACTGTTGACTTTGCTGGCAACTTCAGTTCTTCACAACATATTCCTCCTCTTCCAATCCTCCTAGGGTCCATCTTCTGTATATAATCCTACCTATGACCTTTGCAGCTGATCTTCTCAGATCATCACTCAGCTCTCCCATAAGATCTGTGTCTCAGACCTAACCCTCTGGTTTGACACATTAGAATCTTGGGCCGCTTGGGATAGGATGTTGAGCTCTTGGCTATGCTAATCTGGTCCACTGACCATCCACTGGCTCTACTTGAAGGTGTCAGGAAAAATAGATTAAAAGGCAGTACAACTTCCCAGAGTCTGTATGAAGATGATGGAGGCTTTGGCAGCAACTACATAGTACTGTCTAGCAACAAAGGGAACTTTGGAGTAGCAGGAGCTTGTAGATTTTTAGAACGCTCATAGTGAGAATGCCACACTACAGGGTCACAAATGCAAAAACACTTCCAGATGACTCTGAAGCCAGTAGCTCCAGGACCACACTTTGAGAAATACTGAGCTAGAGCACAGGGTGCTTTTGGAAAGGGAATGTACATTAGAGCTACAGAGGGCAGGGCCAAGTCACTGAGAGCCTTGAATGCCAGGCTGAATAGTCTGGACCTTAGACTTTCTGCTCTAGGTGATTGATGGGAAGCTATGGGAGGCTGTGTGGCCCGGGAGAGAGCCACCATTAGAACTTGGGTCTGGTGGGAGCATTTACTTTGACAAAGAGGGGAGGAGAAACCATCGTGGAGTCAGGAAGCCCAGCAAGGGCACTGGTGCAAGAGTCCCAGGGAAGGAGTGGTGATGAATGAGGGCCTGGACTAGGGACAGTCTCCATCCAAATGCATTCCTTCTGGACGCACATGGAAAGGAGAGAGTCATTTCCAAAAACCTGGGCCAAGAAGGAAGAAAAGAAGTTGCTCTTTCCCCAGTGGCATGTGGAGTTCTGCTGATGATTTATTGGAATTCTTCCCAAAGCCGGAATTACCCAAATAACTCACTGAAGCCACTCGGAAGGGATCTGATACTGTAGTTTGCTTGAATAAGTCAACTCTGCCGAGATGTGCATGGAGGTAATTTGTTGTAGTTGGAAAAACAAAGAAATTTTCCAAAATTTTATTCTTGGAAGCTGAACACATTAGTGCTGAACAGGACTTTAAAACTCAGATCAGTTCTCCAGCTGACAACTGGGAAAATGAATTGCTGTCCCACTGAGGCTTCAACTAAATAATTAAAACATCTAACCCAGTGGTCTTAAGACTGTAGGATGCATTCAAATGATTTTAACTGTTAAAAATGCAGATTACTGCTCCTTCTCTTCTAAGATTCTGATTCATTCAGGTGGGGAGGAGGCCTTGAATTTACATTTCCAAATCAGTTTCCCCCAGGTGACTCTAATGCAAGTGGTCAACATCCACATTTCAAGCATCATTGCCACATAGAACTTTTTTTTAATCACACACACGGTTATCTTGGCTTTGACTTTTCAAGGCTCTGTGTTAAGCACTTTGAGGGGTTCACAAGGAAAGAAGCTGAGTCCTTACCCTCAAGTTGTTCCCAGTCTCCAAGGCAAGCCACATAAGCACAAAACTGGATTTCAGAGGAGAGAGTGACAAGCATCCTAAAAAGGCAGAAAAATAATGCCAGGATGGTTCAAGCAAGGGAGAGAGCTTATTTACTAATCCAGTCACCTTTATGATACCAGCTGCAGAGGTGGTCTGGAAGTAAAGAAATAACAAGAATTAATTGTTGAAAGCTGTGAAGACTATGCCTTAGTAGTGCCTTTCACAGGCATCCTTTGAAAAGCATCAAGCTGTATAAGAGAACTCATTAAATAAGAAAGAACAAGAACGGGCCCTGGACAACTTGGAGAGTAAATCTGTGTAATGGTTTCTTCCATAATATTTTAACACTGGGCAGTGAGACTTCTCCTTGACCCAGCTGTCAACAATCACAGAGGTCACCCAGCTTCCTCCTATCAAAGCTATGGCAACTGGAGCCTGAGAGGTGGCAGCGCTTGATCAGGTCACCTGGGATTTGGAGCCAGTGCCGGAACCCTTTCCAAATTCCTATAGGCCATAGAGGAAGGAGTTTTAATGGACCCTGTTCCTGCTAGCCCCTCGCTCTCCACCACCTTCTGATGGCTCCAGTTAGGATGCTGAACGCCTACTTTGGGTACTCAAAATGGACTTCTTAGCACATTTCCCTATGTGATTTCATAGTGATGATACTGTAGTAGCTAACACTTTTCAGCACTTACTATGTGGCAGACTTTGCTTTTAGTGATTTATCTACAAAGCCCTATTAACATCTTGATTTTAGAGATGAGGAAAGCAAGATCCAGAGAAAAAGAAATTGCCCCAGTTGACACAGCTATTAATTGGCAGAAGGATGATCAGAACATTGGGCAGAGCAGTTGAGCTTGTGCCTCTGCATACCATGCTGTACTACCTCTTGTAACTATTCTGGGACTCAAGTCTGTCTCCTCTACCAGATTGTGAACTCCATGGAGACAGGAACCATGTCTACCTTGGTAACTGCTGTATCCTTGGTACTGAATACAAAGTAGGCATTCAATAAATATTTTTGAATGAATGAATAAGTAGAGTTGGGCTGAGCTGACACTGATAAAATCATCCTGTGCTGTCTATAGAACCAGTATGCCTGTCTTTAGAACCAGTCCTCTTTCCACCGTTAACTCCCATGAACTTTGTTAAGACTCTGCCCTTTTCTGGACTTCAGTCTTGCCATCTGTAGAATGAAGGTATGGGACCTGCCATATATGACAGTCTAGAAGCCTCCACCATCACTAAATCCAAGCCTCCAGGTAGGGTCAGGCCAAACCTATGGGACGGTCTTGCCCCTGGCCCTAAGCCCTGTCATTTATGCTCCAAATCTTGGTGTTATATTCAAAAGAATGAGATAATAAGTCGGGAGTGGTGAAGAGGGGAAGAGTTAAAACTTTGGGAAGTTGGGGAGGAGATATTCTTTGGCAGTTTGGAGCTGAGATGGAGAGGACCGAGAAAAATTTGATGTTTGCTTGTAATCTGCAAAAGCAAACCATCCTTAGAGGCATTTCTAGCCAGAGAATAAATGTTCAAGTAGACTATCCATGTGGTAATCAAACACCCTGCTTATTGATGGTGCTTCCAGGGCAGGTTTAACAGAAAGGACAGCAAACACATTTGAAAATGCAAAACATTCAGAACACCAAGACCAAGGATCAATAATTCCAGATCCCAGCAGATAAGCCAAGCTTGCCTTCACAGCTTGTTCTGGAGGTAATCCAGCCATCAAATGAATATAACACTTTCTACGGTCCAGGTGGCCCAGACCAGAGTCCTGGGATGATCTCAGAAGGATGGAGGCCAGCCTTCCTAGCTCTTTAAAGAAGAGGGGAAAGTGAGGGAGCTCAAATTTAGGAGATAATGGTCTCATGATATAAACATTCTAGCTGCCTTCCCCACCTTACAGATAAGGAAACTGAGATTCTGAAAAATGAAGCAACTTGCCCTAAGTCACACAGCTCTTAAGTAGTGGAGCCCAGAATCAAAGCTGGGCCTGTGTGACTGGAAACCCCCCTCCCCCAGCTCCTGCATGCTCCTCTGCTTAAGCCCTCTTTGGCTAATCCTTAATGACTAATTAGTTGTCCCATCATTAAAGGGAATCAGAGAAAGGCAAAGGAATGGGGCTCCCATGACCTGCTGCCCTTATTGTGTCATTGAAAGGAGATAGCTTTGAGTCAAAACATCATGGTTTTCTTCTATAAGAGTCTCATATTATCCTGCATCCTCTCACTTTTGAGACGCTCCCCCTCTACTCTACCCCCCACATGGAAATATTTTCTTACTTACATTTTTCTGCTCTGGGAAAATGAGTTAATATTTGTAAAGTTCTTAGAACAGTGCCTGACATATATAAGCCGTAAAAGGGTGTTTGTTAAATAAATCAAATAGAGTAGACATTATTATCATTTAAAAACTTTCAGACAAAAAACTTTCAGACAATTCAAAAAATATAAAATCACTGTGAAAATCACATCTAGTCCCACACTAGAGAAACCATAATTAAAATTTTGATGTAGGTGCAAGCTTTCATCGTGTGCAAATAAAACTTTTCTCATGAAAAAGAAAGATTATTCTATGCATGTTATCTTTGTAATCTGAGCTTCTCACTTAATCATATGCTGATGACATCGTTTAATGTCGTTAATGTCAGTAAATACAGATTTACATCATCATTTTTAACACATTCATAATATTCCTTTGCATTGGTACACCAGTAACTTAGTTGACTAAATCCCACTAATGGACATTTTTCTAATCTGTTGCATTCTTGTCTGATTCACACACTTCTCCAGATTGCCCTGCTGAAAGTTTGCAGTAATCTGTATTCACGTCAATAATACATTTCCCTTATTAATAGTTTGATTAAACATCTTTTCAAATCTTAATTAACTTTTGGTAACTTTTTCATTCATGTTCTTTGCTCATTTTTCTGTAAAGTTGTTTATCTTCTTATAGATTTTTAAGAGTTTTAAAACATTAAGACTGCTAACTCTTTTTTTGTCATATATGTTGCAAATTTTTTTCACATGTTGTTCCTGTGTGTTGTGCAAAAGATTTCATTTTAGAATTAATGAAATCTATCAATCTTTTATTTTATGGTTCATGTCTTTAAAATCGTGCTAGAAAAGGTTGCCTCCTGCACTTCAAGAGTATAAAAATATTCCACCTGTATGTTATGCTACATATTTATAGTTTTATTTTTCACATTTAATGCTCTGGCCAACCTGAAATTTGCTCTGGTATATTTCCAGAGGATTTAAGCCACTCCTTCAAATCTTTGGCATTCAATTACTAACATACTCAATTCTTGAATGAGTACAAATGAGGATTTCTGTATCTCTGAAGGAAAAATGTAATATAAAACTTGACTAGCATCTTAGCCCACCTTCCAGAGAGCTATACTACTTTTTCCAGTCTGGCACACAAAATGCTACTAGTGATTGTAGAGCCTGCTCACCATCTTTACATAGAATTTCATTAACTTGAAGACTTTTTTCTGACTTTGCTGATTATTCCTACTGAGAATATTGAGCCTTTTTATTATGAGGAAAATATTCCATGGGGGAAAGAGAGGAGGAGGACAGGGGACAAATAATATGGTTAAGGAGAATCCAGTACAAGTTTGATATGGGTAGTATGGAGGAGGAAGGAGGAAATGAGTGACAAGTGCGAGAACTTTTAAATATCTACCTTCAGGGAGCAGAAGCCAGAGTAAATAGAGAAGACTAGCAATTGCCAAAAGCAATGATGTAGGGATGTTGAAAAGTACTAAGCTAGGAGTTGGGAACCTGGGACTCTGTTCCCAGGTCTTTCACATGGAACTTAGACAAGTGCCCTCTATTCTCTAGCTCTTGATTTCTCCACCTTTAAAGTGTGAGTGTGAGAGGGCAGTTGGGGTGGAGGGGATGAATTAGATTCAATTCAGTCAACATTTATTGAATGGCAATTCAGAGCTAGACACAATTCTAGGTACTTAGCTAACTCTACTTTCTTCCAGCTCAGCTGAAGTATGGTAAGGAACCCTAAAACTTCCAGAAGCTGGACCTTCTGGAACTTTCTAGTTCTGGAGAGGATCGTCAGGTCCAAGAAGGTAGCTAGGAAGATAGCTAGAGCAGATGTGAGGAGGAATTTGGTGGGATGGAAAGAAGTAATCAGTTGGATCAAGTGCTGCATAGTCATATGAAACATGTAGCATATAGGGCTTGAGGATTTGTTAGTCACCAATCACTGGTAGCCCTTGTCTCTAGGTCTGTTTTCAAATCCACATAATGACTATCATCTCTCAACAGGCTAGATGTTTGGTGCTCCGTCCCCACAACAGGATTTTATCACTTATTTACTCATTCATTCATGAAGTAAACACTGACTGAGGCAGTATATGCAAGGCACTGTCTGGCTTTTGTCCCTACCCATTGGCCTTTCATGGAGCTATAGCATTAGGGCTCTGGATATTTGCTTGCTTTAAATGCTATCTTGCCTCCTTGTGTACCAGAGCTGCTTCTTTTTGACAAAGTATGCATTTGAGAGTGGCTTCCAGCTGTGAATCACATCCTTGCAAATCATGGTGACACCTATGAGATTGTATTTCTCACCTTGTGTTTAAGTATCAATGCCACTCTCTTCATGTCCCATACTCCATTGGTATATTGACATTTGAGACTGTATGTTTTGTTCTTTACCCCCTTTCCGATAATCTTCTCCGAAGAATTACTGGGCATCTTTGTAATTATTTCTCTTTTTCTCTACCATATTCAAAGTCCTCCGAGGTGCCCATATTTATGGAACAATTTGAGCATTCCATCTCTATCCCTTGCTATTTTTTATTTAACGCCCTCCTGATTAGAGCAATAAGTCTCCAGGCATTCATTCACTGAACTAACATTAATAGCAGGCCCAACCCACTGTGAGGCACTGTCCTAAGTACAATGAGAAGATTGACAAGGTCCTTGCCCTCATGAAATTCCATTGTAGTGGGGGAAATTGATAGTCAACGAGTAATTAAATAGCATTAATTTATCACCACTTTAATAAATTGCCACGGAGAATGGGGTTATCTCTAAACATTCAAATATCTAGCCATAGCAGAGAAATGGAAATTGTATCTTCACACCACCAAAACATTTCCACAGCTGAGATTCTCTTCTATTTTTCCAAGCTTCTTGGGTTTTTTTCAGGTGTACAGCATTATAATTCGTTATCTGTATACACTATAATGTGATCACCACCACAAGTGTGGTTACCATCTATCGCCATACAGTTGACCGCCTTCACCCATTTTTGTCCACCCCCCTTTCCCTCTGGTCACCTCTAATCTGTTCTGTGTATATATGAGTTTGCTTTTGTTTTATTTTGTTTGTGTGTTGGTTTTGTTTTTTTAGATTCCACATATGAGTGAAACCATACGGTATTTGTCTTTCTCCATCTGACTTATTTCACTTATCATAAAACCCTCAAGGTCTGTCCATGTTGTCACAAATGGCAGGATTTCATTCTTTTTTATAGCTGAGTAGTATTCCATGGTATATCCGTACCACATCTTCTTTATGTATTCATTTATTGAAGGGCACTTAGGTTGCTTCCATATCTTGGCTATTGTAAATAATGCTGCAATGAACATAGGGGGTGCATGTATCTTTTCTAACTAGTGTTTTCATTTTTTTCAGATAAATACCCAGTAGTGGAATTGTTGGATCATATGGTAGTTTCATTTTTAATTTTTGAGGAATCTACATACTGTTTTCCAGAGGGGCTGTACCAATTTACAGTCTTATCAATACTGTATGAGGGTTCCCTTTTCTCCACATCCTCGCCAACATTTGTTACTTCTCTTTTTGGTAATAGCCATTCTGACAAGTGTGAGGTGCTATCTCATTGTGGTTTTGATTTGCATTTCCCTGATGATCAGTGATGTTGAGCATCTTTTTATGTGCCTGTTGGCCATCTGTATGTCTTATTTGGAAAAATGTCTTTTCAGGTCCTTTGCTCATTTTTAAATGGTGTTGTTTGTTTTTTGTTGTTGAGTTATATGACTAGTTTATATATTTTGGATATATATGATATCATATAGCAGATACATGATTTGAAATACCTTCTCCAATTCAGTAGCTTGTCTTTTCATTTTGATGATGGTTTACTTCACCGTACCTGAGTTTATCTTCTTAAAATCTTGAAGAAGTAGTGAAAACAGCACCCATGTCCCCAGTCCTTCAACTGAAGCCCAGATTATACTCTACTCCCTAAAGTTCCTGTTGATGTTGATGTTGTGGCAATTAAGATGTCATCCAATAGGAAATTGGCTCCAGAGCAGTGAAGTTCCCTGCCTAAAATTCAGCCAACTCTACAGAAGGTTGGTCTGAGAGTGCTTGGCCTCCCTTCTCTTCAATGGGATGCAGTACTCATCCCTTCTGCCCTGACTCTGTCTCCCCTTCTCCCTGTCTCCCACCCCCCGGGCCCTTTTGATGGCCTCACCTCACCTTGCCTCTCATCCTGTCATCTTCTCAGATGTGTTGGCCCCTTTGCCCCTCTCCCTTGGCCTCCCGTAAATACAGCTACCCCATGAGGCCTCCAAATCCCAGAACTCTGTTCTGCTGTCAAGAACTACAGTCCAGAAGCCCAACCTCTCCCCTTTCCAGGCACCTAAGAACCTGCCCTTCCCACCTCCATGGTCCCTCTGGGTTCTCAAGGCCTCAGGGTTCTCCCAACCAAGCTCCCCTCCCCCACTAATGCTTCTCTCCCCAGCTGGGGCCCCAAACACAGACTTTTCAATTAGCTCAGGGAGGCCACCTTCAAGGCCCTTTCAGTTTTCTCATCTTTCCAATCCCCAGTTCTGAGAAATCCCCCTCAGTGCCCATCCCCCAACTCCTGGCAGTTTTTCCTGTCCCTTTGTTGCCTAGCACTGTGCAGAATACACCCATTATAAATCCAGACTTCAGAGCCTCAGTTGGGTTCTCATAGCTTCCCTATAATCCTTGTCTTCGTTACCTGCATTCTGGTCTTGGAAACACCTTGCCCACAGCTTCTTTTCCACTATTGTTCCTCATGCTTCAAGTACCCTCTCACTCCCCTCACAGAAACCAAACCAAGTGTGCCTAAGAAGAAAAACAAAGAGATCAGTCAGTGGTGGTCAATACTGCTGGGGGGTCAAGAAAAATAGGCATGAAGGTGTCTTTTGAATTTAGTGACATGGAGGTCATTGATGATGTTTTTTAAAACAACTCTATGGGGTGATGAGAGTGGAAAGCTCATTAAACAGGGTTGAGGAGTTGAAGATGAGGCAGCAGAGAACGTGACTGCAGATAACTCTTTTGAGAAGTTTGTGAATAGGAAGGAGAGAGCTTGGGTAGTTGCTAAGAGGGAATGTGAAGTTTAGGGGAGGATTTTTTTAAGATAAGAGAGACTTGAGCATATTTAAATGCTGTTTGGAAGAACCTTGTAGATAGAAAGGATAGAAAATACACAAGTACAAAGATAACTCAGTGAGTGGTTCCTTGAGGACTGGGATCTGGGGGACAGGTCCCAGGATTGGATTAGAAAGAAGGGACACTTCTGTTGGAAGTGGAGGGAAGGAGGTGGGCGCACATGCTTGTAGGCTTAGTGGCTGGAAATGTGGACATTCTCATTTGGTAACATCAGTTTTCTCTGTGAAGTAGGTCATTCTAAAGTGAAGGGGAAGTAGAGGGGAGTGGCTGAAGGCTTGCGAAAGATGGATGTTCAAAGAAATAATTATGAAGAATTGAAAACTGAAGCACGTTAGGAGAGCAACAGGCCCAGTTGGGGTGAGTGAATATATAGCAGTTCAAGCATACCTTGGAGATATTGCAGGTTCGGTTGCAGACCAGTGCAATAAAGCGAATATCACAATAAAACAAGTCACAGGACTTTTTTGGTTTCCCAGTGTGTATAAAGGTTATGTTTACACTATAGTGTAGTCTATTAAGTGGATAATAGTATTATGTCTAAAAAAATAATGTGCATACCTTAATTTAAAAATGCTTTATTGCTAAAAATTGCTATCATCTGAGCCTTCAGTGAGTCATAGTCATTTTGCTGGTGGAAGGTTTTGCCTCGATATTGATGGCTGCTCATCGATCAGGGTGATGGTGGCTGAAGGCAATCTCTTAAAATAAGACAATGAAGGTTGCTGCATCGGTTGACTCTTCCTTTCACAAACAATTTCTCTGTAGCATGCAATGCTATTTGATAGCATTTTACCCACAGTAGAACTTCTTTCAAGAATGGAGTCAATCCTCTCAAACCCTGCTGCTGCTTTATCAACTAAGTTTATGTCATATTCTAAATCCTTTTTTGTCATTTCAACAATCTTCACAGCATCTTCACCAGGAGTAGATTCCATCTCAAGAAACCATTTTCTTTGCTCATCCATAAGAAGCAACTCCTCATCCACTGAAGTTTTATCATGAGATTGCAACAATTCAGTCCCATCTTCAGGCTCCACTTCTAATTCTAGTTCTCTTCTATTTCCACCACATCTGCAGTTACTTCCTTCACTGAGGTCTTGAACCCCTCAAAGTCATCCATGAGGGTTGGAATCAACTTCTTCTAAATTCCTGTTAATTTTGATATTTGGACCCCTTCCCATGAATCACGAATGTTCTTAATGACATCTAGAATAGTGAATCCTTTCCAGAAGGTTTTTTAATTTGCTTTGTCCAAATCCATCAGCGCAATCACTATGGCAGCTATAGCCTTATGGAATGTATTTCTTAAATAATAAGAGTTGAAAGTTGAAATGACTCCTTGATCTATGGGCTGCAGAATTGTTGTTGTATTAGCAGGCATGAAAACAACTTGAATCTCGTTGTCCATCTCCATCAGAGCTCTTGAGTGACCAGGTGCATTGTCAATGAGCAGTCATATTTTGAAATAATCTTTTTTTTCCTGAGCAGTAGGTCTCCACAGTGGTCTTAAAATATTCAGTCAACCAGGTTGTAAACAGATGTGCTGTCATCCAGGCTTTGTTATTCCATTTATACAGCACAGTCAGGGTATATTTAGCATAATTCTTAAGGGCCCTAGGATTTTCAGAATGGTAAATGAGCATTGGCTTCAACTTCAACTAAGTCACCAGCAGCATCAGCCCTTAACAAAAGAGTCAGCCTGCCCTTTGAAGCTTTAAAATCAGGCATTGACTTCTCCTCTCTAGCTATGAAAGTCCTAGATGGCATCTTCTTCCAATAGAAGGCTGTTTTGTCTACATTGAAAATCTATTGTTTAGTGTAGCCACCTTCATTAATTATGTTAGCTAGATCTCCTGGATAACTTGCTATAGCTTCTACACCAGCACTTGCTGCTTCACCTTGCACTTTTATGTTATGGAGATGGCTTCTTTCCTTAAACCTCAGGAACCAACCTCTGCCAGCTTCAAACTTTTCCTCTGCAGCTTCCTCACCTCTCTCAACCTTCATAGAATTGAAGAGTTAGGACCTCACTCTGGATTAGGCTTTGGCTTAAAGGAGTGTTGTGGCTGGTTTGATCTTCTATCCAGACCACAAAAACTTTCTCCATATCAGCAATAAGGCTGTTTCACTTTCTGATCATTTTTGTGCTCACTGGAGTAGCATTTTTAATTTCCTTCAAAAAGTTTTCTTTTGCATTCACAACTTGGTTAATGGTTTGGTGCAAGATGCCTAGCTTTTGGGCTATCTCAGCTTTCAACATGCCTTCCTCACCAAGCTCAATCATTTCTAGCTTTTGATTTAAAGTGAGAAGCATGTGACTCTTCCTTTCACTTGAGCACTTAGAAGCCATTGTAGGGTTATTAATGGCCTACTTTCAATATTTTTGTGTCTCAGTGAATAGGGAGGTCAGAGGAGAGGGAGAGAGATGGGGGGATGGCTGTTAGGTGGAGCAGTCAGAACACACACAACATTTATCAGTTAACTTCCCTGTTTTATATGGGTGCCATTCGTGGCACCCCAATAATTACAATAGTAACATCAAAGATCACCATAACAAATATAATAACAATGAAAAAGTTAGAAATATTGTCAGAATTACCAAAATGTGGTAGAGAAAGTGAGCAAATGCTGTTGGAAAAAAGGCACTGATAGACTTGCTCAACACAGGGTTGCCATAAACCTTCAATTTGTAAAAAGTGCAATACCTAAAAATAGTACTACCATACGACCCAGCAATCCCACTACTGGAAATATACCCTGATAAAACCATAATTCAAAAAGAGTCATGTACCAAAATGTTCATTGCAGCTTTATTTACAATAGCCAGGACATGGAAGCAACCTAAGTGTCCATCATTGGATGAATGGATAAAGAAGATGTGGCACATATGTACAATGGAATATTACTCAGCCATAAAAAGAAACGAAATTGAGTTATTTGTAGTGACGTGGATGGACCTAGAGTCTGTCATACAGAGTGAAGTAAGTCAGAAAGAGAAAAACAAATACTGTATGCTAACACATATATATGGAATCTAAGAAAAAAAAATGGTCATGAGGAACCTAGGGGCAAGACGGGAATAAAGACACAGACCTACTAGAGAATGGACTTGAGGATATGGGGAGGGGGAAGGGTAAGCTGTGACAAAGTGAGAGAGTGGCATGGACATATATACACTACCAAATGTAAAATAGATAGCTAGTGGGAAGCAGCCACATAGCACAGGGAGATCAGCTCGGTGCTTTGTGACCGCCTGGGGGGGGGTGGGATGGGGAGGGTGGGAGGGAGGGAGATGCAGGAGGGAGGAGATATGGGAACGTGTGTATATGTGTAGCTGATTCACTTTGTTATAAAGCAGAAACTAACACACCATTGTAAAGCAATTATACTTCAATAAAGATGTTTAAAAAAAAAAGTGCAATATCTGTGAAGAGCAATAAAGTGAAGCACAGTAAAATGAGGTATGCCTGACTGTTCATTGCAGCACTACTTACAGTAGCCAGGACATGGAAGAAACCTAAGTGTCCATCAACAGAGGAATAGATAACAGAGATGTGATAGATATATAAAATGGATTACTCAGCCATAAAAAGGAACGAAATTAGGTCACTTGTAGAGATGTGGATGGACATAGAGACTGTCATACAGAGTGAAGTAAGTCAGAAAGAGAAAAAACAAATATTGTATATTAATGCACATATGTGGAACCTAGAAAAATAGTACAGATGAACCTATTTGCAAAGCAGAAATAGAGACACAGAAGTAAAGAACATACCAAGGAGGAAAGGGATGTGGGATGAATTGGGAGATTGGGATTGACATATATACACTATTGATACTATGTATAAAATAGATAACTAATGAGAACCTACTGTATAGCACAGGGAACTCTACTCAATGCTCTGTGGTAACCTAAATGGGAAGGAAATCCAAATAAGAGGGGATATATGTATATGTATAGCTGATTCACTTTGTTGTACAGCAGAAACGAACACAACATTGTAAAGCAACTATACTCCAATAAAAATTAATTTAAAAAATAATGGGTAAAGAACTTGAACAGACATTTCTCCAAAGCAGGTATACAAATGGCCAATAAGCACATGAAGGGATGTTCAACATCACTAATCATTAGGGAAATGCAAATCAAAACCACAAAGAGATATTGTCTCACACCCATTACAGTGGCTATTACCAAAAAAGCAAAAATAACAAGTGTTGGTGAAGATGTGGAAAATGGTATGGCAGTTTCTCAAAAAATTAAGTATAGAATTATGATATGGTCCAGGAATTCCACTTCTGGGTATATATCCAAAAGACCTGAAAGCAGAAACTCAGAGAGGTATTTGTACACCCATGTTCATAGAAGCATTATTCACAAGAGAAAAGAGGTGGAAGCAACCCAAGTTTTCACTGAAGGATGAATGGATAAACAAAATATAGTGTATGCATACAATGGAATATTATTCAGCTTTAAAAAGGAAGGAAATTCAGATACATGCTACAATGTGGATAAAGATTAAAGGCATGCTAATTGAAATAAGCCAGTCACAAAAGGATGAATACTGTATGAAGTACCATTTATATGAGGTACATAGATGAGTAAAATTAAGAGACAGAAAATAGAATGATGGGTGCCAGGGGCTAGGGGAAGGGGAATGGGGAGGAAATGGGTACAAAGTTTCAGTTTTGGGAGATGAAAAGTGTTCTGGAGCTGGAAAGTGGTGATGGTTGCACAACAATGTGAATATGTATATGTAATGCCAGTGAACTGTACACTTAAAGATGGTTAAGATGGTACATTTTATATTACATGTATTTACCACAATTTTAAAAAAGCAAAAATAAATGAGCTATCTTTTATGATACCTCTTTATATGATGTACCCACATCGTATGCACCCATCTTTATATTATGTGGGTTTTTTTCTCTAGTATCATTCAGCAGCTTAAAGGCAATCCGAGAGGAAACTTATAGTTGGATTCCTTCAAGTCTAGAACTTTTCAATATGTTGCGATAGATGGATAATGGAATGGGGGTACCAAGAAGGTTGGTAAAAGAGTAGATGAAGTCAGAGCTGCCCCTAGGGTGTGCAGGGCCCAGGCAAATATTTTTTGTGGGTCCTTATAAACAATTTAATGAAGACATATGTAACAAAATTCTCAGAATAAATGACACCTGCTACCACCTTCCCCCACCATTGAGTGCTGCTGTAGACAGAAAGCGGCACCATGGTCTGAATGTGCACATACTGCATAAGCCCCAGGTTCAGGGGTGGGCCAACAGGAGCCCAGAGTCCTGAACTCATCCTGTGTCCACTGTGATCGAGTGTCACACAAATCAGCATATCAGCACCATTATGGTACTGTATCTTGCTCAATGCCGTACCACTTAGCGGGAGGCATCTTCTCACCAGGCCTCCTTCCTAGAACCATTACCCAGCCTTAGGACCTTAGGAAAACACTTAAGTGTGATGCTCTGGACTACTTGTGGCATTTGGTCAGCCCCATGTGTGGGATATAGGGTCAGAGAATGTTTTTAAGAGAATAAACTAGGATTGAGGCCCATGACGTTACTGGTTTAGGTTCAGGGTGCTCTGCCTAGAAAGGAATGCTGGCCCTGGCTAGTGCCAGGCACTGGAGGGAGACTTAGAAAGCATCATGAAGGTGCCCCAAAGCATGTACCAATAGCTTCTTGAGGCATGAAGCCAGAGCAGGGCTACTACTTAGTCCTGCTTGCCATGGACTAAGAACTGTACTGGATGAAGTGATGGAGTATTTGGGGGCGAAGCTGGGGAAGGGGAAAGTGAAGATGACAGGAGAGAGCCAATGGATAAGAAAACTGAAGCATTATTGCTTGGAAGTACTGAGATAGTTGAATAACCAATATACTGGAAATAAATGAACTAGCAAGCTGGAAGTGGAGTAGATCCGGGAGTAAGCCATATGAATTTGATTCCAAAGGTGGAACAGATGTGAGTGATGATAAATTTCAGAGTCTTCATGGCTGCACTGGAGTGAATGAGGGACTGGAGATAAGGAGGTCAGGAAGCTGAGACCTGGGTGCTGAGTGGATCATTCTCATAGATGCCAAGGTCACTCGAGATGATGGAAATGTTTGGGATGGAGAGGAAGACTACAAGAGGGGGGGCCAGAGCTGTTAAGATATAAGAGATGGCACTGAGGAGGGCAGCAGGGCTTCCAAGTTCCGTAGCTCCAGGTTAATTGTTCTAAAGAAAAAGTAAAATCTTTCATCCCCTTATTTAATGAGCAGTTATGAAGGGCCTAAGATATAATATATAAACAAAGCATTAACATTTCTTTCCCATTTGATTTGGTACTTTTTAGGTGCAGGGGCTAATCAAATGTTTGTTGAATGACTAAACAAGCATCAGAATGAATATCAGTGCTAGCGATCTAAAAAAATAATGAATAAGATGCAAGCTGCTCAGAGTTTAGTAGGGGAGAAAAAAGATGACAGTTCATATTTATTAAAACCTTAGCATAAACAGAATGTGTTCCCCTGCCAACCATTCTGCTCTGTAGACAAGGAAAGGATTTATTATCTAAATTTTGCATATGAGAAAATAGGCTCAGAAGCATGAAACGACTTGCCCAAGGTCACAAGAGTTTATAAGCATCAGAGGCAGGATTCCAAGTTTTCTCTCTTCCTTCCATTTACCTAATTGACATCATTTTGTCACCCGATGAAATATCTCTTTTTAAATGGCATGAACATCACACTTTTGGGAGGGCTGTCTGGATTTGGGTTCCTTCTCCTCTTTTCCTGTATAAAGTAGTTCTCTTGAACACTCCCCATAGTCACCTCGCCCAGCAGGTTTTAAACAAAGGAGTACAGCACGTTCCATTTGAGAGTAACCTCAGCATCTACTCGAAAGTCTGGAAAATACGTAGTGAAACTGCTCTGAACTCTCTTGCTTTGAGTTTCATTTTTCTTAGAATTTCTTTGCACTAAATCACCCCAGTTAAGCACACATGGTGCATTTAGCAGTGCTGCCCACAGAACAGGCATTGAAAGCACGGGCTTTAGAGGTTGCGAAGCAACGTATGGTATTTAAAAAAAAAATTGCACGTCCATAGGAAAGTTTGCCTTTCACTGAACCAAGTGTTTCCTCTTGCATTCTCCTGGATCTGCTTTCAAACTCTGTTCTTTGTTGCTTTACAAAAAGATTGTTTCTTCATTAGCCTTTAAACCGTGCTGATAATAGACTCTGGAATTCCTTAAGAGCTATGCGTGGAGAGGGGAATGAGGCGGGCGGTCCACTGCACTGTTGGCATCTCACTAAGGCAATCTCTTTCTTGTTCTGTTTTCCAGTAATTAATATGCTATAAAAGCAAATGATTAATCAATATCTTGTTCTGATATTTCCTGTTTGGTTTAGGTACAAAATTCTTCAAATTCCTTGTTGTCCATCCAGATAGATTAATTCTCTTCCTAAGATTCAAAGTTACACTCCAGTGTCACTTCCCAAGTGGATTTACAAAGAATTTCTCAGGGACGATGGGGGTTTATTTGAATAAGCAGAGTCCTGACACTCTTGCACCCATGGCAGGTCTGCTGCAGTGGCCTCCTAACTGGGCTACCCTTCTCCATTCTTAGCGCCTCCCCCATCCACCTGGTGTACCCCACCTGAGCTACTTCCCAAAGGTAACTTTTAAAGGCTCTTCACTGCCTAGAGAATGATATACAAGTTTCTTAACCTGGCACACAGGGCTTCCCCAAACTGATGCCCATCTGTCTTTCAACCTTGCTTCACGCCATATCCTGTCATGTACAAAACCCCTCTTCTACCTCACGGGTCTAGTCTCTGACCTTCTGTGGGAGTCAAGCCTGAGTTCCCTGATGTCTGACTAGGAGACACCTGGACGTTGATTGAGGAATGATCCAATCCATTGCCACTGCCTCAGCAATGGACTGATTCCTCTCACTCTCCATCCTGACTAATGGTCATTTGAGGGAAGCTAGGCATTTTTCAGAGAAGGATGCTGAAACAGAGAAAATAATGCAGACACAAATCGAAGAACAGAGAAATCGTGGAATTCACAGAAAGCAGGTGTCTGATCCTAACTTTAGTGACTTGTCCGTGATCCTCTTTCTGGAAGAACTTATGAAGGCACCCAACCTCTTAGACCCTTTTCTTTAGGTTGCCTGCTGGAGGACAGATGGTGAACCAAACTACTGGGCCTTGCCACCTAGAGCAGATTCAGGTTAGGCAGCTGTCAGGTATAGTGGGGTCATCAACCAGTTCTCCTCTGAACTTTCATTGAGATCTGCTCTTCAGATATGTGTCTCTGGCTCCAGATTACCCTTCACTTCCATTCTACAAGCACTTGGAGCCTCAGAGCTTCCTCTCACATCTAGACCCATGGAGAGGAACAGTCTTCTCTAGCTGATTAACCAAAGGCTTCCCCAGTGAACGGATAAATGAGCCCTTCGCAGTGGTCCTGCTTACTAAGGGAGTAACCAAGCTAAAGTCAAGAGGTCAGTGTGTGTGTGTGTGTGTGTGTGTGTGTGTGTGTGTGCGCGTGTAATTAACTTGCCTTCTGCCAGACCTTCAGCAGGTGCTTTGGGCCTTGACATGCAACATCTTGTGTAGGCTTCTGAGTGGTCCCCAGGTAGACTGTCCCTGGATTTGGGATCGGTCTTACAGTCTGGGATGCTGGGTCTGCTTTTGGCATCTGTAGACAAAACGGAGTGCCAAGCCATTTCCCACGGCCTCTGAGGCACTTCTGGAAGGGAAATACATCTTGGTGTGTTAGTTGTGTAACATCCATTTTCATTACTGATACATATTTGATTTGAAAGGTGGAGGTTGGAAAATATTTTTCTTTTTCTTATTTGTTTTTTCTTGACTATGTTCTGGAAAGTTGAGGTTACTGGATTAAGGATTAAGTGAAATGTCATCCAGATAATTAGGGCTTGCTTCAGCAAGTCTTTGCCTTGCTTCATTCCATCTCAAGAATGATTCTTGAAGTCAAATAATTTAAATAACAGATCTTTTTCTTTAAAGTTTTAACTTAAGATGTTTTGACTCTTTACTCCACCATAGGAATTATTTCTCACTTGACTGCAGAGAGGCAGAGTAGACAGAATTGAGCTGTTACTATTCTCTATGACTTAAAGTGTTCAAATTTATTTCTCTACCAGAGGCTTCAGAACAGATGGAAAAGACTCATTCGATTGTGTAACTTTAGGTATATGCCACAGGACATGCATGCATGGAATCTCATTTTTTAAATATAGAAAGATATTCTCTCTCTAGGAGGTATATTTAATAATGAAAATTATATTACAAACCTAAAAATAGGAAAAATAATAACCCTGGACTCCCAGAAGAAAAACTAGTGGAAATTTCAGACTCATCTAGCCCAAACTGCTCATTTTATAGAAAAGTGAAACTGAGGCTCCAAGGGGGCACTTCTTGTCCAATATTACACAAGTAGTTGATGGCAAAGTCAGTTCTCACAAAATCTAGGGCAGAGACTCATCTGCTAAAAATGTGAACTGAAGTATTTCCAGATGAAATGATATGATGCTTTGGGGTTGGCTTCGAAACAATCCAAGACCAAAAGAGGGTGGTCAGAAAGTGAGTTGAGGATAGAGATTAAGCAAATTTGGCACAGACATTGATCATTGTTGAGCCTGGGTGATTGGTACATGCATAATCACTACGTTGTTCTCTCTACTTCTGTACATGTTGGGAATTTTCCATAATAAAAAGTGTTTTTAAATGATGGGTACTTTCACTCTACCAGGAAGCTCCATTCTCTACTCTCCATAATATCTTCTAAAGAGTAAGTACTCAAACATCGGTTTTGGTTGACTGGGCTGGTGAAGGATACAAAAGAAAAATCTATCTTGGAGGTGACAAATTGCTAGCCTCTGCAGACAAGTCCCTCCTATGAAGCAGAGATCATGTTGTTGCACAACAGCCAGGGACTATTAATTCAGACATTGCGCTTTAGCTCTGAAGTAAAATAAGACCCCCTTTCATCTTTCTCCCATCAGTGGCTGTGGTAGGCAACATAACGCCCCCCCCCCCACACACAAAGATGTTCACTTTTAATCCTTAGAAACTGGGACACTACAGTGTCAGATCCCTTCCGAGTGGCTTCAGTGAGTTATTTGGGTAATTCCAGCTTTGGGAAGAATTCCAATAAATCATCAGCAAAACTCCACATGCCACTGGGGAAAGAGCAACTTCTTTTCTTCCTTCTTGGCCCAGGTTTTTGGAAATGACTCTCTCCTTTCCATGTGCGTCCAGAAGGAATGCATTTGGATAGAGACTGTCCCTAGTCCAGGCCCTCATTCATCACCACTCCTTCCCTGGGACTCTTGCTCCAGTGCCTTTGCTGGGCTTCCTGACTCCATGCTGGTTCCTCCTCCTCTCTTTGTCAAGGTAAATGCTCCCACCAGACCCAAGTTCTAATGGTAGCTCTCTCCCGGGCCACACAGCCTCCCATAGCTTCCCATCAATCACCTAGAGCAGAAAGTCTAAGGTTCAGACTATTCAGCCTGGCATTCAAAGCTCTCAGTGACTTGGCCCTGCCCTCTGTAGCCCTAATATGCATTGCCTTCCCACAAGCACCCTGTGCTCTAGCTCAGTGTTTCGCAAAGTGCGGTCCCAGGGCTACTGGCTTCCTACTGAATCAGAATTGCTCAGGGTAAAATCTTGAAATACGTGCTTTAAACCAACATCCTGGGTGATTCTTACACGTACTAAAGTTGGTGAACCGCTCCTCTCAACCACCTACTTCTCCAATTCTCTACTACCAACATTTAAGTCCATACTACTCCAATTCCTTGCTTGGATTGGTGGGCCAGCCACTAAACTTGTTCATTGCCCACTAAAGTTGGAGAACCACTGGTCTAGAGAGCAGGTGGACAGTTTGGAAACAACCTAAAGAAAACTCTCAAGGGAAAATTGAAGTCTAGTTTGAAAGGAAACAAAAAGCATGATGACTCTCCAATGCCTTGGAAGAGGGACTGAGAAAATAGCTGGTACCACAAAGAAAGGAGTACGCCTAAAGCCATTTTTAGAGAGGAGAGAAGAGATATTAGTAACTGGAAGTCGTTGGAACTACCAAATGCTGATAGCCAGATGACTGTGCTGTGAAATCTGGCCAGACCAGGAATGGGAAGCCCTAGAGAAGGAACCAACTTCTGATGGGTAGACTGGGCTTGAGAAATTGCATACCCCTCAATTGTAACTCAGCCCTGTGAGGGTAGCAATTGTGGCTGTTCACCAATGTACTCACAGTGCCAACCTAGAACCTGGCACATAGTGGGTGCTCAATAAATATTGGTTAAATAGGTGAGTGAATGACTGAGTGGTTGCCCAAAGATGAAATGGGAAAGGTATTTTTTTTCTGTTGGATAAAGTGAAATCCCTTGATCACTGATAAATTAACTTATTTTCTTCTAGGCCATGTAACACAAACAACAGAGCTACATTTTATGCAGTCTCTCTAGAAAGCCTTGGCTTAAAAGATTGCAAAATTAGAAAGTAAGAGAGAAAAAATAAATGTGTCATCATGTTGCTGTGCTTTGCCCACTTTTCTAGTGATGAAAAGGGAGCACACAGTGGTGTGCTGTTCTAAGGAGGGTGATTTGGATTCTCACTAGCAACTACTTTAGGAATGATAATTCACTCCAAAAAAGAAGTTCTTACATCCATGAAGACATCTGACTAACAATTATGGATGCCAACTGTTGTAGGTTGAGTTTTGTCCCCAAAGAAGACATGTTGAAGTCCTAACCCTCAATACCTCAGAAAGTAACCTTAGTTGGAAATATGGTCTTTACAAAGGTAATCAAGTTAAAATGAAGTCATTAGGATGGACCCTCACCAATATGACTGGTGTGCCTTTAAAAAGGTGAAAGTTAGACACAGACACCTGCAGAGGGAAGACAGTGTGAAGACAAAGGAAGAGGAGTCATCTATAAGCCAAGGAATGCCTAAGGTTACAGAAGGTAAGAAACAAGGCCTGGAACAGATTCTCCGTCACAGCCCTCAGAAGGAACCAACCCTGTCAACACCGTGATTTCAGACTTCTAGCCTCCAGAATTGTGAGAAAATAAATTTCTGTAGTTAGTACTGTTTGTGGTACTTTGTTACAGCAGCCTGAGGAAACTAATACACTCACTATGGGCTATAGGATACCTAGAAAGAAATAACGTCTTAGGCTGGGTAGTGGTAGATACAGAAGTGAACAAGAGAGTTTAACAGAAGGGCTGAGACAAGAACACATATCATTGGAAAATGCAAAGAGCCATATGAGAGGTATAAGTAGGGTTATAGGAATTCAGAGGACTGGGGGGTGTTTACAGGTGTTGAGGAATGGGGAAAGGCGCTCACGGAGGACTTTCTGAAGGAGATGTCAATGGAGCTCCACTTTGAAGATGAATAGAATTTGGACAGGTAGAGAGGGAATGGGGAAGAAGGGGAAGAATCCTTTCATTTACAGAAAACTTCAGTAAGAAATTCCCTTTAAATAAGTAGCTCCTTTATTATATTAATAATATAACCTGAGATACAAATGCAAAATCTTGTTAAGTGTTGAAGCTGAAGAATGAACATGTGGGAATTCATTATATTATTCTATTTTATGTATGTTTGAATATTTTCATATGAAAATTAATATGTATGTATGTCTGTATTTCAGAGCAATCAAAATTTTCTTAACACTCTCTAATGCAGCAGAATAGCTTTTGGACCAAAAACTATTTGAGTATTAAAAACAAAATATTTTCCACTTTGGGTATTAAAAGCAAAGCATTTTCTTCTTATAGGTCAGAAGTGAATGTGTCCTCAGAGGAGGAATAGTACACTTACCAGCTCCTTAAATTGAAATTGTTAAGGCACTAAGCCCACAGGGAACTTGAGGACGTGAAAGTATGGGACTAGTGGCATCCTATGTCTTGGTTCTTAGACCCCAGTTTCCACACTGTTCTATGCCTGGCTTCCTTTGGATGTTTCTTTCATAATGGTTCTACTTTGGTTGCTTTTCAACCAAGGGACCATAATATTTCATTGGTCATCTCTCAAGACATTTGGAGAATCTCAAGGGGGAAATTTGCCTTAACTCTGAGGCATTGATGCCCTGTTCCTTGCTTGTTTCCATGGAATGTATATCAATTAAGCAGAATGAGGGTAAAGAATTTCACTTTGTTATCTAGAAATTGAGTTTTTAGATTGAGATAAGCAGAGAACTGTGCCTAAAAAAAATAAATCTGTCTTTAAACATTTACTCTGAGTTTGTTTGCTAGAGGAAATACCTTTTTTCTTAAAGCAGTGGTGTGTTGGTGCATACATATATGATACAAATGCTGTGTACCACACTATTTACAAACAATAATAAAATATACAATATTCTTTTTTTGTAAATTCCATATGTCCAATTGATTTTCCCAGAATACTTTTGCTGATTTTGCCAAGCTCTTGTATCCATAACCAACCTATGGCTGTAATCAGAGTCAACCACGATTTGACAAATATAACTGCATCTCAATCTGCTAACTCTTTCCCAATAAATTTATTGTCATTAACTCTGATATATGATTACAAATAAGCTATATTTCACCATTGTACAAATTGTATTCATTAAACTGAAACATCTTTCAGTTTCTGCATTATGTATAGCAGACATTCACTTGTTTATCAACGATGTGGGTGACTTTTTGCTGAATCAGATGATAGTTTTCAAATACTGGAACAATATTCCCTTATTTTTTGTGCTATTTACAAATGTAGTGGTTACAAACACAACACACTTTTTTTCATTTGCATTATTAATATTTTCACCAATTCTTTCTTAAGTCTTGACAATAAACCAAGCCCTGAATTATAGTGTTTTCTGATTCCCATGGCTTCTTTTTCATGATGAAAACTTCCATACACTCACCACTCAACTTTGACAACCACCAATATTTTACCAAACATACTTCATCTATCCCCCTCTCTCTTTTATTTAAAGCAAATATTTTAAAGCAAAGATGATCTTCTGGGTCACACAGTAGCACAGCGTAGCAAGAGAATTTGATCCATCTATTGGCAGCAGGACAGCTGTTTGGGGATTTAACAGCTCAGATGCAGGTGATGGCTGTTGAGATGGATGGGGGATGCATGGCCAGTTGCCAAGAGAACAGCAAGAAGAGATGGAAGTCTAGGCAAGTAATTGGTCCCAAGTGCAAGATGAAGCACTGGGATTTCTCAGCAGCAGGGAAGGAAGAATTAAGGCATCTTGGGGGAGATGCACCTCGGGAAATCTGGCAGATAGGTTTCAGTGCTTAGAGGGCCCTAGTCCCCATTTTGAGAAGATTAAGCCTGACATAGGGCTGACCACTCCCAAGGCAATCAGAGTTTCAAAAACCAATACATGTCTTAAAGCAGCTATTCTCAGACTTGAGTGTACAGAAAATTCACCTGAGGTGCCTCTTAGTTCATATTCTTGGACTGCACCTCAGGAAATCTGCTTTCATAGGCCTGGAAGGGGCCAGGAGTCTTCACTTTGAACCGGTGACCCAGGTCATTCTGGGGTAGGTGGTCCCAGGACCTCACTTTAAGAAAATTTGCTCTAAATTTCAAAAGAAGGGAGAGCCTTCCTTCCCTTCAGTCACCACCCTTCTTATTATATAATTGGTTTTTATTCTTTCCATAACATGACTGGAAAAAGTCTTGTCTTTCATTTGTCATGACTGTCGAGAGAATGAATATGATATACTTCGTAAACTAAAAAGCCGAAAGAAAACAAAATTTTACTGAGCATGTATTTTGTTCCAGGCACTGTGCATGGTGCTTTACATAAATTGGTCCCAAACTAGGAGTTTATTAATGGAAAGCAGCTGTGGGGTAGTGATGATGATGGTGATGACAACGGTGGTGATGACAACGGTGGTGATGATGATGGTGATGCCAGTTTTACATATGAGAAAACCTCTTGTCTGAGGTCACACCAGGAGTAAGTGGCTCCAGAGACCACACTTTACCAGCAGGCTACCCTGCCAAGCAGTGGTTGTTGGTGGTCAGATGTCCTAGATTCTGACAGCCTTTTGTCTTCTCCTGGAGCTAGCTTGGTCAGTAACAGTATCTCTTCATAGAGTGACTTGTATACACAGGTCTCTGAATTTTTGCAGACTAATTTTTTTATTGTGATAACATACACGTAACATCAAATTTACCATTTTAAGTGTACAGTTCAGTGGCATCAAGCGCATTCACATTGCTGTGCAACCATCACCATCTGTCTCCTGAACTTTTTCGTCTTCCCAAACTGAAGCTGCGTACCATTGTCCAGACTAATTTTGACTGCTGGGTAGGACGGACCACTCTCCAATTGCTTTCAGCCCATCTTTGCAGCGTAGGTACAGTGGAAATCTCCTTGCACTCCTGTATTTCATCTTTTTGGGGAGAAAAGTGTAGTTTGCTTTATATACCGTTTCCTTTTCATCTTCACAATGCTGCTTTCTCCCTCCCGAATTCACCTTCACAATCGTACATCTTGAAACCCTCATCTTGCAGGTCCTAGAAAATGCAAACTGCGTGAGAAACCCAGCCTCCCCTTCTGGCTCTCCTCCCCGCTGCCCCTTGTGAAGAGTCCCCGGCAGCCTTGGCTTCCCCCACAATACACTGTCCTCTTTGTATTCAGCCTTGTCCTTATACTGAAGTGACATCCCTTTTCTCTTCTCCCAGGGCCCCAGCGGCTACCTCTCTGGCCTTCTGCATTCTTAGCCCACTTGTGGTACATGTTCCTACGCTAAGTTGTGATTTGTGTTGTGTCATTTTAATGAGTCCTTCGAGGCTGCCTTTGAACTCCCTGCACTCCCCCCCACTTTCAGTTCTTTTGCTTTCCCCTATCTCAGGCTGGGGGCGACCTCTTGTATTCTCATTCCATCTAGGCTGGGTCTGCTGAGCTCATTCTCTTTGCTCTTTCCCTTCAATGGACCCTGGAAGCCCTCCTCCCTACCTCTGCCACCCCCTCCATCCTGGCCTTTCCTGCTCAGTGGATTCCTGCAAAGCAGCCTCTTTTGAGGAGGCAGGGGTGAGGCTCCTGGTTCCTTGTCTGCTGTCTCTGGGGCAGCTATCGTTTCCTGGGACCCATCTGTCCAGCACAGCCCCTTTTCCAGTTGAGTTCTGTTTCTCTCCCACTGAAACTTGAAGAGTGTCCTCCTCCTTGTTTGTCTTCCCCTTCTCAGAGATGCCTAGGCCGCTCTGTTCTTCCTTTTCTCCTTTCTCTCTGCCATTCAAGTCTGGCCTTGTGGTCCTGCCTCTCTCCCTAGACAAAGCTTACACCCAATGCCCTTCTGCCAATGGCACAGCTGAGTCTCTGAAGCCCCTTGTTCCACCAGTGACTTCTTGTGCAATATCCATGTCCTGTCTTCCGGTGTCCCCAACACCTGCACTGAAAACAAGTTCCAAACCAAAACTGAAACGGTGATGGCTTTTTTCTGATTTGGGCTTTGCAGTTATGAAGTCTCCTCTGAAGCAAGAGAGACTAAATCCCACTGAGTTCTTAGGATGTGTTCCATGTGTATGTTCTGGGAAATAAACCCCAGAGAAGCAGGGTTCCTTCCCCAGACCCAACTCTTGCCTGACTCAGGCTGGAGAGCCCCCGCTTGCCCCTCCAGCTCTTTGGGTCATGCTTGCACACTCAGGCCAGGTCCCAAAGCTGTCTGCTTCTTGTCCTGAGACTGTGAATACATCTACAATGGCTCGGTAATCAGGTCAGTGTTTCATTCCTGCAGAGAATGAAGAGATTTCCTGGCTATGGCCTGCCAGGTAGAATCATCCCACCGCCACTCTGGCCCCTTTTCTCCTGATATGGTCTCCACCACAAATCAAATTTCTCTGTTCATCTGAAGCTGCCATCAAACCTCTCACTCCCCAGGATGTGAATTACTGTTAATTCATCTCGTGGGTCAGTTGCAATCATATTAATAAGTAGGGTCCCCACCAGATTGTCTCTGACTGAACAGCTGCTCTAGTCCTCCCTCTGGACAAATCTTCCCCTGCAGAGGTCTCCAGCTTTTCTCACCCACCCTGCACAAACTGGAGACTTGCCTCTCACTTCCCCTGGCCCTTCCTTCCTCTCAATGCATTTAGTCAGGACACTGCAGGCACAGCAATGCTATCCTTGAAATTCTTGGGCTCCCCTGGTGGCGCAGTGGTTGAGAGTCTGCCTGCCAATGCAGGGGACACGGGTTCGAGCCCTGGTCCGGGAAGATCCCACATGCCGCAGAGCAACTAAGCCCGTGCGCCACAACTACTGAGCCGGCGCGCCTAGAGCCCATGAGCCACAACTACAGAGCCCGTGTGCCACAACTACTGAGCCTGCGTGCCTAGAGCCCGTGCTCTGCAATGAAGAGTAGCCCCCACGAGCAGCAACTAGAGAAAGCCCATGAGCAGCAACGAAGAGCCAATGCAGCCAAAAATAAAATAAATAAATTTATAAAATAAAAAAGAAATTCTTCACATTTACCTACCTCCCTCCAACCTGTCCCAGTTCTTGGGGTTTTCCTTATCTCACCTCTTGTAAAGGGTTCTTGCTTGTGGCTGACTCCAAAGCAGGTGTTGTAGTCGTTTCCTTCCCCACCATGATTTACGCCTACCCTGTCTGTTATCCTCTCCTTCTCCCTCTGGGTCTGGCAGCCTGAACCGCTACTTCTTCAGAGCTACTTGTACTCCTTTTCGTGGTGGTCATGTTGTCTTCTTCCTTGCATTCATTGTTTACTTACAAGTGGCACTTGCTCTAACCTTCCAGTGCTCTTTTAGGAAAATAGGGCAGCGATCAGGTAGCATCTCAATGTTGCATTAAGGAAAGGTGAAGCCCAGAGAGATTTCATGATTGGCCCAAACTCCCTTGGTGAGTTGGTGTTTGGGGCAAGACTATGACTCAGGCTTCCCAGCTCTTAGCTGGGTAGTCTGTCTAGTACATGTTGCCATGATGCATTACCTAAATAACTTCTGACTTAGTCCAACCATCTATGAATAGCCCTCATTTCCCAGACTATGCCTACCACTGAGAGATTGGGGGTCTGGTTACAGTTAACAGTCTCTAAATGACTTGAGCTCCCACCCAGAGTTTCTGAGCTTTTAATAACAGACCTACTGCTAATAATTGTGTATTAAGCACCCTATGCACATTCTGTACCCTCTTGACAGTAAGTTCCGTGAGCAGAAGAGGGGTGTGATGGTTCCCCCACTCTTTGCCCTTACCATTCCTTCCACCCACTTTGTGAGTTTATCACAGTTCCTCCCTTTGCAAAGATCGTTTACCTTCAGCTCAAAATGTCCCTGCTCTCTCCCTCTTTCCCTCTCTCCACATCTCTCTCTCTACCACAGTCCTAGCCCCGTCATTAATTTGCTGTGTGACTCTGAGACAATCATTCCCTCTCCCTGTCCCTGATCTGCATATCCTATCCCTCATTAATAAAAATCTAATTTATCCGGGCTGGCTCAAATTCCAGAACAGAGGCTTGATGAACAGCAAATCTAGAAGGATTTAGAGAGAAGAATCCAAATTGTATCAAAGGACACACAGCAAGACCTGAATGAATAGATTTGACACACCTGATTCCTAGAGAGAAAGACAATATCATCAAGATGCAGATTTTTTGAAAATTGATATAAAAATGTGACTCCAATCAAAGAATCAATGGTGATTTTTTTTGAACTTTACAAATTGATTCTGAATTTCTTCTGGGAGATTTAATGTGATTATAAATAAGAATTTTTTGAAAAAGAAGAATAAAGGAGAACATATGTACTAAATATCAAAATCTATGTAAAAAAATAATTTTACTAGAAACGATAAATGCTAGAGAGGGTGTGGAGAAAAGGGAACACTCTTGCACTGTTGGGAATGGGTGGGAATGTATATTGATACAGCCACTATGGAGAACAGTATGGAGGTTCCTTCAAAACCTAAAAATAGAACTACCATACGACCCAGCAATCTCACTACTGGGCATATACCCTGAGAAAACCATAATTCAAAAAGAGTCATGTACCAAAATGTTCATTGCAGCTCTATTTACAACAGCCAGGACATGGAAGCAACCTAAGTGTCCATCATCAGATGAATGGATAAAGAAGATGTGGCACATATATACAATGGAATATTACTCAGCCATAAAAAGAAACGAAATTGAGTTATTTGTAATGAGGTGGATGGAGTTAGAGTCTGTCATACAGAGTGAAGTAAGTCAGAAAGAGAAAAACAAATACCGTATGCTAACACATATATATGGAATCTAAGGGGAAAAAAAAAAAAGGTCCTGAAGAACCTAGGGGCAAGACGGGAATAAAGACACAGACCTACTAGAGAATGGACTTGAGGATATGGGGAGGGGGAAGGGTAAGATGTGACAAAGTGAGAGAGTGGCATGGACATGTATACACTACCAAACGTAAAATAGATAGCCAGTGGGAAGCAACCGCATAGCAGAGGGAGATCAGCTCTGTGCTTTGTGACCACCTAGAGGTGTGGGATAGGGAGGGTGGGAGGGAGGGAGATGCAAGAGGGAAGAGATATGGGAACATATGTATATGTATAACTGATTCACTTTGTTATAAAGCAGAAACTAACACACCATTGTAAAGCAATTATACTTCAATAAAGATGTTAAAAAAATAATAATTTTAAAAATTAAAAAATATTTTTAAAAATTAAAAAAAAAACAAATCTATTATAAATATCAAAATCTATTAAAACAGCAGAATACCAGCACAGAAAGAATCAAGTAGATCAAATAAACAGAATAAGCATTCTAGAAACAGACATACATATCTGTCTATGAATGTAATGTATGATAAGGTTGATATTTACAAATCATTGGGGAAAGTAAACATTATTCAACAAATAGAGTGTAGGGACCATTATCTATTTGGGATAAAATATAGAACCTTATTTCACACATTATACAAAAAATATTCAGGTGAATTAAAAAGCAACATGTAAAAACTATGCAGTTTTACAAGAAAATAGAAAATAATATTTAAATAAAATATTCAAATCCAAAAGCCATAAAGTGAAATACTGACAATATGACTACATAGAAGATTTAAAACTATATGGTAAAATATATACAAAGTTAAAGGACAAGCAGTAGACTAGGAAAAATATTTGCAGCACATCTGACAAAGGGTTAATAGTTCTTTTATACAAAGTATTTCTACAAACAATTCAATCGAAAAATGATTGAAGAACACCAGAAGTCATTCACAGATTTTTAAAAAATAATACAAATAACCAATAAATGTATTAAAATATGTTCAGCTTTACTAAATAAGAACATAAAATTAAAATAATACACTATTTTTCCAGTCAGATCAATAAGCATTAAAAAGATTGGTAACGTCATGTATTAGTGGGTGTGAAAGGAACTGGGTATTCATGGACTGTTAAACAGAATGTGCACACATACATATGTGTATATATGTGTGTGTATGTGTATATATATATGTATATACATTCATATATATATGAAACTAGGTAATATCTAATAAAATTTTGTATCTATATGCTTCACAACACTAAAATTCCATTTCCAAGAAGCTATAAGCCATTCTACAAAAATATTACCACATGTATATATGTATAAAGTTATATGTATGAAAATGTTTATTTCAGCCTTGTTTTTAGTAGTTAAAAAGGGAGGTGGACAACCTAATTGTGTATCAATAGGGAATGCTTCAATTTATTACAATATGTCCACACAATGGAGCACTAGGTAGCCATAAAAAAGCAAGGGTAGATTGATATGTCCTGTAAAGACACCCATGATATCTTGTTAGGTAAAAGAATAAATTGCAGTCTCATATGTCTAATATGATTGCAGTTTAAAAAATATATACATACATATATATATATAACTGAATCACTTTGCTATACACCTGAAACTAACACAATTTTGTACATCAACTGTACTTCAATAAAAAAGAACATATTTATATCTATTTACATTTAACCACGTACTTACAAGCATAGACAAGGTCAAGATATTTATGCACCAAAATGTTCTAGGGCTTAGCCTTACCCCTTTGATGTGACTGGAGGGACTAAAGTGGGCACTCTCATTTTTTACTTTATATTACTCCCTCAAAAGAATGCAGAATGAAGGCAATATTTACATATTTCTCTCTTTGTTTTTTTTTCCAATTTTCAGGTTTATTTAAATCTAAAAGGAATTAGCCAAATAATACAGTACAGGTCAGATAAATGAATAGGAGAAAACAAGAAAGGAAGGATCCTAAATGAGCATTACATGGAGAAAAAGACTGTCTCATGTACACAAAAACATGTACACAGTGTGTTTGTGTACAATGGAGACAATAGACCAAATCAAGAAAATAACAAAATTGGGGTGTGTGGACAGATAATCTTATCACAAACAGATGGCAGGAAGCTCATGTAAACCATGGAAGAAAACACAAGCAACTGTCTTTATAAAAATAATCTAAATAAAACTCCATAAACCAAAGAACATGTTTCCCTAAAATATTATGTAATCTTAGCAATTTTTTACATAATTGTTTGTTGTTTTTGTTTGGTTTGGTCTTTTGGTTTGTTTTAGTTCAGTGGACTTCCTGGTAAGATTTAAAGGCATAAATCAGTCTCCAAATGTCAGCTCTACAGGGACAGAGGAGACATGCCCCACTGACCTGTGCAGAGAGAGACCAGGTATACTCAGTTTGGTTGCACTGCCCCAGGCCCTAAAGTTGACTTGGGGAAAGTAGTGACTCTTCTTGCAGGAGCAAGAATTAACCACAACAATCATTAAGTTTTCCTGTATTAAGGGAGGGTGTGCCTGTGTCTATATATGGGGTGGGGTGGACATAGACTCACACACTTGGCTCATGTCTGACACTCACCACATCACATGTTCAAGAAGGCACCAGTGGGGCTTTCAAAGACGTCAGCTCAAAGAAGCCTAAACTGAGTTTTATAAAACCCAGAGAAATTTTCACTTCCCACAAATTCAAATCAGGGCTCTCCTCAATACACCAAACCTACATCAAGCTTCCCAGGCTCCCCATCATTATTAGTTTATAAAGATTCATTGATATTCAATTAAGTAGTTCTAATGTTCTCAATGCCGCCCTAGACAGCACTTTATAAAAGAATACATCCGCCCTCTGGAGACAGCTGGGGAAGCCAATTAGTCGGGCTAAATTTGCATATCAATCCAGCTGTGGAATGAAGTCAGCCTTGTTCACCAGTCACAATGTGAAGAGCAGAGGGAGGAATCCAAGTGCTCCCTTGTCCTTTATTCCCTCACCTCAAGTGAGCCACTGCTTTCATTAAAAGGCTGTGAATAGTGGGAGAGAAAACCCATAAATGCTCCCATTCCCTGCCAAGTATGCACTATCACTTAGAAGCAATTATTAATGGGGAATGTTTAATGCCCTTCCAAAGACTGGTACTAATTCACATAAATATTGTATCACTTAACAAAGGATTTTTGTTTCAGGGGTTGAAAAATTGGGTAATTCTATTGTCAAGTTAAACTTAAGTATAATTGAGGTTCAATTTTCTAATGATTCCATTGTATAGCAAGAATTCCATTCAACTCAACCAACATTTAATGAGTCACTACTATGCTAAGGTCCTGCACAAGTACTAGAATGATAGGAAGCACTTTGATAAGGCACAAACAGCAACTTCTAATGATCACGAATTCATGGACTAGGAGAGCTGGAAAGGTCCCTAAGCTTACTGAGCCAAACCCTAGATATTTTCACAAGTTCTGCCACTAGAAGCTTCTCAGGACAGCCTTTCAGATCTCTGAGGCTATTTATTATTTCTCCTCTGGTTTCTCCCTTCCCAAGCTAAGCTGTAGCTCTTCCACATTCGGCAGAGCTCTGGGAGGCTTCTACACTGGTATTGGCTCTCTGCTGAACATGATGGTGACGTTTGTCCCCAAGCCCTCTAAAAGCATATTTCCCAGAACTGGACACAATACCTGAGAACTGTTCTGATAGGTCAGAGCAGGGCAAAATTCCCACCTCCCTCTTTCTAAACGACAAAGCAATTAGTGTAGCTTATCATCAGGATCATCTTTTAGCAGTCACAGTGCACTGCTGAGTCACATTGAATTTTCGATGAAAATCCTAAAATTAGCAGTATGGCGTCAGAGAAAGCACACAGGCTTGTGAATCAGATCCAGGTTTGAGTCACACCTGCACTATCAATTGTAACTTTGTGCAAGTTAATTAATCTCTCTAAACTTAAGTTTCTCCGTTTGTCCATATTAATCTTTATTTAGCATCCTTTGAGAAGGATCATCCTACCATTAGTAAGAGTATTTCTCAGAGCAAGGTGAGTTCAGATGAATTGTTAGATAAATTTAACAAATTCCCAGTTAAAATTCCAACAGGCTTTCCTGCAGAAATTGACAAGATGATACTAAAATTACAAATCAGTCTTTAACAAGAACAAAGTTGAACGATTCACACTACTTAATTTCGAGGCAATATAGAACTAGTATTATCAAGACAGCATGGTATACCTGAAATTAACACAACATTGTTAATCAACTATGCTACAGTATAAAATAAAAATTAAAAATAAGTAAAAAAGACAGCATGGTATTTAAGGACAGATAGAAATATAGATCTATAGAACAGAATGGAGAGCTCAGAAATAGATGAAAACATTTATGATCACTTGCTTTTTAAAACTGAGATATAATTCACATACTATAAAATTCATTTTTTTTTAAAGAAGTCACTCAAGTCATTGAGAAATCTGTGAAGCTTTTTTGTTTTTGTTTTTGATTTTGTTTTGTTTTTATTTATTTGGCTGCATCAGGTCTTAGTTGTGGCACACAGGATCTTCATTGAGGCATGTGGGATCTTTCATTGCAGCACGCCAGCTCTTCGTTGTGACACACAGGCTTCTCTCTAGTTGTGGCGCACGGGCTCCAGGGCACGTGAGCTCAGTAGTTGTGGCACGTAGGCTTAGTTGTCCTGCGGCACATGGGATCTTAGTTCCCCAACCAGGGATCGAACCTGCGTCCCCTGCATTGGAAGGTGGATTCTTTGCCATCGGACCACCAGGGAAGGCCCTAAAACTCACCATTTTAAAGTGCATGATTCAGTAGTTATAGCATATTCATTAGGTTGTGCATCCATCACCACTATCTAATTCCAGAACATTTTTTATCATTCCAAAAAGAAACTGTACTCATTAGTAGTCACTCCACATTCCCTACTACTCTCAGTTCCTTGTTACCACTAATCTACTTTTTGTCTTTGTGGATTTGCCTATTCTGGACATTTCATATAAATAGAACCATACAATATGTGACGTTTTGCCTCTGGCTCCTTCACTTAGCATAATGTTTTCTCAGCCCATCCATGTTGCAGTGTGTATTAGAATCTCATTCCTTTTTATGGCTGAATAATATTCCATTGTATGGATGTACCACATTTTGTTTAATGGATATTTAAAAGGTCAAAACTTTTGAATAGCTATTTCTCCAAATACGATACACAGATACTCAATAAGCACATGAAAAAATGTTCAACATTATCAAGTCATTAGGGAAATGCAAATCAAACACAATTAGATACCACTTTATACCCACTAGAATGACTATGATCAAAAAGAAGTTTTGATGAGGATGTGGAGAAACTGGAGCCCTCATGGACTGCTAGTGGAAATGTAAAATCGTGCAGCCACCCGTAAAAACAATCAGATAGTTTCTCAAAAGTTTAAACATAGAGTTATCACATGACCAAGCAATTTTCACTCCAAGGTATATACATAAGAGAAATAAAAACACATATCCACACAAAAACTTGTACATGAATGGTCAATTGCTTTTTTGAAGTGCTTGGTCCAGGGCCTGCCCCAGCAGAAACACGGCCCAGGCAACAGAGGCTATTGTCTTTCCTTCTTCTCCTGTGCCTGGGAGGAGCATTATATAAAAATATAATGACCAGCATTCCCGAAGTTTATCACCGTTTCATTAATCAAACTCCTTTTATCCTAAACTTCAAGTCAACCAGGCTAAATTACTAAATTAATGCAAAATAATCAAAATCAAATGTAATAAAGTATTCTGTGTGGACTATGTAAGCCAGTAAAATCGTGTGTGATATGACAAGAACAACTCTGCTTTCAGTGAACTCAAAAGGTAATATTTAGTCCTACAAGGGTCTTGTGACTTTAGAAAGATAATCTTAACTACACTTGAAATATTTGCCCCTAGGATACAGCCCCACAGTTTTTAAGTCTTTTCCCACTACCACCATGCATCTAACCTGAAATTCCCCGACAAGAGCCTTTACACTACATGTTCTGAGTTTCTAGCAATATGATCTTGAAAAACGCAGTTTATTTACCCTGGACCTCAGCTAACTTACTTGTAAAATGGTGATATTAACTACTTCCTTCACCTCATAGTGTGTTTGAGGATCCAGATAGATAATGGATATGAAAATATTTGGAGAGCGATCAGTTGTTCCCAAATGATGCTGGATTGTGTTAATGTGGTAAGTCATGCCAAATAGACATTAAAATTTTTTAATCCTAATTTTATTTTAGATACTACATCAATGTAAAGTTGAAAGTTTCCTTTCTTGGGGAGGATTATCCTACATTCTGATAAAAGACCTTTCTATTTCTAAATGAAACGATGCTAAGATGAGAGTTGTTTCAGATGTCCCTATTTTGAAAAATAAAATACTGACAATTCTATATCACTTTCCCAATTTTTTTAAAAGCTCTACATGTTTATTATTTATTTATTTACTTATTTTTGGCTGCGTTGGGTCTTCGTTGCTACGCGCGGGCTTTGTCTAGTTGTGGTGAGCGGGGGCTACTCTTCATTGCGGTGGCTTCTCTTGTTGCGGAGCACGGGCTCTAGGCGCACGGGCTTCAGTAGTTGTGGCTCACAGGCTCTAGAGCGCAGGCTCAGTAGTTGTGGCACACGGGCTTAGTTGCTCCACGGCATGGGGGATCTTCCCGGACCAGGGCTCGAACCCGTGTCCCCTGCATTAGCAGGCGGATTCTTAACCACTGCACCATCAGGGAAGTCCTTCCCAATTTTTTGAAAAATAAAATATATTTCATCTAACCTAAGATGTCATCAATTTAGGATGCATCCCAATCTTGTAGATGTTAAAACATGCAAAAGAGTGTGTCTTCGAATCTATGAAATCATATATCTCTTTTATATCTGTAAAATGCTTTACAAATGCAAGTGACTATTATTAGGGGCTAACAATGGTCCTAGGTTTATTAGCCAAAGAGACTTGGTAACATTCATAGTCAGTTGTTGCACACCTCTCATGTTGTTCAGGAAGGAAACTGAGGATCCGAGAAGGAAAAGATTTTTCTATGACCAAATACGTATCTGCTTCCCCTGGAGAATTTCCCTTTATCATGGTCTTGCCCTAACTGGAGTAAAAGAGGTCTCAGGCAAGAGAAGGCTTGGTGCACAGTCTGGATGGTGGGGGACTAAGGTTTTCAAAAAACAAGGTGATGTCCTTCTCCACCAATCCCATCTCAAGATATCTTCAGCCATTATAATAGCTACATACATTGTCTCAGATTCAGGATTAAATGAACACCCTGACCAGATCACAATTATGAGAGGTCCAGAAGCCCATGGTAAATGCAGTTTGAATAACGAACCCAAAGAATACAGCTCATCTTGGGTTTGAGTCAAGAACAAACAGAAATGGAAAGTAAGGTAAAAATATCTATAATTCCATCTTCGATTTATTTCACTTTTTTCTGAATTATATGTTTCTACTAACTAGTTAGACTTTTTCTAGTTTATCTCAACAGGTGTTCATAGAAGATTTAGGCAAAACTAAAAACTCTAAGTCACACATGAGTTTGAGAACATCCCTGAGAGAACTTCCTGGAAAGAAAGATTATCTCTTTTGTTCCAAATGCATCAGTCAAAGTTTGGAACGCAGCAGAAGTTCCATGTAAGGGCTGATGACCAGGGGTCCAGAGCAGTGGTTCTCAAATGAAAGTGGAGAGGGCAATTTTGTCCTCCAGGGGACGTCTGGCAATGTTTGGAGACATGTTTGGTGGTTACAACTTGGGAGGTGTGCTACTGGCATCTAGTGGGTAGAGGCCAGGGATGCTACTAAACATCCCACAATTCACAGGGCAACCCTCCATCACACACACAAAAGTTTCCAGCCCAAAATATCAATAGTGCTGAAGTCAAGAAATCCTGTCCTGGTGGGATGATTGTTCACTCAGCAAATCTTACTGTGAATCTTAGCTTGTCACTCACTAGCAGGGTACCTGCAGATCTGTAAGCCAATTTGCAGCATCTGTAAAATGGGAGAGATGGTAACAGCAGCTATGTTACAGAGTCAGTGCTCAATAAGTGCTCGGCATTCTCTCACCCCTCAGCTGTGCCACTTACTAGGTCCGTGACTTTGGGTAAGTTACTTAACCTTTCTGAGCTTTCATTTCTGTATTTGTAAAACAGAGCTGTATGAAGTGCTGTGGAGTCTCATAGGAGATGGCACTTGAGCTGGGCTTCAGATACACTGGTTTTTGCCGTTATGAGATGAAGTGGGAAAGTGCCAAGATAAGAGAAATTATCCTTGTGTGGACTGGGGGCTTGGAGGAAGGAGAAGTTGTTCTTCTGGCAGTTTTTTTTTTTAATTGAAGTATAGTTGATTTACAATGTTGTGTTAGCTTCTGGTGTATAGCAAGGTGATTCAGTTTTTTATATATATTGCATTATAGGTTATTACAAGACACTGAATATAGTTCCCTGTACTATACAGTAAGTCCTTGTTCGTTATCTATTTTATACATAGTAGTATGTGTCTGTTAACCCCAATCTCCTAATTTATCCCTCCACTCCCCACTTATCCCCTTTGGTAACCATAAGTTTGCTTTCTATGTCTGTGAGTCTGTTTCTGTTTTGTAAATAAATTCATTTGTATCATGTTTTTAGATTCCACATATAAGTGATATCATATGATATTTGTCTTTCTCTGTCTGACTTACTTCACTCAGTATGATAATCTCTTGGTCCATCCATGCCACTGTAAATAGTGCTGCTATGAACATGGGAGTGCATGTATCTTTTCAAATTATAGTTTTGTCTGGATATATGTTTTCTGGCAGTTTTGATCTCACCCCCACTCCTTCCAGCTTCCTCTACTCTGCAATGGTCTGATGGCAGATGAGCGTGCCAAGGAGCAGATATGCCAGTGTTCAGACAGTTGAGCTGTCCCTAAAGCATTGCATGGCATCAGGGTGACAGCCAATTAAATTACCAAATATTATGAAAGTCGCTATTATGTTCTAGCCACCAGGCTGATCAAAAGGGAAAGCAAAGGGAAGAGAAGAAGGAATTCACATTCACTGAGCACCTACTCTGTCCCAGATACTGGGATAGGGGTTATATTATTCCATTTGGTCCTCACAATACCCTATGAAGTGGGAATTACTGTTTGTATGACCTGTTCCCAATTTTCAGGTGAAAAAAAATAGGCTTAGTGAAATAAGTCCTTTGCCAAATTCACACAGTTGCAAAATCAGAACATACGACTAATTCTGTGACTCTGGAATAAGACATGCTCTGCCCAATCGTTCTCTCTGCTCTCAAACCATTAGGATCTACAGATGTGACCCTGAGCAAGCCCCTTATTCTCTCTGGGCCTCAGTTTTCACACGTGGAAATTGGTGGGTTTGGACTAATCTCAAAGGTTCCTTTTACCTCTGACTTTCTCTGACTTTACTTAAATTGAATTAAAAGAAAAATCTTTGGCATTTGTATTCTTTCAGCGAGTTGCCCAGAAGTCATTCTGACAGAATCCCTCTTTCCAATTTGGCAAATTGGTTAATTTGCAGTGAAAAGTTCTTTCTCCAAGGTGAAATGGAAAACAGGGAAATTTGTCAATTGGCTAATGGCAACAGGAATAAGCATGTGAGCATGCATCCAAGCCTGCTTGTATGGTGAGTGCAGATAGATCTTAATGGCAAAATTAGACAAATAAATTACTTCTAACCCTTTACCAAAAATATATTAGCTTATGATGTTTTGTCCACAATTTGTTTAATAGAGACAGATGTACTCTAATGCATCTGATTTCATCTTCATGGAGGCAAATCCTTGGACAAATGACTATTAATTTCCGGATAATTCATTCATTCAATGGAGATATAGTAAGCACAAACTACGTGCCAGACACTGTTCTAGGTGTTCTCAGGATAAAGGAGAAATATGAGATGCTAACCCACCATCAAGGAGCTCAAGGTGTACTAACCTGCTCTGGGATGGGAACAGAATCAAGCACTTTCCTGCCAGGGACCCCAGCTAACCCATTGTAGCATCCAGTGCTTTAGAGTTTCCAAAGCACTCTCACATCTACCATCTCTCTTTGATGCTCTCAATAACTGTATGAGGTGGATAAGGAAGATTTCATAAGCCTCATTTTATAGATGAGGAAACTGATGCTCGTTAGTGAGTAACAAAGCCAGGAATACATTCTTGGGTTCTCTTGACTCAGGAGTCAAATGTTCCTTTCCCTCTACCATCGCTGTCTTCATTTCTTAGGCCAAGGCTGCCATCAAATGTTTGGTAGCTGAATAAAGGTTTTCCCTGAAAATATAATATCTTCTGGGAAACATTCCACTTAGATCTTCCCCTAGAGAGAAATTCAGTTGGACAGTCAGTCTCTAATTTTTACAAAGGAGTGTATTGTCTTTCACTTCAGTAGAATGTCATAGAAAACCTAGTGAAGATGCCAGCACAGAGGAGTAAGTAGGGAATTCTTACGTTGACTTTGTGTGCCTTCAACTTGCATGTTGCTTTGTTTTCTTTCCGGGTCAAAGTTAAAATACTGGCAAGAATGGACCATAAGTGGTGTGGCGATGCCATTTGCTGTTCCTGAAGCAGCGCTTTTTCAATACATCTTTAATCCCTGACATGTTATTCTGCTCTCTTTACTCCTTGTGAGTTCTACGCATGCCCCTGATGAACTGGGCATCTGGCTCTGGCTGCTGGCTGCCTCTTACTTAGCTGGGTGGCTGTCTTGCTTCACTCTCTGGGATACAGTCTCCTCATCTGTAAAATGGGAGAATAGGGTTCGAATACAAGAAGTATAATCTAACAGAGTAAAGGAGCATAGGATTGGGAGACACTGGGGTGTCTGAGAATGAGGAAAGGGCCTATAAAATCTCTTCTTGGTTCCTCAAATAAAGGATTAGCTGTGTAGTATAGGCAAGTCAGTACACCTCTCTTAGCCTCGGTTTCTTCATTTGTAAAATGGTGTTGTAGAACTAAAGTCTCTCCAAGACCCTCACAATACTGAGATTCTATGTCTCAGCAAGTAGAAATGAGCAAGTCTGCTAACTGCCCACTCCTACAGTGGGAGACACCAGGAACAGAAGGGTGGAAGGAGAGGATGAGGAATTAAGGGGCAGGAAGGGGCAGGAGGAGCATTTTATTTTATCTTTTCTTTCTTGGAAGAATAAGTAGACTAAAAACACAGGAGCCAAATTATTTAAACTAAAACCAATTGATTCCTAAAAGAAAAATGTTGAATGTTGACAAATCAAAAGATAAGGTCTCAGCACTGCAACTGTCAGAATACATCAGAGCTCCAGAAATCCTGGGTGGAGAACTAGGAGGGCACTGAGTGAAACCACAATAGACCAAGTTCCTATTGCGGGGATGGGTTCAAAAAGCCAGAATCTTGAGGTGAAGATGCCTACATCGTCATGCCCTTCTGCAAGAGCATTTCATCTCTGCTTCTTGGAGAGTCCAGGCAGCAAAATCAGGTAAATTTGCCTAGTGTCCATGCAATAAAATGGGTTGTGGGAGACAGATTTTGCAATAGGCATGGACCCCAAGAAGGTTATGTGTGTTGATTGATATCATATTTTCTAAAGCCCAGTTACATTATTTATAATGGTGAAAATTTTAAATTTATTCAATTATCCATCAACAGGGAAGTGACTAAATTATGATATTCATCAGCGAAAGACCTCTGAGATGGTGGAGTGAGGTGGGTGAGGTAGATTGACTTGCCTGTAATGGAAGGCTCTGGTAAGGTAGATGATGGCAGATGTAGCTTATGCAGGGGTGGAGCACAATTGTGGTTAGCATGCCCAATATGACTCATTATTAGTGGACACATATCTGCCCATTCTCTACCCATCCACACACACACACGCGTGTGCACACACATAGCCCAAGCTGAGCCCTTTCTTGGTTCTGTTTCTCTTAGTGATATCCCAGTTCCCCTAGGCTCCTGAATTAGAAACGTAGTTATCTCCCCCTTTTTACTTTCTTTCACTCCACATGTCCAGTCATTCACAGGATGCTTCCTTCAAAATCTCTCTCTGATTTGTTTCTTCCTTTCTATTCCCTAAGTCTTCATCCTATAAACTAATCACTGTAATTTCCTCCCAATTACTCATCCTGCCTCCAGTTCCCCTTTCTTTTCAACCCAGCCTGTATACCCATTTTATTTTACTTTATTTTATTTTTAACATCTTTTTTGGAGTATAATTGCTTCACAATGCTGTTAGTTTCTGCTGTACAACAAAGTGAATCAGCTGTACGTATACATATATCCCCATATCTCCTTGTGTACCCACTTTAAATGAACCTTCTTAAAACATTACATTCCTAATGTCACTTTTTGGCTCAAAAATGTCCAGTGCTTGCCGTTGTCCTCAGGATCAATTCCTGAGTCCTTGGCCGGTTTTTGAGGCCTTCCCTAGCTAGTCTTTATTTGTCTAACCTCAGTTCCCACTGTGCACTTCTGTTGTGAACATAGGGGAAGTATGAGTTATAAGAAGAGAGACCCTACTAGAGATTGTGTCTGGTTTGTAACCAACACCAGCTAAAGTACCCAGTGTTCTTACTTGCTTTCAGAATAAAGAAGGAAATCTGAACAATAACCAACATATTCATGCTGTGCTCTGTAATTTATGATGACACTTGCATATGCCATTATATTTGGAATTGCAACAACCTTGTCAGTAGGTGTTATCTCCATTTCAGAGATAAGCAATCTGAGGCCCAAAGAGGGGAAGTGACTTGTTCAAAGTCACACAATTGAGAAATGGTGGAGCAAGGTCCAACTCCTTAGTAATTTCTTGCCAGCATCCTTTACTACTTTGCCTCACTGTCCATAGTTGGATTCGTCCCATCCCCAAAGCGCCCACAAGTGGATTCATTCCACTGGTGCCTTTCCCACTCCCACAGCAGCACAATGGAGTGCTCCCAGGAAGTCACCTACCCATGCAGATGCTCCCACTAATGATTTGGCCCATTCACTTCTAGTCACTTCCTCAGGACCTCCACCTGTCAGAGTTATGGTTTCTTGTCTGACACACCAGTCCACATGCCCCCCTTCAAAGAACCCTACTCTGAACCCCATACCTTGTTCTAGC
This sequence comes from Balaenoptera acutorostrata, assembly GCF_949987535.1. NCBI lineage: Eukaryota > Metazoa > Chordata > Mammalia > Artiodactyla > Balaenopteridae > Balaenoptera > Balaenoptera acutorostrata. The sequence continues at coordinate 129,827,057 of NC_080085.1, read as the reverse complement.
TACTGTCATATCTCCCCCCCCCCCTTAATACAGACAGCTCTTACTCACCGCCTCCATAGCTCCTACTCACTGACTCCTTTGCCTTACCTCTCTATTCACGGCTCAGTCCATTGCAATTCTGAATACCACCCTCACTCTTCTCCCTGAAACTGTTCTTAAGGCCAAATTCAATGGACACATATCAATTCTCATCTTATTGACCCTGGCAGCAATGATCCCTTCATTCTCTAAACTCTCTCTTTTGCCCTGTTTCCAGGACACCACTGCGTCCTCATTTCCCTTCTATTTGTCTAGTGGCTCCTTCTAGTCTCCCGCTCAGACCTGTCCTCTGCATGCTCCAAGAAAATATCTAGCTATCCAACTGCAGAACAGCCTTAAGCAGTAGAGAGTTCCCCATCACTAGGAGTGTTCAATCAGAAGCTAGAGAAGTATCTGAAAGAAGAAACGCCTATACTGAGTATTAAGCTCAATTATATAACTTTTAAACTTTTTTCCAACTCTAAAATTTTATGAGTCTATATACCAAATGCCAAATAAAAGGTCTGGTCAAAGAAATGCTGTAAGAATTCAGAGGCAGGAGAAAGCCTCCCTAGTTTTAAGCTAATTGAGTCTGAGGGAAGGTTGGCGAATCCTAAAAAACATAATAATTAAATGAAGTAGATCAATTTCAGTCTATTCCAACATAAAAGCTTTCCAAAACTGTTGGCTGGGATTTTTACAATTGCTTTTATATGATGAGCCAAAGAATGAATTGGATTTTACAGCTGAATTATATAAGTGATAAAATACCTGTCTAGGCTGCCCCTTTGTCAATAGCTCCGAATAGACTGTGGGTTGGGAGGAGTGGACTGAATCAGCTCTAGAATGCAGGCCTCTCTTTCTACAGTTCTCATCCAACTGCACAACTCAGCATTCTACAACCTGCCATACATCTTCCCACCTCTTAGCTTTTGGCCATGCTGTGCCCTCTCCTTCAAATGTCGTTTTCCTTCTCAGGTTAATAAAATCTTCGCCATTCATTTAAAAATTTCTAAATATGAGCTACCCCATTTTAATATGTTTGGAAAACACCATTGCCATCAAACACCACCCAGTGATAGGCCAATGGCTATAATGATACTCATTTTTCCAATAGAAGGACTTATTTGTCTTTGGTATATCACTACATCAAACTGGGTCTGTCTGAAAAGGAAGAGGCAAGAAATGGAGAGAATCCTCCCACGCTTTAGCCTATATTTTCAATTCTGAAGTCTCTCCAACACTATTCCTTCTACTTCCCCATACCACCCCACAAGAATCCTTTGTTTCTGGGGACACTTGAAACTACTGGTTTCCTCTAGAGCTCTAAGGCTCTGTGGAGATTGTTGTAACCCCAATCCCTATCTTCTTCTATCTCTTAAGAATAGATTTCTCTGTGGTGTCAAGCTGCTTTTTGCTAATATTTAGGGGTTTAGGTAGAATTTATATTCAAATTTTGGGTCACATTTCTTCTGCAGTTTTCTTGATAACAGGATTGCCATCTTAAATTTTCAATCGTGCTTCCAGAATTTCCCCTTTACATTTCAAGTTGTTTTTACATCATTGAACTCTGAACTCTGACACCTTCAGCTGATAAAGTTGTCATTTTCAGGCATTACTTTAGTAGTCATAGCTGTAGGGCTTGAGGACCATTCTCAGGCCAGAAAGCAACAAAATCAAAATTTTACAGCTGCAAGTTTTAGAGTAAATTGTCATCTGTATTCTGGAGGCTCTTAGAGGTTTTTCAGTGCCTTTAAGTAATTGTTTTAAATCACCTCATCTCTACCATTGTTATATGTGAGAAGGTTTATATTACTGCTTCACCCTTTTGACATTACCACCCCTAAGTCTTTTAGGGCTGAGGAAACAGAGACCTACATGGCTCTCAATTAAAGGCGCAGGAGGGTCATGAGCAAGGAAGAGGGATGAACCAGAATTAAGGTAAGTTTTATTAAAACTTCAAACCAGTCCCAATCACTGAGGTCAGCACCTTACCCTATCAGTGTGAGAGAGAAAACAGGAATGATTACATGGGTCTTTTATGTACTAGAAATGAGAAGAGTAGAAATCATGACTTACAATCAATTAAAAAAAGATAATGCAAGCAGACCCACCATCTCATGAAAGGCACAGGCTTCCTCCTCTATTTCCAGATAAAATTTGGATTTACACGGGAGATTGGTTCAAGATGGCGGAGTAGAAGGACATGCACTCACTCCCTCTAGTGAGAGCACAGGAATCACAACTAACTGCTAAGCAATCATTGACAGGAAGACACTGGAACTCACCAAAAAAGATACTCCACATCCAAAGACAAAGGAGAAGCCACAATGAGACAGTAGAGGGGCGCAATCACAATAAAATCAAATCCCATAACAGCTGGGTGGGTGACTCACAGACTGGAGAACACTTATACCACAGAAGTCCACCCACTGGAGTGAAGGCTCTGAGACCCACATCAGGCTTCCCAACCTGGGGGTCTGGCAATGGGAGGAGAAATTCCCAGAGAATCAGACTTTGAAAGCTAGCAAGATTGGATTGCAGGGCTTTGACAGGACTGGGGGAAACAGAGACTCTACTCTTGGAGGGCGCACACAAAGTAGTGTCACATCGGGACCCAGGGGAAGGAGCAGTGACCCCATAGGAGACTGAACCAGACCTACCTGCTAGTGTTGGAGGATCTCCTGCAGAGGTGGAGGGTGGCTCTGCCTCACTGTGAGGACAAGGACACTGGCAGTGGAAGTTCTGGGAAGTACTCCTTGGCGTGAGCCCTCCCAGAGTCCACCATTAGCCCCACCAAAGAGCCTGTAGCTTCCAGTGCTGGGTTGCCTCAGGCCAAACAACCAACAAGGAAGGAACCCAGCCCCACCCATCAGCAGACAAGCGGATTAAAGTTTTACTGAGCTCCGCCCACCAGAGTAACATCCAGCTCTACTCACCACCAGTCCCTCCCATCAGGAAATTTGCACAAGCCTCTTAGATAGCCTCATCCACCAGAGGGCAGACAGCAGAAGCAAGAAGAACTACAATCCTGCAGCCTGTGGAACGAAAACCACATTCACAGAGAGATAGACAAAATGAAAAGGCAGGGGGCTATGTACCAGATGAAGGAACAAGATAAAACCCCAGAGAAACAATTAAATGAAGTGGAGATAGGCAAGCTTCCAGAAAAAGAATTCGGAATAATGATAGTGAAGACGATCCAGGACCTCGGAAAAAGAATGGAGTCAAAGATCGAGAAGATGCAAGAAATGTTTAACAAAGACCTAGAAGAATTAAAGAACAAACACCTAGAAGAATTAAAGAACAAACAAATACAGACAAGCAAAAGCTAAGAGAACTCAGCACCACAAAACAAGCTGTACAACAAATGCTAAAGGAACTTCTCTAAGTGGGAAACACAAGATAAGAAAAGGACCTACATAAACAAACCCAAAACAATTAAGAAAATGGTAATAGGAACATACATATCGATAATTACCTTAAAAGTGAATGGATTACATGCTCCAACCAAAAGACACAGGCTCATCGAATGGATACAAAAACAAGACCCATATATATGCTGTCTACAAGAGATGCACTTCAGACCTAGGGACACATACAGACTGAAAGTGAGGGGATGGAAAAAGATATTCCATGCAAACGGAAATCAAAAGAAAGCTGGAATAGCAATCCTCATAGCAGATAAAATAGACTTTAAAATAAATAATGTTGGGCTTCCCTGGTGGCACAGTAGTTAAGGATCTGCCTGCCAATGCAAGGGACATGGGTTCGAGGCTTGGCCCAGGAAGATCCCACATGCCACGGAGCAACTAAGCCTGTGCACCACAACTACTGAGCCTAAGCTCTAGAGCCTGCAAGCCACAACTACTGAGCCCACGTGCCACGACCACTGAAGCCTGCGCGTCTACCGCCCATGCTCTGCAACAAGAGAAGCCACGACAATGAGAAGCCCGTACACCACAACAAAGAGTAGCCCCAGCTCGCCGCAACTAGAAAAGCCCGCGTGCAGCAACGAAAACCCAACACAGCCAATAAATAAATAAATAAATAAATAAATAAATAAAATGTTACGAGAGGGGCTTCCCTGGTGGCGCAGTGGTTGAGAATCTGCCTGCCAATGCAGGGGACACGGGTTCGAGCCCTGGTCTGGGAAGATCCCACATGCCGCAGAGCAACTAGGCCCGTGCGCCACAATTACTGAGCCTGCGCGTCTGGAGCCTGTGCTCCACAACAAGAGAGGCCGCGGTAATGAGGCCCACGCACCGCGATGAAGAGTGGCCCTCACTTGCCACAACTAGAGAAAGCCCTCGCACAGAAACGAAGACCCAACACAGCCATAAATAAATAAATAAATAAAAATTTAAAAAAAAAAAAAAAAATGTTACGAGAGACAAAGAAGGACACTACATATTGATCAAGGGATCAATCCAAGAAGAAGGTATAACAATTATAAATATATATGCACCCAACATAGGAGAACCTCAATACATAAGGCAAATGCTAACAGCTATAAAAGAGGAAATCAGCAGTAACACAGTAATAGTGAGGGACATTAACACCTCACTTACACCAATGGACAGATCATCCACACAGAAAATTAATAAGGAAACACAAGCTTTAAATGACACAATAGACCAGATAGATTTAATTGATATTTATAGGACATCCCATCTGAAAACAGCAGATTACACTTTCTTCTCAAGTGCACACGGAACATTCTCCAGGATAGATCACATCTTGGGTCACAAATCAAGTCTCAGTAAATTTAAGAAAATTGAAATCATATCAAGCATCTTTTCTGACCACAATGCTATGATATTAGAAATCAATTACAGGGAAAAAAACGTAAAAAACACATACACATGGAGGCTAAACAATACGTTACTAAATAACCAAGAGATCACTGAAGAAATCAAAGAGGAAATCAAAAAAATACCTAGAGACAAATGACAGCGAAGAGATGACGATCCAAAACCTATGTGATGCAGCAAAAGCAGTTCTAAGAGGGAAGTTTATAGAAATACAGTCCTACCTCAAGAAACAAGAAAAATGGAATATTACTCAGCCATAAAAAGATACGAAATTGAGTTATCTGTAGTGAGGTGGATGGACCTAGAGTCTGTCATACAGAGTGAAGTAAATCAGAAAGAGAAAAACAAATACCATATACTAATGCATATATATGGAATCTAAAGGGGAAAAAAATGGTTCTGACAAACCTAGGGGCAGGACAGGAATAAAGACGCAGACATAGAGAATGGACTTGAGGGCACAGGGAGGGGGAAGGGTAAGCTGGGACGAAGTGAGAGAGTAGCATTGACATATATACACTACCAAATGTAAAATAGCTAGTGGGAAGCAGCTGCATTGCACAGGGAGATCAGCTTGGTGCTTTGTGACCACTTAGAGGGCTGGGATAAGGAGGGTGGGGGGAGATGCAAGAGGGAGGGGATATGGGGATATATGTATATATATATAGCTGATTCACTTTGTTAGACAGCAGAAACTAACACACCATTGTAAAGCAATTATACTCCAATAAAGATGTTAAAAAAAAAAGAAAGCATACATTCTTATAAAGACTTGTGCTCAGAGGACGTTTATTTGTAATAGACAAAAACTGGAAACTGCCCAAATGGCCATCGACAGGTGAATGAGAAAATGGTACATTCAAACAATGAAATACTACTCAGCATTAAAATGGAATGAATTATTGATGCCAGCAACAACATGGGTAAATCTTTAAAAAAAAGAATATATACTATATGATTCTACTTAAAACATGAGAAAATGCGAACTATAGTGACAGAAAGCAGCCCAGTGTTTGCCTAGAGGGTAGGAGGAAGAGTTTACAAAGGGCATGAGGAAACTTGTGGGTGACAGATAGGCTCATTATCTTGATTGTAGTGATGGTTTCATAGGTGTCTACATGTATCAAAATTTACCAACTTGTACACTTTAAATACATGCAGTTTATTATATGCCCCCATTAAACCTCAATAAAGCTGTTTACAATATTAAAGGAGAATGGTGGAAGAAAATTGGATTTACACAAAAATGATGATCACTGGAAATGAAGAATATGGAAAAGAAAGAATATGAATAACCAGAAAAGTATCAACTCTCCTAGGAAAAGACAACAGATGCCAACATCAACATGAAATAGATGTGAGAGTTATCTGACAAAGCATTTAAAGTAGCTATTATTAACTCCCAAGAAGTAAGGGCAAACATTCTGGAAATAAAAGGAAATACAAAAGGGCTCAGAAAAGAAATAGAAGCTATAAAGCACAACCAAATGGAAAGTATAAAACTTAAAAATAAAATAACCAAAACAAACAAACAAACAAACAAAAACCCCTCACAGGATGGGCTCAATGAAGATAGAACAATAGAAATTATTCAGTATGAATAACAGAATAAAAGGAGTTTTAAAAAAATGAACAGAAGCTCAAGGACCTATGGGACAAGACCAAAAGTTATGACTTTCATGTCACTGAAGTCCCATAAGGAGAGGAAAGTGTGGTGCATAACAAATATTTGAAGACATACAGACTGAAAACGTCCCAAATTTCGGTCAAGATATAAACCTACATATCCAAAAAATTCAGGAAACCCTAAACACAATAAACCCAACGAAAATCATGCTCTGACAAATCATCATCAAACTGCCCAAAACTAGACATGAAAAACATATTAATAGTAGCCAGAAAAAAACTACTCATTACTTAGAGAGGAATAATAATTTGAATCATGTGGTATTATTTTCTCATCAGAAATCATAGAAGCCAGAGAAACATGGCTCAACTTTTTCACACGTTAAAAGAAAAGAACTCTTAATCCAGAATTCTATATCCATTGAAAATATTATTCAGGGATAAAGGTTAAATAAAGACAGTCTCAGATGAAGAAAAACTAAGAGAATTTGATGCCAGCAGATCTGCTCTAAAAGAATTGCTAAATGAATTTCCTCCGACAGAAAAGAAATAAAACCAGAAGGAAATAAATATATAGAGTATCAGAAATGAAGGGAAAGTAACAGAAATGTTAAATATAATAGAATATTTTTGTCATTTGAGTTCTTTAAAATATGTCTAGTGGTTGAAAGAAAATATTATAACATTTACTGATGGGGTTTTTAATGTATATAAATATAATACATAAGACAATTGCAATAGTAAAAGAAAAAGAGAAAGAAACCTATATGGTTGAAATATATATATATTTATATATATATATACACTATATATACTATATATAGAAATATAGTATATTTCTATATACTAGGGATATATATATATATATATATATCCTAGATAAACCACTAAGAAAAGTATACAAAGATATATAGTCAAAACCAGAATAGATAAAATAAAATGAATACTAAAAATGTTCCAAAAACCAAATAAATTAGCAAAGGCAAAACACTGCAATAAAAAATGAAGGAAACAAACAAAACAAATAATTAAATGGTAAACTTAAATCCAATTCTATCAATAATTGCATTGAATTTAAATGATCTAAACACATCAATTAAAAGACAAAGTTTGTCAGAATGGATGAAAAAATATCACCCAATTATATTCACTCTAAAAAGAAAACTCACTTCAAATATAATGATATACATAGATTAAAAGTAAAAGGATGAAAAAAAAAAGTAAAAGGATGGAAAAAAAATATATCATGCAAACTCAATATTGATACCAAATGTGAAAGGGACATTACAAGAAAAGAAAATTACAGGCCAGTGTCACTCATGAAATAGTTGACAAAAAATCCTAAAGAATATACTAGTAAATGGAATCCAGCAATATATAAAAAAGGATAATATATTATCACCAAGTAGGAAGAGTTTCAATAATGCAAAGTAGGAAAAGAAGCTCCAGTATTCAGTATTCAAGACCTTGTGTTACTAACATAATAATAGAGATATATATCAAAGGAACAGATAGAGCCTGGAAATAAACCCTTATGATGATTTTTAACAAGGATACCAAGGAAATTCAATAGAGTAAAAATCTTTTCAACAAATAGTGATGGGACAATTGTACATCCACATGCAAAAAGATGAAACCAGACTCTTATCTCACATGATACATAAAAGTTAACTTAAAATGGATCATAGACCTAAACATAAGCTAAAACTGTAAAAATCTTTGTGTGACCTGGGTTTAGGCAAAGCCTTCTTAGATATGACACCAAGAACAAAAGTGACAAAAGAAAAAAATAGATAAATTAGACTTCATCAAAATTGAAAATTTTTGTGCTTTAAAGGACATTATCATGTTTTAAGGAAACCCAGGATTTGTCTCAATCAGATGTGGTAAGACACGCAGACACAGAGATGACTGTCATGAAGGAAGAAATTTATACTCACAGATCCCTAGAAATAAGAGGCATGGCATGACATGCAGAGGGGCCACATGGGGAAGCGAGAGGTTGGTCAGGAGGCATGGCAAGCAGGAGAACATATGGCCAAGAGCCTTTACTGGCATTTCCACAGGAAGGAATGGGCAAAGCATGTGGTAAGCAGGCTTAGTATTGGCTATCTTAAATAATTTCAGCAGGCTCTGGGGCATAGGAGCTGTCCCTAGTTATCTGGTACCTGGCCCTGTGGTGATTAGAATAGAAGAATATTGTATCTTAGAGTATAGGAGTCACATAGAAGAGTTGGTTGTGGGTGTGGGCTCTGGAGTAATTGGCTTGTCTATAAAAGGCATGCTCACAGGAAATCATTTACTATCTCCAAGAATTGGCTAGCCCCAGGAGGAGCAGTCCCTCTAGAGTCAGCAAGGCCCCAAGATGCCAAAGCATCAAAAATACATAAAATTAAAATGCATGATAATACACATCAACAAAGTGAAAAGACAACCCACAGAATGGGAGAACTAAATGCAAATTATGTATCTTACAAGGGACTTTAACAGAATATTTAAAGAACTCTTCCAAGTCAGAAAGAAAAAGAGCAATAACCCAGTTTCAAAATGGGCAAAAGATGTGAATAGACACTTCACCAAAGATATAGGAAAGACAAATAAATACATGAAAAGATGTTTAACCTCATTGGTCTTTAGGAAAACCCAAATTAAAACCACAATATCATTATATAACTGTTAAGATGATTATAATAAAAAAGAAAGATTACAACTGTTAGTGAGAATAGGGAGAAACTGGGACCTTTATATTTTCAAAAATTTAAACATAGAGTTAGCATATCACCTAGCAATTCCACTCCTAAGGATATATCCTCAAGAGAATTGAAAACCTATGTCTGCATGAAAACTTGTACAGAAAAGTTTATAAGAGCCTTGTTCATAGTAACCAAGAAGTGGAAACTCCAAATGTCCATCAACCCCTGAATGAATAAACAAAATGTGGTCTATCCATACAACAAAATATTATTTAATAGTAAAAGGAATGAAACACTGATACATACTTCAAAGGTGAACCTCAAAAACTTTATGCTAAGTGAAAGAAGCCAGACGCAAAAGAAACACATATTGTATAATTCCATTTATTGATATGTGAAGTTTCCCCCAAAACGGGATCTTTTGGGGGTGATGGAAATGTTCTAAAATTGGATTATGGTTGATGTTTGCAAAACTCTATGAATTTACTAAACATCATTGGCCCGTACACTTAAAACAGGCAAATTCTGTTTGGTAGATTATACCTCAGTAAACTGATTAAATGACAACTATATGCTATATGCAAGATACACACATACAACAAAATCATTCAGAAAGACTAAAAATAAAGGGATAGACGAAAGTTCACCAGGCAAATGGAAAGCAAAAGAAAGCGCAGTGATCCTGATATCACACAAAGTATAATTCAAGCCCCAAAGTATTAAACATGACGAAGAAGGACAATTGTACTGCAAGAGTCACAGTCCTCAATGAACAGATAACACATTAATATTTATGCACCAAATGACACAGCAACCACCTTTTTGAAGCAAGAACTACAAAGAATGCAAGAAGTCATAGATAGACATTCACTAATAATAGGAGACTTTAATACACCATTTTCAGTACAATACAAATCAAGTGGAAAACAGTGTGGATGGAGACAGAATGTACATATTGATTAGGAAACAATAATCCATAGGACAGGTATTTTGAATATATGTTGAAGTCTACACCATGACAATAGTGTCCATGGTACAGTCACAGACACTGATCATTTATTAGCTCACAAAGAAAATATCAGTATGTTCCATAAAATGTGAATATTACAAGCAACATTCTCTGATTAAAATGCAATCACAATGAGAATATGCTAATAAAAACGACAATAGAAAGATCTTTCTACCTGAAAATTTAGGGATCTCCTATTAATTTCTGTGTGAAATGGGAACTACAAACTGAAATTACAGAATTGAAAAATAATAACGACAATAAAAGCACTACGTATCAGAATCTATGGAATACATTTAAAGAAGTGATCAGGGAAAATTTTTTTTTGCATTAAACATTTTTATCCAGGAAACTGAAACAATAGAAAACTGAATTAAGATCCTAGCTCATAAAACGAGAAAAAAATTTAAAAAGTAAACCAAAAGAAAGCATAAAAAAGGACATAATAAAGGTAAAAGCAGAAATTAATGAAGAGAAAAATAGAAAAATGGTCTAAAAAATTAAAATATGGTTTTGTATAGATGAACAATATAGAAAAACTATGATCTAACTTTATCAAGAAAAAAATGGATAAAGGAAGAACAAATATGCAAAATAAGAAATGAGAAGAGGGAAATCAGCATTGAAACAAAAGAAATTTTAAAAATCATATGAGAGTCTATGTAAACAAATTTGAAACCAAATTTGAAAACCTAGAAGAAATGAATGATGTCCTAAAGAAATCCAAGTTACCAAAATTGACCCTGTTAGAGTTTGAATGCTGAAATAGATCAGTTTCTATAGAAGGAATATACAGCACAAAGTTATTAGGGGACAACTCCACCAAACAAAGAAACAAACGAACCTGGACCCAGATGATTTCAAGAGGAAAAAGGTAAAACTACATCCATATCTCACTCCATAGTCAAAAAAATAGACTCCAAATAGATTAGAGAGCTAAATGTATGAAATGAAACCATACAAGTATTAGAAGAAAACATGGGGGAATTCCTCTTTAACCTTGGTGTAGGAAAAGACTTTCTATGACTCAAATTCCAGAGGCAATTAATTAACTAATCTAATAAATTTGATTACCTATTCAAAATTTGCATGGCAAATGCACCATAAACAAAGTCAAAAGAAAACTGACAAATGGGTAAACTTTTGCAACATATACCACAGGTGAAGGACTAATAAATTTAATATATGAAGGACTCTTGAAAATTGAAGGGCATAGAGGCAGTACCAGGGAAGAGCAGGCAATTCAGTATAACTGACATAGAGTGGGTCAAGGGAGGATTACTATCAAGTTAGGGTTAGGAGGAGCACTGGAGGAGAGACATACTTAGCTCTGCAATTTAGGAAGAATAGTAAGTTGGCTTGGTGCAAGTGAATTAGAAAGGCAAGAAGAGGGGTTCAGAAGCTTTTAAAGTAATCAATCTAAGAGATAATGGTGGTTCAAACTGAGAAAGTGACTTTGAGGATTAAGAAGGAAAGATGAATTAAAGAGCTATTGAAGAGGCAGAATTTACTGGATTTATAAACCAAACAGATGTGGGTGAGTTGGGAGTCCTGGATGAAACCTGAGATTTCAGCATAGGCAATGAGGTAGATGTTAGTGACACAGAGAATGTAGAGAATGCAAACATTTAAATTCTGTCTCAGGATTACATATGATGATCCATGTAAATTTTTCACTGCTGTCCTCTGCACACGGAAATTATGAAATAAGATTAGTTGTTACTTCAGGCTAAACTGGTTTGATTTGTCCTAACAGAATCGACTATAAAGTACTATTCACAACACATATTGACATTCTTTAAGCAGATCTGAATTCAAATTGCACAACTTTCTAGCTTTGTGACTCTAGACTCTTCCTCTCAGAAAAAAAATAAAAAAGAGTAATAATATCAACCTGGCAGCGTTTTTATGAGAATTAGAGATAAGAGGAGTAAAGTGCTTTGAGTGATACCTATCACATAGTAAGAACTTAGTAAATTATAGTTTAAACAAAAGGCAACATTGTTGGTTTCATGCCTCTAAATTAGGACAAGAGATTTGCCCTTGTTTATCTTTGTATTTCCCATAGACCCTACCCGCCCTAGAAGAGGGTCTTATACGTAATAGATACTCAATAAATAAGTATCAAATCTATGATAATTGCTTTTTGCTTGACCTTTCTTTTTTCCTGCTTATCTGCCCAAGGCTGTTAACCTTCATTTTAAAAGTATTCTTTTCATGGTTATAACCCCTTCTCCTTGCTCAAAATTTATTTTGCTTAATATCCCCCTCTCTCTCTCTTACAGGCAAATGATGACCTATGCTTCCTAATCTCTGACACTTTCTTATAAAACTTCTTGACAACTACTCCCATCTCCACTCCCAACCCCACACAGGAGTTTCATTCAACAGTGGAATCTCAGTCCCTGTCTGGCTTGGCTGTGATGGAAATTACACAGGCTGCTGAATTTTTCTGAAACTGTTGCTCATCTCCAGAACTTCCACCAGAATTAAGAGCAGTCAATTAATGACATGGTCAAACAGCTTGAATTTAATCAAAGTGAACCATAGCCACCAGAAGAAAGGCATTTAATTTGATCTGAAATATTTGCACAAGAAAAAATGTAAAATCTCAGACATGACTTGTGATTAACAACTCTATAGAGCAATTTGAAATTTTAAAAAAATTGAGTGCAAGGGACCAAAAACTCAATCGAAAAGTGAGGAAAATATAAAAACAGACAATTCAACAAAAAAATAGGATATAAAAATGCCCATTCAATACATGAAAAATGTTCAAACTCAGTACATAATTAGAGAACTGCTGATTAAAACCACACTGAGATACCATTCCTTACCTATCAGACAAGCAAAAATTTAAAAAGTGTGATGACAGAATCTGTTGAAGAGTCTGTGGCGAAGCAGTCACTCACATACATTGCTGCTGAGAATACAAATCAGTGCAACACTTCCACAGGAAAATTGGCCATACCTAACATAACCTTTCAACCCAGAAATCCCGATTCTAAGAATCTATATTTGAAGATGAACTTCCAACAATCCAAAAATATATATGCACAAGGATGTTCATTGCAGCATAGTTTGTAATTGCAAAATATTAGAAACAACTGAAACGCCCATAGTTAGGAGAGTGTTTGAATAAATTATGCAACATTGGCACAATGGAGTCCTATACAGCTGTAAAAAGGAATGAAGAACTGATACGGAGTGATTTCTATGACATACTGCCCAAGAGAAGAAAATTAAAGTGCAACAGGGCAGAAAAAAAGGTTCCAAAAATGTGCTTCTCCATAAAAACAAGGAGAACACTGCAAAAACTGTCAAAAATCAACTTTTTCAGAACTCTGGAAATTAACCTAAGTCTTGCAACAACCCAAGGAGGATTTATTTAAGAAAAATGACTGAATTTTGGTAAGAACAGTGAGTTTGGTGGTGCTTTAACTAGCACTCATTCCATTCCCCTCCCTTAGATCCTCAGTAGCTTTGAAAAAGCAATAGCTTCACAACTAAAGCAGTTCTGAAAACCAGAAACCTAGTGGCCACTGAAGGAGACTTAACAGTTTGGGGTTGCACAAAATTCTTTGTGTGGGTTTTAGTAGGTTGTGTCTTTCAAGGAATTGGTCCATTTCATCTAGTTATCAAATTTATGAGCATAGAAGTGTTCATAGTATTCTTTTATTATCCTCTTAATATCTGTGGGATCACTAGAGATGACTGGTCTTTCATTTCTGATATTAGCAATTTGTATTCTCTCTCTTTATTTTGTAGCTAGCCTGGCTAGAGATTTACCAATTTTATTGATCTCTTCAAAGAATTAACTTTCCATTTCATTAATTTTAATCTATCAATTTCCTGTTTTCAATGTTATTGATTTCTATCTGATCTTTATTCTTTCCTTCTGTTTGTTTTAGATTCATATTACACTTCTCTCTCTAGTATCCCATATCCACAAATATATATATATATACACCAATCTTCATAGCAGTATTATTTGCAATAGTCAGAAGGTGGAAACAATCCAAACTTTCACTGGTAGATGAATGGATAAGCAACATGTGGTATATAAGTACAAAAGAATATTATTCAGCTTTAAAAATGAATGAAATTTTGATCTGTGCTACAACATGGATGCACTTTGAAAACTATGTTAAAAAACAACAACTAACCGGGTAGGAGGGGTGAACTCATGATATAGTCAAGACCCATAAACCCAGGCGGGCAACCCACAAATGGGAGGATAATTACAACTGCAGAGGTTCTCCCTAAGGAGCATGGGGTCTGAGCCCCACCTCAGACTCCCCAGCCTGGGGGTCCTTCGCTGGGAAGACAAGCCCCCCAGAGCATTTGGCTTTGAAGGCCAGTGGGGCTTACTTTGGGGAGTCCCAGAGAGCTGGGGGGAAATAAAAATCCCATGCTTAAAGGGGTGCACAAAATCTCATATGCTCTGGGACCCAGGGCAGAAGCAATAATTTGAAAGGAGCCTGGGTCAGACCTACCTGCTGATCTTGGAGAATCTCCCAGAGAGGCAGGAGGCAACAGCAGCTCACCCTGGGGATATAGACACTGTTTCTGGCAAGTGTCATTTTGGAATTCTCCTTCTAGTTTATTAGCCTCAGGACCCAGCTCTGCCCCTGCCCACCAGACTATAGACACCCATACCGGAATGCCTCAGGCCAAGCAACTAGCCAGGCAGGGACACAGCCTCACCCATCAACAAGCAGGCTGCCTTCAGACCCTCGGAGCCCACAGCCACCCCTGGACATAGACCTGCCCACCAGAGGGCCCAGAACCTGGTCCCACACAACAGTGCACCAGCACTAGACCTGATACCTCCAGGGCCCTCCAGCCAGAGACCCTGGGATCCCAGCTCCACACACCAGTGGGCAGGCACCAGCCCCAGAATCCCTGGGCCCACCCACCAGTGAGCTTGCTCTAGCCTCAGGAGCAGCCTTACCCATTAGCAGGCAGACCCTGGCCATAGGACTACCATAGCCCCTCAGCCTATGGACCCAGCCCATCCACCAACAAGCCAATACCAGCCCTGGGACCAGCTGGGCCATTGCCCTGCCCACTAGCAGGCCAACACAAGCTTTGAAACATCCCAGACTCTGCAACCAGCTGTTTTGGGAACCTGCCCCACCCACCAGTGGCCCAACACCAGCTCTGAGACCCTGGGATCCTGCAGCCAGGCCCCAGGACCCAGGACCCAGGACCCAGCTCTGCCTGGGCCCTAACTCCATCCATCAGTGAGCCAGTGCTAGCCCCAGGGCTCCCTAGGATTCTGCAGTCAGCTGCCTTGTGACCTGGCCCCACCAAACAGTTGCCAGCAGGCTCCATACCAGGCAGGCCTGGCAGCCAACTGGATGGGAGACCAAACAAGCCTACCAGACCACCCACAGAAGTCAGCCCACCACAACAAAAGAAGCCATGCAGCCTACAGAGGGGGCATCCCCAGAGCATATAGTTCTTGTGACCAGAGGGAACTGTGCTGCCGAGACGCATATAGGATGTCTCCTACAAAAGGTCACATCTCCAAGGTTGAGGAATGTAACCCAACCACCAGATATGTAGAAATAAAACCAGCAAGCTAGGCAAAATGAGGCAACAGAGTAATATGTTCCAAATGAAGGAACGAGATAAAAC
This sequence comes from Balaenoptera acutorostrata, assembly GCF_949987535.1. Classification (NCBI taxonomy): domain Eukaryota; kingdom Metazoa; phylum Chordata; class Mammalia; order Artiodactyla; family Balaenopteridae; genus Balaenoptera; species Balaenoptera acutorostrata. Next base: position 129,811,254 of record NC_080085.1, on the reverse strand, counting down.
CCCAGAAGAAGAACTAAGTGAAATGGAGATAGGCAATCTACCTGAGGAAGAGTTCAGGGTAATGATAGTAAAAAATGATCAAAGAACTCGAGAAAAGAATAGATGGACAAAGCAGGAAGTTAGAAGTCTTAAACAAAGAGTTAGAAAATATAAAGAACAACCAAATAGAGATGAAAATACAATAACTGAAATGAAAAGTACACTGGAAGGAATCAGCAATAGAATAAATGATTCAGAAGAATGGATGAGTGAGCTGGAAGACAGAGTAGTGGAAATCACTGACACTGAACAAAAAAAAGAAAAAAGAATGAAAAGAAATGGGGACTGTTTAAGAGACCTCCAGGACAACATCAAGCACATTAGTATTCCCATTATAGGGGTGTCAGGAGAAGAAGAGAAAGAACAATTACTTTAAATGCAAATGGACTAAATGCTCCAATCAAAAAACTAAGAGTGGCTGAATGGATACCAAAAAACCCTGTATATATGCTGCCTACAAGAGACTCACTTCTGATCTAAAGACACACACAGAGACTGAGGGTATGGAAAAAGATATTCCATGCAAATGGAAATCAAAAGAAAGCCAGGGTAGCAGTACTTATATCAGACAAAGTAGACTTTAATAAAGACTGTTACAAGAGACAAAGAAGGACATTACATAATGATCAAGGGATCAATCCAAGAAGAAGATGTAACAATTTTAAATAGATATGCACCCAACATAGAAGCACCTCAATATATAAGGCAAATGTTAACAGACATATAAGAAGAAATTGACAGTAACAAACTAATAGTGGGGGACTTTAACACCCCACTTACATCAATGGACAGATCATCCAGACAGAAAATCAATAAGGAAACAATGGCATTAAATGACACATTAGACCAGATAGACTTAATAGATTATATATATATATATATATATATATATATATATATATATATATGGATATGTATATATATATATATATATATACATAGAGAGAGAGAGAGAGAATATTCCAACCAAAAGCAGAAGAATACATATTCATTTCAAGTGCACATGGAATGTTCTCCAGGATAGCTCACACACCAGGCCATAAAACAAGCCTCTGTAAATTTAAGAAAATTGAAATCATATCAAGCATCTTTTCTGACTACAGTGCTATGAGACTACAGACCAACTACAAGAAAAAAAAACTGCAAAAACACAAACACATAGAGGCTGAACAATATGCTACTAAACAAACAGTGGATCACTAAAGAAATCTAAGAAGAAAAAAGTACCTGGAAACAAAAGAAAACAAAACACAATGACCCAAAAATCCATGGGACACAGCTAAAACAGTTCTAAGAGGGAAGTTTATAGCAATAAAACTTGTCTCAAGAAACAAGAAAAATCTCAAATAAACAACCTAACCTTACACCTAAAGGAACTAGAGAAAAAAAGAACAAACAAAACCAAAGTTAGTAGAAGGAGAGAAATCATAAAGATCAGAGCAGAAAAAAAAAATGAAATAGAGACTAAAAGAACAATAAAAAGATCAATGAAACTAAAAGCTGGTTCTTTGAAAAGATAAACATAATTGATAAACCTTTAGCCAAACTCACCAAGGGAAAAAGGGAGAGGGCTTAAATCAATAAAATCAGAAATGAAAAAGAAGTTAAAACCAACACCACAGAAATACAAAGGATAATAAGAGACTACTATAAAAAACTATATGCCAATAAAATGGACAACCTAGAAGAAACAGACAAATTCCTAGAAATATACAATCTCCTAAGACTGAACCAGGAAGACAGGGAAAATATGAACAGACCAATTACCATCAATGAAGTGGAATCAGTAATCAAAAAACTTCACAAGTGAACTCGACCAAACATTTAGAGAAGAGTTAACACCTATCCTTCTCAAACTCTTCCAAAAATTGCCAAGAAAGGAACACTTCTGAACTCATTCCATGAGGCCAGCATCACCCTGATACTAAAACCAGACCAAGATATCACAAAAAAAGAAAATTATAGGCCAATATCACTGATAAACATAGATGCAAAAATCCTCAGCAAAATATTAGCCATCCAAGTCCAACAATACATTAAAAGGATCATATACCATGATCAAGTGGAATTTATCTCAGGGATACAAGGATTTTTCAATATTCACAAATCAATCAATGTGATATACCACATTAACAAATCTGAGAATAAAAACTATATGATCATCTCAATAGATGTAGAGAAATCTTCTGAGAAAATTCAGCATTCATTTATGACAAAAACTCTTCAGAAAGTGGGTATAGAAGGAACATACCTCAACAAAATAAAGGCAATATGCGATAAGCCCACAGCTAACATCATAGTTAACCGTGAAAAGCTGAAAACATTTCCTCTAAGATCAGGAATAAGACAAGGATGCCCACTCACGCTCACCACTTTTTTTCAACATAGTATTGGAGGTCTTAGTCACAGCAATCAGAGAAGAAAAATGAAAGGAATTCAAATTGAAAACGAAGAAGTAAAATTGTCACTGTCTGCTGATGAGATGATGCTATACATAGAAAGGCCTAAAGATGCCACCAGAAAAATACTAAAGCTCATCAATGAATTTGGTAAAGTTGCAGGATACAAAATTAATGTACAGAAATCTGTTGCATTTCTATACACTAACAATGAACTATCAGAAAGAGAAATTAAGGAAACAATCCCATTTACAATCACATCAAAAGAATAAAATACCTAGGAATAAACCTACCTAAGGATATTAAAGACCTATATTCATAAAACTGTAAGACACTGATGATAGAAATCGAAGACAACACAAACAGGTAGAAAGATATTCCATGTTCATGGATTGGAAGGATTAATATTGTTACAATGACCATACTACCCAAGGCAATCTACAGATTCAATGCAATCCTTATCAAAATACCAATGGCATTTTCAACAGAAATAGAACAAGTAATTTTAAAATTTGTATGGAAACACAAAAGACTCTGAATAGCCAAAACAATTTTGAAAAAGAACAAAGCTGGAGGAATTATGCTCCCTGACTTTAGACTATACTACAAAGCTATTGTCATCAAAACAGTATGGTACTGGCACAAAAACAGACATATAGATCAAAGGAGCAGAACAGAGATCCCAGAAATATACCCATGCACATATAGTCAATTAATCTATGACAAAAGAGGCAAGAATACACAATGGAGAAGACAGTCCCCTCAATAAGTGGCACTGGGAAAACTGGACAGCTACATGTAAAAGAACAAAATTAGAACATTTTCTAGCACCATATACAAAAATAAACTCAAAATGGATTAAAGACCTATATGTAAGCCTGGAAACTGTAATACTTCTAGAAGAATACATAGGCAAAACACTTTTTGACTTAAATAGTAGCAATATTTTGGGGGATCTGTTTCCTAAGGCAAAGGAAACAAAAGCAAAAATAAACAATGGGACCTAATTTAACTTAAAAGCTTTTGCATAGCAAAGGATGCCATCGAAAAAAATGAAAAGACAACCTACTAAATGGGAAAAAATTTTTTCAAATGATATTACCCATTAGGGGTTAATATCCAAAATATATAAACAGCTCATACAACTCAACATCAAAAAACAAACAGCCTAACTGAAAAATGGGCAGATGACCTGAGTAGCCATTTTCCAAAGAGGAAATGCAGATGGCCAGGAGGCACATGAAAAGATGCTCAACATCACTAATCATCGAAGAAATGCAAATCAGAACCACAATGCGATATCACCTCACCCCTGTCAGAATGTCTATCATCAAAAAGACTGATAATAATAAATGTTGACAAGGATGTGGAGAAAAAGAACCCTTGTACACTGTTGGTAAGAATGTAAAATGGTGCAGCCCTGTGGAAAACAGTATGCAGTTTCCTCAGAAAACTAAAAATGGAACCACCATATGATCCAGCAATTCCACTCCTGGGTATATAGCCAAAGAAAATGAAAACATTAAATAAAAATACATATGCACCCCAATGTTCGTAGCAGCATTATTTACAATAGCAGAGATAAGGAAGCAACCTACCTGTCCATCAACAGATGAATGGGTAAAGAAGATATGGCATATACATATATATATATATATATATATATATATATATATATATATATATATGATGGAATACTACTCAGCCATAAAAAAGAATGAAAATTTGCCATTTGCAGCAACATGATGGACTTGGAGCATATTATACTTAGTGAAATAAGTCAGAAGAGAAAGACAAATACTGTACGATATCACTTATATGTGGAATCTAAAAAAAATACCGAAAAACTACCTAATATAACAAAAAAGAAACAGACTCACAGATATAGAGTACAAACTAGTGGTTACCAGTGGAGAGAGGGAAGGGGGGAGGGGCAAGATAGAGATACGATTAAGAGGTACAAATTATTATGTATAAAATAAATAAGCTACAAGGATATATTATACACCACAAGGAATATAGCAATATTTTACAATAACTATAAATGGAGTATCACCTTTAAAATTGTGATTCATTATGTTGTACACTTGAAACATATAATATTGTACATCAACTATACCTCAATTTTAAGAAAACCCAACATTGAACACTTTAAAATGATGAAACTTATGGTAAATGAATTATATCTCGATAAAAATGTGTATATATTTACTATAGAAAGTGTTAAAACATGTGTGTCTTTTCACATATGCATTTTGGTTTTGTTAACAAAGTCACATACCATTCTCTGCTTTTTCAACTTAATATGAATTGAAGATATTCCACATCATTAAATCTTCCTATGACAGTTTTTAAAAAGAACTGCTGATACATCCAACAACACTCATGCTTCTCAAAAGCATGTTTACCAAAATTAGCCAGATTCAAAAGCATACATGTTATTCTATTCCCCTTAATGAAATTCAAAAATGGGCAAAACTCATCTGTGATATTAGAGGTTAGACTAGTGGTCAACTTTTGGGGAGTTATTGACTGAGTTGGGGCATTTAAGGGCCTTCTGGGGTACTAGAAGTGTTCTATATCTTCATCTGGAAGATGGTGATATAAAAATATGCCTATAGTAAAAATCCATTTATCTGTATGCTTAACATGTTTGCATATCATTGTATATAAACTATAGTTCAATTAAAAATAAAAAACAAAAAAATAAATTTAAAAAATGTGGCATCAGTGCAAGGCTAGACAAACAGACTAATGGAATAGACTAGATCACTCAGAAACAGCTTGATGATTGATGATAGATAGATAGATAGATGATAGATAATTTTTATTTTTATGTGACTAACCAATTTACAGCAAAGTCTCCACTACAGTTCAGTTGGGCAAAGGATGGCCTTTTCAATAATTGGTGATTAAATGAAAATATGAACCTTGACTATATTAAAAAATGAATCTTGACCCCCTACCTCACACCAAACACAGAAAATTAACTTCAGATTAAGCATAGACTTACATGTTAATGGCAAAATAATAAAGTTTCTAAAAGAAAAACTAGGAGAATATATTCATTATATTAGTCAGAAATTTCTTAAACAGAAAGTATTAGTCATAAAAGAAAAAACTAATAAATTGCACTTCATAATATTAAGGATTTTTGCTCATCAAAAGATACAATTAAGAGAGAGAGAAGGCAAACCACAGACCGAGAAGATATTCGTGAAATACATATATTTGTATCCAGAATATATAAAGAACTTCTACTTCCAATAAGAAGACAGGAACCTCAGATTTAAAACAGTCAAAATATTTGTTCAAACTCTTCACTTTTTAGAATATCCAAATGGTCGATGATCATGTGAGAAGATGGTCAACATCATTATTCATTAAGGAATTGAAAACTGAAAATACAATGAAATATGAGTAGACATCCAGTAGAATAGCTAAAATTAAAAGGGCTGAAAATACTGAATGTTGGCAAGAATGCAGAGCATCTTGAACTCTAATGCATTGCTAGTAAGAATATAAATTGTTTCAACCACTTTGGAAAAATATTTGGCAGTGCTTACTAAAACTAAATACACATATACTCACGACTCAGGAATTCCAATCCTAGGTGTATTTCCAAGAGCAATGAGTTCATATATGTACCAAAAGGCATGCACAAGAATGTTCATTAACAGCTTTCTTCATAATAGCTCCAAACTAGAATACACACCGAATGTCCACCTATAGTAGAATTGATAAGAAGTTCTTATACTCAATACAATGGAATTCTACACAGCAATAAGAAGGATGGACTGTTTCTACCCAAAGTAATATGGATAAATCTCACAGACAAAATGATGAGTGAAAGAAGCCAGATACAAGAGAGTATATTCCGTATGCTTCCACTGAAATAAAGCACGAGAACCAACAAAATTAAGCTGGCATAACGGAACCTTCTAAGTGCTGGAGACGTTTTATATCTTGATTTGTGTGGTGGTTACCTAGGTGTGTATATAAGTAAAAATTCGTTCAACTTTACACCGAAGATTTATGTACCTCACTGTATGTAAAATTATAACTTTATATAAAATTAAATTAAAAGACGTGTACAAAAATCTTTATAGAAGCATTTTTCACAGTAGTCCCAAATCATAAACAACCTAAAGGTCCATCAATAATAGAATCAATCTATAAATTATGGTATATTCATACTGTAGAGTACTACATAAAAATGAAAACACTCCCCAAACTACTGATACAAAAACATGACTGAATCTCAAAAACATAATTAATTGAGCAAAAGAAGCCAGACTAACATATGATTTAACAATTCCACTCCTAGATATATTTCCAAGAAAATTGAAATCAGGGACTCAAATACTTGTAAATCAATGTTCATAGCAGCCAAAAAGTGGAAATAGCCCAAATGCCCATCAGTGGATGAATGGACTAACACAATGTGGTGTATCCATACAACGGAATATTATTCAGCCATAAAAACAATGCAGTACTGACACCTGCTACAACGTGAATGAACCCCGAAAACATTATGTTCAGTGAAAGAAGCCAGACCCAAAATGACAAATAATATATGATTCCATTTATATCAGGTACCTAGAATAGGCAAAACCATAGAGACAGAAAGTAGAATAGAGGTTACCAGGGGCTGGGGGAGAGGGGAATAGGGAGTTATCATTTAACGGCTACAGAATTTATGTTTGGGATGATGAAGAAGTTCTGGAAATGAACAGTGGTGATGATTGCACAACATTGTGAATGTACTTAATGCCACAGGATTGCACACTTAAAAATGGTTGAAATGGTAAGTTTTATGTTATGTATATTTTATCACTATTTTAAAAAAGAAACGGGACAAAAATACATACTGCATGCTTCCATTTATATGAAGTTCTAGAACAGGCAAAACTAATGTATGGTGATAGAGGTCAGGATAGCGTTTGCCTTTGGTTGGGGTATAGATTGGAAGGATGCAAAAGGGAGCTTTCTGGAGGGTCAAAGGGGTCATTACACGGATGCATACCTGTGTAAAAACATGGTCAAACTTTCACTTTACAGTATATACATTATATTTCCATTTAAAAAGAAAATAAAGAGGAATAGAAACTGGGGGAAACTGCCATTTAAAATTTGCTTCCATTTCTTTATCCCTTGATCATGGAGACTTAGGTTCACCTGGAGGCAGATTCTCTCTTTGGGGAAGTCAGTAAGATTGGCCCTTCCGATTCTACTTGTATAAAACCGGAAGCTTTGCATTGTCATGGAGACAACTACAAAGCACCTTAAAACTGACCGCAGAGATTCAGTGTCTTGCCTTGGTTACTCATAGTGGGCATGGCTAGTCAGAGACGTGTTTATGAGGCTTCTTGACTCCGGGGGTGGAAAGGGACAGGATAAGGGAAAAAGGGGCAGAGAAAAATATTTCTTGGCTATGTATAAACAGGAGGCACTGCGCTTCAACAGCTGTTTGTTCCCATGGGAGTGGATTATGGGGGCAGAGGTGGGGAGGCAGGAATGATGAACGCACCTTGCAGGTGAGCAGAGTGGATGAAGTGGCTGCTTTCATGAGATTCTGGGCATAAGCAGTGTTGCTTCAGGCATCTCAGAGCAGAGTGTGAAACAAAGCTGTAAAAAATGCCAAGAGTTTCTTCACCTCTCCCATCACCTCTCAGAACCCTGCACCCAGTACGGAGCATTGAGACACAGCATCCTTGGTTTGAACACTTGCAATCTTACCCAAAGCAAAGCTCCTTGAGTGAGGGCAGACAGGGAGAACGCGGAAAACATGGGGAGAGGGTGGCAACTGTAAAGCAATTTCAGCGCACAAGTAAGCATCCTTTTTGCGTGTCCAGGGATACTAGGCAGAAATGTGGACAGGGAATCAGCCTGAGGTACAGCAGCCACTCTGTTGGGGCTTGAACCACTGGAATTTGGGCATCAAAAGTGAAGATGACCTCAGCTTATACTTACAGTCTAGTTAAACCTGGATAGAACTATATATATGCCTAACTCCGTGGGTCTATGTATATGTGCATGTTTTAATGTGTATACTTTCTTAACCAAATTAATATCCTACCATGTATTATTTTGAATCTACTTTTATTTTTATGGAGTAGTCCGTTAGGGGCATTACGTTGTCATTAGAGATTCTTTTGAGGCTATGTTCCTGAGGCTAGGACGCTTGCCCAGTTGCTGGGGTCTCGCCACCTGACTTCCAGCTAGAGAGGAACCCACCTGTCCTCCCGTCCCTCACTCCTGTGCCTCCCCCCACTGGATTGTGGGCTCTGTTACTTGGTCCCAGTAGCCTCCAGAGTTGTGACATAATTGGGGCCCAGCTCCACTCCTTCCATGGGGGTAAAAGAGGACCCGTTTTCAGAAGCCTTGGCAGGCAGGGTCCAGAAGTCCAAGAGCTGGCAGGTCAGGTCATCCATTGTCACCGTACTAGTGAGAAGAACACACCACACCCAGGGAGCCCTCCTCTGCCTCCACCCCACCCCGACCTGGCCACAGTTTGCTAAGCCAGGCAACTGTGGAGAGAGGGGTCATGTGACTCGCCCTGGGGTATAGCAGGGAGGGTACTTGCATCCGAGTCTCTTGATCCCCCAAGGGGTATGCTTTTCCACCCACCCCCAAGCCTCCCCACAAGTGAATCTGGTGGAGGAAGCAAATTTATCCACAGATCACACACCAAAGACACAAAAACACTTATTTAATTGCTACCACAAATAGAGAATTGAATTAAGGCAGTATAATACATTTCCACTTATCCTTACAATCTTTTGTACAGTAAACCTTGCTTTAAGTGTCAATTTGAATCAATAATCGAGATTTTTATTAAACAATGTTTTCTTGAATTCTAGAGAAAAATCATTTCCTGGGCTGTCAAGTGTGCTGATACAAGACATCTACACCTAAACACGGTGGATCACAGAACCTCAGCCAAGGGTAGTGGGCTTGGCTGATGTCGGCAAGTCTTCCTCCCCGCCTCCCCCCACCATCCCCACCACAGCTAGGAGGCTCAGAGGGATGGGGGGCAGGAGGGAACCGCTTTTGAAGAAGCGATTGTTTACAAGTCCAGGCAGTACTCCATTCACTTCTGGCTACCAGTTATTACCTCAAATTCCCTTCTGAATGAAAAAGAAAAATGTAAAAACTGCGTAAAAAGAGCAGGCTGTGTATAATATTAAAAGCATGACTGTAATTGATCCTAGCAACCATAAGTTTGGATGTGGGGAGAAACCAGTTTATGGATGGATTTGTTTTTCCGGAACTAAAAGAAAGAAAATCCTGGCAAATACGAAAAAAGGTAAGTAACTACAAATAAGGTAAAACCATCTCAGCATTTGCATTCGTGTTTGACTATAAAAATCAGCACCAATGTTTGAATTTTCACAAAATAGAAATAATTCGGTGTGGCAATATCTTTCCTTTTGCCATTTGATCTCATAGGCATAAATATTTATTTTAATAATAAGAGCTTAGTAAATTGTGTTCTTCAGATAGGGGTCATATTTTGTTGCTGGAATTTAGAAAGGAAACTGTTCCAAGTACTTGTACTTTATCGCAATTGCCTTTCGGACTGCCGTTCAAAGTACAATAAATACTTAAACACATAAAGCTCTGCGGTCACATTCACTTTACGGAAGGCTTTACCACAGCGCACTTTTACCACTGCGCATGCGCTCCTCCCCCACCCACCCCCTCGAGGAATGGGAGAAGAAAGCAGGAACAAGGAGAAGGAAATGAGGAGTGGGGAGAAACGGTTACACAGGAGTGGGGAAAAACCAAAGTCTACAAGTTCAAGGATCACTGTGGGCTCACAGTCAACCACAGGAGGAAAGGGAGGCTCAGAACAACAGAAGTCAAACTTGAGGGGAATTTGGTCTCTAAAAGAGCAAGCACACACGCACGCACACACACACACACACACTCACACTTTTGCAGAGTACATAATGAAAGGTAGGTGTAGCTCACACTGTGTCTGTGAGTCAGTGTCCACGTGTGTCTGTGTGTAGATGCACTAAGATATCTCACCTTGTGTTACGTATGCTAGCCAGCCTTAAAAGTGGACCACTGCTTGGCCACCCCTCAGAGCATTTGTCACACAGCCATTTCATCAGAATCAGCTTCAACATCAATAACCATAACCTCATGGTAATCATTGGTGGCAATGGTGACCACAATGGGGTCAACAGGGGCAGCGGCAGCAGCAGGCTTCAGCGGGCTGGCAACAGGCTTGGGGGACTCAGTGGCGGGGTTGGAAGCGGGCTCAGGGAGGCCAGTGATGTCACACTCTAGGTGGCCAGCAGCAGTGGGCTCAGGCTGGCCGGCGATGGCAGGCTGCAGGTGGCTGGTGGCAACAGACTCAGGATAGCCGGCAAGCTCAGGGTGCGGGGTAGCAGGCTTCGTGTGGCCAGTGGTGGGTTTAGGGCAGCTGGTGGCAGGGCTGAAGGTAGTCTTGGAGTGGCTGCCGGCAGGGACGTGATGGCCAGTGACAGGCTTGGGGTGGCTAGAGGCAGGCTTGAAATGGACAGAGTCAGCCTTGAAGTGGACAGAGGCAGGCTTAGGGTAGACAGTGGCAGACTTGGGGTGACCAGAGGCAGACTTGGAGTGGCCAGAGGCAGATTTAGGGTGGCCAGAGGCAGGCTTGGAGTGACTAAAGACAGACTTATGGTGACCAGAGGCAGATTTGCGGTGGGCAGAGGCAGACCTGGAGTGGCCGGAGGCTGGCGTGGGGTGGCCAGAGGCACGCTCAGGTTGGCCAGCTGCAGCATCACCAGGTAGTGGAACATTCCGGACGTTCATCGGCATTTCCTCCACAGCAGGACAGGCACGGGCATGGTCTTGTTCACGGGCTTGTTCGCGGGCTTGGTCACGGGCACGGGCACGGGCGCGGGCGAAGGCTCGGGCCTCCCGCATTTCCCGAACATCAGTGATGAGGCCAGAGAGGAACAGGATAGGATGCCGCATAGCATGGAAGATGGTCCAGTATTCCCTTCGGAAATTCTCATTGAGGAGACCGTAGATCACAGCATTGAGGCAGCTGTTGAAGTAGGCTACGAAGTAGGCTGCAAGATAAAGCCAGTTGGGGATCTTGCCTGCCATCTCCTTTGGACTGACAGCCACCAAGACAGTGAGCACGTTGATGGGGCACCAGCACACTGCAAAGAGGAGGAAGATCACAAACATGGTTAGAAAATTGCGAACCTCAGCAAGCTGGTTGTCAGGGTTCTGCCCAGCCGGCTCACGGGCTGCCAGCACTTTGGTCCAGATCCTCACGTAGCAGAAACCCACGATGAGCAGAGGGAGGACAAAGTGGATGCAGACGATGGTCACGGCAAAGGCAGGGTTGTTCAGATAGTTGAAGATGCAGGTGTAGGTGCGAGGATCATACTCGATGGTGCCGACGTACATGTTGGGCAGGACAGCCAGGACAGTCATGATCCAGGTGACAACCAGGTAAATGCAGGTATTGCGCACACTGAAGATGCGCTCATACTGGAGGCTGTGACAGATGTAGCAGTAACGGTTGATGGCAATCGCCACGATATTGAAGATAGAACCGACCACACTCAGCCCTGTGATGAATCCAACCATCTGGCACTGTAACTGGCTCAGATCCCAGCCACCGATGGCCATGGCGTGCAGCATCAGAGGATAGGGGTAGACGGCCACCAGCATATCAGCCACAGAGAGGCTAACCACGAAGATGTTGCCTGAAAAGCATATTGGGGCGGGGCGGGGGGGGGGGTGGAGGAAGACAGAGAAGAATAAATGGTTACATTTGGAAATCTACAAATGTAAGCTGGAGGAAAAGGCCAGCTGGAGTCGTGACAATTTAGAATTCTAGAATTCTTTTAAAGAAATACAGTTGTGCTTTTATTTTTAGTTACAAGCATGTTCCAGATGATTCTGATGCACAAGCAGGTTTGGGGGACCTGTCCTTTGACAACCTTTTTTTTCTTTCAAACAACGTCGTCTCTGCTTTGGGAAAAAAGTGAAGTCAGAAAGCAGTAAACATGAAAGCCCGTTGGGGAGCCCTTCACACTCCCACACACACAGACCTGTGGCCATCACTTTAAACAAAAACAAAATGCAAAGTTTTGGCGGAGTAGGGGTTGGGGGAGGGAGGGGGTAGAGGGGAGCTGGATGGAGCTGTCTGTTGGAAACGGGCTGGAGGGTAGGGACTGGGGTGGGTGGAGATATTGGAGGACTGTCAGGAAGCCTCAACCTCCCCCAACCCCGAAAAAAACCAAATTAGCCCTCTGCCTTCTCTAACTTACCATCGCATTTACAACGCAAACATGTCTAAAGATAACTGTCCGAGAAAGGGCGTGTCGTTTTCTTAAGCGGTCTTTCCCAGCGGGAACAGACAATAATCTAAGACCTAGCTAGTAAATACTTACCATTTCCGAGGTAACCTAAGAGTAAAAGCTGAGGGCGGGGAGAGGCCCTGTAAAATTTAGTCTGAGAAATAGTGAGCAAAGAGGGAAAAAAAAATCAGGAAAATCCCTGCAAGGATTAGCAGAATTGCCTGCTTCACGCGGGTCCCCGAGCAGAGCCGGGCACCAGCACGTTCGCCGCCCTGCACACTGGTTCCAGGCCCCCGGCCCCGGGCTTTACTGGAGCCTGCGGGCTAAACAGGAAAGTGCTGGGGGTTGGGGGGGGGCACTCCTGTTTTGTAGGCCGGCGGTAGGAAAGCTGTTTGTAAAACCTGCAAAGCCAAGTGCAGATGCGGAGCCCTTTCTCTGGAAACACCTCATTGCTAATTAGCATTGGTTTGGCAAAATATTGCACTTCATCTCGGACTAGGAGAAAATGAGCACTTTTAAAAGGGCAAAGGAACGGCTCGTTCTGCTTCCTTCCGCCAGCACTGCCAAGGCGAGGCCTCGGCGCTTTCCACCCAAGAGATTCTTTCTAGGGTTTTCCCTCAAAGTAATGAATTCGGAGAAGAAAGGAGGAGAAGAGAGAGGGCAAAGACTTAAAAACAAAACCACAACAACTCTAAAAACCTTTATTTGAATTATGGAAGGAAAGGAAGGTGAAGGAGAAAAGGAAAAAAGAGAAAATGGACTTTGCAGGTGCCCCAACCCCCGGGGACTCCGGGATTGGGCCCCTTGGGACCGCACTGCTGGAGTGCACGTGAGATCCAAGTGTGCGGCCCCACGTCTCCGGGGGACCGAGGAGAAATCAGACACACCCATCAGAGTTTAAAAGAAAACTTTTAATGACTGTGTGCCCGTCAGTGCATTTAGAAACTTGTGTGGTGTTTGTGATTCCTCGTCCAAGCAAAGTAATCCCCCAGAGACTGGTGGCCTCCACTCCCCGGCACCCCGCCCGCCCGGGTCCTGTGGGTGCCCGACCCCCTCAGACCCCGCCCCCTCGCTCCCCTCTGCCCTCCGGCCCCAGCCGGCCGGGATCCAGGCGGCGGAGACCCTGGGCGCCGCCCCCTCCCTCCCGGGGCCCGAGCTGGGAGTTTGGGCCCCTTCGCCCCTCCCCCACCTCCCCTCTCGAGCCCTCTCCCGCCCAACCTGCAAAGGCGGCTCAAGGCTCCGCAGCGTCTGCCGCCCCCGCCCCCGGCAAGGGGCGCAGCGCCCTGCAGCCTCCAGCACCGGCCCCCAGGCCCGCTCGCAGCCGGCCCCCTCCCCTTGGCACTGGCAGGCCGCGAGGGGAGTCTCGCTCGCCGCCCCACCTCGTCCCACATCCCCGCGCTCTGCGGTCTCCCTGCGCCCCCCACCATGCCCTCTGAGCTCTCCTGCAGCCCTCCCGTGATCCTCACCGGTTCTGCCGTCTTCTATTCCCCCGGGACGCCGAGCTCCCGAACCTTTCCGCCGCCCCGCCCTGCGACCCCCGGTACCCCGCTTACGGACTTCGGGATCTCCGCCGCCGCCGCCGCCGCCGCCGCCGTCGCTGCCACCGCCTGCTGCGCCCAGCCGGCCGCTCGCCTCTCTCCGCCGTGCGCCCTGGGACGGGCGGACGGAGCTCGGCTCCGGCGGGCTCAGACCGCCCTGCTTCACACTCAGGCGCGGGGGTCTGCGCTCCGCCGCCCGGGAGCTGCCCGGGAGCCGCCCTGGAGTCACAGGGCTGCGGCGAGCGGGGGCTCGGCCGGGCCTGGGCTCGGGCGCCGCGCTGCGCTCCGGCAAGCGCCGCCTCAGCCGCCGAGAACTTAACTTTACCGGAGCGGGTAGCAACCCCGCTGCTCCCTCCGCGTTAATTCCTCCCGCGCTGCCTCGGCGCGGCCACCTCTGCGGCGTCCGGCTCGGCGTGCTGTCCCCGGGCGGCCGCCGGACTCTCCGCTCGGGTGCCAGCTCCCTCTGCATCAGGTTCCCGACGGGGCCGGGCTCGGCGGTGTGCCGCGCACCGCGGGGACGGGGATTTGCACTTGGATGCCCAGAGCTTCTCCGAACCTCCGCAGCCTGGAGAAGCTCTAAGTTTATGGGGCCCCCCGGCAGAACATCATCACTCAGGCTGGCAGGGAAATGGGGAGCAGGGCCCGTCCACGGGTTCCCTATTGCAGGAGCCCAAACTAACACCCTAGGTAGGGGTTGCAAGCGGCTGCACGGTGGGTAGGGAGAAGGAAAGGGGTCTTACCAGAATTTCGGAGCTTCTTGTTCTTCGACACAGCCAAAATGACCATGGAGTTGCCGATCAGGTCTACGACTATGGTGATGACCATTGCGCAGAACATAAAGATGATTAGAGCCGGTGGGTAGTCTGGCTGTGGCAGTTTACAGCCAATACAGCCGTATGGGGTGGGAACTGCCAGGGTAGGCCCCATGTTGCTGCTGGAGACCGTTAGGTCCTCCCAGCCGGGTCTGGACAGCGAACACCTGCTCTGTCGCCAGGAGCTTCAGGAAAGCTGCCACCCCTCCGAGAGTCAGAGAGCAAATAACAGCTTTCCCGCCCCTCTCCGATGAGCTTTTAAAGCCTCAAGAGGCGGCTAGCCCCACCCCAAATCCCTCCCCCCAACCAATCAGAGCTCTCTGATCACCCCCGCTTTGATCTCCAACTCTTTTTGGACAAATCCACATCGAGGTGTCGTCTTGCTTCCGACTGCCTTGTATGTGCTTCCCCTCTAGCCGCTCCCCCTCCCACCACATCCCCCAGGTACCCTGCGTCGTGACCAGCTCGGAATCCACCTCCTCCCCACCAGCCACTGCGCATCCGTTTCTAGCAAGTTCTCCCTCCCTCTCTTACGCAAACACCTGGCAAAGCGCTGTAGATTGCAGAGCGGGGCTATAGGGTCCCTCTTGGGGGTCCAGTGCCAACCCAAGCCTGCCTGAAGCCCCCAGCAGAGCGTGAGGAGCGGCCAGTGGCCCCTTGAACCCTAGATATTCTCCTCTGCAGTCTCCTTAAGAGGTTCATCCCATCCCAGTGTTTTGCCTTTTCAGAGCATTCTGTGCTCCGCGGGAAGCAGGGGACAGCTGCCGGGGGCTTCCATCCCCAATCTGGGCAGCAGTCTCTAGGGAATTTATTCCCACTCCAGTGCCTGGCAGGAGCTGGTCGGCTCCCTTAGCAGCAGCGGCGGGTGGCCACTCAATCCGGTCCCCGACTTGTGTTTTCCTTGAGGAGAGGGCCCCTACGTCAGGCTCTGGGAGCAGGGATCGTGTCTGTACTCTGGGAGTGAGGAGAGGTAGATGGTGGCCGCTTGCCCCCAACTCTGGGGCAAGCGAGAGTGAGAGCGCATCCCCTTCCCTGCTGCCTGGCATCCCGGCTGCGGGAGCTTCGAGGCTGCTCTGGGGAAAAGTAAAACGGGGGGAAAAGCCCTTCTCTTGGACTGCCGCTCCTCGAAGAAACCCGGGACGAGCGGCTTCGACTCCCGTCCCCTCTCTAGGTGCTCCGCAAGCTTTACGGAGTGGCGCGGGGCACTCGGGTAAGCTCGGGGAGCTGTGCCGGAGCGGCGGGACAGGCGCGGAGGTGCTGGGCTGCGCAGCCTGGAAGCCACCGGCAGACCAGAGGCCCCCGCCCCAGGAATAACTCAGCTCAGTCCTTTTCCCTTGCGGGGGGTCTCATTTCAACCTCAACTGGGTCGGGCCGCCCCCCCCCCCCGCCCCGCGGATCTCCCTCCGCAGGCGTCACAGTTCCCTGCGGTGCGCCCAGGCTCTCCGAGCGCACGGGCTACGGGAAATCCGAAAGATTCGGGCTACAGGGGCGAGAGAGATTCGGATACACGTTCCCTCAACGACCTTGGTTACGGGGGTGGATTTTGTGCCGGCTACTAAAAGTTATGACTCTTGTTGAGAAACCTCCCAGAAAATTTCAGCAAGCACCTTGAAACTTGTCCCAGACTAGCCTTCTTGCTGCAGTGGGGGGATAGGGGGTTGCACTGTCCCGGAGCGCCACCGTCTGGACACTGCCGCCCTCCTGACCCGCGGGGAAGGAGGCGGACACAGCGGGTGGGGGCTGGGGCGCGTTCCGCGAGGGACTTCAACATCTAGGGACCTTTAACGGAAAGACAGATACGACTGAAAAATCAAGAGTGCATGCACTTCCTCTCGCTGAAAAGTCCAAACTAGTAATGTGTCTCCTTGTTTGAAGATGAACCCCTCACCCCCATACTGCGCACGCTACTGAGAAGGGAATTGGCACGAATAACAATCTCCCGCCTGGAGCCTTTTCTCATTCATTATGTCATTGCTCCCGGTCGCCTGGATCCCCGGCCGCGCGCTGTCTGGGCCGGACTTAGCCAGGATTTACCATAAACGCAGCCCCAAAACAGGCTCTGCTATCCTCCCTAGGCAACTGTGAGCCCCGAAAAGAGACCAAAGCCGAAAGGCCGCCCACACCGTGAAGTAGTTCTTCACATCTGGCTGCTGATGCTGGTTTCCCGAGGGTTTGGGTCCTTTTACTTACGGCAAAGAGCGGTTTTTAATTCAGATAAACAAAAATTGGAATGAAAGAAGGAAATCAGCATTCTAATGACTTAAGACACTGGAGTGTCCCCTACCCAAGCCACCTCCCCCGCCCAAAATCTTGTAAAGAGAGCTGGCAAAGTGTTATCCAGTGCACTGTACTTCTGAGATGAGGTGGCCCCAGAGCAGGTGGAGGCCCAGGACACTGGAAATTCTGGATGGACTGTGGCCTGGACTTCCTTGGGACTGAGGACCGAGCAGGAGAGAGGGTGACCTGATCCCCTGGCCCCTGCCCCTGTTTGAACACTGCTTGATCATGACCTCATGGGGCTTGGATTTTTCAGTGCTAGACAAGTGGGAGAAGCAACTATTTTAATAGTGGAGGGGCAGAGAATTCTGCATCTGGTTAAATTAATTTTCTTATTTTTATCAATTATCTTAATAAAACTTCTGAACGTAGTCCCTATCCTAAGAAAAACAGATGGATATCGAATCCATTATGTGGATACATATGAGGAAGAAAAGCAGTCAGGCTCTGCCAGGGTAGGACAAGATCCATGGCCAATAAGTTCAATTATTTTGGAAGTTAAGGGGGTAGCTTTTTATTGGATAGAGTGCAGTGCATATGGTTTATTTAAGCTTCCAAAAGATTTTTAATTAAGTGTCTTTCTGAAAGCCTGCTACGAAGTGCTAATAATTGGCGATGGAGAGAAACACTTTATTGGGGATTTGAAAGCTATTAAGATACAGATTCAAAGTAGAGGAGAGCTAGGATGTTCCCTGGGGATCCCAGGAAAACCGAGGAAACCCATATGGAAGTTGGGAAGGAGAAAAAGCAATGGATAGTGGTACAGAAACCTTTCATCGCAGCCTCCACATTTCTCATCTTTTTCTTTAAGCTTTTTTTTTTTTTTTTGAAGTATAGTTAATTTACAAGATTGTTTTAGTTTCGGGTGTACAGCAGAGTGACTCAGATATATATATTTGTACGTGTGTGTTCTTTTTCAGATTCTTTTCCATTATAGGTTATTACAAGCTATTGAGTAGAGTTCCCTGTGCTATACAGAAGGTGCTTGTTGTTTACCTATTTTATATATAGCAGTGTGTATCTGTTAATCCCAAACTCCTAATTTATCTCGCCTCCCCCAAATTTCTCATCTTTTGAAAAACTGAAGATCAGGATGGGCCTGGCAGTCAGGGTGGCAGCTGGCAACTCTTTCAAAGTGAGTGAGAGCAAGCGAGTGTCTTTTTTCTGCGCACACAAGGATAGTGCTACCTCTTCAGATCTCTTATTATGGAGGCAATGGCAGAAGGTTACCTTTCATCATCCTTCTAAGCTCTCTGTTCACCCTCAAGTACTATAATGACACCTCGCTTGTAATTAGTGCATTGTAAGTTTAAATAAGCGTTTTATAGTTTCCAAAAATCCCATCAGTACTATAATGATGTTCACCCTCAAGTACTATAATGATACCTCTCTTGTAATTAGTGCATTGTAAGTTTAAATAAGCATTTTATAGTTTCCAAAAATTCCATCAGGGATATATTCTCACAACAATGCCATTTGACAGGTGGGGAAACTGAGGTGCAGAGAGGGCAAAGGACTTCCCCAAGGCCATGCCAAGGTTAGTGGAGGAGCCTCTCTCCCACAGCCCAGGTTCGTAAGATAGCGTTTTGCTCTGAGACTTGATAGGGTGGATTCTGTGTTCTCCTGTTTGTTGCTGTTCTATTTTTTGTTTGATTATTTTTATTGAGATACATTCACATACTATATTCACCCTTTTCAAGTGCACAATTCAGTGTGGTTTTTTTGTACATTCCCTAAGTTGTGCAACCATCATTACTATCAAATTTCAGAACATTCCCATCAACCCAAAGAGAAGCCCTGTATCCATTAGCAGTCCCTCCCCATTCCCTCCAGCCCCTCAGCTCCTAGGAACCACTAATCTGATGTGTGTCTCATATAAATAGAATTATACAATATGTGGCCTTTTGTATTTGGCTGCTTTCCCTTAGCATAATATCTTCAAGGTCATCCATGTTGTAGCATGTATTAGTACTTCATTCCTGTTTATGGCCATATAGTATTCCGTTGTATGCAGAGACCACATTTTGTTTATCCAGTCATCCATCAATGGACCTTTGGGTTGTTTCCAATTTGGGGCTATTATGAGTAATGCTGCTATGAACATTTTGAGTTCTCTTTCAGCCCCCAAGCAGCCACTGGCCCAAGAGAGACAGAGGGCCTCTGAGCACCAGTTCACACCTCCTCTCCCACCCAGGGAGGGCAGGACGGCTAAGGGCTGCCCCCGTCACTCCAACCTTCTTTGACCAGTGCTCCTCTGACGTTACCAGATCGTCTGCTGAGGCCGCATTAGACCATTGATTGACACTTTAATATATGAAAACCGGCAAAATGAGAATTTGGTGCAAACCCAGTAAGAGTGAAAAAGTCTTTCAGTTTGAGTACAAGCAGAACATTCTCCATTTGTTCTTGAACTTTGGGGGATGTTTTATCTCTCCTTGGGACAGTACACAGGAGTCTGGAAGGTGCTTTGCACACCCAGTCCCTGCTCCCCCCCAAACTGCTCCTACCCCAGCACTGAGCAGATGTCTGATACAAGGAGACTGCATTTGGCTCAATTCTTGAAAATGAAAACAAGATTGGACCCAGCTCTGCCACTGGTCAGCTGTATGACCCTGGGCATGTGACTTAGCCTCTTTGTCTCAGTTTCCTCAGCTATAAAATGCAGATAATAATAGTGCCTCAAAACTTGTCATAGGGTGAATGGGGGAGTTAAATGAGATAATACATGCAAGCACTTAGAACACTCTCAAGAACGGAGTGAGCATTCAGCAACCACTAGCTATTCTTCTTCTTCTTATTCTGAACGTTTCTAATACTCTAAACTCTATTTGGTTATACTTCCATAGAAGACAGAGGCTCTCTGAGACATCAGAGACTCTGTCCCCAGCTGGCTCTTGCCTCTAGGCTCTAATTCCTGGCAGAAGCCACCCAATGGGCACTCACCAGCATCCCAGGCCACCATGACATGTGACAGTGTGTTAGATGGAAAGGGACATAAAGAGTGACTCGCATTTTCACTGCCCCCCTGAGATGCTTCACTGATACAATTTGTATATTTTCCATGAGAAGGAACAATCAGATTTCTTGACATCAGTCAGAATAAAAGCATGGAAGATGGTTGGTCTAGAGACAGGTCAGACCTGAAGTCCACAGGGGGCTGGGGGAGCTGGGTTTCAGCAGAGCGTGGGACCAGCCCAGGCTGAAGAAGGTCTAGTTCCAGGTCGAGGATGGGGGCCAGGACTCCAGGGGCAAGGCTGTGGCCTCCAAGGAACTGCGCAGGGATTTGGGCAGGAATCCAGCCACTGGAACGGGGAGCCAGCCAGGTCATGATGTCAACCAACTCAAGAGCAGCTTGGGACAGGTGATGTTTTTTTCCTAAACAGACTATGTCTGGTCACATTTACGTTACCAACTTGGAGACACTGTCTCCAGATTTGTTAAATGAATAAGAGAATGATTGTCCTCTCCAAATCCTCTGGGCTTAATTCATCATGGCTAGGACCACTTTATCTTCCCCCGTGGTTGAGTCATTAGAAGGAGCAGGACACATCCATTTTCTTTAGTGCAATCAGGGACTCACCAAAACAATTAGCAGCCAGTATTTCCAAAATCCCAGTGCCTGATAAAGACTCCAGGTTAGGTGGTGCAAATCAAAGGGTTACCAGGGAAAGAAGCAGCACATTAATTACTTGTAGTAACACATGGACTCCCTACCCCTTATTCAATTTACCTGATAATTAGAGCTTAATGAACAATATCCATTTTCCTAGTTTCTCATTCTCGCCAAGCATGATCACCCATGCGTTTAAAGACTGTCCCTCTTATTAATCAACCTTCTGACTTCTGGTGCAATAAACAGCTTGTCTCGGGAGCTCTGCTTTAGCCCCCTCTATTACAAGGCATAGGACATGGGTACCGACCAGGGCCCAACCACGTCCTCTTCCTCCCCAGTGGGTCCACTCAACCCCTAATGATGGCTAACATGTATGTGTCCTTCCTAGATGCCAGCCACTGTTCTGAGTGCTTTGTTCATATATTCTTATTTAATCCTGACAACAGCCCTATGAGATAGGTACAATGACTATTCCTCTTTCACAGATAAAGAAGATAAGGCCCAGAAAGGTTATGTCACTTGTCCCAGGTTGCACAGATAATATGATAGAGCTAGAAGTCTAGCTTGGGTGGTCTGACTCCAGAGTCTGTGGCTTCACCAAAATGCCTCACTGCACGCACTGTTCCCGGCTCTCTGGTACTGGTTCTCAAATTGAGTGCGAGTTAGAGCCACCAGGAGCACTTAGGGAAAATGCAGCTTTCAAGGGCTGCCCCTAGAGATTCTGATTCAGCAGATCTGGGTGGAGCCCTGGAATCTGCATGTTTCCCTAGTGCCCCAGGTGATTCTCGATTCAAGGGTCCCAGGGACCCCTCTTACAGAAACCCTGCTCTTACAATCCAGTCTTACACCTAGCCCCTGGCAATTTAAGGAAGTCTAGACCTGGCAGTCAGCGACTCAGTGCCCGAGCTGCTCCTGAGAGTGAGATCCTGCTGGGACTTGATATACTTGTTCTAGTTCATAAACTCTTGCTTTGGTCCTCGGACTGAATCCCACCCTGTACCTCAGTTCTGGTGATGAGGATCCTGGCCCAATGCCTGATGGTAACCTGCTCAGCTCCCTGGTAACAGGGCTACCTTGCTCTCCCAGAGACCAGAGGCCTGACCATGCCCCCTTCCTGCTGCTAGACTCAGCCTGGTGGCCTGCCCAAGTAGAGTTGCCTGTGTTAGCAGCTGAAAATATGGGATGCCCAGTGGAAACTGAATTTCAAATAAATACTAATAAAATCTTAGTATAAGTATGTTCCATGCAATATTTGGACATACTTATACTACAAATTATTCATTGTTTATTGGAAATTCAAATTTAACTGGGTGTCCCGTATTTTATCTGGCAACCCTATGACTGAGGGCCACGGCCCCTGCCTGATCCTAAATAAGTCAAATATGAGGACTTGGCATTGATTGGCAAAGAGCCTGCCTTCCTTCCTCTCACACTTTCCCCCAAAAAGGGATCTGGTCAACTCTGGGAGCAGAGACTCTTGATTCAAGACGAGAGGAGCCCAGCTTGCCCTGTGGCCATCACCTTGCCTCCAGTAGATACTGGCCTGTGCGTATTTCCTACCTGCTTTAGCCAGCATCCTCTGTCTACACAGGAGGTTCCTGAGCCATCCGAAAAGAAATCCTTGCCTCCCATTCACCTGAGATACACAGCACTGTCGAGCTGCCCCTGCGAGTAGCAGCTTGACTGCAAGTTGACCCCTGTCCTTTGAGGTATTGACATTTCTATGTTTTGATTTCAGCTAATACTGTATTTGAAACCATTGCATGTTTTCTACAGATGATGTCTTAAAGGTATAGTAAGTATCTTTGAGAACCTCAGTTTTAGATGCCCCAGGAGACATAGGTTTGGGGTGTTCTTCACAGGAGTCCTCCCAAAGAATTTTGTATACCCCATGTAACCTATTCTAAGTCAGGTCATCTCCAAGCTACCTCCAAATTTGGTGAACTTCCATCTAGCTATTTTTACATGATGTTATAACCAGCAAGCAGTCAGGAAAAATTTTACTTTCACTTGCATAAGTTTGTCACCTTAACCACCGAGTCAGGGCAGGACCATCTAATGTTACTTCTGTATCCATCCCAGGCAGAGGGAGGTTCACGAGTGAAAGGTGGGGAATTGTGAGTTCTGGGCAGACGCCACCTCCTCAAGCTAGGTGGTCCTGGAGAGGAGAGCGCGTGGAGGGCCAGACGAGGAGACGTGGCTGTCTGGAATGTTAAAGAAGCAGAAGGACGAACAGCAATGAAACAACCTGACAAGACCATTCGTTTGTAGAGTCACTAGGCCAAGTCAAAAAGACTCTTAAGACCTCACAGGTGCTTCCGTTTTTTCTTTGCTGAGGCTGGCATCAGTTGGCAGGTCCTAACACCCCAGGTAATTAGATCGAGCAGATTACTCTGTTCCAGCGACACTTGGTCCCACTGAGTTCTCATTTGGAACAGAAACCATAGGCATTTTGGGAGGCTCCCCTTTCTGTCTGGCCTGCAAGACTCTGATCTGAGGGGTACCTGATGGACTAGATGTCGAAAAGAAGCCCCCTCCCGCCCTGCATCTTCAGAACACCTCCTGACAATAAGCGAGAAGTTCTGGTGCTTCTGGCCCCTCTTAAACAGATATTCCATATTTAAGTTCCACTTTCTAATCAAAACTGTCTTACTTGCCAGCCTTCTCTTCCCATTATGTTTCCTGTTCTCCCTGAGCCACATCAGTTTTCACAAAATATCAAAAAAACAAAAAAAAAGCGTTTTTGTGACTTTCCCTCCTCTTGGCACCCCTTCTGGCTTTAATGGAAAACTCAAGTAATTTGCTTGGAGAGAGTTTTGAGGTGATCACCGAGCCTTTTCCTTCAGCCTGCAGCCCCAGCTGCCATGTTGTGTGGTCTTGGAGTAGGAAGACTTCTGCACCTCCCCAGCCCTTCAACAGAGAGACTGGAACGCAGCAGCCCTCCTTCCACGCGCGGCGATAATGGCAACAGTTCTTCTTTATCAATGGCCTCTAAGTGTCAGGCACAGGGCCTCATCTCATTTCTTCCTCACCGCAAACCAGAGGGATGGCATTATTATGAGGAAACAGAGGCTGTGAGAGGGGAGACCCTCTCTCCCATCGGGTACATCCTCTCCTTCCCTTAGCTTCCGCCCTCTCTTCTATACCCCCAGTCAGGATAGACCCAGGCTCTTGCGGTGGGGAATGGAGACTAGCACTGGGCTTGTCAGTGTGAAAAGGAGGGTTTGCTCTGGATGGGAGCTCGCGAGTTAAATGGTTTCCCTCTGCCTGGCTGGTGATAAAGCCCCGAGATCCCAGGCCTCATGCAGGCCCTGGAAAGCCGTCTTAGTTCCACCTAGTTTTCTTTGTAGTAGCCACTCCAGTGCGAAATGCTGAGGGCCAGGCTACGCTGCTGGACCACAAGTGCTGAACTGAGAGACTGGCTTGGCATGAAGTGCCTGCCTCCGCTGCAAGCAGTGCTTCACAACTCCCATATGGAGACAAGAATGAGGGAACCTGGAACATTCTTTCAAGCTCTCCTTTGACCTTGCCTTTGAATAGGGCTTGGTTAGTAATATGTAACTGGGAGTATGTTGGGCTGTTTCTTGTTACCAAGGCAAGAAGGTCTCCCCTTCCAGGCTGGTTACCAACAGCTACTCTTGCCCTGCTTTGGGCAGTGCTTTTTGTGAAATGCATCTGGTCTACAGTTTTCTTTATGGAAGATATTAGTTACTGATTAAACTTCTTTAATGATTATAGTATTGTTCAGGTTTCTGTTTCCTGCATCCTAGGAATAAATCCCTCTTGGTCATGGTGTAAAATCATTTTAATATGCTGTCAAATTTGGTTTGCTAGTATTTTTTAAACGTTTTCTGCATCAATATTCGTAAGGGATATTGGCCTGTAGTTTTCTTTTTTAATATTGTCTTTGGTTTGGGTATCAGGTTAATGTTGGCCTTGTAGAATGAGTTTGTTAAGTGTTCTATCATCTTCAGTTTTGGGGAGAGTTTCAGGAAGATTGGTATTAATTCTTCTCTAAATGGTTGAATTCATTGATGTGACAGATAGAAACGAATCCCTCAAGGAGCTTGCAGTCAGGTTAGAGAGTTGCAAATTCAGTTCACTCTGCTCTCTCCATTTCATGTAACGGCACTGGAACTGGATTGCTGCTCCTCTAAACTTCAGGGAAAGGGCAAGTAAAACTGCCGTCATATTTCCTACCATTTTAAATGTCGGTTTTTTCTTGATTGGGCATTTGCTTGGTTGCTATAGACCTTTGACTGATTTCCAGAGCTCCTATAAAGTTATTTTAATAACTTTCTAGGTATTTGTATTTCCATGGGAATATGAGAACATAGACCTTCCCAGTCGGCCGTGTTCCTAGATTCAATTTTGAGAGTTATTGTTTTCTGGGAATTTATCCATTTCATCTACATTATCAAACATATTGGTACAAAGTTATTTATATATCCTTTTTATCTTTTTAATGTCTGCACAACTGTAGTGATATATTTTTCCTTTCTTAATATTTGTTATCAATTCATTCTTTCTTTTATTCTTCATCAACTTCTCCAAAAGTTTTATTTTCTGATTTCTTTCAAAGAACCAACTTTTGGCCTGTTTGACCTCTCCATTGCATGCTTGATTTCTAGTTCATTAGCTTCTGTTTATATCTTCATTATTTTATCCCTTCTACTTTATTTGGGATTAATTTGCTGTTCTTTACTAATTTTTTAGATGGATGCCTAGATTATTAATTTTAGTCCTTTTTCTTTTTCTAATATAACCATTTAAGGCTATGAATTTCACTCTAAGCAGTTCTTTAGTTGCATTCCACAATTTTTAATATACAACATTTTCATTATTATTAAGATCTAGATATCTGTTTTTCCTTAAAATACCTTTTGTGGCTCATGGGTTATTTAAAATTATGTTTCTTAATTTCCAAACATATAGAGGCATACTAGAAATTCTTTTGTGGTTGATTTTAATTCCACTGTGATCAAAACATACTGTATATGATTTAAGCCTTTTAAATTTGTCAAGACTTGCTTCGTGGCCCTAAATATGGTCAACGTTTGTAACTGTGTGCTTAAAAATAGTGTGTATTCTGCAACTTCTGAATGCAGTGTTCTGTATATGTGTTAGGCCAAGTTATTAAACCATGTAATTTTAATCTTCTGTATCACTATTGACTTTTTGTCTTTTTTGCTTCATCAGTTTCTAAGAGGAGTATTACAATCTCTTACTGTGATTGTGAATTTATCTATTTCCATTGAATAGCTCTAGAAATTATTACTTTATATATTTTGACCTTGTGTTATTCATTCCGTACACATTTCTAATTGTTATTGAAGTTTCTATCATTACAAAATAACTCTATACCTAATCATGCTTTTTGCCTTAAAGTCTATTTTGTCTGATGTTAATATAGCCAAGCCAGCTTCCTTTTAGTTAGCAAATTCATGGTATTTCTTTTTCTATCCTCTTAAAATGTCAACCTTTCTGTATCTTTCTTTTCTATATGAGTTTCTTATAAATAGCATTTAGTTGGATCATTTTTGTCCAGACTGAACTTCATGGTCTTTTAACTGAAGTGTTTAGTTACTTACATCAGTGAATGCCCAAAATAGTACAGCAGTTAACATCACTGGATTCATTGAGTACCTTTTCAAATCATTCCATTTTATTCCTTCTGCCAGTTTGAAAGTTATCATCTCCAATTCTAACCTAGATTCACAACATGCATGACTTATGTATGAAGTTTGGAATTAATCAATACCTTCACCCTCTTCCCAGATGACGTAAAGATCTGCGAACACTTTAGTCCCTCCCAACTTATATATCACTATTTTCAACTGTTTTAATTTGAACTTTTATCTCAAACCTCAGAAGACATTATTATCATTTCAGTTAGTAAATGTTCATTTAGTTTTACCCACAAATTTAATACTTTCTTGTTCTTCATTCTTTCTAACAAGTCAGATTTTCATTCTCAGATTTCTATCCTTCTGTCTGAAGTACATTCTATAGAATTTCCTTTCTTGTGTATCACCTATGATAAATTCTCTTAGTTTTTGCCTTTTTCCCCTGATTCCTAAGATATCATTTTGTTGGATAGACAGTTGTTTACTCTGAACACATCAAGGATTACAGTTCACTGCCTTGTGTGTTTTTAATTTGCTGTTAGGAAATCAGCTATCAATATATCAGTAACTGACACTCTGAAATAACTTCTTTTTTTCTTCGTGTGTTGCTTTAAATTTTTTTCCTATTCTATTTTTTAGGACTACAGTTTCACCATAATGTGTAAAAGTTAGATTTCTTTTAACTCATTTTTCTTGGACTTCACCAGACTTCTTGAATCTATAGCTTGTTATCTTTTAATATCTCTGGAAAATTCCTCTTCAAATATCGCCAGTTGCCCAATTCCCTCTCACTCTCCTCTCCTTCTGGAATTCCAAGTAAACATATGGTAGACCTTCTCCCTCTATTACGAATACCACTTGGCCTCATTTACATATTTTCCATCCCTTTTGTTTTCCTGTTCTGCATTCTGGATACTTACTAATTCTTTCTTTAGCTCTGTCTAATCTGTTAATGTATTTTTAATTTCTAGAAGTTATATTTGTTATGTTTTTCAAATCTCCTAGGTTATTTCTTTTGAATACGTGTACCAAGAACAAATGTTTAAGCTTCTATTTCATTTCTTTAAATATAAGGAATATATTTATTTTCTCATACCTGTCGAATAATTTGATTATTTGAAGTCTTTCTGGATCTGGGTCTCTCTCATCTCTTGCTTCTGCTAGTTCTCACTCATGGCATTTTGATTCCTATGTGACTTTTTTTTTTTTTAACTGTGTCCACGAAAAATTATTTGAGGAGATTCCTTGAAGCCCAGAATAAAAATGCCTTCTTCCAGGGAGGATTTGACTTAATTTCTGCCAGAGACTAAAGTCATTATCAGTCTGGGAGTACTTTAAACTAAATTCAGGTTTGGAGTTTTATGGACTGCTTAGCTGTTGCAAATTTGGTTTGCAAATCTACAGCAGGGCTGTGATTACAACTCCTC
The DNA here is from genome assembly GCF_949987535.1 of Balaenoptera acutorostrata. NCBI lineage: Eukaryota > Metazoa > Chordata > Mammalia > Artiodactyla > Balaenopteridae > Balaenoptera > Balaenoptera acutorostrata. The sequence goes on along the minus strand of NC_080085.1, from coordinate 129,783,206 downwards.
AGGGTTTTCCCCCTGCTCTGCTCAATGCCAAGGTCTTTCCTTGCAGTCACCTAGGAAAGGGACAGGTTTAATTCTCTTTTATCCTTACCTTGAAGTTATAGTGCTCTGGGGTCTCAGTTTATTGTGCAGAACATTTCCTGTAAGACTTCTCACCATGGTCCACTCTTGGTCTTTGACTTCTGTCTCCCTTTCCCCATGAGGCTGTCAAACCCCAAGTTCAAGTTTGCCGGGATCAGCAAATACCCTCAGAACAAAGGTTTTATTCCATTAACCTTTCTGCGTTATCATGTTTCATTAGATTTTAGGCTGGTAATTCTTTTCTCTGTTGTCATCTCTTTCATGCTTTTAAGATTTTGGGTTTTTTTTAAAGCTTTATTGGAGTATAATTGCTTTAGAATGGTGTGTTAGCTTCTGCTTTATAACAAAGTGAATCAGCTATACGTATACATATATCCCCATATCTCCTCCCTCTTACGTCTCCCTCCCACCCTCCCTATCCCACCCCTCTAGGTGGTCACAAAGCACCAAGCTGATCTCCCTGTGCTATGTGGCTGCTTCCCACTAGCTATCTATTTTACATTTGGTAATGTATATAAAAGATGTGTATTTTATCTAAGTTGTCTGGTTGTTTTCAACAGATGAAATGGCCCAATTAACCTAGCCTGCCATATCCCTGGAACTGGAAAGCCTCAAACTCTCTCATTTTCTGTAAGGAGAGTTTTCCTCCCCAGAAATACATACCTGTATTCTGGAGTGCAGTGGTCCAAATACTCTATGTACAGGTTTTCAGATAATTCCCTTCTCCATTTTGTCAATATCTTGTCCTCTGGCATCCCCAAATCCTGAGGGTCTCTTGGATTTCCCCTCTTTAACAATATCCCCAGGAGGCAGTTTCATGCACCTGGTTTGGTCAGTTACCACTCTCTCATCTGCATGATGCCCTGCAGATAGTCGTTGGAATCTCTCTGCTATGAGACTATGAGACTTTGTTATTGTTGGTTTATCTTTTTTTGCCTTTTATTTTTTATAGTGGAGTTTCACTAGGGCTTGGAGATAAACAGAAGAGCCCAATCTAGCGTCTCTCAATGGGAATCCCCTTCACTCTTCAGCCCACTGTAACCTGAACTTGCCTCTGCCGATCTGCTGAAACTTCCTTTGGCAAGGTCACCCGACAACAGCCTCCGTGCTGCTAAATTCAATGGATATGTTACATCTGTCATCTTCCTTGATTTGATACAGTTGTATTTGATACAGATGATGACTCCCTCTTTCTTGAAACACTCTGTTCTCTTTCTTTACATGACAGCATACTCTCTTGACCCTCTACTTACCTCTCTGGGCTTTGTTTGCCAGCTTTTTCTCCTGTAAATGACGTAAATGGGCACCGAACCCAGGCTCAAAGGACCTGATTTCTTTTTCTGACTCTATTCAGTTTGAACAAATGACTTCCACTCTCCGGACTTCGATTTATGATTTCTAGCAGCACTTACAGTTCTAAGTTTTTATAATTCCATATATTTGAAGACCTTTTCAGGAATGGAAATGATAGTAAATAATGTCTACGAAAGCTGAGTAGGACCACACCAGTTCTAGCCAACAATATTTAATGGTACATTCTAGAAGAGGAAACTCACTTGAGGAACAAATGCCCTTTAGAGCCCAGTAGCTTTCATTTAGCTGTGTATGATGTATGACCAAATGTTTTTTTTTTAACTAGAACACCATCCTGTGTGGGACTCTGGGTTTAAACAGAAATATTTAGTAACCTTACCTGGGGCTGTGTCAAAAAGAGGATTAGCAAAAGAATCAGAGCATCAGTCCCCTCCTTGAATCACAGTGGGATACCCTGTTTGACACAGAGATATATTTAGAAGGTCATCTTGGAAAAAATCAATCCCCAGCAAATGAATGGTATGTCTTCAGTATTCTATAAGAATGATGGGCTCTTTGCTTTTATAATTTAGTCTTACATGTGCTCCCAAAGCAAATCACCATGAAACTTTGATGGTGAGGGAAAAGTTTCTTTTTTTTTTCTAGTTTTTAATTTTCGTGGTAAAGTATCTGAAGTTCTCCAATATGCTGGCATTTTTCACTAGCTGAATTTTCTTATGTGATGTGATTGTTTGGGAAAAGCAACATTAAGCTAATGCTGTAATGGGAGAAAAGGACATCTAACTCATCTCTGTTAATACGTGTTTAGAAACAATTGAGAGATAGCATATCTTTAGCACCCTTGGATGGTTTAGACCTGATTTATAACTCAGCACCGTCCAGTAGAACTTTCCGTGATGATGGGAATTTTCTCTATCTCTAATCTGGTAGCCACCAGACCTATGTGACTATTGAACACTTGAAACGTGGCCAGCGTGACTGAGGAAGTTGTACATTCATTTTATTTAGTTCTTAATTAATTTAGATTTAGACCTAAATCACCGCATATGGCTGCTGGCTCCAGAGCACAGGCATTAGTTTTTCCATCTGTGGGGAACTCTTGGGGTCAAGGTGTACGTGAGAGTGAAGCAGATCATCTCCAAGAGCCCTCTTGATTCTAAAGACTGTGCCCCTCCTTCTGCCCCCACTGCCACCCGCTCAAAAAAGGGGTCCAGGAAAACATCCTCCAAATAATCAGGAGGCAATGAGGGAGTCAGAATGGCAGGACAGGCTGTGTGGTGAAACCAGAGGGGACTCCTGAGGGCAGCCCCACCCCTAATATTTTCAGAGCTCAGGACAGAGAACACATGGAGGGCCATGCACTATATGCCTACGTATCTAAGAGTGTTTTATGAAACTAACAAGATGTTAAATAAAAATATGCTCTATCCTTGTAGCTTGACAATGATACCTTCCTAAAGACCAGACGGGTAGGTTCACATTTAAACTTCTTAGACTCCTCAGGATCTGTGCTTGAACTTGACGGTGTGGGGATAGTCAGCTCCCCATCTTCTGGCTTAAGGTTGTTCCCCTTCCCCTTCTCTTCCCACTGACACTCCATCCAGCACTGTGAGGGGCTCCATTCACATGCTTGTGGACACCTGAACATGTATGTCCACACTGTTCACACTCCCCACAAACAGCTGCCTCTTGGCCTCCTCTTGGGGCTGGGTTTACACATATTAATAGCTCAGTCCACCATTAGGAAGATAACCCTGGAAACAAGTTACGGGCAGTTCAGGCAGGGAATTCTGCAGTCCTGGGTAATTTGAGCATGGTCTAAAAGCGGGGATATCAGCTCTGATCTAGCACAACCCTTTGATCCTTTGGACTCCTTGCCCTGCCATGGGTCAATCCCTTTAGCAGATATTGCTCTGGTCCTACTCTAGCCATGCATGCCACTCCTTGAAGGGCAGGTCCTAGGACAAAGGCCACCTCTGCCTGGTGCTAAGGCAGTTCCATCTGAGTCTAAGACAGACGACTTATCCCAAACCTCACCTTAAATCAGAGATTTGCCTGCACACTATGTCGTGGAAGAGCTAGACCTGTGGACAGTACACCTGAGACATTTTCAAGGTAGAGTAACTGACATGCCCAGAGAAAGTCTAGGCCTTGAAAGGGAGAAGGAGAGATAGAGGAGCTTTTCTGGTAGGAAAAGGAGGAAGGAAAGAAAGAAATTCCAAGCAGATAGTGCCTTGTCACTCCAAAGGCTGGAGTATGGGCAGGGGTTAAGCCAGGAGTAGACAGAAGACCAAAAGTTGAAGTAGGGAATGCAGATTGGGGCCACGTTGGAAAAGGTCTTAATAACCGTCATTTTAATCCATTGGAATATAAGCTCAAAAAGACAGAACCCATGTCTGTCTTTTCCTCCACCAAGTCCCTCACAAGTCTTAGCACACTGCCTGGCCCAGCATGGTAACAAGGACCATGTTCGGACAGGCATTCCTGCCTTGGTTCAAGGCCTGTCCAGAGCAGAAAGAAGTTTGGGGTCAGATCTCTAATTTAGGAGTTTTGTCATAACCCTTCACAGACACTGCCAGAACCTTACCCTACCCGTGGAGTCTGGATTCTACTAGGTTCTTCTGGCCAAGAGGTAGGTGATTCCTCTCATTCTCCTCTCCATTTATCCAAATCCTTTGCTGGAGTCCTGCCATCTCTGAGATGAAGAGGAAGAGTGGAAGGAGCTCTTACGCAAACAGAAAGCTACCCAGAGAGATCAGAGCAGAGTCAGAGATTGCAATGCCTTGGGGAATGGTGGGCACAGGACATCCAGAAAGAAGAAGAAATCCATGGAGTCAAATGAAGCTGAGGTACCGAGAGTAGTGGGAACTGAGGAAACGCTACTGGAGTTGACAATTAGGGGGTCGCAGGTGGCAATTCAAAGGAAGGGAAGACAGAAGCTAGATTTCCAGGATTTGTGAATGAGGGGTCAGTGAAAAAGTGGAAACAGCGTGTGGAGACTACTCTGTTGAGAAGATATGCAATGGAATAAAGAAGAAAGAGGGCAATAGCTCAAGGGGGAGAAGATGTGGAAAGAAAGCTGTGGGCAAGGTGGTTCCAAGCTCAGAAACAGGTAATGAAGACAAGGATTATCGAGAAGCTGTGAGGACTTGGTCAAGGCTCTGCAATCTGGTTGTGTAATGGGCAGTGCTGGGCAACAGAGGGTTGGGAGGAAGCTGCCAGGAGAGCGGGTGGTGGGCACCGAGGGGGATTTCTCAGAATGGGGAATTGGAAAAACAAGAACACTGAAAGGACAGGAGCTAGGGTCTTGCAAGTAGATTCCCTGTGCTAATTGAAGAGTCTGGGCTTGGGGCCCCAGCTGGGTAGGTAGGTCAAGTAATCTACCCAGGACCACACAGCTAGTACTGGGTTGAACAGTGTTGTGGACTGAACTGTGTCCCTCCCCTTCCAAATACACCCAAATCCACATGTTGAAGCCCTAACCCCTAATGTGACTGTATTTGGAGAGAGGGCCCTTCGGGAGATAATTGCGGTTAAATGAGGTCATAAGGGTAGGGCCCTGATCTGATAGGATTGGTGTCCTTATAAGAAGAGGAAGGGAGACCAGATCTCTCTCTCTCTCTCTCTCTCTCTCTCTCTCTCTCTCTCTCTCTCTCTCTCTCTCATTCTGTGTGTGTGTGTGTGTGTGTGTGTGTGTGCGCGCGCACGCGTGCTTGTGCACAGAGGAAAGGCAATGTAAAGACACAGCCAGAAACTGGACATCTACAAACCAGGAAGAGTGCTCTCCCAGAAACCAACCCTGCTGGCACCTTGATCTTGGACTTCCAGCCTCCAGAACTGGGAGAAAATAAAGTTCTGTTGTTTAAGCCACCCAGTCTGGTATTTTATTGAGACAGCCCAAGCTGACTAATACAAATAGTGTAACCCCCCAAATTCATGTCCACCTGAAATCTCAAAAGGTAATCTTATTTGGAAATAAGTTCTTTGCAGTTATAATTAGTTATGTGAAAATGAGGTCATATTGCATTAGGTTGGGCCCTATATCCAATGACTAATGTCCTTATAAAAAGGCCAAGTGCAGACACAGGGAGGGAGACACAGGGACAACACCATATGAAGACAGTGATGCAGCTGCCATCCAAGGAATGCCAGAGATCACTGGCAATGACCGCAAGCTAGGAAGAAGCAAAGAAGGTATCTTCCCCACAGCGGTAGAGGGAGCATGGCCCTGCTTGCACCTTAATCTCAGAATTCTGGCTTCCAGGCCTGTGGGAGAATAAACTCCTGTTGGTGTAAGTCTAATCCAGTGGTAGCGCTCCAAGCTCCTTCTGTTCTTTCTACTACCCCACACTGCTTCCCCAACTAAAGCTGATCTCCATTTCTGAATTCAGAGGCTATATTAAGATTTTTTCTTCCAAAAAATTAAGATTTTTTAACATCAAATCTAATTTTTGAACAATCTCATGGGAACAATTTGAACAGTCCAGAGGAGTGTACGGTGAAATTTTAAAACCTGCCTTCTCACCAATCCTGCAGTCACGTTGCCCCTTTCCAGAAGGGATCCCTGTTGGCATTCTGCGGGAATCCGTCTCGACACTGACCAAGCACGGGCATGGACACTGTCCCTTTCCTTACCCACTGAAATCCTGCTATACGCACTAGTCAGTAACTTGCTTCCTGTTGCCTAATAATTTAGCTTTGGCCGTCCAGGAGAAGGCTGCCCCAAGACAGTGCTCCTTAGGGGGCTCCTTCAAGGACAGACTCTGGAGCCGTACTGTGTGGGTTCAAATCCTGGCCCCACCACTTGCTAGCTGAGTGATTCCAGGCAAGTGACTGACCCTCTCTCCTCCCAGTTTGCTCCTCTGTAAAGTGCACCGACCTCATAAATTGCTCTGAGGATTAAATGAGTTGATGCACACAAAACACTTGGAACAGTGCCTGGAACAGGGCCAATGTTGGATACCACACTTTTGTTACAATATTTATAGTGTGCTCAAATACGAATGTACCACCATTTATATCTAGATGGACATTTACACTGCTTCCAGCTTTTCACTAGTACACACATCACTTCAGTGAACATCTTTGTGAATGCCCCCTTGTGTTTCTAGAAGATAAATTCATGGGGGTCGAGTTGGCTGTGCCAGTTTTCCCTGCCACCAATACAACAGTGTATGTTTGACACCGTCTCCCCACATCCACTCTAACACCAAGTTCGTATATTTTTTTAAAATAATTTTCTTTTTTTTGGATTTGCAATTCTTTTTTTTTAATTAATTAATTTATTTTATTTTATTTTTTTTTGGCTGTGTTGGGCCTTCGTTTCTGTGCGAGGGCTTTCTCTAGTTGCGGCAAGCGGGGGCCACTCTTCATCGCGGTGCGCGGGCCTCTCACTATCGCGGCCGCTCTTGTTGCGGAGCACAGGCTCCAGACGCGCAGGCTCAGTAATTGTGGCTCACGGGCCTAGTTGCTCCGTGGCATGTGGGATCTTCCCAGACCAGGGCTCGAACCTGTGTCCCCTGCATTGGCAGGCAGACTCTCAACCACTGCGCCACCAGGGAAGCCCAAGTTCGTATATTTTAACATTTTGATGTTATTTACAAAACAGAAACAGACTCACCGACTTAGAAAACAAACTTATGGTTACTAAAGGGGGAAAGGGGAGGAGGGATAGATTGGGAGTTTGGGATTAACAGATACACACTACTATATATAAAATAGAAAACCAACAAGGACCTACTGTATAGCACAGGGAACTCTGCTCAATATTCTATAATAACCTAAATGGGAAAAGAATCTGAAAAAGAATAGATATATGTATCCGCATAACTGAATCACTTTGCTGTACACCTGAAACTAACACAACGTTGTAAATCAACTATACTCCAATATAAAAATAAAAAATTTCTTAAAACACTAAAAAAGATTTTTATAAGTAATACTTTAAATATTGTTGTGTATATTGTGACCTGGTAGGCAGTGTTCTTCCTTTCTTTTGCTAAATATCTGCCATTATTGGTTTAGAAATATATTTCGTGGTTGTTTGTAAATGGGAAGGTGACGACTGTCTCAGAGTTCCCTCTTTCATGATTGGTTTTCACAAGCCGTGTAGTGGTGGTTCAAAGGCCACAATGAGAGCATCTGGCCGCAGCTGGCAGCCTGCCCTGGCTCAATACCTGTTGGGATGGAAAATACCTGTACTCCCTTCAGACAAGAGGTGATTCACAGCCTGTCGTGCTTGGGATTAAGCTAATGGAGCTCATTCTATTTTCAGATGCACCCCACTGTCTGAACTCTTGTTTAATTTGCAGTGCGGGTCACATGCACACGGGGTGGCTTGCTGGGGGTCAGTCAACACGTCAGGAAAAGAAAAAGGTTCATGCTGTAGGGAGTAACTTCCTGCCTTCCTATATTATTATCATTCAAGCGCTCAGTTCCAGCAGCATAGAGCGTGAACAACCAAATTAGCCACTTGTCATCTTTAAAACTCCTGAATAGATGACCCTTAATAAGATAGGAAAGACAACTTCTGTAAAATGGAGATAAGATGCTTGTTAGGAAGGTAGAGGGAGAGTAGCGGTTGGGTTTGTTTGGGGTTGTTTGTTGTTGTTCCCTTTCCTGTGTACTAGAAGGAAGAAAATAATAAGTAAATAAATGTAGAAAAATACAAAATATTCATAGAATTAATAAACTCTCTTCTAAAAAAATACTTCATTTTTGGTGTTCGCCTAACAACCCTTCCACCGCTCTTGCTGTTCCCGGCTCTTCTCCCAACCCCAGCATCACTGTCCTCTGCATGCCTCCTTCATCTGCCCTACCTCAAGAAAAGTCCTCTGGGCCAGGGGCCTTGCTTGATTCTTCCCTGGGTTTCTAGCGCCCAGCACAGGGTCTGGAGGCTTGGGACACATGTATTGACACAGAATCTGGGGCAGCAAGATATGCAGGCGGGCTGGCTCCGTTTAATGGACCAGGGAAAGTGGGAACTATCTGGAAGCTGGAATGCTCCCACCCAAATTTTGCAGAATGAAATTGTCGCTTAACTAAAGGCCCAGTAGCTCACCTCCCTTCCCCAGGTATTGTGGGGATTCGAAGTGTGATGAAGTTTAAAAAAAAAGTGATGAAGACATTGCATTTCTCAAAAGTACAGGGTAGCAAAATACTCGAGTCTAAGTGATCAGGTAAAATCCGCGAAGCTGTGCTAAGGGCATGAACACTCCAACCTCTGCGTCCTTTAAGATTAAATCACACAAACACATTTATAGATCAAGCCAAGTTTGCTTAATTATACACACACACACACAACTTGGAGGAATTAAAAAAGAAAACGGGTGAGTTTTGTTTTTCTAGGCGCTTATCAGATGGAGCCTTACAGCAAAGTTGCAGCGATGAGAGGTTCTAAAAGAAAATGTTTCCTTCATTCGTGGCGAGGATATGACATCTGAGGTGTTCCCCGGGGCTGTTCGGATTACAGATGCTCACTAAGAAGGAGAACTCCATGCTCCCCCCTCCCCTTTAATTACCGAGTGGGGGGAGGGGGGAGGGGGGTCCCTCAAACAAGCTGAATCATCTTAACAGGTGAAGGTCCTGCAACCCATCACTGCCCTGTAGGGGTGGTGAGCAGGCATTCTGAGAGATCTTTCTGACTTGGGAATGAGCTGATTTGAAAGCCACATCAAATGCGACTGTGGTTACTTCTACATCGAGTGACTCATCTGTGCCGACGAGAATATAATGACACAGTCACGACTGGCTGAGCTGTGCGCTGCCAGCGCTCTCCCCAAAGGACGGAAGGGACCGCTGGGTAAAGACTTTGACGTGTTTAAAAATTCTCTACTCCCCACCCCCGAGCCTATGCCACTCCTCAGGCAAAACTGTGTTGGTCCCCCAAAATACAGGCATTCCTGTGTATCAAGGGTTCCTCAAATGGTTTAAATGTTCACATTTTTTTAAGAGAAAAATATCTGCTTTTAGAGAAAAGCAGAGGTTCTTAAGCTGGGGGGAGGGGTGCAGGGAGCAGGTGTTAGACACCAAGCTTAGTCACACTTGAACAGCCCCAATCTACATCTAGGCACCCCAAAGACACAAGTGGAAAATAACCGAGCAAATAAGCCCACTGGTTAAACGACAGCACCCCCAGTGTACAGCACGGGTGGCAAAGAGCAATTCTTCAGCAAGCGGTGAGGATGGATGGCTCAGGATGCTGGCACCCAGGAAAGTGCTGGTACCCAGCTGGCACTGGCAGTGATTCATCACAAGGAAACCAGTTATGCCTGCCTGCTACCAACCTCCCAGGGACACGAATATCTGAGGCCTCGCTGCTGCATATTAGAGTCGGGGGAACGCTAGACCAGAATCAGAACTCTGGGACTCAAGTCCTGCCTCTGCTACTAACTGGCTCTGTGATCCTGAGCAAGTCGCTTACCCCCTTAGGGACTTTATTTGTTGCAACAGGAAAGTTTCAGGTCTGCAAGATGAATGGTTTCTAGGGTAAATCTCATGTTGTGTTCTTACCACAAAAAGCAAAACAGAAAGGACACAAGGAAGCTTTGGGAGGCATTAGGTACGTCTAGTACCTTGACTGCCGTGATGGTATCACAGGGAGTTGCGTAGTCCAAACTCATCAAACTGTACATATTAAATATGAGCAGTTCTTTGTATATCAATTATACCTCAATAAAGCTGTTTTTTATTTTTTTAAAAAAGGAGAGGAGATCGGGAGGTGGGCAGCCTTAATGGATACCCCTTAGTTTTCTTATTCTGGCATCCATCCACTCCCTCATCTTTTCCTTTATTTAACAAATATTTATTGAGTCCCTGCTATATGCCAGGTGTTAGGTGCCCAAGATCCTGTTTACTATCTCCATGCTCGTGCTGGATTTCCAGAGTCCATTTTCATCCTTACCCTCTTCTAGACATTTCCTTTCCAGACAGGAGAGGTCCAATTTAGGGCTAACCTCTTGCACAGAGAAACTTCTCAAAATTCACGGTTGCTCCCCGGAGAAGCTTTGTAGCACGTGGAATTGATGGAGAATCCATTTCTCTGTTTTAAAATCTGTACAAATAGGCCTTCAAGAAAGTCTCAGCATGAAGAAGAATACCCAGGGACCCAGACCTCCTTCCCCAGTGACCACTAGCTATAAGGGAAAAAATAGGGTATCTCTGGCACTAGGAGATATCCTGGGAGGCCCAGCTGAGTCATTCTGAGAGTAGGGATAGGAGAGGAGAGAGAGTTAGTCTTTGAAAGCGATATACCTGGTACCGTCCAGATGGGGAACGGGCCACCTAGGGCCATGTAGCAGCACAATCCCTAGCTGCCCCAAAGAACTAGGATCAAGCAAGGCTCCACTGCAGAGAGCTGTTAAGAAATGACACAAGCCGCGGGGAAGACCTGGTCATTCTTGGTGCAGGAACGCCACCTAGTGTCCAGAAGGGGAATTGACAACATTGAAGAATGTGGAGCGAGTGGGAAGCAAACAACCTCAGGAATCCCACAAGGTTCTGCTTGCTAGCTTTCCTCGATTCTAGCCAAATTCTCCCTTCAAAGCATGGATACTTGCAAGTAATGCAATACAGCTGATCGTGAGGCGGGTGTGTGGATTTCCAGGAGTTCTGGGCAGAGGTCTGAGTCTGAAGCCTGAAGAAGTGGGACCAACAACACAGACATCAAGCATCAGCCAAACCTATGCCCTAGAAATATTACCATTTCTCAGGGTGTATAGGTGTGCACGCATGGGTGGGTGCACACGACCATATACACACACGTGCATTCCATTTCTCTTCATAATCTATTAAATTTTTATTATATGTGTCTTTTGGGAAATTGATTTATACTTATCTCTGAAAGTTTGGAAAATAGAGAAAAGTAAAGCTTCTGGCCATGAAGGAGTAACAGAATCTGGAATTAGTCATCCATCATAAACAACCAGAAGCTGAGCAAATATATAAGAAACAACTAATTTTAGACCTCAGACAAGAGGCAGCACGTGGCTCTGATATTCCAGGCAAGGAAATACACGGAGTAGGGAGGAGGGACCCAAGTAGAGCAAAGAAGGTTCCATGCGTTGAAGAGCTGGAGGTCAGAGTTGAGGGGGCTGAGGCAGCTGGAACATGTGCGCAGAGCACCAGAGGTGAGGGAACTGCTGGGAGGAAGAGGTCCAGCAATCTGAGAACGGTTTTCCTTGAGTCTTTACTGAGTACCAGACTGAGCAAAGAACAACTTGGAAGTTTTCAGCAGAACTATTTCCACAGCTCACACAAGACTGGCAGGTGTTTCAAGTTCTGGCCAAAAAGAGTGGAGGATCCCCAGTGGTCATATAGAGCACTGGGTGGAGATTTCAGAGAGATGACACCTTGTAATAGATCTGAGATATCCCCAGAGTAAAGGGTTTTTTCTTAAATTCTTCAAGAATTTTTCTTACCATTTCCTTTCATTATAGAGCCTTGTGCCTAAATGTTGTGTGTCCAAAGATACTACAAGGAACCATTTAACCAAATGGTTTACAATTGCATCGCGATGCTCACCATCTTCCCTGCCTGCAATCGTGTGGTCCTCAATGCCCTCCATCTTACATCCTCTGCTCAGCCAACTCTACATCTTAGCTCTGTTCCTTGGAGCACCCCACTTCCGGTGCTACATTCTGCATCAATCAGAATTCTTCTGGGAAAGCGCTGGAAGCTGGCTCTTCTTTAATACAGCAAAAAAGTCGTTTAGCAAAAGGATATTTGGTAAATCATTAAGTCACTGGGGGCATTGAAGAACTAGACTCAAGCTATGAGGCCAGAAACAATGAATCAAATCATACCACAGAGCTTCTGGGGGCGACCCTACTGCTGTCACCACTAAGCACTAGGGTCACAGACTGCTGGCAGTGGATACTGATCCCGCTGCAACTACCACCATCGGAGGAGAATTCTCTGCTGCCGCAATTCTTTAGGTTCCTAATGCCAGGTTCAAAGACTCAAAAGGGGGCCTCTGATTGGCTGAGCCTAGGTCATGTGCCACAACACAGCTGCAATACTGGGATATGTGGCATTTTCATCTTCTCTAATGGGACGTGGGCTCTGCCTCTTACACCAAGAGTCATGAGGCAAGGAATTCTCCAAGCATGGCAAGAGGTTCAGATGCTAGGTAATACTCGAAGATGAAAAAATATACACTTCACAATTGTAACTTCAGCCACCATCTGGCACATAGTAGGCAGTTAATGAATATTTGTTGGTGGAGTGATTGAAAAGCATAGAGGACTGAAATTGACTAACATTAGTCTACAGAAGGTGATCAGGTGAATGAAAGGGGACCTGAATAGTAACCTCCCCGGGACAGGACACAAAATAGGAATCACGTCAGTAATCCAGGCATGGCAGTGTGTGGAGATAGAGAGCGCACGGCTGGGCAAAGTGGAAGATCTAGGGTACCGGTATGGGGATAAAATGGACCATTTCTGAGCAACAGAGTGGTGGGGATTAGGGAGGGGGTTCACTGTTCTAGGATGAAGCCCTGAGAGGCATAATCCCTTGGGTATATAGGAATTAGAAATTCGGGGAGTATTGACCCAAGTAACGCAGGCTGGTTCTTGACTCTTGCACATTTGAACAAGAGTCAGAATTAGTGCTACATGGAATTGAGGGTATCATGTCATATGTGCGGCCAGCTCACCCATCCCTGGGGCCCTGTGGTTACATCTGAGGATCTTTCAAGGACTCCAGCGATAGGTACCTGAGGCAGGTTAGGGCATTAGCTCTGTGCCTGAGGGCAGCTTCTTTCCCCGGCCAGGGAGTGGTGATGTCAACCACTCAAGAAGAGTAGCTCAGCTCCCTTAGGGCAAGTTAGTGATTAGAACCAACAGAGCATGGAAATGAGGACTGAAAATTAGACACTGCTGGTTCACCTGAGACCCCCCAGTCTGAGACAGCTACCCTGTGATGATGCCTGGGCTGGACAGAAGCCACCCAGGGCTTCCACCGCCAAGCTTTCAGACATGAATTTTCTGGCTTTTCAGCAGGTGGAACTGCTAAAGGCAATTCAAAAGTTCAGAAACCAGGGGTCCAAAAGCCAGGCTAAAGAACAAATCAGGATGCCATTCAGAGGTAAAACAGATCAAGAAATCGAAAAGGATGTTATGTATTCTAATCACTGGGAGACAACTCAGGTATTGCCTGGAACCAACAACTTCTGTGTCACTTCTGCAAAATGAGTGTGATGGTTAATTTTATGTATCAACTTGACTGGGCAACGGCATACTCAGCCTCCAGAACTGTGAGATATAAATTTCTGTTGTTTAAGTCACCCAGTCAACGGTATTCTGTTATAGCAGTTCAAATGGAATAAGACAACGGGGATACAAATGAACTTATTTACAAAGCAGAAACAGACTCACAGACTTCGAAAACAAACTTATGGCTAACAAAAGGGAAAGGTGAGGGGGATAAATTGGGAGATCGGGATTGACATATACACACTACTATATATAAAATGGATAATTAATAAGGACCTACTGTATAGCACAGGGAACTCTACTCAGTACTCTGTAATGAACTATATGGGAAAAGAATCTGAAAAAGAATGGATATATGTATATGTATAACTGAATCACTTTGCTGTATACCTGAAACTAACACAATATAGTAAATTAACTATACTCCGATATAAAATAAAAATTAAATTTAAAAAATAATAGAACCTAACCTCTAGTGCTACTGTCAGGATTAAATAAGCTAATGTACGGTATGTAAAGTGCCTGGCAGAGAGCAGATGATCAATGAATGGTAGCTGTTATTGTCACTCTTACTACATCAGCTATGAAATTTTAACATAGTTATTGCATAATAGTGTCTCTTTCACTATACAGACAAATACAGTCAATAAGTATGTCCAGCCCTGGGCTCAGCCAATGTATCAGTTGGAGTCCAACCAGGAGAGAAACAGAAAGCATACATTAATTTAAATAAGAAAGATTTACTATAAAAAATTGTTAACTATCTCTAGAGAATCCACTACTAAGAGGGAATAAAAGAGGGCTTTGAAGAATATCCTAGGATGAAAATTACTCAGCCATAAAAAAAGGATGAAATAATGCCTTTTGCAGCAACATGGATGGACCTAGAGATTATCATACTGAGTCAGAGAAAGACAAAGGTCATATGATATCACTTATATGGGGAACCTAAAAAATGACACAAATGAACTTATTTACGAAACAGAAACAGACCCACAGACATAGAAAACAAACTTATGGTTACCAAAGGGGAAAGGTGGGGAGGGATAAGTTAGGAGTTTGGGATTAACAGATACACACTACTATATATAAAATAGATAACCAACAAGGACCTACTGTATAGCACAGGGAACTCTACTCAATACATTATAATAACCTGTAATGGAAAAGAATCGAAAAAGAATATATATGTATAACTGAATCACTTTGCTGTACAGTTGAAACCAACACAACATTGTAAATCAACTATGATAAAGTTTTAAATAAATAAATAAGGCTAACTTACATCTCTTACTTAAAAAAAATATATCCTAGGACTAAGGGAGAGTACCCAAGGAAGGAACAAACTTGGAAGGGGGCAGGGACTTTCCTAAGGCTGGAAGTCAGACCTCGTTGAAGAGGGTGCGGTTTCAGCCCACTAAACGGTGAAGTTCACTGGGCTTGAAGCTTCCTGCCGGGGTGCCAGCAGTCTGAGGCTGGCATGCAAGAAACCATCTCCTGGATTTCCAGTAAATTCTCTGGGAAGCTGCCCAGGAGGAGGTGGTGACCATGCCGGAAAACCAGCGAGGGCATCTTCAGAACCTGCCAGGAAACTGCCCTTTGGCCGGTGCTGCTGAATTCTCCTGGAAACTGGGTGAGGCTCCCACAAAACTCACAGGGAATCCACACAGGGGAGAGGGCAGGTGCTGCAGGACTTGCCTCTGGGAAGGTAGAGGGAATGAGGGGAGGAAGGGTTGCTGCTGAAACTCACCAGCTGAGTGCCCTGGGAGCAGGAAGAAGCAAAGTGCACCAGAACCAGGAAAAGAAGCCCTTTCGTCCTCCACGGTCCCTCCAATGCCCTGTACTGGAAAAGCTTAAGATTGTGCCAGCTGACAAGGGGGAAATATTCCAGGATCACACGCAAGCAAAGAGGGTTGGATTTGGGTCTGGGAGGCAATACAGTGATAACTGGCACAGCTAGGGAGGGAGTAGAATGTGATGGCTGAGAGTGAGGGCTCTGGAGCTCCACTGCCTGGGTTGAAATTCCAACTCTGCCACTTACTATCTGTGTGGTCCAGCCTTTCTGTGCATCAGTTCCCTCATTCTTTTTTTTTTTTTTAATTTTTATTGGAGTATAGGTGCTTTACAATGTTGTGTTAGTTTCTAATTTACAGCAGAGTGAATCAGCTATACGTATACATATATCCCCTCTTTTATGGATTTCCTTCCCATTTAGGTCACCACAGAGCACTGAGTAGAGTTCCCTGTGCTATATAGTTCTCATTAATTATCTATTTTATACATAATATCAATAGTGTATATATGTCAATCTCAATCTCCCAATTCATTCCACCACCACCCTGCTTTCCCCCTTAGTATCCATATGTTTGTTCTCTATGTCTGTGTCTCTATTTCTGCTTTGTAAATAAGATCATCTATACCAATTTTTTCAGATTTCACATATATGTGTTAATATACAATATTTGTTTTTCTCTTTCTGACTTACTTCACTCTATATGATAGTCTCTAGGTCCATCCACATCTCTACAAATGACCCAATTTCGTTCCTTTTTATGGCTAATATTCCATTGTATATGTGTACCACATCTTCTTTATCCATTTATCTGTCCTTGGACATTTAGGTTGTTTCCATGTCCTGGCTATTGTAAATAGTTCTGCAATGAACATTGGAGTGCCTGTGTCTTTTTGTGTTTTTTTTTAACATCTTTATTGGAGTATAATTGCTTTACAATGGTGTGTTAGTTTCTGCTAACAAAGTGAATCAGCTCTTCATATACATATATCCCCATATCTCTTCCCTCTTGCGTCTGTCTCCCTCCCACCTTTCCTATCCCACCCCTCTAGGTGGTCACAAAGCACCAAGCTGATCTCCCTGTGCTATGCGGCTGCTTCCCACTAGCTATCTATTTTACATTTAGTAGTGTATATATGTCCATGCCACTCTCTCATTTCGTCCCAGCTTACCCTTCCCCCTCCCCATGTCCTCAAGTCCATTCTCTATGTCTGCGTCTTTATTCCTGTCCTGTTCCCTAGGTTCTTCAGAACCATTTTTTTTTTAGATTCCATATATATGTGTTAGCATACAGTGTTTGTTTTTCTCTTTCTGAGTTACTTCACTCTGTATGACAGTCTCTAGGTCCATCCACCTCGCTACAAATAACTCAATTTCATTTCTTTTTATGGCTGAGTAATGTTCCATTGTATATATGTGCCACATCTTCTTTATCCATTCATCCGATGATGGACATTTAAGTTTTTTCCATGTCCTGGCTGTTGTAAATAGTGCTGCAGTGAACATTGGAATGCATGTGTCTTTTTGAATTATGGTTTTCTCAGGGTATATATATGCCCAGTAGTGGGATTGCTGGGTCACATGGTAGTTCTATAGAGGGTGTAGAGAAAAGGGAACCCTCCTGCACTGTTGGTGGGAATGTAAATTGATACAGCCACTATGGAGAACAGTATGGAGGTTCCTTAAAAAACTAAAAATAGAACTACCATGTGACCCAGCAATCCCTCATTCTTTAAAGCAGGGAGGATTGCAGTATGTACCTCACGGGGTTGTTGTCAAGATGAAATGAAATAGCGTGTGTTAATCTGCGTCATCTATATTCACCCCTGTGCCCGGTGCCCGGCCCATAGTAAGTGCTCCATTCAAGGCAGCCATCAGTGTCATGATTGGCGCTATCTGCTAACTGACTGCGGTGAGGATGAAGGCCCCCACCATTCTGTTTCATCAAGACTGCCAGCCTGGGAGCATTTGCAGGACACTCAGGGTCAGTGGGGGTGAGGAGGCTCTAGGCTGATGTCTCCGGTCAGGCCCCTTCCCCAGGAGTCCCGGCCAAGGGGAGTTCCACGTGTTTTTTCATAAAGAACACTGACCCTGATATACTGGTGGAGGGCTTGATGAGCCCCTGCCATACCTCGGGGTTCTTTCATGTAGCAAGACAAAACTATTCACTGGTTATTTTTTACTGAAGTGTGGTTTCATTGGTTATTTAGAAGTTCTCCTTGCCCTCTGAGAAGAGTGGCCACGGCACCTGGAGTAGTCATTGCGTGGAGAGGCTGGGAGAGAAAACTGAACATTAATAAAAGAGAGAACGCTCTAGGACGTGTGATATGAAGCCCTCTGTCATCTCCCCTGTGAGATCTTTGGTAAAGCCAACCTTGTTCACCGATGCTTTTTTTTTTCCTGTTAAGATTTTTTTTAACGTAAAGGTAAAAGTCATTATCAAGATTGTTCACTGATGCTTTTGATGTGTGTAGCTTCTTTCCGGAGAATGTGAAAAGGAGCTGGGTCTTGTGCGGGGCAAATGCTTGGGTTGCGAGGGTCTAGGTCTGGGGCTCTGAGAGGGAGCGCCTATGCTAAGCAGGCACACAGCTGCGTGATCTCAGCCGTG
Source organism: Balaenoptera acutorostrata (assembly GCF_949987535.1). Lineage (NCBI taxonomy): Eukaryota > Metazoa > Chordata > Mammalia > Artiodactyla > Balaenopteridae > Balaenoptera > Balaenoptera acutorostrata. The sequence goes on along the minus strand of NC_080085.1, from coordinate 129,765,199 downwards.
GAGTCATGGTGTCATAGCCGCTCTTCTGCCTTCATGTCTACAAATGCTTTCTGGTGGGTGAGTGGTGTGTTTCTCTGAAACGCAGGTAGAAGTATTGTGAAGACAGCTGAATCGTGAGCTCTCTTCGCATATGGTTAAGGGCCCTGGGGAAGCGGGGCAAGGCTGACAGTCAGCACCGGTTTCCTGATGTGCAGAACCCCACACACAGTGGGCACTTTGCAGGCATTGCGTTCTTTACAAATTGAAGGTTTGTGGCAACCCTGCCTGGTCAGGGGATGGATTCTTCTTAGCAATAAGGTATTCTAAATAGAGGTATGTACAATTGTTTTTCTAGACATGCTCTAAGAAGTTACCATAAATGTAGTGGCTTAAAGCAACACATTTATTCTCTTACAGTTCTAGAGGTCAGAAGTCTAAACTGGGTCAACAGGGCTGTGCTCCTTCTGAAGGCTCTAAGGGAGAATCCATTTCCTTTCCTTTTCTAGTTTTTAGAGGCTGCCCGCACCCCTTGGCTCAAGGCCCCTTCCTGCATCTTCAAAGCCAACAGCACACCATCTTCAAATCTCTCGATCTTGTTTCCCTCTCTCTCTCTCTTTCTCTTTCTCTGACTCTGCTTCCATCATCACATCTCATTCTCTGACTCTGACCTTCCTGCCTGGTAATTACCTTAGGCCCACCTGGATAATCTAGGACATTCTCCCCATCTCTAGATCCTTAATCACATCTGCAAAGTCCCTTTTGCCATGTAAGGTACCATATACTCCCAGGTCTTGGGGATTAGGACATGGACGTCTTAGGAGGGCATTATTCTGCCAGACATGGTACAGGCAGACCTCGTAGATATTGCAGGTTCCGTTCCAACCACCACAAAAGAGAATACCACAGTAAAGTGAGTCACACGAATTTTTTGGTTTCCCAGTGCATATACAAGTCATGTGTACACTATACTGTAGTTTATTAAGTGTGCAATAGCATCATGTCTAGAAAAACAATTGTACGTACCTCTATTTAGAATACCTTATTGCTAAGAAAAATCCATCCTCTGACCAGGCAGGGTTGCCACAAACCTTCAATTTGTAAAGAACGCAATGCCTGCAAAGTGCAATAAAGCAAGAGACACGCCTGTACTTGTCCTCAGTTTCTCCTGTTGGGATTTGTTTGGTTGGTTCCGAGGGCATCTGGGTCTGGAACTTGGAGCTTTCTGGGGAACCATCACTGGGGGCTGGACTCCAGCCCAAATAGTTCTACGGAGATAATGACAACAGAGGCTAGAAGTGTCCATTTTATAGATGAGGCACAAGGCAGTTGAGTGACTTGCTCTGGTTAATGAGAGGCACAGCAAGGACTTAAATACATATGCACCCCTGCCCCACCCAGCACTGCTGGCCAGATGGGCCAGGTGGGTCCTAGTGGCAGAGACAGGCTAACCTGGTGACACATCCATTCTGCTGGCGTCAAGTGCCCCAGTGCCTCTGTTGCTGGCAGGAGCCAGGCGACCCCTCTGTGCACATGCGAGCAGTCACTAGAGGTACCCCTCTCTGTGCACAGATCCCCTTTGGGTCCTCCAGGGCTAGAGGTGTTCAGGGTATAGAAGTAGGTTCTAGAGGCCCTCCTGGCATGAGCCCTGTAGTGGATTGACTGGTGACCCCCAAAAGATGTGTCCACCTGGAGCCTGTGACCTTATTTAGAAAAAGGGTCTTCGTAGATGTAATTAAGGATCTCAAGGTGAGATTATCCTGGTTAAGGGCGGGCCCTGAACCCAATAACAAGTTTCTTTATAAGAGGAGAGGAGAGGAGGGGGGAAGGTGATATGAAGACAGAGGCAGAGATCAGAGTGACGCATCTATAAGTCAAGGAACGCCAAGGATGGCCAGCAAACCACCAGAAGCCAGGAGAGAGGAACAAATTCCCCTCAGAGCCTCCACAAGGAGCCAAATCTGCCCATACCTTGATTTCCGACTTCCCGCTTCCAGAACTGGGAGAGAAGAAATGACTATTGTTTTAAGTCTCCCAGTTTGTGGTACTTTCTTACAGCAGCCTCAGGAAGGAAGCTCAAAGGCTGAGCCATTGCGTGCAAGCCCACAGGAGTAAGCAGAGTTTTTGTGGCCTAATGATTCCTTCAGCCTGCCCCTACTGGGGTCTAGGGCAGACCACACCCCTGCCCCTTTTTTAGGGTGGCGGCAGGAATGGAGGAGCCGCCCAGCTACGGGAGGAGCCAGGTCTGAGTCCCCCAACGAGCATCAGCTGAGCTCATAGAGCAACACCCCTGGCCTGGGCTGCCGCAGGTGACTGGAGGTGGGGCCTGTCGATTGCCCCAGAAGCGGGGCTGGGGTCAGCAGCTGACCGGGCACGTGCCCGCAGTCCTGCACAGCCCCCAGAAGGGCCGGACTCTCAGTTCTGCCGGAGGCATGTGGCACGCTGACCATCAGGGGGCGTCGCTGCACCAGCAGACGTTGAGGCTTCTGTCGGTCCGTCCCTGGGTAGCACCAAGGATGCCAGAAATCAACCCTGGGGCTTAGAGAGCGTTGCCCCATCAACTCCCAGGACAGATGAGTGAAGCCCAGGCTGGCTAGGGAGGCCTGGCAGTGGGGTCCTTTGGCTTGAGCTGACCATAAGGGCCCCTCCTGTGCAGAGAAAGGGTTCCAGATCAGCTCGAGGGAAACAGCCTGGAACCAGGCCACGAATGGGGGAGGGCGTGGGGTGCTGGCAGAATGAAGCGAGCAGGGGTCAAGTGAGGACTTCTGTGTCTGAGGTGAAGCGAACTTGCCAGTGGGAAGGCTTGGCCCAGAGGAAGCCGGGCAGCATTAGCCAGGGCCCCTCCTGCCTGCCCGTGGCCCTGGCCTGAGCGCTGGGGGCAGGCCAAGCTGCCACGGCAGCTCCCCTTGCCCACCCCGACCAGCCCAACGGTACACCGCCTCTGGAAATGGAAAGGGGCTCTCTGTCCCCTTACCCTGGCCGCTGTGCCAGGAGCTAGGGAATGTTGCCCTCCACCCTGACCGATCTCACCAGAAGGTCGTGGAAAGCAGCTCTGCAGAGCCACGCTGGAGGCTACGCGGCCCTAGAGAATCGGAGCGCGTGACCTGTACCCTGAGCCAGCTTCTCGTGGAAACCGAGCCTGGCTGAAGCTAGTGACCAGGTGACAGAGGCAGCAGCAGTGACACAAACCCCAAAGCGCATCTTCCTTCAGGGAGGTGGGCAGTTTGTCCAGAAATTTCAGCTTCCACAGATAACCCACGTGAGTAACCAAAATCACCACCCAGATCTCTGTCACCAAAGCTGTCGTTTCAAGGGACAGCAGTAGCCTCTATAGCCCATGAATCCTCGAGTCTGAGAACATGGGGGCCGTTCAACCGTGGTGGTATACGTCGGAAGCAATGCAGCAGGGCAAACCCCAGTGCCGGGCCAAGATGCCAGCCACCCTGGGGCAGCCGCTGAAGGGGCAAAGTGTCAGAGGTGGTCTTATACTATTTTCCAAAAGAGCCGATAGTAAGTCCCGGCTGGGAAGAGGGCCCTCTATATTGTTTCCGCCATAGCAGGCCACCCAGGGCCATTTGATACTGAGAACATGGCGTCGGGGGTGTCTGGGGGCGTTGATGTCCCCCAAGATGCCACTGCTACAGATACGAGAACTCGATCCAAAAGCCAATCTGGGGAACCCCACGGACTCCACAACCCAGTCCCCCCAACCCCTAGAACAGCAACACCACTGACATCATGACAGACATGCCCCCCTTTCCCAGGTCGCAGCGCCATCTTGAATAGACAGATGTCCTTGTCCTGATCACATGCTTCATCCTGGGCGCTGGGCCTCTATCTGTTCCAGCCACCACCCTTCCTTCCAGCAGAAAAATGTTCGGTCTCCAGGGGAAGCCTCCCACTTGACCTCCAATCCCAGCCCTTGAATCGTATTCCCACTCTGGAAAGTTCTCTTCACAGGCCTTCACATTCACATGCAGGCATCCAACACTTGTCACCCCTTGGTCCCTGGCCAGACCAAAGACATGCAGTCAGATAGACCTGGATTAGCTATCCAGGACCACCATAAGAACGGGTCTACACCTTACAGAAAATCACTTCTCTCCTAACCAGTCGATAAAGGTATCACAAATCCAGCCCCGGGCTCAGCTAGGGAGGTGACAGTGTGGTGGCTAAGAGTGTGGCTCTGGAGCCAGACAGCCTGGGTTCAAATCCGGACTATTAGCTGTGTGACGCTGAGCAAAGTACTTAACCTCTCTGTGCTTCACTCTCCTCTTCACTAAAATTGGGATGATAACAGTATCCATCCCAGGGTCATTGCCAGGGGTGTGTGTACATGCACAGTGGAATCCCAGAACTCTACCACCACCACGGCCAGCCCCACCCCCATATCTCCTGGGTGACAAAACTCCTCTGTCCGGCTATCTCACCACGCAAACTGATCCCCGGCGGCTCATCGGCTCCTTCAGCCACAACAGTGTCCCACAGCAACTAGGGCTTTGCTGAAGCCTGAGTGCCCCTCTCTAGTAGGCAACTTACGCCTGGAGAAGTTGCAGTACCCTCCCCAAGGAAGACCCCCGAGAATACTCTCCAAGCCTCAGAGCAAGGCAGAGCATGCACCCATTGGTGCCAGGTGCCTAGGGGCACTGAGAATCTCAAAAGCAAGCACCCACGCAGATCCCCCCTGCTATAACTCAGCCCCACCCCCTTGTGTCCTCCTAACTATCCAAGAACAGGGACTAGAGAATGCTCTGGGGAAAGTGGTAAGCTCGTACCACCTACTCCTCAGCCCACTCTATGCAGACCGTTACCTGGAGCAACAGGAGAGGATGAACGGGAGGCCAGCTGTAGAAAGCTGCCTCCCACATCGAAAAGGCAGAGATGGATGTTGTTCATTCATTCATTCATTCGCCATTCATTCATTCAACAATATCTATTACGCTCGGCACTTTCTAGTTACCTAGGATACAGCGGTGACCAAAAGAGACAGAATCTCTGCTGTCATTGAACTCATCTCTAGTTGGGAGAGACGGGCAATGAAATAAATAGAATATATAGTATGTCAGATGGCAGGAAGTGCTATGGAGAAAAAAAAAGCAGGGAAGGGGAGGCTCAGGAAGTTGTCATTTTAATAGGATCGTAGGGAAAGGCCCCACGGAGGTGACATTTGAGTGACACCATAAAGGAGCTGCAAGAGGGAACCCTGGGATTGTCTGCAGGAAAAGTGTTCAAAGCAAAGGGAACAGCCAGTGAGAAGATCCTGCTAAGGACCAGCAAGGAGGCCAGGTAGCTGGAACAGAGTGAACATGAGGGAAAGTGGTAGGAGACGTGGTCAGAAAACTAACAGGAAGCCAGATCACACAGGGCTTTGTAGGGCTTTGGGCTTTTACTTGGAGTGTGATGGGGAGGCATGGGGAGTTTCTGAGCGCAGTAGGGATGTGATCTGGGTTATGTTCTAACAGGACTGTTCTACCCACCATGGTGAGAACAGACCAAAGGGAGTGTTTTCATTAACGCATGTCTTAGTCCATTCGCCCTGCTATCATGATACTATAGGCTGGGATTTTATATTCAACAGACATTTATCTCTTACAGTTCTGGAGGATGGAAGTCCAAGATCAAGGTGCTGGCAGACTTGATGTCTGGGCAGCCACTTCCATCCGAGTGGAGGTGTTGAGTTGGCAGTAAGATATAAGATTCTGGACCAGGTTGGAGATAAAATTCAGGAGTCAATGGTATATAAATTGTATTTAAAGTCATGAGACTGGGTGAGAACATCAAGTCAGGAGTGGGGATAGAAAAGAGAAGTTCAAGTTATGAGCTCTGGGTCACTGTAGCATTATGACATGGAGAAGATGAGAAGGAGCTGCCGGTAATAAGAGAAAAAGCAGCAGAGTGTGATGTTCTAGAACCAACCTACTGGGGCATCTCCCCTACCCCAACCTCCCCACAGCCAAACACACACACACACACCTAGAGGTCTGGGCCCCTCCTCTGAACTCAGAAACAGAAGAACAAGCCAGCCATAGTTCCTCACTCAGAGGTCTGGGTCCCAGCCCACAGGCCGCCTCTAAACACAGGGCCACCAGCACTAGCCAGTACCCACTGCTGAGGTCTGAGTTCCCACGTCATGGGCTCCTCTTCCAAGCTCAGAGACACCAGCCCAGCCATGTGCACCACATCCTCCAAAGTCCTGATCCAGGTTCACAGGGCCCCTCTTGTAAGTTTCCAAGTTGCAGTGCCCTCCTCTGTTCCCTTAGCCCAGGGGTGGGAGCTGCTTCCTGCAGTCGCTCCCATGATGCGTTTATGTGCTCTTTTTACCCTTTCAGTTACCCAGTTAACAACTTTACCCTAAATCACAATTCTCTGTTCAAATATCTGGCATGTTTTTGTCTCCTGAATAGATCCTGGCGGATACAAGATCATTTGGAGAGCGATCATTCGGTCAGTGAAGTTCAAGGTAAGGAGAAATGACGGTGTTGGAAGGATCAGGTATGTGGATATTAGAATCAGCAAGAATTATTGAAGGAATAGTGTTAGAGAGAGTGACGGTAAGCCAGGAACTACAATTTCCAAGGAGTGAAGGAGAATGATCCAGAAGTCTGTAGATGGCTGCCACAAAGAGCAGTAGCGGGTGGTATAGTTGATGACAGGAGATTCAGAAGTGACATCAAGATCAAGAGCCGTGGGAGATGGAGTCAGTCTGTGGATGTCCTTTGCCTCTAGACTAAAGACCAGCAGGAGTCCTGGGAACTGGGTGGTGCTTTGAACTGTGTCTCACCGCTACCCTGAGAGGTAGTCTGGGTGAGAGCTGTGCCTGGTCGGTGGACCGCAGAAGGTCTGAGGAGGGATGCAAGTGTGCCATTCCTTATTGCTGGCTTCAAGCAGGAAGAAGCTTGCAAACACCAGAGACATGGGGCCATTGCCTTCCACGGCTCTGTGTGCACTCCCAGCCTGGGCCACGGAAAGGGTAGAGAGGAGGGCAGACGCACCACCTCCCTTACTCCTCCCCACCTGCCCCGTGATGTGGTGAGACATCCCAGGAACTGCTGGGCCTCCTTGTCTGGCCCAGGGGGGCCTTCCACCCCAGGATAAGGACCCTTACTTATCATCATGGCATCATGGACATTCCCGGAACAGCTGGATTCAGAAAGTCCTCCTCTGGCCTTAAAACCTATACTTGCACCCGAGCAGGCAGGGGCCAGGTGGCAACCTCAGGAAGTTCCAGAGTCAATGGAGCTCTCCATCTGGAGACTGGATCTCAGACCCCTCAGTGGCCCTGGCAATGGGGAAGGCCGTCAAAACCCCCCACGGCTCTTCGTCTGCTAGAGGCTTCCTGGCCACAGAAAAGAGTATTCCTCAGCATGATATGGCAACCTGAGTACTCCTGAGTGGGGAATTCCCGGGCTCAGGAAGAGAAGGAGCCATTGTTCTTCATCACCTTTCAACCTGGAATTTACCAGCACTACAAAGAGCTCCATCCAAAGCCCCTTTCTGGTCCATCCTCCCCACAGCTGTCATGGTGAGCTTTGCAAACATAAATCAAATCATGCCACTGCCCTGATTAAGACCTCTCCGTGGCGGCCAGCCGGGCTCATATCAGGCTCTGAAGCTGGCTACAGCTGAGGACTGCCCTTTGCTCCCAGACACCTCTCTGTTGTTTTGGGCTTGGGTTTTTTGTGTGTTTTTTTGACATATAGTTGACATATAACATTGTGTAAGTTTAAGATCTACACTGTGTTGGTTTGACACATGGTCCTTCAGTGAGTTGACGGCAGAGCTGGAGTTAAGCGCTGGTCCCCTATCTCCCAGCACCCTCCTCTGCCCCCAGAACCAGGCTGCTTACAGAAAAAAGAAAACTAACTCCTGCTTCCCCTGGGTTATCCTAAGGCAGCCTCATCTACAAGCCCACAGAGACTTTCTGTTTCCTCCCATTCACCTTGTGGAGTCAAATAGTCCTGGGTTTGAAATCAGACTTGGCCACTTCCTAGCTATATGTCTTTAAACAGTCATTTAACCTCACTCCACCTCAGCTTCCTCATGTATAAAATGGAGCAAATGGTACCCTCATCATAGGGCTATTGTGAGAATTAATGAGCGAATGTATATAAAAATGTTAGCACCAGGACTTCCCTGTTGGTCCAGTGAGTAGGACCACTGGAGTAGGTGCAGGGGGCCCGGGTTTGATCCCTGGTCGGGGAACTAGATCCCGCATGCATGCCATGACTAAGAGTCTGCATGCCACAACTAGGAGTCCACATGCCACAACTAAGAAGTCTGCATGCCTCAACTAGGAAGTCAGCATGCCACAACTAAAAAAAAGATCCCGCATGCCACAACAAAGATCCTGCATGCTGCAACTAAGACCCAGTGCAGCCAAAATAAATAAATTATTAAAAAAGAAGTTAGCATGGTGTTGGCAGATCTTAAACAATAAATGGTTGCCATCATCATCATCATCTCCATCACTACGAACATTACCATGACTACTGTTGGCACGGAGCTTCTGGTTTCTCTAGCCACCCCAGCTCTCATGGTCTACCCTCTTGCCAATCCCCTGCATGCTCTTGACCCATTGGCCCCTACTGCTCTCACCCTGCCAAACCTCAACCCTGGATTGAACCCACCTCCTGCCTGCTCATCGCACAGCCTGAAGGTTAGGGACACCCCAAGTTGACGATTTTCTGCCTCAGCTGGGCCCTCCTCACCACCTGGATCACAGCAGACTTTCTCCTTGTACCTAGCACAGTTTTTTAAATGCCCCATGGAAAGTTTTCTGAACTTCCACCATCTGTGTAAGCTCCCATTTCACCTCCCTCCTCCTCACTCTGAGCAGATAAAAAAATTTCTTAATCCCTCCCAAATTAAGGCCTAAATGGGAGAAGTCCCATCATGCCTTGAGCCTTGCTCTCCTCTACATCCCTCCAGATGGCTTCCCTGGTGGCAGCAGTGGTTAAGAATCCACCTGCCAATACAGCGGACACGGGTTTGAGCCCTGGTCCGGGAAGATCCCACATGCCGCAGAGCAACTAAGCCCATGCGCCACAACTACTGAACCCCGTGTGCCACAACTACTGAAGCCTGCATGCCTAGAGCCCGTGTTCCACAACAAGAGAAGCCACATCTACATCCCTCTTAGAGAGAGGTCCTCCCCTTTCCATCCCGGGTTGGCCTTTCCCCTGGGCTCTGGATCCCATAACCTCCAGCCTCCCAGCACATAACTGACCCACTCTCCCCCTTTCTTCCCTTGTCTTTCCACCCTTTCCCTCTTCTCTGGGAGGCAGTGTCATAGGCTGGCTAACAGCACAAGCCCTGGGGTCACCTGCATGGGATCAGAACCAGCTCTGCCCCTTATTAGCTCAGTAACCTAAGGTAGGTCCAAGCCTGTATTCCCTCAGCTGTAAACTTGGGCTAATAATAGCATCCACCAAGCTCACAGGATTGTAGTGAGGATCAAATGAGATAATGCATGAATGGCTTTTAGAGTACAGTCTGCCCAATCATTAGTCATGGTTCCCTTGTCCAGCCAAGACAACCTTGTTGCTTATATCTTTACCAAAGTATCCTTTCTTTGACTCCACGTGCCTCCAGCTACCACCCTTGGCTCTGCTCCTTTTTATAGCAAAACTCCTCCAAAGACAAGCCTATGCTCCTTTTCCCCACTTCTGCTCCTTCCCTTCTTTCCCCAGATCTCTCCAATCTGGCTGACAAACCCATGGCTCCACCAAAATTAGTCTTGTCGAGGCCTTCGATGACGTCCACCTTGCCAAACCCAAGGGCCACTCTCGTCTTCATCTTCCTTCGCACAGCTGATGACTCTCTTCTTCTGGAAACACTCTTCCCTTAGCTCCCATGACCCCTACGTGTTCCTGATATGCCTCCTACCTCTCTGGCTACTCCTTCTTACTCTCCTCTGTGGGCTTTCCTTTCTCTGTGGGTCCCTCAAATGTGAGTGTTTCTTAGGACCCTAGCCCTCTCCTCTTATTTAATATTTTCCCCATTGGCAATTTCATGAACAAATAGGTTCAAATCATGGGCAGAGCTCAAGAAGTAGTGCCTAGCTTCAAACCTGAGAGGCGTGGTGAGGTTATAAATGGGCCTATCACGGGGTTACACGGTTAGAAGTTGGTGGATTGGTAACAAGTTGGGGAGTGGAGTCCTGAGGTCCTGAGCAATGTGAAGGTATGACATGCCTGTTCCCCTCAAGGCGCTAGCTGCACGGTAGGCCGACGGGCTCAGTGACCTGAGCAGTACTGGACACTCCCTCTTGCACCAGGGCCTTCTACCTAGGAAGGCTTTGTCTCCTCCTTGGCTTATGGAAGGCTGGTTCTAAGCAAGTGGGGATCACAAGGAGCGACGCAACAGCAGGAAACTGAGTCCAGGCAGAAAAGTGGAGTACGCTACGGGCAGAGGGTGACTTCTCTCATTTGAAATGAGCTCAGAAACTCATTCTTGAGTCTCCAGCAAGGTCAATAGAGGCAGTGGGGCAGAGTGGAGTGATGAGACCAATTTGCCCAGTCTCCCATTTGGATGTCTCGTCTGGTAGGCAGGGCCTGGGACTGGGGACCCTGAGATGACGGCTGGCACCACAGAAGGTGTCCTGGAAGACCTGGTGTTCCTTTAGATGTGGGGTGGTGTCTTAGGTGTTTCTGAGCACAGTTAGTAAAAGCCAGCCTTCCTGTAATGGGGTGATTGCTTGTGCACAACTGTAGGCTGATTGCCCAGATTCAGTGGTTGGAAAGCATGTGGTGCAATCGCTTGGCCCATGCCACGCAAAATCCTGAAGGTGTCCTCCAAGGACTCTGCCCTTCTGCTCCACTTGGCATCTGTCTGTGGTGGCAGTGGGCAGGGACGTGGCGATGGGCGGAGACAGAGTGTTGCCCTTAGAAAACCTTAGGGATTACCCTCCAAAACTGGGCTGGGAACTGAGGCCCTGAGTTTAACTCAGTGGCCTGGGAGATAGCTGACTCCTATTTTGAGTGTGGCATTTTTTTTCTGGGGAAGGGACAGGCTGGTAACCACAAGTGAACCAAGCGGTCTCCAACAATGCATGAGCGTGCCCGTCAATGTATTGAGCACGCCCGTCGCTCCAGATACTCGTCAAAATTGTACTGTAGACCTTCCTCATTTGATTCATTCTGCTGGATATGTGGTGGTATCACATAGATCTTTTGATTTGCATTTTACGATGATCAGTCAAGATGAGCCCATTTCATATACGTATGGACCTTTTGATGTCTTCTTCATGAAGTGTCTCTGAGTCTTTTACTCAGTTTTCTATTGGGTTGTCTTTCTCATTATTTGTAGACCTTCATTATACATTTCTTAACATGACTCCTTTGTCATTTCCATGTATTTCAAGTATCCCCCACTCTGGCATGCATTTTCACTTGTGTTTTCTCTTTATGATGTATTTTAATTACAGAAATTATTGATTTTAATGTAGTCCATTTTATTGATTTTTTTCCATTGTAGTTAGTGTCTCTTGTGTCTAGTTGAGAAATCTTTACCTAAAGTCCTGCAGATATTATCTTATTTTATCTCCTATAAGATGTATTGATTTATCTTTCACATTTGGTTATTAACACATCTGGAATCAATTTTTGCATATGGCGTGAGGTGGGATCCAAATACATATTTTCCCACGTGGATATCCAGATGGCCATTTTCCAAAAAGGCCATCCTTTCTCCAATGAACTTCAGTATTATCTTTGACATAAATCAAGTGACATGTGTTGGGTCAGTTTCTAGACTCTATTCCATTGCTCAGTTGTTTTTCTGTTTTTTGTTTTTTCATATCCCTGTGCCAATAACACATCAACGTAATTACTATGGCTTTACAAGTCTTGATATATGGTGATGTAAGTGCCCTTGGCTTTGTTCTTCTTCAGGATTATCTTAACTATTTTCAGCCCTTTGTATTTCCATATAAATTTGATAATCAGGTCGTCAATGCACAAATACACACACACACACACACACACACACACAGCCTACTGTGATTTTTTATTGCAATCACATTGTGTCTATAGATCAATTTGGGGAGAATTAACTTCTTAACAATATTGATCCTTCCAATCCATGAACATGATATAGATCTCCATTTCTCTAGATTGTCTTTAATTCATCAGCAACGTTCTGTCATATTCAGTGTAGAAATCTTGCACACCTATTTTTATATTAAATCCTGCATAATTGATGGGTTTTTTGTTGCTACTGTAAATGGTATCATTAAAATTTTTTTCTGTTTGTTTGTTGCTATATATAAAATGACATTGCTCATTAATTCTAACAGTTTATCAGTAGATTTTTAAAATTATGCCTGCTACAGGTTTTAAATTAAAATATTACTAGAGACACTGCATTAGTCCATGAGTCTCTGCTACCTACCATATTCCATTCTGCTCTGCGCAGATCATAGCATTTATGAGAAGTCCTTTTTGGGTGTAACCTGAGGCTCATGAGACATGCCCCTGGGTTTCTTATGGCAGGAGCCTGAGATTTTAACCAAATGAAATTTAGAAATAAATAAAACCTTTAGTAAGTGTCTATTACTTGTCAAGTATTGCTCTAAGGGACTACTGTTCTTAGTCCTTTGCAGGTGTTAACTCATTTAACTTCCTTAACAGTCCTATGAAGTAGCTACTGTCATAATCTCATTGAACAGATGGGGGGAAACTGAGAGAAGACAAAAAATTTTCCCAAGGTCAGCCAACATGTTAGTGGCTAAGCGTTTCACCATTACACTATTTGGCCACTCCTAGTCTATAGAAGTAAAGTCTTCAGCCTGGCTCTCTCAACCTGAGGCTCTCCACCTCCTCGTCCTGAGCCCTGGCTTTCCCCCCAAGTCATCACTCCATCTGCAGTTGACTAGTGCCCCTCACCTCAGGCTACTTCTGAAGATTAAGGATGCGGGAAATCAGGGAAAGCTTCATAGAAGTGAGCTGGTCTTTAAAGGCTGAGGAGGATTTGAGCATATAAAGATGAAGTGAGGAACAGTGTCAAAGACATGGAGCAGAAACATAGAGAAATACAGAGTACGGCTTCTCAATCTAGGACTGGTCTTGGTGGGAACCAGAGTTTTCATATCAGTTATTGTCATTACCAATATTATTTTTACTCTTAGTGCTTTCATCAGAACAATCATATATACCGCCATTAATGCTGGAGTCATTTGAAAATGTCCCATCTTTGTATTGTTCAGTCACTGCGAAGGTCACATTTCTTCCGTGGTATCATTACAACCTACAATGACTAATGGAAATATTTGAGTGTATCTGTGTTGCAGACCTATGGAAATACAACTTGTTACAGCCTCCCTCCACCCATTGTGATTAGGTCTGGCCTCACAACTTCCCATCAATTAGCAATATCATAATAGAATACTTGAGGGCATATCAATGTGTTCTCAGAAAAAGTTTCTAGTTTCTTTGCTTGGGATCAAGAACCTTCAAGAGAATGATTGGGGATAGGGCTGGGGTGGTCAGAGGACGGGAACAATCAAGAACTACTGCCTTAAGAAGCAGTACGATGACATCAAAAGCACAAGCAACAAAAGAAAAAAGAAATAAGTTGGACTTCATCAAAATGACAACTTTTTGTGCATCAAAGGACACTATCAAGAAAGTGAAGAGACAGCCCTCAGACTGGGAAAGAAGAATTGCAAATCATACATCTGATAGGGGTCTAGTATCTAGAATATATAAAGAACTCTTGGTGCCCGGAAGTGATGCACGGAGAAGCCCACGTGTGCGATTCTACCCCGACATGGCGGTGCTCCTGAAGAGGCTGCTGCATCCCCGGAGGCCCCCAGTGGCCTTGGGCCGCCCCCTGGGATGGGGTGCGAGGCCAGCCTGGGCACTGATCCCAGGGCTGCTGTGCGAGTGCGGTTCGCCCCCAGCCCCACAAGCTTCTTGCCCCTGGGCGGCCTCCACACTGCCTTGTACAACTACATCTTTGCCGAGAAGCACCTGAGGCTGGAGGACATGGATCAGGCCTGCCTTGCGCTTGGGGCAGCAGAGAATATTGAGGACATGCTGGAGTGGGCAGGCATCCCCCCTGACAAGAGCCCCCGCCAGGGAGGTCCTGCAGGGCCCTACCTGCAATCTCAGCGACTTGCACCCTACACCCATGCTACCGAAGCTCTGCTGAAGAGCAGCGGCTGGAGCTCCTGCAGAGGGAGGCCCTGAGGAGCCATCAGACTCGCCAGTATGACAAGCGGTGCCGGAGCCTGGGCCAGGCGCAGGTGGCCCAGAAGCTGGCCAAAGACCCCAAGCGTGTCATCCACTTCCGCCCGGAGGGGAGGCACCAGCCGTCCAGGACTTGGTGTACGGCTGGAATCCGCACAAGGTGGCCAGCATGGAGGGGGACCCGGTCATCCTGAAGAGCGACGGCTTCCCCACGTACCACCTGGCCTGCGTGGTGATCGACCACCACATGGGCATCAGCCACGTGCTGCAGGGCTCCGAGTGGCTGGTCTCCACCTCTAAGCACCTGCTCCTCTACCAGGCCCTGGGCTGGCAGCCCCTGCGCTTTGCCCACCTGCCCCTGCTCCTCAACAGGGATGGCAGCAAGCTGTCCAAGAGACAAGGGGACGTTTGCTGCCGGCGGCTTCCTGCCGATGCCTTGCTCGACATCATCACCAACTGCGGCTCAGGGTTTGCAGAGAACCAGATGGGCAAGACCTTGCCAGAGCTGATCACACAGTTTGACCTGACCCGGATCACCTGCCACTCAGCCCTGCTGGACCTGGAAAAGCTCCCAGAATTCAACAAGCTGCACCTCTGCCAGCTGGTGAGCGATGAGACCCAGAGACGCCAGCTGGTGGGGAAGCTGCAGGCCCTCGTGGAGGAGGCTTTCGGGAGCCAGCCGCAAGACAGGCATGTGCTGGACGCGGCCTACGTGGAGAGGATCATCCCGCTGAGACAGGGCCACGTTTGCCGCCTGCAGGATTTGGTCTCCCCAGCGCGCTCCTACCTGTGGACTCGCCCTGCTGTGGGTCGAGTGCAACTGGGCGCCATCTCAGAGAGGGTGGACGTCATTGCCAAGCATGTGCTGGGGCTTTTAGAAGGAGCCGGTATGAACTTAACTCAGGACATGCTGAACGGAGAACTGAAGAAGCTGTGAGAAGGTCTGGAAGGCACCAAACACAGTAAGGTGCTGAAGCTCCTCCGAGTGGCCTTCAGTAGACAGCTGCAAGGGCCTCCTGTAGCTGAGATGACGTTATCCTTGGGACCAAAGGAAGTGCGGGAACGAACACAGAAGGTGCTTTCCAGCTAGAGAGGAGGTGTGCGGGACAGCGGAGGTGGCGGTGGGAACCGTAGTTGCGGGACCTGCCCTCAGAGGGGAGGAGCAGGAGGCCTGGACCCCGTCGGAAGCTTGTGGAGGGAACCAAGAGTGGGCACAGAGCCTCCGGGTGCACAGGTGCATTTACGACGCCACGCCAGGCCTGTCCTATTCAGTTGGCCAGCGTCGGCCAGCCACCTCTCACCTCCCTGACTCTGGAAAGGAAGGCCTCACATCTGGTTCTGACACCACAGCACACAGCAGAGGTTAGGAGCTGGTTCACAGAACAGTCACGGCTCATGTTTTAGTCTGCTCGGGCTGCCACGACGAAATACCACAGACCAGTGGCTTAAACAGCAGAAAATGATTTTCTCAGAGTTCTGGAAGCCGGCAGTCCAAGATCAAGGTGTTGGCAGGTTTCGTTTCTCCTGAGGCCTCACTCCTTGGCTTGCAGACTGCTGCCTTTTTGCTCTCTCCTCACATGGTCTTCCCTCTGTATGTGCCCTCGGTATCTCTCTGTTTGTCCGAATGCCCTCTTCTTAAGGGGACACCGGTCCTCTTGAGTGGACAGGTGATACTGGGGAAATTTCTGCTTTCTGTTTGCTCCACTAGTTGGTCACAACCAAGACGAAGAAAAGTTCGCCATTACTGGTTGTATGAGTATCTCCAGATATTTACTCTCAGAGTCTGTTGTTATGGGAGTTTCTCATTCTTCAATGTATTACCCTCTTAGCAGCAGCTCTAGCTACAAGGGCCTTCATTATATCCTAATTGCCAGTGCCAATTGCCCTTATTTTTTATGTTAAAAATCCATTTGTAAACGCATTTCAGCAGCTCTACCATCTCAGCACCATTGCTAATTTAATCTCCCTCCCCCTCTATTAGCGCCACAGGGGGCTGACCAGAGCAGGCGGCGCCCAGGCTAATCAGATCACTAGTTTGTCTGAACATTACGCCCAGCAGGAACTCGATGGGATGTAGCGGGTCAGACCGGGGGCAGATTAAATCTTCCGCCAGCTAGCTCTCAGGACCAACCAGGGGAGGGACCTGGAAGCAGACAATGAAATCACGGGCCTCAGCTTGGAGGGGCTGATGGGGAACGGTCTGGGAGACTGTCAGGCAAGGTTGCTGGAACTGAGGGCTCTGCGAGGGTGTGATTTGATCCGAAGGAGAATTTCCCGGCATGTGAAACAGTGCTTCTCATCTGACCTGTTCACTCAGCACTTCTCAGAACCCTTCACGCAGTGAGCTGTAGCAAAGAGCGCAGTGAACGGCAAATCGGGAGACTGGGGACTTTACCTACTCTGTTCCTCACTCACTGGGTGTCTTGGTAAGCTCCTTCACCTCCCTGGGTATCACATTCCTCAACTGGGGGTAATAATCCCAACCCTACTGACCCCTCAAAATTTTGATGAGGGCCAAATGAAATGTAAAATAAAAAAGTTTTAGTGAGCATGCATAATTTGTCAAGCACTGCTCGAAGGAGGTACTGTTCTTAGCCCTTTGCATGTATTAATTCATTTAATTTCCTCAACAGCCCTATGAGGAAGGGGAAGGTACCACCATAATTTTATGGAACAGATAGGGAAACCGAGACAGAGAGGACAAACCTTTCCCAAGGTCACACAGCACATTGGTGGCCAAGCGTTTCACCATTGCACTATTCAGCCACTCCCAGTCTATAAAGTCAAGCTCCTCAGCCTGGCTCCGTCAACTGGAGGTTCTCTTCGCCTCCCCATCCTGAGTCCTGGCTCTCAGCAGGTAGGAGAGGGCTGAGCACCCTTCCCGTGCCATGGTGCTCCTCTCAGGCCATTGTTCTGCCATCTGCGTGTAAGTTCTCCTCCTCTTCAGCTACTCGCTCCACCCACGTGACTCTGCCATCCTCCTCCCCTCCTGGTTGCTGTCATCTAATGGCCTCCTACTCATGTCACTGGGGACTCAGCCCACAGGACCATAGTCTTCCTTCTCCCCCAAAGCCAGACCATCACCTTGGGTGACTTCAGTGTCCAGGAGGGCAACCCACAGCCATAACTGTACCTACCGGTCACAGTTCAGTCAGGGAAGCAGAGTTATGATGGGCGTGAAGGGAAATTAGAGCTCACAACATGGTGGGAGATGCTGGGCAGTGAAGTCTAGAAGGGAGAGTTGGAGGGTCAGAGCAAGAGCTCCTAGAGCGTTTCCCCAAAGCACTGGTATGATGAACAAGTCAGAGCTTACACGAAAATCGGAGAAGCTAAGTAGCTTTAGCTGCTTCAGTCAGCAAAGAAGGCGAGTTTGTGGGGAAGTCTATGAAAGCTGCTGCCTCTGTGTTCTATCATCTGGGGTAGGTCCATAACCAAGCATCTGACGGTGGGCCAGAGGCCCCGGGCCACTGCAGGGGGCACAGGTTCAATCCCTGGTCGGGGAAGATCCCGCAAGCCACACAATGTAAAAAATAAAAAAAAATTTAAAAAAAAGGTTAACCAGGCAAAGATGAGAGAGAAAGATTTCCAACAAACAATGTCTGCAAAAGCCTTATAGCGAGAGAAACCAGGATTCCCTGGGGCCCCAGTCACTCCTCAACTCACTCCAACCTGGTTTCCTTCTCTATCATGCCACCAAACAATTTCTGTTAAGGTCACCAAGGTTCACTTTGTCACAAAATAAGCTTCGTAGAGAAGGAATTATATTCCAGGAGAGGGTGGATGGCTAGGTAAGCATCCTCAAGGTAGACGCAGCAGCAGGACCTGGGGGATGAAGGGGATTGTTTGGAAGGTATCAGAAGACAGGGATTGAACTGCTGCATAATGGGGACTAAGATGAATTGGGAAGGCAAAGAGCCAGGAGAGGCTGATGAACCGCGAGACGGGCAGAGAGAAAAGCATGGACAAAGAGAGTGTGTGTGGCCCACGTGAGGACCTGAGCAGCTGGAGTGTGGATGGGAGTCTGGGGAGAGAGGTAAGGGACAGGACCTGGGTCATGAGTGACTTCGTAACTCGTGGTAAGGGGTTTGCACTACATCCTGATGGCCACGGAACCCATCGGGGCTGGGAAAGATCCTCAAGTCAGATTTGGACACGGTGAGTGGGTGCTGGCCGTGGGGATGTTCGTGTGCAGATGCCCACCTTACTATGGAGGAGATGATTCTGGAGCTCAGGGGAAAGGTCGGGAGTAGAGGTAGAGCCATTGGCTTTGTCTGCACACAAGTGGTAATTCACCTCCCGAGTGTGGATGAGCTTGATGGAGAGGGAGTGTGGACGGAGAAAGGGCCAGGAACCCAAAACAGAGCCCTGAGGGACAAAGAATTTTACACAGGAGACTTGGAGTGGACTGAGGTCAGAGGAAAGCCAGGACAGGTGGTGTCCTGGAAGCCCGTGGAAGAGACCCTTTCAGAAGAGGAGCGATGGGCCAGAGCTGTCAAGCGGTCTCAGAAGATGAGAACCTCTTTGAATCTAAATCCCGGGCCCAACATCCAGTACCTAGCCATGTCCCTGGCAGAGCAGAGGTGCTCAAGGTTTGTGGAAGGAAGGAGCTGATGCTTAAATGTTTCGGTAATAAACAGCACAGGCAGTAGTCCTTCACATGTTTGTTTACTACGGGGCACCCCTAGGGGTGAACGATTCGAGTCACTGAAATCCGCATGCTGCCGCCAGGCTTATGGCCCACTCCTTCTATCTCCTTGCTAGCCAGCGGGAGCCATCTGCCTTCCAGAAGGAGCCCCTAGAACCAAGGCCCGGCCCTGGGGCCCTGGGATGGTTCCCATAGGCAGGAATCCTGGAGCTTCTCCGGATGTCTGATCGACCCCATGGGTGGGGTCAGAGTAGAGGATTCAGGAGCCTAGAGAGGAGCGAAACGGGGACCAAGACCCATGAAAATCTCCGTCTGGGCGAGGGGTTCCCTGGAACTGGTTGGGGGCTTCCTTCGAGGAAAGCACTGCAAAGCCTGGGGCTCCTGAGACGCAGGGCCCGGGGGGGCGGTCTGGCTTGCTGGGGTTTAAGGGCAGTCCCCAAAGCTGGAACTCGGAAGGGGAAAGTCGTTCTGTGACTCTGTGTAGGGATCACCAAGAGATGGTCAGGAGGGGACTGCGGGGACGAGCATGCACCTTCACCCCCGACCCCAATCCCAGAGGCAAGGGCAGCGCAGCCTGCAGTGCGTAGACTGACCGCAGGGTGGCGGGCGCGTGCAGCGCAGCCCCGCGGCGGGGCCCGGGCACTCCCGCCCAGCCCTCCCGCGCTTGGCCGCCGCGTTTGTATTCCGAATGCGAGCCGCCACCGCGTGAATTATTAAAGCCCTGACTCCGAGCGCATCTCGCCCTCTGCGGAGCTGGCTCAGCGCAGCGGGAGAAGCCGGCCTCTGGCTAAGCCGCGGTCCCCCGGGTTCGAGCTGGAAGGCCTTGGAGGTCACCTGGGCCCACCCTCTACTTCGGGGGAGGCATCCAGAGGGGACGGGGCCTTGCTCAAGCTCCACGGTGGTGCAATCAGGACCGGAAACCCGGCCTTCCGGAATACCGACCTGTCCGGGACCCTCTGCAAAATTCTGGATGCCCCCAGTCTGTGCAGTGGACTCAAGGTCCCCGTTGCAAAGTTCCCCGTCTAGCCCTTTCCCTGGTGTCTTGCTGCCATTCCCACCCGAAGTTCCCAAAGTACGCTGCTTCCTCCCCCTCCAAAAAGGCTCCAGCCCAGGTGCACCTACAGATCCCTTCCCTAAATTCCTCCAGGGCACAGCCAACAGACTGGGAGGGGAGGGGAGGTGCGTCTTCCCAGATTTCTGCTCAGGGCACACCGGGAAAGTACAGTGGAGTCATTTGATGGGGGGGGAATGAGAGGACTTTGTTCACCCTCTGTGTTCTGAAGGCTTCCAGAGACAGCCATCAGAAGTAAGCGGGTGCTGAGGGGGAAACTGAGGCAGCTTATCAATTAAAGAGCAGTCAGCCTTGCTTCCTACTTGCCTGCCAGGCCTGGAATCTGATACCAACACTCCCCATCCCCCTCCCCCCCACCAGGTACCCAGGGCCTTGGACCCAGACCCCTGAAGGGGTTTCATATTTGTCCGCTGAATCCATAAGCAGCAGCTTCCCTTTGGGGTCTGCCTATCTAACGAAAACCTGAAGGACTAGGTCTCTATGTGTCTCTGTCTCTCTTTCTTAGAGCGGAACAGATATGGCCAGCTCCAGGCGAGGTGGAAGCAAAATTGAACCCCAAACTGCCAAAAAATTGTCCACCTCCAGCCTTGAAAACCTACCTTGCTCAATTCCTGCCGTTATCCCAGAGGCAGTTTTCCCAATTCCGCAGTTCAGCCCAGCGAATGGGACCAGCCGCCATCGTCTCTCCCCTGAATGACTGCATCAGCCCGTTTCCAAACCTTGCCACCTTACAGTCTGCTTCGAGTACAGCAGCCAGAGAGACTGTATGAAAACACAAGCTAGGTCCCATCCCTCCTCTGCTCAAAACCCCGCACCAGCTCCCATCTCATGCAGAATGAGAGCCCAAGTCCTCACCATGGCCTACTAGGCCCTATCCATCTTCTGGCCCCGACCACCACTCTCATCTTCTTGCCTTATACCCCTCCCATTGCTCTCTGAATCAGCCACACGGGCCTCTTTGCTGTTCCACAAATATGCCAGGCGCATTCCTGGCCTGGGGTCTTTGCTCTAGCTGTCCCCTCTGCTGGAATGCACTTTACCTGATATCAACTTCATCCTTCCGGGTGTCACTTTATCAGTGAGGCCTTCCCTGACCACTGTGGTTTGTGTTTTTTTAATTAAAGTACAGTTGATTTACAATGTTGTGTTGATTTCTGTTGTACAGCAAAGTGATTCAGTTTTATATATCTATATGGATATATTCTGTTTTATATTCTTTTCCATTATGGTTTATCACAGGATATTGAATATAGTTCCCTATGCTATACAGCAGGGCCTTGTTGGTTATCCCTTCTATATATAATACTTTGCATCTGCTAATCCCAAACTCCCAATCCGTCCCTCCCCATGCCCCTCCCCCTTGGCAACCACAAGTCTGTTCTCTGTCTGTTTCTGTTTTGCAGATAAGTTCATTTGTGTCATATTTTAGATTCCACATATAAGTGATATCATATGATATTTGTCTTTCTCTGTCTGACTTACTTCACATAGTATGATAATGTCTAGGTTCATCCATGTTCCTGCAAATGGCATTATTTCATTCTTTTTTATGGCTGAATAGTATTCTGTTGTATATATGTACCACATCTTCTTTATCCATTCATCTATCAATGGACATGTAGGTGGTTTCCATATCTTGGCTACTGTAAGCAGTGCTGCTATGAAACTAGGGGTGCGTGTATCTTGTCGAATTAGAGTTTTGCCCTGATCACGCCATTTAATACTCGGCACTGTCCCCAACCTGCTCTTCTTTTGTCCATAGTGCTTGCTAACATACTATACTGTTTCCTCATTTATGATGCCTCCTGTATGTCTATCACTACCTGCTATGTTGTAAACCTCAGAAGGGCAGGGATCTTGGTTTGCTTCACTGATGTACCCCAAGTGTCTAAACCAGTGTTGAATGAATGAATGAAAGAAAGAAAGAAGGAAGGAAGGAAGGAAGGTGTATGTTCTGATGGGAGCAGTCCTTGGAAGCCCTAAGAGGTTGTATACTTCTAACGCCCTTACCTGTGACTCTGGATGTGGCATGGGAGTATCAGAGCTGGTTGAGAGAGGCTCACAGCCAGGCCCATGGATGCTTTTAATCACAAGCTGCCTTCCATCCTTGTCACAAATAAATGTGGATTCCTGGGGAGTTGCAGTGGGGGTAGGGAGGTTAATGTTGACAGGAGACTCCGAAAACATTTCGGGGACCAAAAGCATGTATTTTTGCCAGATAATCCTGGAAACTCACCACCCTTGCTAAAATTGTTTTTCTGTGAAAATGGGCTCTGAGGTTTAAAAAAACAAAAAACTGAAAAGCACTTTGGAAACACAACCCCAAACTCCTCAGTCAGAATGGCCTGAACTGAAAACATGACAATGGTCCCACTAGAGAAACACGTCGTCCAAGTACATATGGGAAACTGCACTCTGGCAGGACAACATCCTGAGTAATGTCCAAAGGACACTTTCTAGAGCAATTGATCAGTCTATGTGCAATGCTTCATCGGGAGCAGATGTGTGCCTTGTTTTTCTCATTACTGTGATTTACTGTCTTCTGAGCTTATTAAAGACAGAGGCATGAGCCCACTTTGGAGTGTGTGTCCTGGGGGAATGGGGGGAGAGAGGGAGGGAGAGAGAAAGGGAAGCGGGAGGGAGGGCCAGGCGAGGAGCTTGGGAGATTCCCACTCTGCACTGGCGGTCTGGATTCCTGCTGCTGCTGCCCAAAGCTGCTCTCATGCCTGAGAGCGCCCAGTTGGCTGAACCTGGGCTGATGGGTTGGTCCACTTCGTGGAGTGTTCCTCACCAGTCCCCCTTCAACACACGCACAGCATCTGCTCCTACCAAATCAAACATAGCCACATGACTAACCACCAAATGGGAAGAGAAAGATGGCATCGCTCTTCTCAGCTCCACTCAGGATACTGGGACTCTATTTCATTTAATAGGTTTGTATGTTTTAGAATTTCCTGTTCCACAGTCATGTCAACCCAGATTCTCTTCCTCAGGGTGGTTTCACACACACAGACACGTTCACACACATGCTCACACAGTCACACGTACATGAATTTATACACGCTTGCACCTGGTCACTTACTCACATATCTACTCACACATTCACAAACACACTCACGTACTCATACACACATACACAAAATGACTCATAGACACACACACACACATACTCACATGCATGTTCATATACCTGCGTTCACATATGAACACTCCTCAGGATGGGTATTGCCTTGGGCAACATTATTTCCTTGGCACTGGTTCCCCTGCACTGTTCTGTGAGATGGGAACTGGGGATGGGAGGGAAGAGCGGGAAGGAGTTGGAGAAACATCTAGGCTGGCAAGTCTCCATCTTTTCTTTTTTAAAATATTTATTTATTTATTTATTTATTTATTTATTTATTTATTTATTTTTGGCTGCGTTGGGTCTTCGTTGCCGCGCGTGGGCTTTCCCTAGTTGTGGCGAGCAGGGGCTACTCTTCGTTGCAGTGCACAGGCTTCTCATTGCAGTGGCTTCTTTTGTTGAGGAGCATGGGCTCTAGGCGTGCGGGCTTCAGTAGTTGTGGCTCGCGGGCTCTAGAGTGCAGGCTCAGCAGTTGTGGTGCACGGGCTTAGTTGCTTCGCGGCATGTGGGATCTTCCCGGACCAGGGCTCGAACCCGTGCCCCCTGCATTGGCAGGCGGATTCTTAACCACTGTGCCACCAGGGAAGTCCCAGTCTCACTCTTTTCTGATTTATAATCTCCTTTCATAGTAATAATACTAATCATATAACATTCATAAGCAATAAACAAATTCAGACTTTTTGCACTTTATAAAGTGACATATACTCTTCATTTTATGTATATTAGTTATAGGAGCAAGTAGATGCAAAACCTGCTTTTGTGACCCAATGTTCGAGATTCTCTTATTTTAACTTTAAAAATCTCATAATTATTGTTTTTAATGTACAGATCTTGTGTCTAAATGATTAGCTAAGAAATGACATTTAAGGCTGCCAGTTGTAAGGACTTTTCTCCAAAATAATTTGCTAGCCTTTATTTCAAATAAATGAAAAGTCTAATTGGCTATAATCGCCGCTATGTTTTCTCTTCTTAACATTGGTTTTTGAAGGAATAGGAACTCCTTGGGGTGTTTTATGGGAATTTTGGTGACATGAATATAATTTACATATCTGGTGCACATCATCCTGGGGTAAATTTGCAAAATTGTTATCATTTTTATCCTCCTCATTAATTCGTATATGAATATCAGGTATTTCTTATGCTTATGCCTTTAAGCCATGACCCTTTACAGATATAAAATAAACAATGTTTTATTTACATAAGAATAAAATCAATTTACAACTGTATAATGAGTCAAAATGACCATGGGGGATAGCGGTATTTAGCTGAATTATAAACTGGTATTAGTCATTTCTACGCTAAGCCCCACACGTGTTCACTTAATACTCACTGAGGTGCTTTCAAACTACTCTGGTTTCAAAGGGAAAAATGTTTCCGTAATTTTAATGAAATAACCTTTCGTTGAAATCAAACTGGGAGTTTTTATCATCTTCAAGTCTAGAAAACCCATGGCATACCATCACTGACCCGAGCTGGGAGATGTTGACCAAGGCCATGACAGTTGTACAGGTGACAAAATGGAGGTGCAGGGTCATAGGACAACGCATGGCCGGGCCACGGCTAGAAGGCAGGGTAGCAGAGTAGGAAGATCAGAAAACCTGGCTGTGAGTCCTGACTCCCCTACTAATATCCTATGTGAGCCTGGGTAGATGACTGCTTCTCTCGGCCTCTGTCCTCAGAAGTAAAATGGAAACAATACAAACACTCTCCCCCTTACCCTACATCATTTGTATAATCGGAACCCAAGTGTGTCCAATTTGCAACCATCAGAAACCCTGCAAACTCTGCTAAGGGTTTTTGAGTGACGTCCAGAGCTAGCAAGGGTGACACCATAGCACAGACGGAGTACTTGGGTGTAGGGATGGCCAGCAGGGATAAAGAGCCATCTTGTTCAGTACACAGGGTCCTGACTGCAGCTAGACTAGTTCACACCAAAGGATCTTTGCGTGGTCTCCCAAGCTCTGCTGTAATGGGCTTAAGAATGCCCCTGAATTGCCTGTGTGCTTTGATAGAGTGATGGCCCTTTACTTACAAGAAACTACTCTGGACACAGAAGCTGGAGAGATGAACAGTTTCCTTGATCTTCATTCTAAACCACCCATCAGGCTGACATGTACACACGGCTATATTTAAAATAGATAACCAACAAGGACCTGCTGTAGAGCACAGGGAACTCTGTTCAATATTCTGTAATAACCTAAATGGAAAAAGAATCTGAAGAAGAATAAAAAAATAAAAAATAAACCACCCATCAGTTACAGAGTGAGCAAGGAACGTGCACTTTGGGGAATCCTGACTCACCAGGCCCAAGTGGCACTCGAGACACTTCCTGTAAGCAGCCCAGGGAGTCAGGAACATGTGTCAGCTCCTCCCCGTCTCTAGAAAACAATATGACAATATTAAGACAATTTTGAAATGAAAGAAAAGTAGCCATAACCCCCTATTCGAACAGAGCATTCTTTTTCTCCCTTTTAAACCTCCCCACAAGCAACAATATGCTTGTATTGTTATTATCATCAGATACAAAAGATATTACATTCTGCTTTTTCTCCCCTCAAATTGCATCATTAATAATTCCATGTTGCTACAGTTTTTGCCTTTGTCATTTTTTTAAAATAACTGTCTTTGGTAATGAAAGTAACTCATGTGCATTTCAGAAAAGTGAAGAAGCACTTACAAACAAAAAGAAGAATGTAAATATCCCTGTAACCCACCCTGCCGTCATATGATGTAAGCCCCTGGTGGAAGCTTCAGATCCATAAGGCAGCACCAAGATTCTGTCTGCCGCCCCAGAAAGGGACCAGGGAAAGAGCGGGCTGCAGGAACAAGCAGTGTGGGCCTGGGTGTGCGGGCCGCTCCCACCCAGGACCAGCAGGAACTGACCTCTTCCTGCAGAGGCAGCCAGAAGCCACATCACCCCCTGGGCCAACAAGGTGTCCATAACCTGTCTGAAGTTAGCTCCTCCCACCCCTCCTCACTCCCTCTGCTCTCGGGCCACCAGCCTCCTTGCTGGACCTCCAACATTTTAAGCACAGTCCTGCCTCAGGGCCTTTGCATGTGCTGTCCCCTCTGCCGGTAACACTCTTCCCCTAGATACCCAGGGGGCTAGCTCCCCTACCTCCTCCACAAATATCACCTCCACAGACAGACTTTCCTTGACCATTGAATCTAAAACAACACCCTTTACCCCTCGCTCCATCTTGATTGTCGTTGATAGCACACATCCCTTGTAGACGTGGCTCCTATGTATCTGCATGTTGTTTGTTTAATGTCGCACTGCACTAGAATGTCAGCTCCACACAAGCGGGGGCTCAGACTCTGTCGTTCACTGCTGTATCCCCATCCCTGGCAGAGGGATGGTTTGTTGGATGAACAAACACAGGTAATCCCACCTCAAAAACCAAAGTACGAGAAAAGAAAGCACCCACCTATTTCCAGAAGGAAAATAATTTTATTGTGTTATCTGATTACAAGGGTAATATATGATTATTATAAGCCTTTAGAAAATAGAGTGAAGTGTTCAGAACAAAACAAAAAATGACATGTAATCTGGTTTTCTTGAGAAAAATCACTGTTACTATTTTGATATGTTTCTTCTCTCCCTCCCTCTTTCCTCCCCTCTATATATGGATAGATGGATAGATAGGTAGGTAGATGATATAGATAGATAAATAGAGATAGATATGTATAGAAATATGTATACACACCTCAAAAAAATGGAATTCATGCTGTACAGGTTATTTTGTAAGATTACTCTGCACTGAATATCTTTGTAACTCAGTCTTTGCCCACATCCAGAATTATTCCCTAAGGATAAACTACTAGAAACAGAATTACTGGGTCAAAGAAAATGAACAGTCACACGGCTTAAACTGTGGGCTGACAGTTGCCTTCCAGAAAGACTGAACCGTGTGCACTCCCCAGTGCTGAAAGACAGCACCCACCGTCTTGTACCTGCACCAACACTGGCCGTTCTACCTTCTTAAAAATACTTGCTCATTTGATAGGCATTATTGCTTTCGTTTGCACTTCTCTGTTTATTAGTGAAGAGGAACTATTTTTCACATCTGTGGGCCGATTGGAGTTTATTCTTTTGATGCTCATTGTTATTCTGGGGCACAATCAAGCCCAATCCTTACCACCCCCCACCCCTGCCAGCCACTGGCTTTGTGTCGTAGCTGCCTCCCAAACTTGCTGAGTGACTTTGGGACAGGGGTTACCTTTGCAGGGCCACCATGTCATTGACTGTAAAGAGAAGATACCACAGACCTCATAAGATTGGCATGAGGGTTAATCGCATGGTATGTGTAAGGTATTTATCACAGCATCTAGTGTTTAGTAAGTCCTAGTAAAAGGGCAAGAAGAAAAAATAAGTTGGTGTTACACTACTGTCGGTAATCTCTAGGGTTTCACAATTAGTTACAATTTGAGCTATTCATTTGGAATTGTTTTTTTTAAATCAGGGAGCTTACCAAATCTTTACTAGAAATATTTGTTAAATTTTATCAAATATCTCTTTGGTATCTATTGAAATTATCATGTGCTGCTCAGTCACCTCTGAACTATTGGTTGATGTGATTAATGTTAACAGTGAATTTTCTGACGTTGAATCACCCTTACGTTCGTGGATTCATTCAGTGAGAAAATATTTATTTAGCATCTACTTTGTGCCAGGCACTGTTCTAGGCTCTGGGGATGCTACAACACAAGAGCAAACAAGACAAACCAAGTCGCTGCTCTCGTTCTAGTGGGAGAGTCAATAAAGAAACAAATATAGAATGTCCATGCAAAAGACAAGAATACACTGGGCATTGTTTGAGGAATGACAAGATGACCTGCGTGGCTGGAAGCCTTTGGTGAGTATGGGGGGGAGGGAGTGTCTGATTTATGTGTGAAAACTTTCCCTCTGACTGCTGTGTGGGAAATGGGTTGGAGAAGAGCTTGGACCATGGAGCTAACAGTGGAGGTGCGTGTTGGACATATTTGGATATGTTTTGAAGGTGAAAGCCCACAAGAGTCACTGACAGATGGGCTGTGGAACATGAGAGAAATAGAGGTGTCACAGGTAATAGAATGGATTTGCATATATTCAAATAAGGAGGACTGCAGGAAGAGCAGGTTTTGGAGGGAAGATCAGGAGTTTGGTTTGGGACATGTTGAGTTTGGGATCCCTGTTTAGACACACAGGAGGAGACATCAAGTGGGCATTTGGATACATGCATCTGGAATAACACTTGCTGGATGTGTTTCATCATTCATTTAATATTGTGCTGAATTCTATTTTTTGGCATTTTATTTAGGAATTTTTATTTTATTAGTCTGCACTTTTTTTCTTTTCTTCTTGGGCTATCATTTTCAACTTTTCAAACCCAAATTATGCCAAAGATTCTTATCTAATCGGTCTGGGTTGGAGCCCAGGAATATTCATTTTAAAAGCACTCCATAGGATTCTGATGCAGGTGGTCCAAGGACCATACAGCGTGCTTTAATGTTTTCAATTTCTTCAATATTATTCATCCACTCAACTCTCTGTTTATCCTTTGGTCAATTTTGGTCATTTATATTTTCCTATAAAACCATCCATGGCATCCCAGGTTTTCAAAATTTAGCATAGAATTTGCATAATAATATCTTATAATTTAAAAGAAATCTCTCTCTCTTGGCCAGAACTATCCTTTGGCATGCTGAGTCATGTAAACTTGTATGATCCTTTTTTTTTTTTTAACTGATAGTATTTGCCAGAGTTTAGACAATTTTACTTTATCCCTTCAAAGAACAAGCTCTTCAATTTATTTTTCAATTGTCTTCAACTTCAGTAATTTATTTTGTCTTTATTAATTCCTTCCCTTTATTTTCCTTACATTTTTCATTATTGTTGATGTAATAATTTCTCTCTAACTTCTTGAATTCAATGATCAATCTTTTCTTGTTAGTCTTTCTTACTTTTTTACAAAAGGGGTTGACTTCTGGGAAAGATGCCAGTATATGTGTGCCTTGACAGAAATCTCCCATTGAAATGAACAAACAGGCCCAAAGAAAGAAGAAAAAATTTTCACTGGTGAATGCATATGCCGGGCACAATATAACTTGTACTAAAGTGAAAGAGGATTCTAGGAGACAACACACAACCCTCCAGCTCCTGGCCATAGGGCAATGAAGATAATTCCAGCTGGTCTCACTAGTTCTCTCTGGTTTGGAGGGATGACATATAAAAAGTGCTTCAGAAAGGAAAAGAAACACTCCTCAACTTAAGCCGTTTCTTCCACTGAAAATCACTGGGGAGTGGAGTAGAAATCTTACTGGGTAATTATGATTTTTTTTCTACTAAAACCAGCTTGCAATTGTGAAGAAAGGGAGGTAGAGCTTTGCCACCTAACACAGGGGGTGGGCGGCAGCAGATTTAAACACAAGACAAGCTGCCAATACCAATAGACAAAAGAACAGACCACAGACAATCACTGGATATATCAGGAGTATCAGCAGAAAAACAAAAACAGTTTACAAGAAAGATAACATACCTTGACCAATTTGAGTTCATCCCAAGAATACAGGGATTTTGTAATGTCAGAGTTTTATTTTATTTTCTAGCTTTATTGAGATATAATTGACAAAGAGCATTATGTAAGAATAAACTGTATAATGTGCTGATTGGATATACATGATATATTGTGAAACGATTACCACATTAAGGTTAGTTGACACATTCATCACCTCACAGTTACTACTTATGTGTATGTGTGAACATTTAAGATCTTCACTTAGCAAATTTCAACTATACAACAGTATTGTTAACTATTATCACCATGCTGTACATTAGATCCCCAGAATTTATTCATCTTAAAACTGAAAATTTGTACCCTTTGACCAACATCTCCCCAATTTTCCCACCCCCCAGCCCCTAGCAACCACCATTCTACTCTTTGTTTATATGAGTTTGGCTTTTTTAGAGTCCACGTATAAGTAATACCATATAGTATTTTTCTTTGTCTGACTGAGTTATTTCACTTAGCTCTCAAGGTTCATCTGTGTTATCAGAAATAGCAAGATTTCCTTCTTTCTTGTGGCTGCATAATATTCTATTCTATAGCAGCTTCTTTATCCATTCATCCATTGACAGACATTTAGGTTGTTTCCATATCTTGGATATAGTGAATAATGTTGCAATGTACATGGAGGTACAGATATCTCTTCAAGATAATTATTTCATTTCCTTTGGATATATACCCAGAAGTGGAATTGCTGTGTCATAAGATAGTTCTATTTTTCATTTTTTTGAGGAACCTCCATACTGTTTTCCATGATGGCTGTACCAACTTACATTCCCACTAACAGTGTACAAGGGTTCTCTTTTCTCCACATCCTCACTAATGTTTGTTATGTCTCACCTTTTTGATAATAGCCATTCTAATAGGTGTGAGGTGATGTCTCATTGTGGTTTTGATTTGCATTTCTTTGATAATTAGTGATATTCAGCACCTTTTCATGTACCCGTTGGCCATCTGTATGTCTTCTTTGGAAAAAATGTCTATTTAGGTCATTTGCCCATTTTTAAATCAGAGTATTTGGGTTTTTGCTATTGAGTTTCAATGAGTTCCTTACATATTTTGGATATTAAGCCCTTATCAGATATATGGTTTGCAAATATTTTCTCTCACTCTGTAGGTTACCTTTTAACTCTATTGTTAGTTTCTTTTGCTGTACAGAAGCTTTTTACCTGGGTGTAGTCCCACTTGTTTGTTTTTGCTTTTGTTGCTTGTGCTTTTGGTGTCATGTTCAAAAACTTATTACCAAGACAAATGTCAGAGAGCTTTTCTCCTGTGTTTTCTTCTAGGAGTCTTACAGTTTCAGGTTTTACATTTAAGTTGTTGATCCATTTCCAGTTAATTTTTGTGAGTGCTGTAAGATAGGGGTCCAATTTCATTCTTTGGCATGTGAACATCATTTTCCCAACACTTTTTGTTGAAGAGGCTATCCTTTTCCCATTGAGTATTCTTGGCTCCCTTGCCAAATATTAGTTCACTGTATATACATGGGTTTATTTCTAGGCTCTCAATTCTGGTCATTGGTCTGTGCCTATTTTTACGCCAGTATCTTACTGTTTTTAACTATTATAGCTTTGTAATATAGTTCAAAATCAGGAAGTGTGATGCCTCTAGCTTCATTCTTTTTTCTTGGTTTTGCTTTGGCTATTCAGAGTTTCTTGTGGTTCCATATGGATTTTAGGATTTTTTTTCTATTTCTGTGAAATATGCCATTGGAATTTCTATATGGATTGCATTGAATCTATAGATGACTTTGGGTAGTATGGATATTTTAACAATATAAATTCTTCTGATCTGTGAACATGGGATACCTTTCCTTTTCTTGTGTCTTCTTCAATTTCTTTCAGCTATGTCTTATAGCTTTCAGTGTACAGATCTTTAGTTAAATTTATTTAGAGATCTTTAGTTAAATTTATTAGGAGGTGTTAACAGTGTAACATCTCCTTAGTTAAATTTATTCTCAAGTATTTTATTGGATTTGATACTATTATAAATAGGATTGTTTCCTTTATTTCTTTTTCAGATAGTTCATTGTTATTGTATAGAATTGCAACTGATTTTTGTATGTTGATTTTGTATGCTGCAACTTTACTAATTTGTTTACTAGTTCTAACAGTTTTCTGGTGGAGCATTTAGGGTTTTCTATATATAAGATCATATCATCTGCAGAGACAGTTTTACTTCTTCCTTTCCAATTTTGATGCCTTTTATTTCTTTTTCTTGCCTAATTGCTCTGGCTAGGACTTCCAGTACTATGTTGAATTGGAGTGGTGAGAGTGGGCACCCTTGTGTTGTCCCTGATCTTAAAGGAAAGTTTTCAAACTTTTACCATTGAGTATGATGTTAGCTGTGGGCTTGTCATATATGACCTTCATTATGTTGAGGTACATTCATTCTATACCAAATTTGTTGAGAGTTTTTATCATAAACAAATGTTAAATTTTGTGAAATGTTTTTTCTGCATCTATTGAGATTATCATGTAATTTTTATCCTTCATTTTATTAATGTGGTGTATCACATTTATTGATTTGCATATGTTGAAACATCCTTGCATCCCAGAGATAAATCTCACTTGATCATGATGTATGATCCTTTTAATGTGCTGTTGAATTTGGTTTGGTAGTATTTCGTTGAGAATTTTAGCACCCATGAGGGATATTGACCTGTAGTTTTCTTTTCTTTTAGTGTTTGGTATCATGGTAATGCTGGCCTTATAAAATGAGTTTGGGAGTGCCCCCTCCTCTTCAGTTTTTTTGAAGAGTTTGATAAGAATTGACATTAATTCTTCTTTAAATATTTGGTAAAATTCACCAAGGAAACAATCTGATCCTGGGATTTTCCTTGTTTGAAGGTTTTGACTACTGATGCAATCTCCTTACTCATTATTGGTCTATTCAATTGTCTGTTTCCATGTGATTCAGTCTTGGTAGTTTGTATGTTTCTAAAAATTTATCCATTTCTTCTAGATTGTCTAATTTGTTGGTTTATAATGGTTCATAGTAGTCTTTTATCATCCTTTGTATTTTTGTGCCTTTTACAAATACAAATCATTTGTGTTTGCAATGTGTCCTCTTTCATTTGTAATTTTGAGTCTTTTCTCTTTTTGTCTTGGTTTGTCTAGCTAAATGTTTGTCAATTTTGTTTATCTTTTTAAAAAAACCAACTGTTATTTTCATCAATATTTTCTATTGTATTCCTATTCTCTGTTTCCTTTATTTCTGCTCTGATCTTTGTTATTTCCTTCTTTCTGCTAGCTTTGTGCTTAGTTTGTTCTTTTTCTAATAACTTGAGATGTAATGTTAGGTTGTTTATTTGGGATCTTTCTTTTTTCTTAATGTAGGTGTTTACAGCTATAAATATTCCTCTTAAGGCTGCTTTTGCTGCGTCTCATAAGTTTGAGTGTGTTGCATTTCCATTTTCATTTATCTCAAGATATTTTTTGGTTTCCCTTTTTATTTCTTCTTTGATCATTGACTGTTCAGATATGTGTTAATTTCTACATATTGGTGAATTTTCCAGTTTTCTTCTTCCTTTTTTTTTTATAATTTATATAAAGGTTGTTTTTTGTTTTTTGGCTGCATTGGGTCTTCGTTGCTGCACATGGGCTTTCTCTAGTTGTGGCGAGCGGAGGCTACTCTTCATTGCAGTGCGCAGGCTTCTCATTGTGGTGGTTTCTCTTGTTATGGAGCACAGGCTCTAGGCACACGGGCTTCAGTAGTTGCAGCATACGGGCTCAGTAGTTGTGGCACACAGACCCTAGAGTGTGCAGGCTTCAGTAGTTGTGGTGCGTGAGCTCAGTAGCTGTGGCTCGTGGGCTCTAGAGCACAGGCTCAGTAGTTGTGATGCATGGGCTTAGTTGCTCTGCAGCATGTGGGATCTTCCCAGACTAGGGATCAAACCTGTGTCCCCTGCATCAGCAGGCGAATTCTTAACCACTGCACCACCAGGGAAGTCCTCCAGTTTTCTTCTTACGACTGATCTCTAGTTTCATACCATTGTGGTTGGAAAAGATTCTTGATATTATTTAAAGCTTCTTGAATTTAAGATTTGTTTTGTGGCCTAACACATGATCTGTCCTGGAGAATGTCCCATGTGTGATTGAGAAGAATGTGTATTCTGCTGCTGTTAAATGGAATGCTGTATACATGTCTGTAAGGTTCATTTAGTCTATAGTGTTTTTAAAATCTGCTGTTTCTTTATTGATTTTCTGACTGGATGATGTATCCACTGTTGAGAGTGGGTATTAAAGTTTTCTACAGGGACAATTAAACAGACCAAAGGAACTAGAGACACCAGTGACTGATTCAGATATATATGGGCATTTGCCATATAAAAGAGGGGGCATGACAGATCAGTAGAGATAAAGGGATTATTTGATAAGTTGAGCTGGAAAACAATGGTTGTCCATATAAAAAGATGAAATTTGATCACTACTTTATACCACAATGAAATGAACTACCTTACACAACAATTAACTCCAGATGGATTAAAATTTGATTATCAAAAGAAAAACATTAAACTTTTAGTTAAAACTAGAGATGAATATATTTCCACCTTGGAGTGGTGATCCAGTTATAAAAACAAAATCCACACTGGTAGATCACGAGAGGAAAACTAAGACAAAACTAGTTGCAAAGGTGTTGGAAAGGTGAAAAGGCAAACAAAGGACAATGAAGCAACCCAGAGATTAACAACTGTAGAAAGCCCCTTCCACCCCTATGGATGGAGGGGGAAAAGGGAAGAGATGATATCACCAGATCTCAGGAGCTGGGGTCACACAGTAGGAGCTGGAATTGTAGAGTACAGACTATTCAGATGGGGCAGAAACAGACTTGCCTAATAGGAATTATAACTATGGAGGAGACATGGCCACTGCCAGAGATGCCACCCAAAGCAAAGAGAGAAGGGAGAAAATACCCTGGCTTCTCCCTCCTCTTGCTTTTAGATGTCAGGCCAGTTCCTCCCTTTGGCCAAACTCTAACTGGCAGCCAATGGACATGCGAGCCTGAAGGATGCCAGCCCCTGCTGTTTCAAACCAGAGCAGGGAGAGGGCAGAGAATGAATCTGAGAGCAAACAGGCAAATGGCCAGCACAGGTTTCCTAAATTAGTCACAAAAGCACTAACTAAAAGAAGACAAATTTACAACATTAAAACACAGAATTTTGGCTCATTAAAAGTCACCTTAAAAAAAATGAAAAGACAAGCTACAAATTGGGAGAAGATATTTGGTAGTATGTATGATTGACAAAAGATTGGTATAAAAAGGACTGCAAATCAATAATAAGGAAAAAACTCCAAATAACTCAACAGGTAAATAGGCAGAAGACATGAACAGACATTTCATAAAAGAGGAATCACATATGGCCAATATCCATATGAGCAGATGCTCAACCTCATTAGCAATCAGGGAAATGAAAACCAAAACTACAGTGAGATGCCACTTTACACTCATTCAACTGGCAAAAATTAAAAAGTCTGGCAATTGTTGGAGAGGATGAGGGACATCAGAATATCTTATGCTTTTCTGATGGGAGTGAAAATTGGCGCTACTACTTAGCCAAAACAATTTGGCCTAATACTGTGGAGTAGGATGTTTGTGTCCCCTACAATGTAACAGTCACTTCTAAGTACAATAGGAGACCTGTATAAGAATGTTCACAGCAGCACTGCCCACAATAGCACAAAACAAGAACAACGCAAATGACAACAGGAGAATGAATAAACAAATTATGGTATATTATTCAGTGGTGAAAATGAATGAACTAAAATTTTAAACAATAACATGGAAAAATGTTAATAACAATGTTGAGTGAAAAAAGCAAGCCAAGATTACATATATGGTATGACCCTTTTTTTATGAATTTCGAAAATAAAATGACAATCTATTGCATACATATGATAAAATTACATATATATATGCACTTCGATTATAAATACAAAAATTCAGGATAGTGATTACCTCTTAATTATGGGAGAGACAGGGAATAGGATGGAAGATGAGCACAAAGCCAGATGTCAGGTAAGGGTAATGTCTTAGTTCTCAAGTTGGATATAAGGATCATAGGCAGTCTTTATATTAATTTAAATAATTAAAATGAATATATTAAGGCCGTGAAAAAAACAGTAGTGATAGTGCATTGTAAACCAAGGGTTATGGTTAATCTAATTCTTTGTAACAGAGGTTCTAAAGAAAAGAACAAGAATTGGTTAACAATTCCGGTTAAGCATAGCAGATTGAACAGATGAGTTTATTCTGCTCCCTCCAGAAACCTCACTCAGATTGAGTCTAAAGTGATGTTTTAAAGTATTATAAACTCACAATGACAAAAAGAGCAAAAGAAAAGATCTGCAAGAGAAATGGCAATTTTCAGAAGCTGGAACGTGGACAGAGGAACAGTGGCTGACTTAACCAGCTAGAGGAAGCCATCAGAGGGGAGAAGCAAGCTGATTTCCAGAGAACTCAGAGAGCCTTCAGAATTGGAGATGCCAGGCACCAAGGAAGGCAGGGTAATGCATGGGGCTGAAAATACAAGGGTTTATTAAAAATCTTATAAGGGGCAGGTCCCCATTTCTATCCCAGCCAGTCAGGTATCATACCTCCAGTCAGGAGACAAGAGGTTTATTCTCTGTGAAACTGAACACCAGGCACTGTGAAGGATGGGAGGGCAAACAGAGAGATTAGCAAATCTGCACGCTAAGTGATGTCTCCCTCTCCCCCAGCTCCCAGAACTCTGGAAGCCAAGGCCACCAGGTGACCAGCTCCCCACCTGCCCGCCGGCAACACATCCCCACACACAGATTCCAGCGGAAGCAGCAAAGGCACATTTCAAACAAACATTAATATTAAGGGAGATAACAGCAAGATGTTGCAATAATTAAAGAAGGAGAGGAGGTTATGGGAAAGGAAAGAGGAAAAGGAAAAGCTATTGGTAACTTTAAAAATATGATAGTTGGAATTTAAAATTCAAGAGGAAGTTTGAAAATAAAGTCGAGAAACTCTCCAAGAGATAGAGAGAGAAGAAAGAAAATACTTTAAAAATTAGGGTATCAGTCTAAGAGGTCCAAAATTCAATTAATAGGAGTTCCAACAAAAGAGAACAGACTAAATAGAGGAGAGAAAAAATAATACAGTGAAATTTCTCAAAACTAAAGGACATGAGTCTTCATGAAAGATGTGAAGTTGAAAAGTCCCCACCAAGTACCTATCAAAATAAATGAAAAAAATACCCACATGAATATACAGCATCATAAGAGTT
This sequence comes from Balaenoptera acutorostrata, assembly GCF_949987535.1. Classification (NCBI taxonomy): domain Eukaryota; kingdom Metazoa; phylum Chordata; class Mammalia; order Artiodactyla; family Balaenopteridae; genus Balaenoptera; species Balaenoptera acutorostrata. Next base: position 129,728,396 of record NC_080085.1, on the reverse strand, counting down.
CAGAATACTGTGGATAAGGAGGAGATCCTCAAAGCTTCAGAAAAGGAAAGGTGGAAGCTAGAAGACAATAAAGGCATGCCTTAAATTTTTTCAGAGAAAATTGTTTCCAAGTTAGAATTCTATATCCAGCAAAGTATCAATCACACGTGAGGGGGAAATAAAGCTATTTGCAAACATATACAATCCCCCAAAATATGTAACTCCCATGCACACTTTCTCAGGAAGCTACCAGAGGATGTCCCCTCAAAATGAAGAGTTAAAACATAAAAGAGGGTAACATGTGATCTAAGAAAATGGGAGAGAAAGAGGGAGGAGAAGAGACTCTCCAGGATGAGCGCTGTGCACTACGTCTAAAGAACAAGTCATTGTAAGAAGGCGACCTCCAAGGGTGAAAAACAAGGAAGCAAATCTAATGTGTGTGGCTGTATTACAAGGAATTTTACATCTCTGGTTAGAAAGCCTGGAAGAAAACTGAGTCATAGGTGCAGAGAAAGTGAAAGCAAACCAACTAAAGGCAGCAAGTATTGACTCCAGGAAAAATCAAAAGGTGTGTTGTCATGGGAAAGAAAGATACTGTTTGGCTGTGAACGATATCTACATAGTCATGATAACGTAAACACTGAACATTTATTCCACCAAAGATTATGATAGAACTATATTGGGAGCAGGGGGAAGAGGGAGTATAGGGGTGCCCACTAGTGTGAGAGAGACCACTCCTCATCTTAAAATAGTTAGGCCTTATTAAATCATGTGTAAAATGAAAAATCAAGGAATATTAGTATAAGAATGTTATTTTGAATATAGGAGGTTAATACCAGTTTAAAAAGATGTGATTTGAACATGTTATCTCTGTAGAGTGATGTGCAGGAATGGGGAGGAGAGTGGGCCCTGCTGTTTTTCAAGATCAGTCCACTTATATGGAAAGTGCTACAATTTTAAATTGCATTTATATATTACATTGATAAAAGATTAAAAAAAAAACTGAAAGTCGGGACTTCCCTGATGGTCCAGTGGTAAAGAATCCGCCTTGCAATGCAGGGGATGCAGGTTCGATCCCTGGTCAGGGAACTAAGATTCCCACATGCCGCGGGGCAACTAAGCCCGTGTGCCACAACTACTGAGGCCGTGCACCTCAACTAGAGAGAAGCCCGTGCGCCACAAAGAAAGATCCCTCATGCCTCAACGAAGATCCCGCTTGCCACAACTAAGACCTGATGCAGCCAAAAATAAACTAAATAAATAAATAAATAATAAATCTTAAAAAAAAACAAAAACAAAAACTGAAAGTCCTCCACCCCCAGAGGTCACCACTGTTAACTGTTGAGTATGTAGCCTTCCAAATGTTTTGCCCCATCTTACACCACGCACAAAAATCAACTCCAGATGATGGATCAAATGCTTAAATGTCAAAAGTAAAACTTAAAAACTTTTAGTGGACCATAGCGTTCTGACTTTGGGGTGGGGAAGAATTTCTTAACCAAGCCCCAAAATGCACTAACTAAGAAAAGATCAATAAGTAGGAAATTCTCCTACTCAAAAGACACGATAAGGGACTTCCCTGGTGATCCAGTGGTTAAGACTCCACACTCCCAATGCAGGGGACCCGAGTCCGATCCCTGGTCAGAGAACTAGATTCCGTATGCCTCAACTAAGAGCCCGCATACCACAACTAAAGATCCCACGTGGTGCAATTAAGACCGGGTGTAGCCAAATAAATAAATAAATAAACAAATATTTTTTAAAAAAACAAAACACCATAATCAAAACGAAAGGACTAGTCTGAGATTGGGAGATTTTTGCCACACATATAAACAACAAAATATCCAAGGCAAGGAACTACAAATCATTAAAAAGTGGGTAAGCGTTGCAATGAAAACAGGCAGAGGACATGAGCAGGTATTTCACAGGAAAGGAAATATGTATAGTCTCTCTGTGTCTCTGTTTGTCTCTCTGTCTCTCTCTACTGTCTGTCTGTATACACACACACACACACACACAGAGAGAGAGAGAGAGAGAGAGAGAGAGAGAGAGAGAGAGAGACCACATCATTATTGATCAGGGAAATGCAAATCAAGAGAAGCTGAAGCCTTTCTCAAATGTCACCTCCTGCAGGAGGCCTTCCCTGGTCACCCTATTTAGGATTCTAGCCCCATATATTCCCTGATTTATATAGCACTTATCACCATCGAATACACTATCTACTATATGTGTTTATTTTGTTTATTTCCTGTTATCTTCATCCCACTAAAATGTCAACTACAAGAAGGCAGGGATTTTTATCTGGCACAATGCCAGGCACTTGGTGGACCCTTAATAAATATCTGTTGACTGAGTGAATGAATGGATTTAATAAAATAAGAGCTCAAAGAGAACTTAATAAATAAAATAGGAGAAAATATTCAGAGGTCTACTGAGAATAAATTTTCTCAAAATAAAGCAAGAACTGAATCAGCAGGTCATAAAAGCATACCACATATGAAGAAAAAATGGATACAGAATCATTAACTTGGAGGCATGTCTTGATTAAATTATTTAACTTGAAGCAGAGCTTTCTTCAGATAGTCAAGCAGAAAAAGCAAATCACCAAAGGGAATAAAAACCAGACTTTCCTGTACTTCTCCATAGATACTATCAGTGCCAGAAGACAGTGGAGCGATGTTCTACAAAGTTCTGAGGGAAAGAAAGTATGACTCGAATATTTCACCCAGCCAATTTATTATTCAAGGATAAATGCTATTCACAGTCAGGAAAGACTCAGGGAATTGAGTATGCATTAGCCCTTCTTGAAAAACATACCCAATGAGAAAAATCTTGCCAACCAAGGAGTAGATCAGAATTCAGAAATAGATAGCTATGAGCATTAGCTATCTATTTCTATTGAATCCATTAAAATATGAAACTAAGGCTAACTATAGAATCTCCACTAAATGACCGGAAGAGTCACAGCCTTGCAGAATAGAGTGCATTATAACCATTTAAAAAGTGAAGCCAAAATAACCAACAAAAATTGGAAAGTGGGAGAACAAGAAAATGAGGTGGAAAGATTGAATAGATGAGAACAAGTCTCATCTTCCATTGTGGAGAGTCAGTTGATAGTAGCTATGTAGATTTCAAAACGGGGGAGGAGAGGGGAGGGGCAGAGAGGAAGGGGAGAAGAGGGGAGAGGAGGAAAAGGAAACAATGTTTTCCAATCACTTAACCCACTTGATAATCCTTCTGTCCCCCAGAGGGGCCTCTCTGGAGCTAATAAACCTTAGGGGGAAGGAACATTTACATCAATTTCAGCAGTACCTTTATTTTTACACTAGCTCCTTTTTTATACTTTAAATTCAAGTAAAACCAAATTTCACACTTTTTATTAAAAACAACATGACTGGTATGATCCCAGTATTATAAAATTCTTTCTAGACAGCTTGCTGTCTTCTACCTGGACATGTGTATAAAGAGACGGTTGGGAAGCTATTCCCCAAATGGTAACCGTATTTCTTTCTTTTCTGGGTAATGAAATTGTTGGCGATCTACTTGTTTCTTCATTGTAATTCTTAAATTGCTTCAGTTTTGTAATCTGCATTACGTACTTTATAAAAACAATAAAGTGATTATTCTCTTAAAACTATTAAGAATGAAGAAGCATTCTCCCTGTGTGCAAGCCAACACATAGAAAACCGTTTATCGCTGCATTTTCTTATAATGGGGAATAATGAAAACAACATAAATGTTCACGTTGGAGGAATGGCTAAAGAAATGTGATATTTGCGAAAAGAGCTACAATGTAGCAACTTTAAAAAATTAAGTAGAATTGTCCTTGGAAAGACTGCCAGGACAGGTGAAAAAAACAAGTCACAGAACGATGTTTATAGTAAGAAGCCGTTTGTAGCTTTGGATTTTTTTAACACACACCAAAACTCTACATTTCTGAATATGGGTTACTGCAGAGGAAAAGGTCAGGAGAGAGATGCACCAACCAGATAGCTGGGATTCACTGAAGAGCAGCCAGGGATAGGGCCAAGGGCTGGCTTTATCTGGGAAGAATGACATTTTTAAAAGGAAGATTTATCATGTATTAATTGCATAATTTAAAACTCCTTTGTTTTTAAGACAAAATGTTCAGCTTGATAGTTTAAGGCTCATAGAAGGGTCAGCTTTGACAGTAGAATAATCATGCCCTAGTCTAGACCCAGCATAAAGGAGCTGGGCGAACCTGCCCCCTCTCTCCCCAAGATGGGATGTGGTGGAGGAGTTGGCACCCTAACAGTGGCAGGGCGGGGGTGTGGCCATTCTCCAGTTAGGGCTGCAAGACAGTGAAGAAAGCCTTCTGGGAAGAGACTGAGAGGATAGTGGCATTTGTTTGCAGTGGAATGGGAGTTCTTGGAAAGAGCTTGCCAGGGAGGGGCAAGAGTTGGGAGAAGCCAAGGTGAGAATGGTCATAGCGATAAGGGGATGGGGACATTGGGTGAGGAAGGGGCTTGTCTTTCCTGAAGTGTCTGAGGATTACAGTGATGAGAGATCTGGTTGGAAATGTCGGGCCTCAGACATGCCCAGGTTGGCTTATGGTCCCACTGGTGCCTGACAGCCCCAAATTGGCAGTGGGGCAGCAAGGAACCCCTTCTTGGTAAGGGCTGCCAAGAGGTTTGTGGAGGGCTGGCAAGAGCCCTGCTTACCCGGTGAGGTGGTGGTAAAGCGGTTTATCCCTTATTTGCAGATGTGATGGATATTTTATAATAGAAATAGCAAACACATATATTGCTTACTATGTACCAGGCACTATTTGGAATGCTTTACGCATATATTCAATCCTCACAACACCACCAGGAAGTTGATCTATCCTCGTTATACTGTCGTGGAAATGAAAGCACAGTGATAGTGAGTGACTGGCCCAAGACCCCAGAGCTTGGACATGGCAGAGCTGGGATTCAAACCCAAGCAGCCTGGCTTTAGTATCAGGGCTCTTAACCATTACACTAATTACAAAATGCCATATTTTAATGATTCTGTGATGCACTTTTCTCATCTCTGAAATTGAGACGCATCTTACAAGCAATGGTATTTCATGGTTTAGCTGGCAACATATTCGCTTTGTTAGGGGTATGCAAAATAACAGTGCTTCTTAAATTCAATGATACAGAGTATTAAACTGTCCAATTACCCGTTCTCTTGAAATCGTGGTGCCACGGCACTTTGCACGCATTCGTGCTTGGGGAAGATCTTCAGCACCAGTAAGACCCAAGGTTGGGCTGAGAGGGGCAGTGGTGGCATGATCAGGGCTTGGCGGTCCACCTCCCGAGTTTCATTAATGCACCCTTCAGCAGCAGATGCCAGCAAGACACTCAATGACCAGGTAGGACAAAGGACATGGCCACAGCGGCCAGCAAGAACGCAGAGGGCAGCACAGAGACCCCCGTGTGGATCTGGGACTCCCTGTCCCTGAAGATACACAGGAATCTCCCCATGCCAGATGCCACCTTGGATAGCAGAAGTGTTTGGAGAAGAAAGTCGAAAAGACTGAGCATTTAGTTAGATTGAAGTACCTAAAAAAAAAATGGCCATAATCTGCAGAAGAGTTCGTATCCTTTAATTACCAAGTCCATGATTTTTCTCTTCTACGTCAATGGGAACAGGAGTTTCAAAGTGAGATAAGAAGAATTATAGGAAGTTAGGAAGGCTGAACTTCTTTGCCTATCTGGGTAGGGTGAGTATAAATTGTCAATCTCACAACATTAATTATTTCTTTATTTGTATATTTAGTCATTACAAAAAAAAAGATTTAAGACAGCCTAAATAGTGTTATGACTAAAGGATTTGGAGAGAAGTGCACTCAGAAAGCCAGGGATGCCCACAGTGGTGTGTACACTTGGGTCTCTCAAGGCCCCAGTGACGCTCTCCCATCACATGGCAACCAGCAGCACTCCATCCCGTATTCTCCCAGACTCCTCTCCTCTCCACTCACCACTCACAAGCTGCACCTGCTGGGGCCCATTCCATGCCCCAGCACATGATTCTGCTTCCTCAAGCACGATGCTGACAAATGCCTAGCTCTGCCAGGAAGGCCACCATGCCCCCTTCTGCTGGTACAGACTCAAATCTCTTTGCTGTTTCCCCTTACCATGCCACACAGAACTTCCCTAAACACCAAGAAAACCAAAACCAAAGGAGAGACATGACAGGCAGCACTTATTCTAGGGAGAGCCTTCTGGTTCCCAGAAAGAGATTCCTTCCAGTTTCCTCAAGTGGGGAGAGAGGGGACCCCATGGAGTGGACATGACTGCTTTGGTCAGCCCATAACCCTTCCTCCGTCTTCTAAGAATACTGGGTTTCTCCTTTAGGAAACTACTCCTCCTCAATTAATATGGTTAATTGAGGGAGGGACGAGGCTGTTAATCATAGCCCAGGCTGGCCAATGAGGGTAATCCATCTCTCTAGCCAGAATTGGTCTAGGAGTGAACACCTGACTGAGGCTGGGTCGGTGAGACTCTTCACAGAGAAGAAGTGCATGGTGGGTGAGGATCTCTCTCTCCACTAGCACCAGAAACACTAAGAACCAACTAACTTCAGTCATCAGTGGCCGTCTACAGAAGAAATAAATTATCTACAGAATGAAGTCAATTTTTGAGAAAAAAACATCCCAAGACAAGGAAGGAGGGGCAGAGCCCTAGCAATTTTAAGCCCCTAAAGCCAGCTCAAGCCCAGAACTTCCCAGTCTAGTGAACCAATAAATGCCTTTTTGGCTCAAGCTAGTTTGAGGTGGGTTTCCATCACTTGTCACCTAAATTGTCCTGACAACTGCAACGCACATACATGGGAACCCAGAATTCTGTGGATCTTCACTCAGACCACTAACATGGCCCAGCTACTCTGCATTGATTGCCCATAGCTACTGTCACAGACTGATTTCCTCACCCTCTACTATTTACTTCTCTATTCATGGCTTCTACGTTATTGTGGTTCATGCTCCCTGATAACTTCAGCCCCCCAAGGACTTGGCAGAGGTACGTCTCTTCTTATGGCTCCTCTGCTCACTACCTCATCCTTTAGAAGTCCCCAGCCACAAGTGCCTTAGAGGACCTGATGGGCCAGGCTCATCTTTTTGTGTTGGGCCACAGCACAGATCAGTACATAGCTACACTGCAAGCTCCTTGAGGGCACCTAAGTATATCTTGTCCAACTTTAAATGGTATTATAATTTTTATTATCAGTTTCTACATGTTCATTGCTAGTATACAGAAATACAATTGATTTTTGTGTGTTGATCTTGTATCCTGCAACATTGCTGAACTCATTAGTTCTAAGAGTTTTTTACATAGATTCCCTGGGATTTTCTGCATAGGCAATCATGCCATCTGCAGATAGGGACACTTTTATTTCACAAGGCCAAAATTGCTAGAACTGAAAAAACAAATACAGAAATCCACAATTATAGTTGGAGACATCAACAACCCTCTGTCAGTAATTGATACATCACACAGGCAGAAAGTCAGTAGGGATATAGATGACCTGAACAGCACTATCAATCGACTTAATGTAATTGACATTTATAGAATACTCCATGCAGCTCTTTCAGTACCTAGCGCAGCCATGGCTCATAGTTCCAAGAAGGATCTGAAGGGTGTAGCAACTCCAAAACATTGGACACTGGATAAACTGTCCAACGTGTTTGCTCCTTGTCCATCTACCAATCCCCACAACCTGAGAGAATGTTTCCCCCTCATCGTTTTCGTAAGTAACAGACTTAAGTATCCTCCAGTAGGAGGTAAAGAAGATCTGCATGCAGCAGCTCATTAAGACTGATGGTAAGGACTGAACTGATATAACCTACCCTGCTGGTTTTATGGATGTCATCAGCATTGACAAGACCAATCTATGACACCAAGTGTTGCTTTGCTGTTCATCATATTATGCCCAAAGAGGCCACATACAAATTGTGCAAAGGGAGAAAGATCTTTGTGGGCACAAAAGGGATCCCTTCTCCAGTGACCAGTGATGCTCAAATTATCTGCTACCCTAATCCCCTCAGCAAGGTGAATGACACCACTCAAATTGATTTGGATACTGTGTACGGTGGTGACCAGAGGTGCTAACCTGAAAAGAGTAGGTATGATCACCAACAGAGAGACATCCTGGCTGTTTTGATACGGTTCATATGAAAGATGCCAAAGGCAACAGCTTTGCCACCTAGATCTCCAACATTTTCATTACTGGCAAAGGCAACAAACCACGGATTTCTCTTCCCTGAGGAAAAGGTATCTACCTCACTATTGCTTAAGAGACCAGAGACTGGCTGCCAGACAGAGGAGTAGGTAAAATGATCTATAGCAGGTAACATAATTTGAAAAGGTTTTTTAAACTTAAATCTAATACAGCATGAAAATATAATAAAATAATCCATTCAACAACCACAGAATACACAAGCTCACATGGAACATTCACCAATATAGACCACATTGTGGGTCATAAAATACACTTTACAATTTTAAAAGAGTAGAAATCATATAAAACATATTCATATATCACAATGGAATTAAATTAGAAATCAAAACAGAAAGATAGCTAGAAAACCGTCAAATTAATTAAACAACCTACTTATAAACAACACATGGGTCAAAGAAGAAGGCTCAAATAAATCTAAAAATATTGCTAACTAAATGATACAACTTATCAAAATCTGTGGGATGCAACAAAAGCAATGCTTAGAGGGAAATTTACAGCATGAAATGTACATGTTAAAAAAGAAGAAAGATCTAATATCAGTAATCTAATCTTCCACTTTAGGAAACTACAAAAAGAAGAGCAATTTAAGCATAAAGGAAGTAGAATAAAAGAAATAATAAAAATTGGAGCAGAAATCAGTGGAACTGAAAACAGTGAAAACAGTAAAAACAGTATAGAAAATCAATGAAATCAAAAGCTGATTCTTTGAAAGATCAGTAAAAGTGATAAAACTCTAACCAGTCAAACCAAGAAAAAAAAAAAAGAGAAGAAAAAAATTACTAATATCAGAAATGAAAGAAGAGCCATCACTACTGATCCCATGGACTACAGGATAATAAAGGAATACTATGAACAATGTTATGCTCACAAATTTGATAACTTAGACGAAATGGATCAATTCCTTAAAAGATACAAACTACCAAACTCACACAAGGAGAAATAGACAATATGAAGAGGTCTATATCTATTTTAAAATTGAATCAATATTGTAAATCTTCCAAAACAGAAAACATGAGGCCCAGATGGTATAACCGGTGAATTGTACCAAATATTTAAGGAAGAAACTATGCCAATACTCTACAGTCCCTTCCAGAAACTAGAAGCAGAGCAAACACTGCCTAACTCATTCAATGAGGCCAGCATTACACCAATACCAAAACCAGACAAAGGCATTACAAGAAAGGAAAATTACAGATCAATATCTCTCATGAACATTAATGTAAAAATCCTCAACAGAATATTAGCAAATCAAATCCAACAATGTATGAAAAAATTATACACCATAACCAAGCAGGATTTATTCCAGGTATGCAAGGCTGATTCAACATTCAAAATCAACTAGTGTAATCCACCATATTAACAAGCTAAAGAACAGAAATCATACAATCATATAAATTAATGTAGAGAAAGCATTTGACGAAATCCAATATCCATTCATGATTTAAAAAAAGAACTCAGCTAACTAGGACTAAAGGATCTGTTTCAATTCTTCATTTTTTCCTTTAAGTATATGGATCATATCTTGTCTTCTTTTATCACTATTTTTTACTAAGTGAAAAATAGTGTTTATTAAGAAAATTTAAGATACCATGATATTGTGAAGCTCTGGTTAATGATATATTCCACTATAGTTTTGTTTCTGGCAGACAACTAGGCTAGGAGCAGATTAGCTTAATCCATTTCAGGACTGAGATGATTTTAAACTGAAATTCTGTCCTTTTTAGGATTAATCTAGTTTTGGTTAGCCCTTACTCTTAGGATGCAGCCCTTCAGGATCCCAACTCAAAACCTGGGGGTTGAGAAGGTGTCACCAAGGCTCCTCTTTAGTGGGTCCTGAATCTGCACAACTTCTCACCCTCTCAGCTATGGCTTTCAGAATTGACACTTTCCCCTCCAGGGAAAAATCAGAGCCAAATGCCAGACTCAGCTCTTTGAGCTTGCCTTCTTTTTCAGATCTTGGCCCTGTAAATTCTCCCTGCCTTTAGCTCACTGATTATCTTAATACTTTTCTAGCTTTTCTAGTTGTTCTCAGCTGGAGAATTGAATTGAAACAAACGAGTCTGCTGTTTCTGAAGGCAAAATTTTATTTCTACATTTTAGAATATATTGACATTTTACAAAAGTGTTGTTGTGGATAATTGTGCCATTTTCTGAGAAGAAGAATGGGACAGAGACAGGACTAGGGAAGGGAATCGAACGCTCTGTTTTGGATGTATTACCTTTCACATGCTAATAGACCTTCTTCTTGCTTAAAAAAAATATATTGACATTTTATTTGTGGGCCAACATATGTTCAATTTTTGTGAATGTGCAGTGGTACTTACAAGCTGCATTACATAGTACAGAATATGATAGATATCAATAAGATACTGTGATTGTATTATTGTTCCCAACCATTTGCTGCCATCCATGTAAAAAGACTACACAATTCCTGCCCGCTGCCACATGACTTGCATTGCCATCCTGTGGACTGAGTATAACTCCTCATCTCAATGACATCAGGCTTGGCCATGTGACTTACTTTGGCCAGGAGAATATGAATAGAAGTGATCTGAGCCACAAGGAGCAGAAGCTTTGAGCCATCACTGGCTGTGCCATTGCTCTTTTCCCTCTGCCACAATGCTGATATATCCTGGAGAGGGGCTCCTCTTTCAGTTTGGATCTCAGAATAAAGAAAACCGATGGATGAGAGCCAAAGGCGACACCAACCAACATGTGATGTGATCACGAAATAAACATTTGCTGTTGCAAACCACTGAACCTTGGAAGTTGCTGTTATACCACAGCATAACTTAATAAAAGATGATACATATAGATAGACTTTATCATATTCTTTAGGTCTTCTATATATTTGCTTATCTTTTGTCCACTTGCTCTCCTATGTGCTCAGAGAGATACATTTCCTTACTACAAATGTGTTTCCATTTCTCCTTGCACTTTCTGTACTTTTTTCTGCATGAACTTTTTTAAAAATAAATTTATTTATTTTATTTATTTTGGCTGCGTTGGGTCTTCGTTGCTGCGCACGGGCTTTCTCTAGATGCAGCGAGCGGGGGCTACTCTTCGTTGTGGTGCGCAGGCTTCTTATTGCAGTGGATTCTCTTGTTGTGGAGCACGGGCTCTAGGCGTGTAGGCTTCAGTAGTTGTGGCATGCGGGCTCAGTAGTTATGCCTCACGGGCTCTAGAGCGCAGGCTCAGTAGTTGTGGCGCACGGGCTTAGTGGCTCCGCGGCATGTAGGATCTTTCCGGACCAGGGATCGAACACGTGTCCCCTGCATTGGCATTAAGTGGATTCTTAACCACTGCACTACCAGGGAAGCCCTCTGCATGAACTTTGATACTCTATTATTTGGTTCACAGTTTTTCTGGACTATTAGATCATTGTGGATCATATCCCTTCCTTTGTTTCTTGATTCAACCTTCTCTGAGAACAAGATTGTGATCCCAGCTCTCTTTTACTTTGACTTCACCTTTGCCTGAGATAGAGTACTCTTACTGACCAGGACTGAGTCATGCAATATCACTCCTAAGGCTGAAGTAGCTTGGGGACCATTCACCACTCTGAACCAAGTAGAATAGATAGGGATACTATATAACAATCGTGATACTCATAATAGTAGTAATGCCTATTGAATGCTTAGTATGCTTCAAGCACTCTTCCAAGCACTTAATATATTAAGTGAGTGTGTTGTATTATTTGAATAATGTATTATTTCTCATGGAAACGCTATGAGGGAGGTACTGTTACTAGCCTCACTTTAAAGATGGAGAAACTGAAGCACAGATTGAAGAGGAGGTGCTGTTGGCCCAACAAACAAGCATGTATTCACTACGGTTAGTAAAACTGTGTTAATGCGAATTCTGCTGTAGCTGTGAGGAAGAGGACCCAGGGTTCTGACTCCTAGCAAGGTAAAGTTTCAGAACTCTGCTATGCAACTGGGACAATTTATCAAGATTTGCCTCCAAGGGACTTCCCTGGTGGTCCAGTGGTTAAGACTCCACACTCCCAATGCACGGGTTCAGTCCCTGGTTGAGGAATTAAGATCCTGCATGCCACACGGTGTGGGCAAAAATAAAAATAAATTTTAAAAAACCCCACAAAATTAAAAAAAAAATCTTTGGGACTTCCCTGGCTGTCCAGTGGTTAAGACTCCACGCTCCCAATGCAGGGGGCATGGGTTCGATCCCTGGTCTGGGAACTAAGATCCCGTATACCGCATGGCACAGCCAAAAACAAAAAATCCTGTATAAAAGTTATTTTATGATTAAAAAATCCTGTATAAAAGTTATTTTATGATTAAAAAATCCTGTATAAAAGTTATTTTATGATTAAAAAATCCTGTATAAAAGTTATTTTATGATTAAAAAATCCTGTATAAAAGTTATTTTATGATTAAAAAATCCTGTATAAAAGTTACTTCAAGATCAACCAACCCCCTTGGTTCCTGAGAAATCTGTACTGACTAACTTGATTTTCCAAGCGCCCTGAGAGTGAGACAGAAATCCCCTGACCAGCAGGCTCCCATCGCTGTATAGCTCTCTTCCACGGAGGGATGAACCACCGATCACTTGAGGATTTAGGTAGAGTGAGTTACTGTCTCTCCTCACTCCCACTATGAACTTCCAACTTCAGGGTGAACTGACAAGAGAAATATTTTGGTTCCGCAAATTTAAAGGAAAGAAATCATGGGTTTGAGTGATGGATTACCTCCCCCGTAATAACTGCTAATGTTATTATTAGTATCATGATTATTATATGGCATACCTGCTCATTCCATGTTGTTCCGAGGGGTTAATGATCCCCACTCCTATTGAGCCCCAGGGTTGGTACTACATAGCTGTGCCCGTCCCCTTCAGAGGCTCAGAGGTGGAGAGAGCTTGCTCACCTCTCCTCCTCCTTCTCCCCCTCTCCCTCCTTCTCCACCCTCCCACCTGCAGGGTGTGGCCTTCGAACAGCTGCCAGTTGCCCAGGGCAGTAATCCAGGCCCTGATGGACCACCCATGTGTGCTTTTCTCTTTTCCCTGGAAGTGGATTAGGCATGTGGTACCATCCATTACAGGCCAGGCTCTTTTCATGTAACGTAATGCTCTGGTCAAGTGTTTGGGATTATGATGACAAAAAGCTGTCTGTCCTTGGGTCCTCCAGCATTCCCACCAGGCCCTTGAAACTGCCAGCACGTCGAATGGGCCCTTAGGAAGGAAGTGTTCCTTCATTCCTTCCAATTCCCAGATGGGGACATAGAAGCTCAGGGAGGTTAAGTGACTTATTCAAGTTCACACAGATAGACAGATGAAGAGAAAGTCCTCAGATTTTCTGACTCCAAGACTAGTGCTCTTGGCCCTACACCAAGCTAAGTTCCAGAGTGATGCCAAGCCACAGTGACTGGGGCTGAGGGAGGAGCACAGGCCTGGTGTCTAGGTCTGTTGGGCTAGACCTAGGTTCAACACCAAGGTCACATGGTCTTCCCTTTGCACACATCTATGTCCTAATCTCCTCTTCTTAAAAAGACACCAGGGCTTCCCTGGTGGCGCAGTGGTTGAGAATCTGCCTGCCAATGCAGGGGACACAGGTTCGAGCCCTGGTCTGGGAAGATCCCACATGCCGCGGAGCAACTAGGCCCGTGAGCCACAACTACTGAGCCTGCACGTCTGGAGCCTGTGCTCCGCAACAAGAGAGGCCGTGACAGTAAAGAGGCCCGCGCACCGCGATGAAGAGTGGCCCCCGCTTGCCGCAACTAGAGAAAGCCCTCGCACAGAAACGAAGACCCAACACAGCCAAAAATAAAATATAAAAATAAATAAATAAAAATAAAAAGATTACTATAAAAAAAAAAAGACACCAGTCAGATTTGATGAAAGCCCACTCTAATGGCCTCATTTTACCTTAATTGCTTCTTTCAAGACCTTATCTCCAAATACAGTCACATTTTGAGGTACTAGGTGTTAAGACTTCAATGTATGATGTTTGAGGGATACAACTCAGTCTGATTCCATCCTGCAACTCCTGGCTGTCAGCCTCAGGCAGCTCCCAGACCTCAACATTGCTCCCTATGAAGACAGTTGGCCAAGGTCTCTAAGGCCAAGACAGTTGGCCAAGGTCTCTGTTCAACCCTGGTATCCTCAATGTCATAAACCCTCTCATCAGAGGTCTATGGCTGGGCAAATTTCCAAGGGACCCCTGTATGCTGGAGTAGAGGCTGACTCTTAGGAGAGCATCTGGGCAGGAAGGATTAGGGACCCTGTATCAGGGCCCATAAATTCCACAGCACCAGGGCAGGACAGAGAGGTGGGCCAGGAAGATAGGAGGAGTACTCAACTGTCCGATATGAGTCAGTGTAGTGAAGTGGTGGCCTTGCCCTTGGGCTGTATCAACAGAGGCAAGGCATTCGGAACAAGGGAGGTGAATCCAGCGGTTAGGAGCTCACTCTTTAGAGTCAGATACATCTGCACTGGAACCCCCATTTAGCTGCCTAGTAGCGTGGACCTTGGACAGGCTACTCAACCTCTGGGTCTCTTCTATAAAGTGAAATTAATTGTAATACTTAACTCACAGGTTTTGTGTGCCGACTAAATGAGACCATTACAAAGTGCTTAGCAGAGTGCCTGGCTTAACATGAGTCCTCGGCGCTGGACAATGCACTGGATGCTGTGGTGCACCCCCCAAACCTCCCTTCAGGGCTGAAGCACTTACTTCCGCAGCTGCTGGGCATGTGGAGTGTCAGTTTCCCTGAGTGTCAGCTTCTGCGGGAATGGCCCACCCCTGATGAGAGCAGCCTGGCCCCAGGTCACATCCCCTCTGAAGGGCAGCCCCATCCAGTGACTGGTGGATGTACGGGGGAGGGGAATAATGGCCCAGCCCCCTCTCCACAACGCAGGGTGATGCTAAAGGGTCATCCCAGCTCCAAAGTTCCCCATCAGGTTGGCTGAGTCCTTGTTCTCTCTTCCCAGTGCTGCTTCCTGCCCTTCCCTTGCCCAAATATCGATCCTGAGAGCGCACTAGGCTCCACCCCAAAGCCTGTGTCCCAGGGAACCCAACTAACAAGAATGACAATAACGACCCTTACGGTTGCACTGCAAGAGGAGCATTCCCATGGTGCAATGGGGGGAACCCCTCTGCGATCTCATTCCCTGTAGCTCCACCTCACTCACTCCACTCCAGGCCCACAGGCCTCCTTGTGTTCCTCATACACACCGAGCATGCCTCTCCTCAGGGCCTTTGCACATGCTGTTGCCCCGTGCCTGGGACGCACTTCTCTCATCCACGTGGCACCCTACCTCTCCTCCTTCACGTCCAAAATTACAGCATCACCTCTACCACTTGGCACCTGCTGGCCTTTCCCATGCTTGATTTTTATCCTTAGCACTTACCACCTTCAAATGCACTATGGAATACAATTCTTCATCTTGTATATTGTCAGTATCTCCCAGCTAGAGCATCAGCTCCACGAAGTCAGGGAATTTTGTCTGTTTTTGTCTCTCTTGTCTGTTTGCCCAGCACCTTGATCCGTACCTGGCATATAGAGTTCTCAGTAAATACTTATTGAATGAAAGGATGGATGAATGATTAATTAACCCATAGGGGAATGAGGGCAAACAGGGGTAGGGGCCCTGAAAGAGTTCCTGAAGGAAGGGCCAGCTAAGCTGAGTGTGACCTTAGGGTTTTTTTTTCCCTGAAGTGTCTCCAGGCATTTGACTTGTGAGTTTTCCATCTTAGACTTTTGAGTAGTTTAAGGCTAGAAGGTTTTTTCATTTAATTTCTTTTACAGCCCCGCAGAAAAAACATTTTTTTCATTTTTTCACAAGTGTGAGCACTTGGGGAATGTGGGTGGAGGTGGGGGCCCACACATATATGGAAAAGGCACTCTCTAAACAGGTTTTACAGTCAACAGAAATCTTTGCCTTGAACATTTTTCAAAGCACACAAGGCCTTTGTGTGATGGGTAGAATTCAAGCGTAGTGCCCTTCCTATCTGCGTTGTCCCCATGTGAGGAACGTTTGGGAAACCCACTGAATATATTTTCAGTAAAATCTCTGCAGTAGCCTGGGAGACAGGATGGTATGTTCTGGTTAGTACAAGTCTCTTGCAAGCCTCACAGGCACCTTGAGGATCGTTAATTGTCAGAGATCTTGTGAGTCTGAGGAATGTGGATGTAACTGACCTCTAGTTGGGAACGTGTTCCGTGGCCTTTATAACGAACTCATTAAATGAAAGTAAGTTCCTTAAGAACTTGTTGCCCACGTACCTTCCAATGAGGTAGTTCTAAGGGTGAGGGGGTTGGGAGAAGCCCTCTTGCGAGGAGGAGGGTCTCCAAATTATCTGGCGACATTTTTCAATGTGGATACCCTCACTCACCACAGCCAGAGATTCAGACCCTTGCATGGTGGATTACAAAGCACATTTATATCTGCATCGCTAACGCTAGTGCCAATCAGGCACAAGTTCTGAGCTTCAATCCCCGCGCATCACTGACTCAGAGTCCAACACTGGGCAGGAGGGTGGCAGAGATCAGCCTGCCTGCCGTCTACACACTCACGGGAGGACCTTAGACAATCTTAACATCTGTGAGCCGCAGTCTCCTATTCTGTAAAATGGGGCTAATAATCCCCTCACTGAGTGTCTCTGAATATTTTCTCTTTTTTTAATATTTTAAAATATTTTAAAATTTATTTAAAATGTATTTAAAATTTTTTAATTTATTTATTTTTGGCTGCGTTGGGTCTTTGTTGCTGTGCGCAGGCTTTCTCTAGTTGCGGAGAGCGGGGTCTACTCTTTGCTGCGGTGCACGGGCTTCTCATTGCGGTGGCTTCTCTTGTTGCGGAGCACGGGCTCTAGGCGCACGGGCTTCAGTAGTTGTGGCATGTGGGCTCAGTAGCTGTGGCTCGTGGGCTCTAGAGCGCAGGCTCAGTAGCTGTGGCGCACGGGCTTAGTTGCTCCACGGCATGTGGGATCTTCCCGGACCAGGGCTCGAACCCGTGTCCCCATGTTCTTTCCAGAACCTTCTGAATAGGGCAGGGATGAGACATCAAGAGGAACTTGCAGAAGCAGAAAGCTGTCTCTGAATATTTCCTACATGCAGGAAGGATGGCTATTTGCCACAGAGCCACCTGAAAACGGCCTCATCTCTGTGTGCGAGGATGTGAGTATGCACGTGCGCACACCAAATGGAGTCACACAGACTGCACTCCTATCCAGCTGAGACAGATTCTCGGCGCTGTGTCTCTCCACTGAGCTATCACATTCCCGCCGACAGATACCCTTCCTTCTATAGAGCACCATCTTCACGGCCACAGAACTTGCCCGCAAGGGGGAATGGGTATTACTGATAAAATCAATCGATACTCCAAAGGGCCGGCTGCTCTTCTCAGACAGACACTGTCCTTTGATAAATTCCAATGTGATGCTTCTGTATATGTATTGAGTTCTACTCTGACATCTAGATCATTCTCAGTTTTCTGTGTCTGACCTGCTAGGAGTGGCCATTTTGAACTTGAATTCAATTTCGGTTTTCCAGGGTGTCCCTCACTTTCCCACGTTGTTGTCCAGGGCCAGCAAATCCTCAGAAACTGAGTTCAAGTGCATACACTCATTCATCTGTTTAACCATTCTTTCGTTCATTCAGCAAACAGGTGCTGAGGACCTGCTACGTGACAAGAACTGTGCTAGGCTGTGAGACACAATGATGGACAAAACAGGTAGAGTTTCCACCCTTATGGAGCTCAGAGTCTAGAGGGGAAACCAAAAGTTAACAAGGAAATAGTTATTCAAAACCCATGACAATTGTCATGAAGGAAATGAATGGGGCGCCATGACAGGGGATGGAAGGAAAGGGTAATCTAGGGAGAGGGGATACTAACAGGCTATGTCTCTAAGGATGAGAAGCTAGACATGAAGAGAGGAGGGGAAGGACATCTCACTCAGAAGGAAGAGTAGGTACAAAGGCCCTGAGGCAGGAAGGTGTGAGGAGAAAAAGGATGACACCCACGCCCCCAGCAACCAGGAGGTTACGCTGGCACTCCTGCCCTTCCATAGGCAAGAGGAGTCCCCGTTGTCTATCCTGGCACAAGATGGCAAGGGGTTCCCTGCCAGCCCTGCCTCTCTGTACTGGGATGCCAGCACTGGGATGGAAGTGGCTTCCTTGCTAGTCTGGAAAGATGAAATGGAGGAGGAATGGGTGTTACTGTGGAGATATCTTTGAGAAAGTGCCATCTTCCTTAAAAAAGAAACCCCCAAAACTCCTGGTCATCACTAGAAGACTTCTAGGTGTAAGAGAGGGCAATATAGGCCCCAGACACTCACCCTGATCATTTTCCTTCCCATGGATGCCCCTTGCTTATCACCATTGCCACCCCCATGCCAGCCTCTGAAGGACACCACTCTTTTTCTGTTCTCTGAATGCATGTCATTTTCCTCAGCCCTAGGACACAACTGAGACAATGTTAGGTATCTAAAGAAGGCTCACCTGAGGGCTGAAGGGTAAGAAGAAGTTAAGAAACATAGAATCTGTATCCAAAGAGGGACTCTTTTAAGACTGAAAGAAAGCACTATTACTATTTAGGCTGGGCAGCATGTGTAAATTGCCTTGGCCAACCAGGACATATATTAACCCTCCCAAAGAGAGACACAAGGGAGAGAAAGAAGCAGAAGCCCCTCCCAGGCTTCCTAAGGCCTGTTTTTCTCCAAATATTTCCAGTTCATTTTCCAGGCACGTGGTAAAATTGTTCCCCTGATGCCTTGCGATTAGGTGTGAACATGTGACCTGCTTTGGCCAATGGCGTATAAATACAAGTGTGGCATCTCACTTCTGGGCAGAAACATCAACAGCCAGTATACAATAGGCCATGCTTCCTTTTTCCTGCCTTGGGGATAGTGAAACCATGATGATAGAGCCTTCCTCAGCCTGGGCTCTGAGTGAGGAGGATATGGAGCTAAACACTCCAACTGACCCATGATCAGCATATTGCATAGTGAGAAATAATTCTTTGTTGAGTGAAGCACTGAGATCTTGGGGTTATTTGTTACTGCAGCACCACCTAACTCAACCTGACTGACTCTCCTCCCAAGTTCCAGTTCTAGGTCTGAGGAGCCACCCTTCCCCCAGACCTCTGCCTCATAGGCCTGTGCCCTGGGTTGCCCTGGAGCTACCTTCCCCAAATAATGGTAGTGGCCTTCTCAACTAGCTGTCCCAGGCCCAAATGAGAACACAGAGCAAAGCCAGTCTGAAGGATGGAGTCAGAATCTTGTCAAGGTAAGAGCTTGGCAGTGAAATGAAGGACAAAGATGAGTGTTATGTGTTGAATTGTATCCCCTAAAATTCATAGGAAGTCCTAAGCACAAAAGTGTGACCTTATTTGGAAATAGAGTCAATGTATCAATAGATGTCATTAGTTAAGATGAGGTCATTAGGGGACTTCCCTGGTGGTGCAGTGGTTAAGAATTTGCCTGCCAATGCAGGGGACACGGGTTCGAGCCCTGGTCCGGGAAGATCCCACATGTCGTGGAGCAACTAAGCCCGTGTGCCACAACTACTGTAGACCGCGAGCCACAACTACTGAAGCCTGTGCGCCTAGAGCCCGTGCTCCTCAACAGGAGAAGCCACCGCAATGAGAAGCCCACGCACTGCAACGAAGAGTAGCCCCCGCTCCCCGCAACTAGAGAAAGCCCGCGCCCAGCAACGAAGACCCGACACAGCCAAAAATTAATTAATTAATTTAAAAAAAAAGATGAGATCATTAGGGTGGACCCTAATTTAATGTGACTGATGTCCTTATAAAGAGGGGAAATTTGGACAAAGAAGCACCCACACAGGGAGAATGCCATGTGAAGATGAAGGCAGACATCAGTGATGATTCTACAAGCAAAGAAATGACAAAGCTTTCCAACAAACAACCAGAAGCTAGGAGAGAGGCATGGAACAGATTCTCCATTACAGCCCTCAGAAGGAACTATCCCTGCCAAAACATTGACCTTAGATTTTTAGTCATCAGAACATTAGGACAATAAATTTCAGTTGTTTAAGCCACCCAGTTTGTGGTAATTTCCTACAGTGGTCTCAGGAAACTAGCATAATGAGAAGCAATGTTGGAACTAGCAACAGAACTAACAGGCAAATTTTGTAACCCTTCCTGCAAGTCTCAGAGCATCTCCAAGTTCCCTTGACACATATACAGGTATGATACAGACCTAGATACAGGGACAGACAAAGACACGGATACAGGTATAGGTAGACAAACAGATTCGGGTACATATAGAAACGTAGATACAGGTACACAGAGAGAGAGAGAGAGATACAGGTACAGATAGACATCCAGATGCAGGAACACACAGAGAGACAGACATGGGTACAGATATAAATGCAGATATAGATAGGATAGAGGTAGAGACACACAAAAGAAGTGCAAAAGCAGCACAAACACAGGAACTAATAGAGGTAAAGATAAAGAAATAGATACAGATAGACATGGATACAGGTAGATATTGAGACACACATAGAAATACTTATAGCAAACCAGATAAAGGTTCAGAGAGAGCCAAAGGTATAGATACATACAGAAACCCAGATACAGGTAGAGATACATACCAAGAAAGCATTATAGGGTACAGTACAAAGATACATTTACAGATAGAGGGACAGATGAAGATACTGGTACAGGCTGATAGAGACCCAGACACAGGTAAAGAGATAGATCCATATACAGATCCACGTAAAGACACTGATATATAGGTACCTACAGAGACCCAGATACAGGAACAGATAGAAACACAGATACAGGGGCAGATAGAGACATAGTTACAGATACAATTACAGACGCAGATGCAAGTACAGATAGAGACACAATTACTGGTAGAGATAGAGAGACACATACAGGTACTTATAGTGACAAAAATACAGGTACAGATATAGGTAGTTACAGAGACAGACACAAGTACAGTTAGAGACACATATACAGATACAGTTACACGTAGAAGCCCTGATACAGGTACAACCAGAGAACCAGATACACGTATGATATAGAAACAGATATACATACAGATAGAGACACAGATGGATCTACAAGGTAGAAACCCAGATACAGGCACAAGTAAAGACATCAATTCATGTACAGATAGAGACCAAGTACTAGTTAAAGACAGAGACACGGTTTGAGGTGCAGATAGAGACACAGATTCAATTTCATATAGAAACCCAGACACAGATACAGGGATATACAGAGACAGAGATACAGATGCAGATAGAAACGCTGACAGTTATATAGAGAGAGACTCACAAAGAAATACAAATAGAGACACAGATACAAGTTCTTATAGAAACTCAGATAAAGGTACAGATAGTGAAACAGATATAGGTATAAATAAAGAAAAAGATACAGGTACAGAGAGAGAGACAGTTACTAGTATAGCCTGAGACACAGAAATAAGAATTTCTAGAGATACAAATGCAGGTACAAATAGAAACATAGATACACATACTTATAGCCACACAGATACAGGTATAAACAGAGACACAGATAAAGATACAGGGACAGGTAAAGGCACAGATCCAGATAGTGAAATAGATGCAGGTACAGATAGAGACACAGATAAAGTATAGATATACTTCTGCCCCATCATTGATATCAGGACCCAAGGTGAGCTTAATGGCATCTGGGAGGTGCCAAATGCTGACAGTTGACAATATCATCGATGGTATTCATACATGGTTTTTAGAATTCTTTGCTTGGTACATTTTCTCTAAAGAACTTCTTACTGGTAATGAGAATTATAAAGATAATTGGCTTTCCCTTTTCAGCTGGGCAGCCTGACAGCCTCTGATAACCCTGTCAACTGTAGCCCAGATGTTCTGCATATTCATACATTTCTTTACTTTGTTTTGATTTTCTACTGCTTTTTGTGTTTTCTCTAGGCTTGCTTCTCTATTTCTATTTTATTAAACTGTGCATATTCTAAGCTATCTCAAATTCATTGTCGAATGAAGTCGGGTGTCAATCAATGACACGGAGGCAGCTGTATAATATAGTGGTTCAAACAGACAGACCAGGGTCAAACCCCAGGTTTGCCACTTCCCAGTATGACACTTTGGGCATTCATGTTCCCCTGCTAGGTCTCAGTTTCTCCATCTGTAAAATGTAGATGGTAATATCTCAGTCACAGGGTTGTTTGGATAATTAAAGGAAATAGCATATATACATCACAACACCGAGCTCCATGCCTGGAATGTACCGTACGGTCAATAAGGATTTGTACACTTAGAGGAAACTACTGCTGCCCAAAGTAAAGAGAGAGGATTCTGACAGAGAAAAGTTTGAGCCGATTTGGGATTCCCAGTGTCGACAAAAAAAATATTCAGAAGCTAAAAGTTGAGAGTTATGTTTTGTTCGGCGGGAATTTTTAGGACTTCAAGGCCGGGCGGCAGCGCCTCAAGTAACCCTGAGAACTGCTCCGAGGAGGCGAGGGGGGACCAGGATAGTAGGAGTTTGGCAACAGAGGGCAGGTAGTCAGAGCATCAAAAGTTTACTGTTAATTAAAGAAAACCAGACATCTCAAGTCAATGAATTTAGCGCTTTTCTGTGTATGGGAAGATGCAGGAGTCTGGGCTCATTGAAATCATTCCTTTGATATGCACCTCACCTATCTGGGGCCAGCGTCCTGTGTCTTCACATCCTCAGGGCTCACCGTGGGGAGAGGCTGCAGTCTGATGGCTGCTAGATGGCAGGTATTCTTTCCTTCCTGAGTTCTCTCAGGGCTCACGTTGGAGGGCTGCAATCGCTGACGACCGTGACATCCTTTGTTTACCGATATAGCAGGCAGTGTTCCGTTTATCACCAGTAAGGATGGATCTTCTATTGGTCACTGCCACATAGCGTGCGTGCTTCTGGGCGTAGTGTAAGGCTGTGGTCGGACAGGCAGAGGATGCTGACCTTTGCGGGGCGTGGAGGGAGCTCCTGCTGCGGGGGGGAGTCCCGCATCGTGCTGGGACAGCACCAGATGATCTCCAAGGCTCCCTCCAGCGCCAAGACACCACCGCCCCACCCCCCGGCCAGCTGGTAGTGGGCTCCAGCATGGGTAAGAGCCCCTGAGGAGGACTGAGCCCCACGGTGCCATGGAGAGCAAAAGGCAATGATTAACGAGGCTCCGGGCAAGCTGACCCAAAGCGCGAGCCCAGCTCCAGCCAGCCACGCAACGTAGAAGCCTCCACCCTTGGCCTCAGCCTCCTTTCGCCTTACCCAGAGCCTGTGTGAACTTGCTCTCAGTCACAGGGCGAAAGCCCGGATCCCAGGCTGGGGGGGGGGGGAACTGGCTCCAGGCCCCAGCTACGCCCATCCCCCTTCTCAGCTTGCTTTCCTCGTCCAGTCACCACTGTTCACGTGTTTAATTAGCACTTTATAAAAAGATGAGCTCCCTTGTGTTTTTTTCTTCATATTACCATAAGAATTACATGTGCGATGTACAAGACTGAGAAAATACAGATGAGCAAAAAGAAAACAGTGCCCATTACCCACCACCCAAACACAGCCATAGGCGACAGTTTGCTACAGGGCCTTCCAGCCTTGAGTCTATCAGTATGTATTAGCTGATCACAGGAAAGTGTTGTTTTGGTAGGTCAAAAATGGTTGAATATCAACAATTGCATGTGGCTCATCCTAATTATACATTTAGCTATGAATACATATCTATTTTTCAAAATGGGATTATATTATAAATACATACTTATTTTTTACAACATTTCATTACTTGAAATATACAGTGAACACAGTTCCATGTTAATACGCAGTGTATATCAGCATGTTTAAGGACATCTTAGTATTTCAATGTATCAATATATGATAAGTTCTTTAACTGTTTGCCTATTTTCAGTCATTTACGGGAACTAATGAATCACCACAAGCATCAATGCCTTAAAATAACAGTAATGTGTTATTTCTCGTGATTTTGCTGGGAGGCTGGCGATCCTTCTGCTGGGCTCTGCTGGGCTCACTCGTGCAGCTACAGACCCCCAACACCTTGACTGGGGCTCAGAGGCCCCAGATGTTCTCAGTCAGTTGTCTGTCAGTTAGTGCTGGCTGTTGGCCAGAGCTCCTCACTTCTCCATATATGCTCTGTGACAGGGGTCCCCAAGACCACCCTCAGGCTTGCTGACTCACTAGAAAGACTCACAGGACTCAGGAAAGCTGTTATGGTTACGGTTATGGTTTATTATGGCGAAAGGATGCTGATCAAAATCAGCAAAGGCAAAAGGCACATGGGACAAAGTCCAACAGAAACGAGTCACAAGCTTCCAAGTATCTCCTGTCAGTGCAGTCTCCTGGGGACATGCTGAATTCCCCCGGCAGTGATGTGTGACGACACATGCAAAGTATTGCCAGCCAGGAAAGCTCACCAAACCATAGTGTTCTGGGTCTTTATTGCAGCACCCATGTGACTGACCTCGGCTACTCAGACCCCAGCTCCCCAGAGGTCAAATTCATACAGCAGAGTCCAAAGCCTCAGGCATACATAAACGCTCTCAGGCAGGATAGGCCAGGGGCTCACCTGCACACCTCTAATCTTCCGGTACTGGAGGATACCACGGGGGTCTGAGGATTCCAAGGGTGAAAATGGAAACTGCAAGGCTTCTTAAGACCTATAGCCTTGGAAGTCACACAGGACCACTTCGGATGCACTGTATTGGCGGGAGCAAGTCACAAGTCTAGCCCAGAGCCAAATGGGTGGGAAAATCCACTCTTCCTCTTGATGGAAGGAATAGTGGGGTTACATTGCAAAGGAGGATGGACACGGGGAGGTGTAATTCACAGAGGGCATTGTTATAACCACATACTAAGTAAAAATTCTTCTACATTTTTTACCATTATAAGCAAGGCCATGGCAATCAACCCTATTCGATCATTTTTCGTTGATGATGCGTTTTCTTTTTTAAAATGTACTGTGAAGTATTCCATACATACGATAAGTATGAAAATAACATAAAAAGCAGTAGGGGTGCCAGGTTTAAGAATGTGTAGTCTTAAACCTGTGTAGACTTCTCCTTTGCAATCGTAGGTTTTACATCTGTAGGACATCGGGCACATGCGTCCACTTCCGAATGGGGTGTCAGTTTCTGCCACTTAAATATATTTAATATGTAATTTGGGAATTTTGGGATTCTACAATAAAGGAATACAAATGGAAAAATCTGTCAGTTTTCTGAAATTTTTAACTTAGATAAGTATTTGGAAGAGAAATTAGAATGAAAATGTTTTTTACCTTAATACAAATATGCTTGTGAATGGGCTATATATATTTTTTTGAATGGGCTATATTTTTAAAGCACTATAGAAGTTTGCTTTTAATAAAAATTTGAATTATTCAAAAAATTTTTAAAGAATAATATGATGGCATGTACTTACATTTTTGATGTAGCTCAGTTGCTCTTAGGGTACACCCCAAGAGTAAAGCATGTGCACTTTTCAAAAATGTTATACATGTTGCTAAATTCTTTTCATAACTTTTTTCCAGTTTCAAATGTGGGATTTGTCTTTTATCTCTGGCTATTAGTGGCTCTTTTTAGATAAAGGGTATTAACTGGTTATCTGTTCATTCAGGACTTAAAAAGTATGTCAACATGCACGGTCTGATTTTATCTTCATAAGGCTCCGGCAAGGAAGGTATGATAGGGTTGTTCTTAACTCCATTGTATAGATGAGGAAACTGAGGCTCAGAAAAGTGTGTGCCTGTAGTGACACAGTGAGCTCCAGGAGAGGCTGAGGGTGGAATCCAGGCTTCTGTCTCCCAGCCCAGGGCACTTCCTCAAGACCCTGGGGTTCTTGCAGCACTGACATTCCAGAAGGAAAGATGACCTCCATGGGACTTTGACCTGAAGCTTGAATCTTAGCCCCAATAGCCCACTCCTCTAAGGAGACTGTGAACGACACCACTGGTGGAGGGGGGACGCGGGTCCCTGCAGACTTTCCAGGCTTTCCACTCCCACTGGCCACAGTGAGACTGCAGGTTTGAGGAAACAAGTGAACTGGCTAAAGGTCAAAGCTTGTAAAACTGAAAAAGAAAAGACCTATTATTCCCTCCCTCCCCCTGGAGGTTAAGCTCCGCCGGGGCTAAGCATACTTTGCACCTGGTTTGCAGAGGTCAGAGGGTTTGGAGGAGAAATCCATTTATCTTTACTTTTCTCAAGTGACTGTGGTTAACCTGTCACCAGGGCAGAAGACCTTGCTCTACCAGATCAGGGCACCCGCTCGCTAGTGCAGGTCAAATCCAGCTTTCGGCGGCTGCCCCGTTTTGTCCATCAACACGAAGCTCTGGCTTCGTTTCTAGGCTGAGAGGCAACCAGCAGGCGCTTGCCCTTCTCCCTCCAGACAGCCCTGCTGCGCGCTCCCTTGCTGGAGAAGAGGGTAGAGGGAGGAATGTTCTCCTAATTCTTCCATCATGTGCACATCAGGAAGAGTTCTGCCCTGTCCACAGCTCCACCACCAGCGTCCTGTGAGACCCCAGACAGTTCCCCACCTTCTCAGCACCTCAGTTTCCCTCTCTGAATGATAAGGGTTTGAACTGGATGCCCTCACAGGGTCCTGCCAGCCCTGGCTTTCTGGAATTCTCTGTTTGCTAAGCTGGGATGCTTGAGTACCTGATTCTGGTAAAGCCACGATTCCCTCTGTAGGAAAGTCCTGGGCAACAAGGAGACCCAGTAAGATTTCAGGGGGGTGGTGGCAGCAGCAGAAACTGACCCAGACAAACCAAAGGCCCCAGCGTGGGGCTGACCTGCTGAGAGAACCCTGCCTTCCATGGACATGGCAGGGGGGTACTGGAAGGAAAAAGGAGCCTCGGACTGCACTATGTGGAATGATTCACTTAACGGCTCTGGGTCTCAATTTCCTCATCAGGGAAGATGGAGTTAACAGTCCTTGCCAGTAAGTACATGAAAAGAAGTTCAACATCATTAGTCATTAGGGAAATGCAAAACAAAACCATAAAGAGGGACTTCCCTGGTGGTCCAGTGGTTAAGACTCCATGCTTCCAACGGCAGGGGGCACAGGTTCCATCCCTGGTGGGGGAGCTAAGATCCCACACGCGGAGTGGCGTGGCCAAAAAAAAAAATTGTTTATAAAACCATAAAATGATGCCACTTCCCACCTACTAGGATGAATTGGAACTCTCATACACTGCTGATGGGAATGTAAAATGGTGCAGCCTCTGGGGAAAACAGTTTGGTGGTTCCTCAGCAAGTTAAACATAGAATCACCATATGACTCAGCAATTCACTCCTAGGTATATACCCAAGAGAATTGAAAACATATATCTGCACAAAAACTTGTATACAAATATTCATAGTAGCGTTATTGATAATAGCCAAAAAGTGGAAACAGCCCAAATGTCCACCAACTGATGAGTGGATAAACATGATGTGGTCTATCTATACAGTCACAAAAAGGAATGAAGTGCTGATACCCATTACAGCATGGATGAACCCTGAAAACTAAGTGAAAGAAGCCAGACAGAAAGACCACATACTACATGATTTAATTTGTATGAAATGTCCAGAATAGGCCTGTAGAGACAGAAAGTTGATTAGTGGTTGCCAGGGGCTGGTATGGATGGGGAATGATAACTAAAAGGTCCAGGGTTTATTTTTGAGATGATGTAAATATTCTAAAATTGACCATGGTGATGGCTGCTAACACTGTACATATACTAAAAACCACTGAATTATTACATTTAAATAAATGAATTGTGTAGTATGTGAATTACATCTCAATAAAGCTCTTTACTAAATAGAGTCTTTTCCAAGTCTTTCTGATAGGATTGGTGTGAAGATCCAATGAGAGCAAAATCTTTTTTCCCTGCCCAGGCCAAGCCATTCTTTTTTGGTTTACTCTTTTATTGTGAAATATAATACATGTACAGAAAAGCAAATAAAGCTTAAATATACAACCTAACAACCTATGGTAAAGCAAATGCCTGTGCAATTATCACCCTAGTCCAGAAATAGAAAATTGGAAGTATCCAGAAGTCCTCCCAGATGCCCCCTTGTATTAGTCTGCTCAGGCTGCCATAACAAAGTACTACAGACTGAGCGGCTTAAACAACAGAAATTTATCCCTCCCAGTTCTGGAGGCCGGAAGTCAAAGATCAAGGTGTCAGCGGGGTTGATTTCTTCTGAGAACTCTCTCCTTGGCTTGGAGATGGCCATCTTCTCCCTGTGTCCTCACATGGTCTTCCCTCTGTACATGTCTGTGTCCTAATCTCCTCTTCTCATACGGACACCAGTCACATTGGGTTAGAGCTCATCCTAAGGACCTCACTTTAACTTAATCACCTCCTAAAGACCCTAGCTCCAACTATGGTCACATTCTGAGGTCCTGGGGCTAAGGACTTCAACATGTGAACTTGGGGGACACAACTCAGCCCCTAACACCCCTCTTGGTAACAATCGTCTTCATCCCCCACCAGGGGTAAACACCATTATGACTTTTAGATTATCCACTACTTGCTTTTCTTTATAATTGAGCCATCTCTGCGTACATCTCTAAACAACAGGGTTTAGTTTTGCCTGCTTATGAATTTTGTATAAATGGAATCATCCGTGCTTCAAAGTGGTGGTACCAACATAAAGTCCCATGAGCAGTGCAAGAGTTCCCCTTGTTCCACATCTTCCTCAATATTTAGAATTGTAAGACTTGTCCATTTTAGCCAGTCTGATGAGTATCTGAAGGTACCTCATTGTGATCTAAACATTTCATTTTCTTTATTACTAACAAGACTGCGCACATTTTCATATGCTTGTTGGCCGATAAATAGCTCCTTTTGTGAAGTAACTGTTCAAATCTTTTGCCCATTTTTCTACAGGGTTGTCTGACTTTTTCGTATTAACTTGTAAGTGTTCTTTGTATATTCTGGAGGCAAGCCCTTTGCAGTTATATGTACTGCAAATATCCTCTCCCCCTCTGTGGCTTGCCTATTCATGCCTTTTGATGCTGATGTCTTTTGATGAACAGAAGTTCTGGATTTCATTGTAGTGCAATTGATCAGTCTTCTAGGGTTAATGTTTGTTTTGTGAGTGTTGATTACAATGTCTTTCCCTACCTTATTTTATGAAGACATTCTCCCAACGTTACCTTCTAAAATTGTTATTGTTTCACCTTTTAGCCGTAGGTCTACAACCCACCCAGGATTTGTTTTTGTGTGCCAGGCAGGGCTTTAATTTCATCTTTTCGTATGGAGCTCTCATTGTCTTAGCACTGTTACACACTCGCCCTAGCACAGTGACACATCTGTCACAGGTCAAGTGTCCATATATGCTCTTGGTGGAGTCTGGACTGTCACTCCTTGTCCTAAGCCCCCAGCTGCTTCTTCTAGGTCAGCAAACCCCGAACATCTCAGGGTAAAAACAGCTCTAAGTGCCAGGCTCACCTCTCTCCAGTCCCTGGCCTCCTGGATCTTGGCTCAGTCAATTTTTAGACTCTCTAGTTAGCTCACTGATGCTTTTAAAGTGATGTTTTCAAAGATTTTGTCCAGTTTTTTCAACAGGAGGGTTGGTTCACATTACCTAGTCTTCCATGATCAGAAATGAAAATCCAGAATATGTACATCATTTTTCCTTTAAAAAAAAACATATGTGTAACTTTTTTATGAAGGGATAATGAATATACAGTAAAGTGTATAGAGTCTACTAATCTTAACTGTACATCCAGATGCATTTATATATGTATATGTATACACACCCCCATATATCTATCATTCAGATCAAGACACAGAGTGTTTCTAGCACACCAAAAGGTTTCTTCTTTCCCTTTCCCAGTCAGTACCCTGCTCCCAGGAATATCCACTATCACTATCCATTACTTTTGCTTGTTTTGAGCTTCATATAACTGGAATCACTCAATAAGTACTCTTTTTTTCATTCATCGTTATGTCTGCAAGATTCACTCATGTCGTTGTATGTACATATATTTCATTACCCTGCATTATTGCACAGTATTCCACTGCATGAGTATTCCACAGTTGATTTTTCCTTTCTACTGTTGCTGAGCATTTGTGTTGTTTCTGGTTTTGCCTACTACACGTAGTGCCCTAACGAACATCTTGTTCATGGCTTATGAGTGTGGAGCCATTTCTATTGGTATACACACCTAGAAATGGAATTTCTGCTTTGTAGGATATGCAAATGTGTATAAGATTTTTGTATAAGAAGGTCAGTTGCCCTACATCCTCACCAACACCTGGTTGTATCTTTTTTTTTTTTTTTTTTGATTTTAGCCATTCTGGTGGGTGTGCAGTAATACCTCATTGTAGGGTTTTTTTCTTTTCCATTATGGTTTACCACAGGATATTGAATAGAGTTCCCCGTGCTACACAGTAGGACCTTGTTGCTTATCCACCCTATATACACTAGTTTGCATCTGCTCATCCCAGACTCCCAATCCAGCCCTCCCCCACCCCCCCCCTCCCCCTTGGCGACCACAAGGCTGCTCTCTGTGTCTGTGAGTCTGTTTCTGTTTTGTAGACAAGTTCATTTGTGTCATATTTTAGATTTCTCATTGTAGTTCTCACTTGCATTTCCCTATTAGGTGATGAGCATTGTTTCATGTGCTGGTTGGCCACTCTGATTTTTTTATGGTAGACCTTTAATTTCCTTTATAATTTGTGAATGATTATTTATATCTTTAATTTTTCCAGTTTTTCTTGGGTCAATGTTGGTATTTTATATTCTGCTAGGAAATCATCAGTTTTTTTCCTCTACATTTTCAAATTCATTGCCATAGAGTTTTAACAACAGCTTTATTGAGATATAATGCACATGCCATGCAATTCACCCATTTAAAGTGCACAGTTTGAGAGATTAACCAAGATGGCGGAGTAGAAGGACGTGCTCTCACTCCCTCTTGCGAGAGCACCAGAATCACAACTGGCTGCTGGACAATCATTGACAGGAAGACCCTGGACTTCACCAAGGAGGACACCCCACGTCCAAGGACAGAGGAGAAGCCACAGTGAGACGGTAGGAGGGGCGCAATCAGAGTAAAATCAAATCCCATAACTGCTGGGTGGGTGACTCACAGACTGGCGAACACTTATACCACAGAAGTCCACCCACTGGAGTGAAGGTTCTGAGCCCCACCTCAGGCTTCCCAACCTGGGGGTCCGGCAAAGGGAGGAGGAATTCCTAGAGAATCAGACTTTGAAGTCTAGTGGGAATTGATTGCAGGACTGTGACAGGACTGGGGGAAACAGAGACCCCACTCTTGGAGGGCACACACAAAGTAATGTGTGCATCGGGACCCAGGGGAAGGAGCAGTGACCCTGGGGGAGACTGAACCAGACGTACCTGCTGGTGTTGGGGGGTCTCCTGCAGAGGCGAGTGGTGGCTCTGTTTCACCGTGGGGATAAGGACACTGGCAGCAGAGGTCCTGGGAAGTTCTCCTTGGCGTGAGCCCTCCCAGAGTCTGCCATTAACCCCACCAAAGAGCACGGGTAGGCTCCAGTGTTGGGTTGCCTCAGGCAAAACAACCAACAGGGAGGGAACCCAGCCCCACCCATCAACAGTCAAGTGGATTAAGGTTTTACTGGGCTCTGATCGCCACAGCAACAGGGAGGGAACCCAGCCCCACCCATCAACAGTCAAGTGGATTAAGGTTTTACTGAGCTCTGACCGCCACAGCAACAGTCAGCTCTACCCACCACCAGAGCTTCCCATCAAGCCTCTTAGATAGCCTCAACCACCAGAGGGCAGACAACAGAAGCAAGAAAAACTACAATCCTGCAGCCTGTGGACCAAAAACCACAGTTACAGAAAGACAGAGAAGATGAAAAGGCAGAGGGCTATGTACCAGATGAAGGAACAAGAAAAAAACCCAGAAAAACAACTAAATGAAGTGGAGATAGGCAACCTTCCAGAAAAAGAATTCAGAATAATGATAGTGAAGATGATCCAGGACCTCGGAATAAGAATGGAGGCAAAGATTGAGAAGATGCAAGAAATGATTAACAAAGACCTAGAAGAATTAAAGAACAAACAAACAGAGATGACCAATACAA
This sequence comes from Balaenoptera acutorostrata, assembly GCF_949987535.1. NCBI lineage: Eukaryota > Metazoa > Chordata > Mammalia > Artiodactyla > Balaenopteridae > Balaenoptera > Balaenoptera acutorostrata. Next base: position 129,696,169 of record NC_080085.1, on the reverse strand, counting down.
TAACTGAAATGAAAACTACACTAGAAGGAATCAATAGCAGAATAACTGAGGCAGAAGAACGGATAAGTGACCTGGAAGACAGAATGGTGGAATTCACTGCTGCGGAACAGACTAAAGAAAAAAGAATAAAAAGAAATGAAGACAGCCTAAGAGACCTCTGGGACAACATTAAACGCAACAACATTCGCATTATAGGGGTCCCAGAAGGAGAAGAGAGAGAGAAAGGACCAGAGAAAATATTTGAAGAGATTATAATCGAAAACTTCCCTAACATGGGAAAGGAAATAGCCACCCAAGTCCAGGAAGCGCAGAGAGTCCCATACAGAATAAACCCAAGGAGAAACACGCCGAGACACATAGTAATCAAAGTGGCAAAAATTAAAGACAAAGAAAAATTATTGAAAGCAGCAAGGGAAAAACAACAAATAACATACAAGGGAACCACCATAAGGTTAACAGCTGATTTCTCAGCAGAAACTCTGCAAGCCAGAAGGGAGTGGCATGAAATACTTAAAGTGATGAAAGGGAAGAACCTACAACCAAGATTACTCTACCCAGCAAGGATCTCATTTAGATTTGATGGAGAAATCAAAAGCTTTACAGACAAGCAAAAGCTAAGAGAATTCAGCACCACCAAACCAGCTCTACAACAAATGCTAAAGGAACTTCTCTAAGTGGGAAACACAAGAGAAGAAAAGGACCTACAAAAACAAACCCAAAACAATTAAGAAAATGGTCATAGGAACATACATATCGATAATTACCTTAAACGTGAATGGATTAAATGCCCCAACCAAAAGACATAGACTGGCTGAATGGATACAAAAACAAGACCCATATATATGCTGTCTACAAGAGACCCACTTCAGACCTAGGGACACATACAGACTGAAAGTGAGGGGATGGAAAAAGATATTCCATGCAAATGGAAATCAAAAGAAAGCTGGAGTAGCTATACTCATATCAGATAAAATAGACTTTAAAATAAAGAATGTTACAAGAGACAAGGAAGGACACTACATAATGATCCAGGGATCAATCCAAGAAGAAGATATAACAATTATAAATATATATGCACCCAACATAGGAGCACCTCAATACATAAGGCAACTGCTAACAGCTATAAAAGAGGAAATCGACAGTAACACAATAATAGTGGGGGACTTTAACACTTCACTTACACCAATGGACAGATCATCCAAAATGAAAATAAATAAGGAAACAGAAGCTTTAAATGACACAATAGACCAGATAGATTTAATTGATATATATAGGACATTCCATCCAAAACCGGCAGATTACACGTTCTTCTCAAGTGCACACGGAACATTCTCCAGGATAGATCACATCTTGGGTCACAAATCAAGCCTCAGTAAATTTAAGAAAATTGAAATCATATCAAGCATCTTTTCTGACCACAACGCTATGAGATTAGAAATGAATTACAGGGAAAAAAACGTAAAAAAGACAAACACATGGAGGCTAAACAATACGTTACTAAATAACCAAGAGATCACTGAAGAAATCAAACAGGAAATAAAAAAATACCTAGAGACAAATGACAATGAAAACACGACGACCCAAAACCTATGGGATGCAGCAAAAGCGGTTCTAAGAGGGAAGTTTATAGCTATACAAGCCTACCTAAAGAAACAAGAAAAATCTCAAGTAAACAATCTAACTTTACACCTAAAGAAACTAGAGAAAGAAGAACAAACAAAACCCAAAGTTAGCAGAAGGAAAGAAATCATAAAGATCAGAGCAGAAATAAATGAAATAGAAACAAAGAAAACAATAGCAAAGATCAATAAAACTAAAAGTTGGTTCTTTGAGAAGATAAACAAAATTGATAAGCCATTAGCCAGACTCATCAAGAAAAAGAGGGAGAGGACTCAAATCAATAAAATCAGAAATGAAAAAGGAGAAGTTACAACAGACACCGCAGAAATACAAAACATCCTAAGAGACTACTACAAGCAACTTTATGCCAATAAAATGGACGACCTGGAAGAAATGGACAAATTCTTAGAAAGGTATAACCTTCCAAGACTGAACCAGGAAGAAACAGAAAATATGAACAGACCAATCACAAGTAATGAAATTGAAACTGTGATTAAAAATCTTCCAACAAACAAAAGTCCAGGACCAGATGGCTTCACAGGTGAATTCTATCAAACATTTAGAGAAGAGCTAACACCCATCCTTCTCAAACTCTTCCAAAAAATTGCAGAGGAAGGAACTCTCCCAAACTCATTCTATGAGGCCACCATCACCCTGATACCAAAACCAGACAAAGACACTACAAAAAAAGAAAACTACAGACCAATATCACTGATGAATATAGATGCAAAAATCCTCAACAAAATACTAGCAAACAGAATCCAACAACACATTAAAAGGATCATACACCACGATCAAGTGGGATTTATCCCAGGGATGCAAGGATTCTTCAATATACGCAAATCAATCAATGTGATACACCATATTAACAAATTGAAGAATAAAAACCATATGATCATCTCAATAGATGCAGAAAAAGCTTTTGACAAAATTCAACACCCATTTATGATAAAAACTCTCCAGAAAGTGGGCATAGAGGGAACCTACCTCAACATAATAAAGGCCATATATGACAAACCCACAGCAAACATCATTCTCAATGGTGAAAAACTGAAAGCATTTCCTCTAAGATCAGGAACGAGACAAGGATGTCCACTCTCACCACTATTATTCAACATAGTTCTGGAAGTCCTAGCCACGGCAATCAGAGAAGAAAAAGAAATAAAAGGAATACAAATTGGAAAAGAAGAAGTAAAACTGTCACTGTTTGCGGATGACATGATACTATACATAGAGAATCCTAAAACTGCCACCAGAAAACTGCTAGAGCTAATTAATGAATATGGTAAAGTTGCAGGTTACAAAATTAATGCACAGAAATCTCTTGCATTCCTATACACTAATGATGAAAAATCTGAAAGAGAAATTATGGAAACACTCCCATTTACCATTGCAACAAAAAGAATAAAATACCTAGGAATAAACCTACCTAGGGAGACAAAAGACCTGTATGCAGAAAACTATAAGACACTGATGAAAGAAATTAAAGACGATACCAACAGATGGAGAGATATACCATGTTCTTGGATTGGAAGAATCAACATTGTGAAAATGAGTATACTACCCAAAGCAATCTACAGATTCAATGCAATCCCTATCAAATTACCAATGGCATTTTTTACGGAGCTAGAACAAATCATCTTAAAATTTGTATGGAGACACAAAAGACCCCGAATAGCCAAAGCAGTCTTGAGGCAAAAAAATGGAGCTGGAGGAATCAGACTCCCTGACTTCAGACTATACTACAAAGCTACAGTAATCAAGACAATATGGTACTGGCACAAAAACAGAAACATAGATCAATGGAACAAGATAGAAAGCCCAGAGATTAACCCACGCACCTATGGTCAACTAATCTATGACAAAGGAGGCAAAGATATACAATGGAGAAAAGACAGTCTCTTCAATAAGTGGTGCTGGGAAAACTGGACAGCCACATGTAAAAGAATGAAATTAGAATACTCCCTAACACCATACACAAAAATAAACTCAAAATGGATTAGAGACCTAAATATAAGACTGGACACTATAAAACTCTTAGAGGAAAACATAGGAAGAACACTCTTTGACATAAATCACAGCAAGATCTTTTTCGATCCACCTCCTAGAGTAATGGAAATAAAAACAAAAATAAACAAGTGGGACCTAATGAAACTTCAAAGCTTTTGCACAGCAAAGGAAACCATAAACAAGACGAAAAGACAACCCTCAGAATGGGAGAAAATATTTGCAAATGAATCAACGGACAAAGGATTAATCTCCAAAATATATAAACAGCTCATTCAGCTCAATATCAAAGAAACAAACACCCCAATCCAAAAATGGGCAGAAGACCTAAATAGACATTTCTCCAAAGAAGACATACAGACGGCCACGAAGCACATGAAAAGATGCTCAACATCACTAATTATTAGAGAAATGCAAATCAAAACTACAATGAGGTATCACCTCACTTCTGTTAGAATGGGCATCATCAGAAAATCTACAAACAACAAATGCTGGAGAGGGTGTGGAGAAAAGGGAACCCTCTTGCACTGTTGGTGGGAATGTAAATTGATACAGCCACTATGGAGAACAATATGGAGGTTCCTTAAAAAACTAAAAATAGAATTACCATATGACCCAGCAATCCCACTACTGGGCATATACCCAGAGAAAACCGTAATTCAAAAAGACACGTGCACCCGAATGTTCATTGCAGCACTATTTACAATAGCCAGGTCATGGAAGCAACCTAAATGCCCATCAACAGACGAATGGATAAAGAAGTTGTGGTACATATATACGATGGAATATTATTCAGCCATAAAAAGGAACGAAATTGAGTCATTTGTTGAGAAGTGGATGGATCTAGAGACTGTCATACAGAGTGAAGTAAGTCAGAAAGAGAAAAACAAATATCGTATGTTAATGCATGTATGTGGAACGTAGAAAAATGGTACAGATGAGCCAGTTTGCAGGGCAGAAGTTGAGACACAGATGTAGAGAATGGACATATGGACACCAAGGGGGGAAAACTGCGATGAGGTGGGGATGGTGATGTGCTGAATTGGGCGATTGGGATTGACATGTATACACTGATGTGTATAAAACTGATGCCTAATAAGAACCTCCAGTATAAAAAAACAAACAAAACAACTAATACTAAACTTTCATTGGGTTATTTGTATGGAAATATGTTAATATAAATGTTTCAGACATTACATGAAATTTCTAAAAATCTTATATTTGTATTTGTATGGAAATATGTATGGAAATATGTTAATATAAATGTTTCAGACAGTACATGAAATTTCTAAAAATCTTATATTTGTATTTGTATGGAAATATGTATGGAAATATGTTAATATAAATGTTTCAGACATTACATGAAATTTCTAAAAATCTTATATTTGTATTTGTATGGAAATATGTATGGAAATATGTTAATATAAATGTTTCAGACATTACATGAAATTTCTAAAAATCTTATATTTGTATTTGTATGGAAATATGTATGGAAATATGTTAATATAAATGTTTCAGACATTACATGAAATTTCTAAAAATCTTATATTTGTATTTGTATGGAAATATGTATGGAAATATGTTAATATAAATGTTTCAGACATTACAGGAAACGTCTAAAAATCTTATATGTTCTGGTATAATGTTATAAGTAATAATCCTAGTTATTACTTTAAAATGTATATCTCAGAAATAACTAATTTTCTTGTCAACTGCATTATTATGAACTTTCATCAAATCTTTAACCATGGTCATTTTTAAGTCTTTTGTCATTTACAGACAGTTCTGGGTGTACTCTGATGATTTTGCAAATATGTTTCTATAAAAGAGTTTCATCTTCAAGAAATTCATGGAAAAGACTCTGACAAGTACAGGTTTCTGGTAACTGACTGTACTGCTGAACTGAATGAATAAGCATTTTCAGAACTCTAATGAAAAACTGATGAACTCATAAAAGTGCTAACAAAAGATCAAGATGAAAAAAAAGAAATTAATTACATGGGACTGAGTGAACTGATGAGGATGAGTATAATTTTTGTGACTTTCTGTCTGAATTAAAAAAAAAAAAATCCCACAAGGACTCAGAGGAAAAGAATATACAAATCAATTTTCACTGCAAAGTAAAGGAGCTGTTACAGTGGAGGATTACTGGACTGAATGTCAATGTTATGACATAGTATAAGTGTGTTTCATGTTTGGTAATTGCAATCATTGTTGCTTTTGGTGTGGTCATCCATGTACAATGCTTGGTGTCAGTCTATCTATCTCTTGTAAAAATAAAATACAGTGTGTGTGTGTGGAAAAAAAAAAAAAAAGAATCAAAAGAATTCACGTAGAAATAACTCCAAATATATTTTTAAAAACTCTCAATAAACAAAAATGAATTAAGTTTAATATTTAAGAACAAATTGACAAAACAGATTAAAAATATCTAGCTACCTGCTGTTTAAAAGCAACTTATTTAAAACATAAGGATAGTTTAAAGTATAAAGTAAAAAGAAGAAAAAAGTTAAATCAGGAAAAATATTTACACAAAATTATATTAAATTCAGATAACATATTTAAAAATAATCTTTATTAGGGATAAATAGTATCATTACAAAGTTATCTGATGCTTATTTCACCAAGAAGATACAATAATTCTAAATCCATATGCCTCTAATAAAATAAATAAATAAAATCTCAATTACAGAGAGAAAAATGGATAAAACTAAAGGGAAAAATTATACTCAGTGATAATTTTCTCACTTATTCTTAGATCAGGCAGAGAAAATTTTTATAAATATTTATAAATTTTGAATAATACAAGTAACAGTTTTGTTTGAAAAGGTTGAACTCCCCACCCAGTATTTAAATAACAAACATTCTTCTTACACACTAAGTCATAAAGCAAGTATCAACAAATTAAAAAGAAATCTGTATTAAACATAATATATCTTTCCTCAACTTGTTAGAAACCATTCCCCATTATTTTGTAAATTTTTAAAAAGTATCCTTCTTAGTAATTATGAGTAAAGAAAGAAATCATCCTAAAGGAAATTTAAAATTAATTATAATGGAATAATAAAATTATTATACAGAAAAAAAATAATAATAAAAAAAAAAATAAAAAAAAAAAAAAAACTTAGTTTGTGTTAGGCTCTGTTTAAAAAGATTATTTTATGTTTCCTTTACAATAATGCTATTAAAGACGTGTTATTGCCCCTTTAAAAAAAAAAAAAAAAAAAAATAAAGTGCACAGTTTGATGGGTTTTAGCATGCAAAGTTGTGCAACCATTACTGCCATGTAATTGTAGAACATTTTAATTACCCTTCCCCCAAAAAAACCCTTAGCAGTAACTCCCCACTTTTCCCCAACTCCCTTTCCTCAGCCCCAGGCAACTCAAATGCCCATCATGGGAGAAAACGAATAATCTATGATATATATATATATATATGTATATATACACACATACACACAATGGAATACATATATATAGATATACAATGGAATACATGTATATATGTATATATATATACACACAATGGAATACAGCGGTCGAAATGAATGAACTAAAGCAACAAAACAATATGCAAGAATCCTTGTCGTAATTTTATGTGAAAAACAAGCCTTAAAAGAGTGCATATAGAATGGTACCTTTTTGTAAAGTTAAATACAACTGAAATTTTCTGACTTGGTTTCCAATGATCCCCACCACCTGGTATCCATGCCCTCATGTAATTTGCTCCCCTTGAGTGGGGACTGGGCCTAGTCACTTGTTTCTAATAGATAGAATACGGCAAAGGTGATGGGATCTCACTTCTGAGATTAGGTTCCAAAGAAACTGACTTCCGTCTTGCTCCTGCACTCTGTCTGACTCTTCTCACTTGCTCTCCCTGAATGAATCAAGCTGCCATGTTTTGAGCTGCCCTATGGGGAGGCCCAAGTGACAAGGGACTGAGGTCAGCTTCCAACCACCAGGCATTGAGAAACTAAACACTCCCTAGAACCATGTGAGTGAGCTTGGAAGCAATCCTCCTCCAGACAAGACTGGAGATGTCTGTAACCCTGGCCAAGACCTTGAATCACAGGATGCAGCTAAGTGGTCTGGATTTCTGACCCAAAGAGCTGTGAGCTAATAAATTTTGTTATATTTTAAGCCACTAGAGTTTAGGGTGATTTGTTCTGCAGCCATAAATAACTAAGACAGTTCTCACTAGAGGAAACTGTTTGCAAATTCCCAGGACTCACCAGGCTGCTTCTCCCCCCCTATGCTTTCGTGTGTGCTATCCCCTCGGCCCATCCCTCTCCATTTAGCTAACTCCTCTGCCTTTAACAAATAGCCCAAGCATCTATTCCTCCAGGAAGACTTCCCTAATTGAGCACTGTATAAATGGCTCCTCCTCCTTATTCCCTAGGAACCCCCTGCTGACTTCTATTAGCACAGTTACTGTATTTTAATTACCAGTTTACTTAACTCTGCAACCGTCTATGAGCAACTCGAGGCCCAGGGTCATGCTCTAGTGCCATGATGTCCATATCCCCAGCTTTTAGTGGGATACTTGGCACAGAGTATGTGTTCTCTATAGGCAGGGTGGGTAATAGCACAGACTTTGAAGTCCACGGACATCAATTTGAATCCTGGCTCCACCACCAACTGTCTGTGGAACCTCAGATGATCCACTTAGACTCTCTAGACCCCAGACCTCCTCCTTCCTGGAGTGCGGATGGGAGCAAGCAGCATCCGGGAGGGAAATTCGTATTTGTACTCTTCCTGCATTCCAGACACCGAGCTAGGTATTCGATGTTCCCTCTACAATCCCGTGTGGCCTCTTAGTTTTAGGATGATCTTCCCAGTCTAAATCAAGGTAGAAACTTTGGGGATTATGCTCCTCAATCAGCTGCTTTCGTTTGATCAATTAAATATATGCAGAAGAGTGTTTCTTGATAGAGGAGTAAAAAGCAGCTCCAGCACAAGAGGATTAAAAAAAAATCACTGCTAACCCAATATTTTTAAGTGACATATTTCAGCCTTCTGTGAATGTTTCATCACAGAAATAGGAGCCCTTTTTCATGTAAATGACTGAGGGTTTGGACAGAGGACAGAAGCATCATATGTTCTACACATCTTGCAATGGGAACTGTCAAATGTCGCAAACAACATTGCCACAGTATCAGAGCTGACATGCATGCAAAAAGCCACCACAAACCCGGAACAAAATACACAGCCTAGGAAAGTGTGCATCTCATATTTCCTATGCGGATTGAAAAAAACCAACTGTGGCCTGAGGCTAACAGCAGGAGGATTCTGTGAGCTTTTCCTCAAATACTCCCGGTTTAGAAACAGATTGAGAAGCGTGAGTATGGAAAGGGGGAAGCCCTCTTCTAGCCCAAGGGATTTTGTTTCCCTCCAGGGACATTTCCAGCTCTGACACTCTGGTAAGATCCTACCAGAGTAGACAGATCCTACCAGGGGTTGGAGCTAGAGATCTCCCTAGAGGGAAACTGATGAAAAAAAGCCTGAAAAATGCAACTTCCAGACTAGTCCTAAGAGGGAAAGAGTGAGGTTGACAGCATGAATGGTCTGTGATTCCAAGTTCCAAATTTTCCCTAGTCGGGAAACGTGAGCTTGGACCTGTTACCCTTTTTGAACACTGCTAATCCTGGAGATGATTCACTCTCAAACCTGCTTCTCCTCAGGGACTCTATCTTGCTGAAAGACTCTGCCACCCCTCCAGTGCCCCAAGTGAGAAAAAGAGGCTCATTCTCAATACCTCCTTCTTCCTCATCCCCCACATCCAACCCCCCACCAAGTCCTAGGGATCCTAAGTATCTCTTGAATCCAACTACTCTTTTCTACCCCCATCAGCACCACTCTGTACAAGCCCCCAGCATCCCTCACCTAGATGGACTCCCACACCACCCCTACTCCATCTCCCTGAATAGAATGGAAAATGCTATGTGTTCACGAATCCATTTCAGATTCTCCGTGGGCACACAGAGTGACCACATCTCCCAGCTGCCCTTGCAGTTCATTCGGGAGCCCTGGAATGTGGGTGACAGTTAAGTAATGTCACTTCCGGGACTCATTCTAAAGCCTATTCTGTCCACCTCCTAGAGTAATGAAAATAAAAACAAAAATAAACAAATGGGACCTAATGAAACTTAAAAGCTTTTGCACAGCAAAGGAAACCATGAACAAAGCTAAAAGACAACCCAGAGAATGGGAGAAAATATTTGCAAAAGAAGCAACCGACAAGGGATTAATCTCCAAAATATACAAACAGCTCACGCAGATCAATATCAAAAAAAAAACAAACAACCCAATCAGAAAATGGGCAGAAGATCTAAATAGACATTTCTCCTAAGAAGACATACAGATGGCCAACAGGCACATGAAAAGATGCTCAACATCACTAATTATTGGAGAAATGCAAATCAAAACTACAATGAGGTATCACCTCACACCAGTCAGAATGGCCATCATCAAAAAGTCTACAAACAATAAATGCTGGAGAGGGTGTGGAGAAAAGGGAACCCTCTTGCACTGTTGGTAGGAATGTAAATTGGTGCACCCACTGTGGAGAACAGTATGTAGGGTCCTCAAAAAACTAAAAATAGAGTTGCCATATGAGCTAGCAATCCCACTCCTGGGCATATATCCAGAAAAAAACTCGAATTCAAAAAGATACATGCACCCCAATGTTCATTGCAGCACTATTTACAATAGCCAAGACATGGAAGCAACCTAAATGTCCATCAACAGACGAATGGATAAAGAAGATGTGGTATATATCTACAATGAATATTACTCAGCCATATAAAAGAATGAAATAATGCCATTTGCAGCAACATGGATGGACCTAGAGATTATCATACTAAGTGAAGTAAGTCAGACAGAGAAAGACAAATATCATATGATACCACTTATACGTGGAATCTAAAAAAATGACACAAATGACCTACAAAACAGAAACAGACTCACAGACATAGAAAACAAACCTATGGTTACCAAAGGGGAGAGGTGGGGAGGGATAAATTGGGAGATTGGGATTAACAGATACACACTACTATATATAAAATAGATAACCAACAAGGACCTACTGTATAGCACAGGGAACTCTACTCACACTCTGTAATAACCTACATGGGAAAAGAATCTGAAAAAGAATGGCTGTATGTATATGTATAACTGATTCACTTTGCTGTACACCTGAAACTAACACAACTATACTCCAATGTAAATAAAAATTAAATTAAAAAAAAAATAAAGCCTATTCTGCAGTGACACAGAGGCCGTGGATTGAAGATGGTCCCACCACCAAATGGAAGGAGCTGTGATCCCTGAGTCACAATATGGAGGGCTACCTGCCAAATATTTGACTGGACTGTAATGTCAGTGAGATGTAACCTTCCTGTTGTGTTAAGTCACTAAAAGTTGAGAGTTGCTTTCACTCTTGCCCCTCCCCATGTCTTCTAATCCAACCTCCTCACAGATGCCATTGTAATTTAACTACAATACCTATCTGACCATGTCATCATCCACCACACCCCAAACACCAACAGATGAAAATTCTTCAATGCTCACCCCTGACCTTAGGAAAGCTCAAATTTTTAAGATGGCCTATGAGGTCCAGCTCTGCTGAATTTTCCCCTTATCTGTCCCTCTTCATTCATTTATTTAAGCAATGAATACATACTTAGCACCAAGTATGCATCAGTGGCTCTACTAGGTCTGGGGATGAAGGAGGGGTAAGAGGGAATGCACGGAAATCATTTGGGAAGCTGTTACATTCATCCAGACAAAAGATAGTAAGGGCCCGAGCTACAGCTTGTCTCCGGCTCTGACGGTATCTTACCAGACAGATACAACCAGGGCATCAGAGTTGGAGATTTCCCTGGTGGGAAATTGGTGAGCAAACGCCTGAAAAATTTAAGTTCTAGGCTAGCTCTACGAGGGTATGAGAGAATTTGGAGACAAGAGCTTTACCTACACTGACAGCATGAATGAGAGGAGGTGTGAGAAAAGGAGCCCAGGATAACTGCTTAGATTTTATTGGTGACATTAGATTAGTGGTTGCATTAAATAACTAAATTCCCATTGTGATTATTAATTGAAATTTGTCTTTAAGTGAATAGTTATTTGTAAGTATAAGCTGGGATGGAGTTCCAGATTGCAGGCTGGGATGAAGAACAGATTTGGGAGAAGATGAGGAGTTTACGTTTGAACATATGGAGTTCAAGGTGCCTGTGGGTCATCCAAGTGGCTTGTCAAATAGATGATTTGATCTAGAGGTCTGGAGGTCAGGGGAGAGGCTTTGCCTGGCGATATACAGGTAGTGTCAACACGGATCACGACCCCTCATGTCTCTCCTATCTCAAAAATAAGAACAGCAACAAACAAAACCACCTACCCTGGTTCTGCTCCTCACCCCACGCCCCCCACTGTCTCCACTCTGGAGTCAGATCTCCATCGGCATCACTCCCCTGAACCAGCTGTCCATAAGGACCACCCAGTTCCCCACGCTGTCAAGTGCAAAAAAACACCTTTCTGCCGCTGCGTCGCCCATTTAGAGTATACACTTTTTACTATATTCACAGAGTTGTACAACTATCACTGCTATCTAATTTTAGAACATTTTCATTTTCCCAAAAAGAATCCCCCTATTAGCAGTCAGTCCTCATTTCCCCCCAGCAACCCCTAGCCCCTGGCAACCACTAATCTACTTTCTAACTCTATGCATTTGCCTTATTCTGGGCATTTCATATAAATGGAAGCATACAATATGTGGCCTTTTGTGACTGGTTTCTTTCCCTTCGCACAATGCTTCCAAGGTCCATCTATGTGGCCTCTGTGTCAGTACTTCCTTCCTTTTTATGGCTCAATAATATTGCATTGTATGGGTAGACCACATTTTGTTTATCCATTCATTACTTGATGGACATTTGGATTGCTTCCATTTTTTAACTATTATGAATAATGCTGCTACAAATATTCACATACAAGTATTTGTTTGAAGATCTGGTTTCAATTCGTTGGGTGTATACCTAGGGATGGAATTGCTGGGTCAAAGTCTATGTTCATATTCTATGTATAACTCTGATTCAGGGACCAAACTATTTTCCACAGTGACTGCACCGTTTTACATTCCCACCAGCAATGTACAAGTGTTCCAATTTCTCCACATCCTCACCAATTCTAGTTATTTTCTTTTTTATATTATTATTAAATGCATGCTAGTAAGAGTGAAGTGGTATCTCATTATGGTTTTGATTTGCATTTTCCTGATGGCTAATGATGCTGAGCATCTTTTCATGGGCATATTGTCATTTGTACATCTGATTTGGAGAAATGTCTATTCAGATCTTTTGCCCACATTTTAATTTGGTTGTCCTTTTATTATTGAGTTATAATGGTCCTTTATATGTTTTGGATACTAGCTTCTTATCAGATATATGATTTGTAAATATTTTCTCCTATTCTGTAGATTGTCTTTTCACTTTCCTGATGATATTGTTTGAAGCATGAAAGTTTTTTTTATTTTTTTGATGTTCAATTTATCTGTTTTCTTTAGTTGCTTTGTGCTTTCAGTGTCCTAAGAAACCATTGCCAAAGATTTACACCTATGTCTCCTAGGAAGAGTTTTATAGTTTAGCTCTTACATTTAGATCTTTGATCCATTTTTAATTTTTTGTATGTGGCATTGAGTTATGGGTCGAAATTTATTTCTTTGCATGTGAATACCCGGTTGGCCCAACACCATTTGCTTAAAAGACTATCCTCTTCCCCATAAAATTGTATTGATACCCTCATTGAAAGTCTATTGGCTATATATATATGGGTATATTTCTGGACTCTCAATTTTAATCTATTGGTATATATGTCTGTCCTTATGCCATTACCACACTGTCTTGATTACTGCAGCTTTGTAGTAAGTCTTGAAATTGGGAAGTCCGAGTCCTCCAACTTTGTTCTTTTTCAAGATTCTTCTGGCTATCCTGGGTCCCTTGAATTTCCATATGAAATTCAGGATCACCTCGTCAATTTCTACAAAGGAGCCAGCTGGGATTCTGATAGGAATTTCATTGAATCTATAGATCAATTTCAGGAGTATTGCCATCTTAACAATCTTTTCTGCCTACCCATGAACATGGCATGTCTTTCCATTTCTTTAGGTATTTAAGGTCTTTCAGCAATGTTTTGTAGTTCTCCCCATATACATTTTACACTTATTTTGTTCAGTTTGTTACTAAGTATTTTTATTTAACTTTTTATGTTGGAGAATAGTTGATTAACAATGTTGTGTTAGTTTCAGGCGTACAGCAAAGTGATTCAGTTATACACATACATGTATTTATTCTTTTGCAAATTCTTTTCCCATTTAGGTTGTTACAGAACATGGAGCAGGGTTCCCTGTGCTATACACTAGGTCCCTGTTGGTTATCCGTTTTAAATATAGCAGTGTGTACATGTCAATTCCAAACTCCCTTACTATCCCTCCCCCACACCCGGCCCTAAGGACTTCTTTTTGATGCTATTATAAATGGAATTGTTTACTTAGTTTCATTTTCAAATTGTTCATTGCTAATATATAGAAATATAACAATTTTTATACATTGATCTTGTGTCCTGCAATTTTGCTGAACTCATTTGTTCTGACAGTTTTATTTGGGAATTCCTTAGGATTGTCTATATACAAGATTATCTCACCTGCAAATAGACATAGCTTTATTCCTTCATTTCCAGTCTGGACGCTTTTGCTTTGTCTTGCCTAATTGCCCTGGCTAGAACTTCCAGTACAATGATGAATAGAGGTGGCACAAGTGGCCATCCCTGTCTTGTTCCTAAACCTAGGGGGAAAGCTCTCAGTCTCTCATTGAGTAGGATATTAGCTGTGGTTTTCCTAAGTGTTCAATCTGAGGAAGTTCCGTTCTATTCCCAGCTTTCAGAGTGTTTGTTTGTTTTTATCACAGAAGGGTGTTGGATTTTATCAAACACTTTTAATGTATCTACTGAGATGATGTTTCCCTTATTTTATCAATATGGTGTCCCAGCTTCTTTTTTTTTTTATAAATTGATTTATTTATTTAATTTTTGGCTGCGTTGGGTCTTCGTTGCTGTGCGCGGGCTTCTCACTGAGGTGGCTTCTCTTTGTTGCGGAGCACAGGCTCTAGGCACGCGGGCTGCAGTAGTTGTGGCTCGTGGGCTCTAGAGCGCAGGCTCGGTTGTTGTGGCGAACGGGCTTAGTTGCTCCGCGGCATGTGGGATCTTCCCGGACCAGGGCTCGAACCCGTGTCCCCTGCATTGGCAGGCGGATTCTTAACCACTGCGCCACCATGGAAGTCCCCCAGTTTCTTTTTTAGGCTAACATCTTAGGAGGATGCTCAAGATACAAAACAAGGCGGGGTTGCTCTGTTTGAAGCAGGAAGGGAAGGCTGGGGCTGCAGAGTTGGCCCACAGATCACCTCCTCCCAAATAGCTTTGGGCTCCACATGAAACTAAGCCAGGGGCCAAGTACAGCAAGTGGCCCTGTGGCTCTCATCCAAAACTCCTCGTTGGGCCTGGCTCTGCCAGCCAACTGAGCCTGGACCCTCGGCCTCAGGGAGTCCTGGTTGG
Organism: Balaenoptera acutorostrata; assembly: GCF_949987535.1. NCBI lineage: Eukaryota > Metazoa > Chordata > Mammalia > Artiodactyla > Balaenopteridae > Balaenoptera > Balaenoptera acutorostrata. The sequence continues at coordinate 129,680,945 of NC_080085.1, read as the reverse complement.
CAGGGCTGGCCAATTACAAGTACCCAATCACTTTATCAACAGCAGCTCCTGCAAATTGCATATTCACCCTGGCATAGGGCTCCAGAGCCAACTCTCCCCCTACCCCTCTGGCTGAAGGGTTGATCGAGTTAGGGGCTTTGGAGCCCTTAACACTTGCTCTTTTTTTTTTTTTTTTTCTTTTTTTTTTTTTTTTTTTAAAGTTAACATAGCAGCCCTGAGACTGCTAGCTTTTTTTTTTTTTTTTTTTTTTTTTTTAAGGATTTTCTTTTTAATTAATTAATTAATTAATTTTTGTCTGTATTGGGTCTTCGGTTCGTGCGAGGGCTTTCTCCAGTTGCGGCAAGCGGGGGCCACTCTTCATCGCGGTGCGGGGACCGCTCTTCATCGCGGTGCGCGGGCCTTTCTCCATCGCGGCCCCTCCCGTTGCGGGGCACAGGCTCCAGACGCGCAGGCTCAGCAATTGTGGCTCACGGGCCCAGCTGCTCCGTGGCATGTGGGATCTTCCCAGACCAGGGCTCGAACCCGTGTCCCCTGCATTAGCAGGCAGATTCTCAACCACTGCGCCACCAGGGAAGCCCAACACTTGCTCTTTTTGATGGCATCTTTCCATTAAACCTTAGTTTAGATCTATAGTTACAGCGAAGCTTGTACTTCTAAAACCTTGATTATAATCAGCCCAAAATACAGAGGCTCAGTATCTCAAACAGATTGCAGACAGCCCACTGATTACTTTTGGGGAAGACAGATTAAGAAACGTTATCACAGAAAATGAATGCATTCAACGTCCCCAAATACATTTGTGACAAGAACAGACACACAGGAGACACAGACAATAGTTGCTACATCACAGCCTTGTTCTCTCAAGGATAAAACATCATTCGAGAACGGGGTGAGGGTGTTAGAAGATAAAGCAGATACTGTCCTTTTGATTAAAAAATAATAACAGGTTGGCATTGTAGGAACACATACCTGGGCCCAGAGATCAGGCTACGCTGAAGCCTTAGGTGGTGACACCATGCCACTTGTAGCATCACAGAGGAGCTACGAGGCATCATTCCATCAAGAGGAGCAATGGTAATGGGTGAAAATCTTACAGTAGTCCTCTTGCTGCAAGCAGCTAATGGGCCAAGCTGCCCTGAGTCTCTTTAGAAGTAAATGTCTACTTAATCAAAGACCACTTAACGGGTCCCCCACTTAGGTTTAACTACTGTAGCAGCACAAAAGAAAGTCATCTCTTTCTAGTCTTTCCCTTCCATAGGTGACTTGCCCAGTTTCCATCAGATAGAGGGGCACCTCTTAGTGAGAAATCTGTCCTTCGTGACTACCGGTTGAGCTTCTCGTATTTGACAAGGTTGGTCACAGCTCCCACGTCTTAGGCTGGTCAGCTGTGTGTCAGGTGGCAGAGGCTTTACCCAACAATGCCAAACAATGGCTGGAGGGAAGTGACCAGGCAGAGCTGAGGCACAGAGGGGCGATCTTGGACAAGCACCTCTGGGCAAACCTCAGGACCAAGGGTTTTTAAATTAGTGGTCATTTTCTAGAACTAGAAAAACACATTTAGGACAAACAGTTGTGATGTGAGAAGGAATGGCTATGAATGCAGATTAGAGATCAGGCCGGTGACCGTGACCATGTCCCTGACAGTGTGTGCAGGATGCTGCCTGCAGACACGCAAGCTTGTAAATAGTGAATTTTAAATAAACTGCTTTCTCCTCAGTATCATTAAAACACCCGGGCGCTTCAGTCTCCAACACACACATCCGTGGACAAACGCTGGGCAATACCAACACTCACCTACAATATAGTCCCCTTCCTTACGGCCAGTACACAGCAGCACTCAAAACATTTAAGATCACCATCTGCCACTATGGTCAGCACCCCTCAGCCCACCTGGGACAAAATGCTACATTTTCCAACAAGAAATAACCAGTGAAACATACACCAGGCTTCTTCCCCTTAACAACAATTTAACATTTTAACATTTTAACAATCTGTGTTCCAGAGGTCAAACCACGGGTAGACGGGTCTTTTCTTCTGATGCATATAGTGCTTAGAAGCAGTTGATTCCATCGCCCTGCCCTGCAGGTGCCCCATGATGGAAACTGCAACAGGAGCCCAGCCATCTTCCTTGGAGTGTTTGGTTTCTTTAAGTCAGGGGAAAAAAAGGACACTGCTCCCTCCTCCACACACCCCTCCCTGGGGTCCAGGAGAGATTGTTACAGCTCAAGACCGCCTTGATTGTTGAGCAGAACAAATAATATTCTAGTATGAGTACTGGGGGGTAGGGGCAGGCGGTGAAAGGAAAAACAAAGCCCAAAAGATTTTTTTTTTTTTTTTGCTGTTCAGCAATGAATTTCACACCCACAATGTGGGGGGCAGAGTGGGAGACCAAAAACAAAAACATCCTACATCCTAAGTAGTCAGCCTTAATCCTAACCACCCACCTTCCGGAACCTCTGAAGGGTGCTAAATCTGGCCTGTACCATGACCTTAGCTCCTATATTCAACAGCTCAGACTTCATCTTAATGCCTCTCAGACACAAACAAAATCATGCAGCAGCTTCAAGTAGCCCTCTTCCATCTCCCTCCTCAGGAGGCTGGCCACAGTAAGTCAGTCATTTACCAGATTCACCAGGAGGCTAGTCACCAGATACCATGGAGTAGGTTGTCCTGCTAAAACTGCTGTGAGTCAGACATTTAGACTATCACAGAGCACGATTTTAAAAATGTAATACTGTTTATTTAACTTCAAAAACATTTCAGCATTCTAAACATACAAAAAAAAAATAACAACATTGCAGATCGTGTTTAGTACAGAAGGTTCTTGAACTTTCATCAATGCAGTGGCTCTTGGCTTTTCTGACAATGAAGAGTTCTATGGTTTGTTTAAAAAACAAACAGTTTAAAACTACCACACTTCAACTAAAAAGGATCCAAAACACTTCTCATGCCAGCTGACCCCCCCTTTTCCACAGCTAAGAATGGCAGCGGGATGCTATGTCTCTATATACAGAAACAAGACAACCTGAAGCTAAATGGATGCCCACTGCAGTGTCCACAGGTCCAGCCCCACAGTGCACGCCCTGAGCTACGGCCCCTCCGGAAGGCATCGCACCTACAGCCTCCACGCCAAGCAAGGAGCGTCAAGAGTGTGTCTCGGTTGCTTTGTTCTTTTTACAAACTATAGATATGTACAGTTGAGAACTCAGGATTCCTAGTCAACGACCATAGAGTTAACACACCACCTCACAAATTAAAAAAAAAAAAGAAAATGCGAGAAACATCTTTAAATGCCTTGTCACACCAACAGCAAAGTGCACAGAGTGAGGAGAACACGAGAGCCTTTTCATTTTAAAAATGTTTGGAAATATGTACAACTTTGATACAGTTTCCGGGTGCTCCAGACACCCATGGCCGCTTCATGTAAACCACTGACAATTGCTAGAGCACTCTGAGACTACGATATGATCATGATCCAACTGGGTAATTCAACCTAATGAGGGCAACAGACACGTCTCGGGCGAGAGGTGTGTCAATCACGGCGCTCCCTACTCTAAGGTATTCACAAGGAGACAGATCAACAGTTTTTTTTTATTCATCCTCTTCCTCCTCCTCCTCCTCCTCTTCTTCGTCCTCGTCTTCATCTTCCTCTTCCACCTTTTTCCGGGCAACTTTAGCAGGACCCTTGGCGCCATCAAACTTCCCTTTAGACTTATAGTCTGCGACATCCTGGAAGGAACAGGGACACATTCCCAATGAGCCAAGGGGAGAAGCCAGCCGTCCCCGCCCCAGAATAAGAAAACAAGGGAGGAAGACAGGGCTGCTCTTTAAAGTATTTGTTTCCAGATTCAAGTTGGGTTCTCAGCCATTCCAGTTGCGGATGAACGGGTGTTCAAGCGCTCGCAAAGTCCCGTGAATAGCAGTATCAGACCCTCTGCCCGGGGCATCCCACATGATCCAAGTTCGAGGCCTGCCTGAAAAGTTGCCCCAGACACAAACATCGGTCAGAAGCCAGACCACCAGCACACCAGGCTGATCTGGAGCGGAGACGGGTCCTGCAGCCTTCCACCCCCAGCCCAGCCCCAGCCAGGGCAGCTGACTGCTCACCCATCCAGGCTCCCAGGGGCCCCAGCCCGCGCACGGCACTCTGATCCCCCTCACCTTCTCGTATTTCTCCTTCAGCTTTGCTGCCTTGTTGATGTATGGCTGCTTCTCGCTGTCACTTAAGTTATTCCACATCTCGCCCAGCTTCTTCGCCACGTCTCCAATAGAGATGCCAGGGTTTGTAGATTTGATCTTCGGGCGGAATTCAGAACAGAACAGGAAAAATCCAGACCTTGGAGGGGAGAATGGTATACATTAGATGACAACCCACCAAAATGGGAGCTGAAGTCGAAATCCCGTGTTCCTGAATACACAAATTCCTACCACTACGACTCCTGCCAAGTGAAGAAATGTGTGATGCCATGCACAATGTTACAAAGTTGTAGGTATCAGAATGCTAAGACGCTTCAGAAATATATGGTGCTTTCTCAGTTCCTGGAAAGAGGGTAGAGAACACACCTATGGACCGGACCCTGACACCCAGAACTAGGCTGTCTGCCTCCTTCCCAGTGGAAAGGCCGACAGCCAACCAGGCACACAGCTCACAAACACAGCCGTAACTCCGGACTTCCCTGGCCCTGCATTTTAAAGCTCAAAGTACAGAATGTTTTGCAGAAGTATCTCAACATTTTTTAGGTAAAGTTATCTTTTAAAAAATCTTTCAAGCAGAAGGAAAGCTCTTAACTGTTATACTGAATCCTATTAGTCACTTACGGTGGCCTCTTGGGGGCATTCGGGTCCTTCTTCTTCTTGCCTCCCTTAGCTGGTCCGTAATCCTTCATTTCCCGATCATAGCGCACTTTATCTGCCTTTGCCATTTCATCAAATTTAGACTTCTCTTTCCCAGACATTGTCTGCAAAGAATAGGACCTGTTAAATTCCTCAATGCCGTGAGCACATACCTGTTCAGCTGTCCTGTAATTAAAGTGGCAGCTGCTATAATCACTTGCAAAAGGGGACTTAAACCCTGGTAGAGTCTTCGAAAATAAAAGCACACATGCAAATTTCTAAAGACAGGCAAGATGAGTCTAAGAGGAAGAAAACAGCCACCTGGGGCTACACTGAAGGTAAGTAAACACAAAGTGTGAAATCCAACTAGGACTGGCTTGAAAGACACAAAAGAAAAATACCTTCCACCTCTCAGAGCATTTCTTGGAAAATTCTGCAAAATTGACAGGGACCTCAGGGTTTTTCTTCTTATGTTCCTCTCTGCACGTCTGCACAAAGAAGGCATAAGCAGACATCTTGCCCTTTGGTTTCTTGGGATCACCTTTAGCCATCTTTGACTGATGAAAGGAAGAGAGACAAAGAAAAACAAATACAATGAATATATACAAGATATACCAAAGGTGGCCATTTAGGAAGAACCCTCCTCCCCGCAGCTGCCACTAGCAGCTGAAGGCAGAGTGGGGAGGAAATCAGTTTCACTGTCGCATGTCATTTAACTTTTGACCAGCACGAAGTGCGCTGGTTTGCGAGTTACTTCTCTGAGAGAGATCAAGTTCTCCAAATGGAACCAACCCAAGTGGGGTGGCTCAGAGGTATATTCCGACTCAGAACTACTACGTTTTGAAAACTACAATCACATAACGGGAAGGGCACTGGGGAGGACACATTTGTAGAGGGTGCAGGTGGATGGCAGAAGCTTGAAACCAACGACTTAAGGCTAGCTGGTCATCTGTTTTACTACGTTAGAGACGAAAATACTGTCACCACTGCCAAACACAAGATCCAAGCAGGAGAACTGTAAACAGGGAACATTTGAAATTTCACTATTTTTGAAGCGTTCTGGCTTATAAAAACGGCTTTTACAAGAAGGGTGAGCTGGCAAGTGAGCAGCTATCCCTTGTACTACTAGTTCAAATCTGTCACTTCATCGTTACCTAAAGGGGGAGGGGAGACCAAAAGGGGTAGTCTTGCTCGTCGGTAAAGCGGAACGCATGTCCAGCCAGGAACACTTTCTCCAAAGTTTCCAAATAAAAATGCAGCTGTGGCGTGTCATCGTCCCTGTCCCACCCCCCTGCTTCCCGCCATCTTTTCCTTTTCCCACACCCAAGGTCATCACGCGAAACTAAAGCGCTCCCCTTCGCAGGGGCAGACCGAAAGGCTGAATTAAGGCCCCGCGGCGGCGGCATGGGTGCGGCGGGACGGGTCGCGGGGAGAACCCCGGGCCGGCCACGGGCAGCCGGGCTCGGCCCCGCGCTGGGTCACCGGGACACACATAATTCACCTTCCATTTTGTCAAAAGCTTCCTGATGAAAGAAAGTGCCCCTGAAATCCACCGCTGCCACCCCCGGGGGGCGCACGGGGCCGGGGGTGGCGGCGGCGGCAGCGCGCCGGGGGCGCGGAGCCGGGCGGGCAACGGCGGCGGCGACGGTGGCGCCAGCCGTGCCTCCGAGCCCCGTTCGCTAAAATGGCTGATCCGCGCGCGGCCGGCGCAGGCGGCGGCGGCGAACAAAGCGGTCCGGGCCCCGCCACCGCCGCCGCCGCCGCCTGCTCGCCAGCCCCCACCCCGCCCCGCCCCGCCCGGGGCTGCGGAGGCCGCGGGCCGGAGCCCCCTCCCCCCCCGCCGGCGCGGGGCGCACTGCTCCGGATAACAAAGGCGCCCGTGCGGCCATGACGCTCGGCCGCGCCGGGGCCCGCGGCGGCGACCCCGGCTCTCCACGCCTCCGGCCGCAGGCCGCGAGCACCGGGGCCGAGCCCGGAGCCCGCCCGGGAGCCGCCGCCGCCGCCCACCCCGCCCGCCCGCCGGTCCTCCACTCGCCCGAGCCGAGCGCCGCGCCAGCCATATTCGCGGCGGCGGCGGCGGCGGCGGCGCCCGGCGGGCAGGAGAGAAGCGGGGGGCGGCTGGTCCGCGCCCCCCCACCACGGGCCGCCAGGCGCTCCCGCGACGGCCATGTTAATGCAGAAGCAGCAGTGCAGCCCGCGGGTCTGCGCGGCGCCCGCCGAGCCCGGGAGCGAAGTTTGCCTGCGCCGTAGCCCCCGGCGGGCAGCGGTCGCCCGCCCCCCGCGGAGTCCGTCCCGGGCCGGGGAGCACCGGCCCCCTTCCCCGGGCCGCCGCCCCGCGCCGGGACGCGCGCCACCTGAACCCGCAGCCGCCCCTCGGCTCGCGCCGCCGCAGCTGCCCGAACATCTGGCTTCAGGGGGCCTCGGTCCCTGGGCCGCTGCCCCGGGGGCGTCGGCCGAGGGTGGCTCCCCGGAGGGAGCCCAGCCCCGACAGCGGGGAGCTCAGCTTGAAGCACTGAAAAGTTGAAACACCTGAATTGCTCCTTCCTTCCCGCACCTAGCAAGAAAGGCGAAGGGGGAGGTAAGGGCGCGGGGAGGAGAGGCAGGGGGCGGCGGCGGCGGAGCGCGCTCGCGGCGGCGCGGGCCGGAAAGTTGTGCGGGCGCTGCTTCTGCTGCTGCGGCGGCGGCAGCAGCAGCGGCGGGCGGTGCGAAACGTACCTGTATTGTTCGCTAGTCTGGGCAGCGCAGGGCACGACGCGCGGCTCAGCGCTCCACAGCCTCGCGCTAGCTGCCTCCACGAGAGCCGCCTGATTGGCCAGCGGGCTCCGCCGTTTAAAACAGCCTCCTCGCCCGGCCATTGGCTGCGGGCCTCATGAATATTAAACAGGCGCGGGCGCCCATTGGGCGCGGCCGCTGGGATCATTCATTCAAACAGAACAACCCGCCGGCGCTGGCTGCAGAGGCAAAACAGAGGAATAATAATAATCTCGCTTTCCCACCCCCCGCACCCCCCTCTTCGAACAGAGCTGGGATCTCAAAGGACTTTGGAGAGGTGGCCCCTCCATTCCCAGCGGCCTCGGCCTCTGGTGTCTGGAGGGCGAGGTCGAGCCCGGCTGCGCTGCTCTCTGCTCCCTCTGCGCTGCGGCCTGTGAGCCCCCAGCCCCGACCCCTGGCCCCCAGACAGCCCCACCCCCGCCCCGGGACACCTCCAGGGATCAACCGCGAGGGTCGACGGTCCTCCACCTCCACCGAGTTCCGCCGTGACTCTGCCGCAGGGGCCTGGCGGCAGCTCTCTCTCGAATGCCCGGCGGAAGGCAGCTGCTCGCTCCCGAGACCTCTGGGTTTCGGCACTCGCACTCCCCTGCCCCGCCTGAAAAGCACCTGATTCTCCTCCCGCGGATCGCGCTCGACTAGACTCTTTCCACTAATTGCCAGAAAGTCAATTTGTGCTGCAATTGCGGAAACGGCGAGCTAGGTGGGCTAGAGGAGGAAACCGGAGTTTGGCAAAAGGAGAGAAATCGTGGGAAGTAGTAGTTTTGCGGGCGGGGAGTCCCCTCTCCACTGCCTCAGTTCAGGACCGCGTTCCCTTTGCTCTTCTGACACACACTCTATTGAAGAATAAAAGTTCTTGGAATAAATGAATGAGATTTGACTTGGCCTTGGCTTTGTCACTGGGTGGTTTGGCCTTGAGCAAGTCAATTGTTTTGGGGGGCTTCAGGCAATGGTTTTCAAAATGCGTGTGTTGGGGGGGACAGTGTCACCTCTAAGGGATGTTGGGAAATGCTCCATGATTGGGATTTGCTGCTGGAATTTAATATAAGGATGGGATGGCCAGGGATGCCAAATGTCCTGCATTGTAAAGGAGAGTCACGCAGGAGGAAGAAATGTCCCTTTCCAAATGCTAGTATCAGCCCTGTTGAAAAATATATGAGAGCCCCCTTCCCTCTTGGAGATACCATGAGCATCCTGGAAAGAATGGAAGAAAAAAGGAAGGGGGAGAAAAAGGAGCACATTTCAAGGGTTGAAATTTAGAGAAAATAGTAGAAGAGGCATCATGAGTTTCTATCGAAGTTCACTTTCTAAAGCACTTTGGAAGGCCAAGATAGCCAGCTATTTATAATTCCCATAGTTAGAGATGAGACCCACCAAAAGATGAGTTTTCCAAATGCTGTTTCCAGAAACTGTAGCTGAGTTTGAGGTATGCAAGGCAGCTGACCTCACAAGACACCTACCTCCCCACCCCCACCCAGCTCTTGCCAACTCCTCTGAATGTCCTGGGCAAGTCTGAGCCCCTGCAGCTGGCACTGCTGGGCTTCCAACATTAGGGATCCAATTGAGACCAAAAGGCAAAGATAGTGGTCTTTTGACAAGAGCCACAGGTATCAAGTCAGTTTCCTAGGTCCCTAGTTTACAGACTCTGAGGAATGCAGACATCTTAAGGCTCCCTCGTCTAATCCCCTGCCCTGTTAGAGCCAGCTGAGCGGTTGCCTACCTTCTCCTTGCATACCTCCACTCACAGTGAGCTTACTACCTCCCTTCTGGGCTGTCTTTTCCATCTGGGGCTATCTCTGAGCCCTGGGGTCACCATCCTACACACAGTCCAATCCCTTACCCTTCAGAGATTTCGCAGCAGGCCAAGTCTCTTCCCCAGGCGGACAGCTCCAGCTTCTTCCACCATCAGGTTCTCAGGGTCTGATCTGCCCAAGCCACTCCCCCCTCTTCTGTTTCTACCCTTCCCGGAGGGGAGCAGGGCCTCCACTTATGGTCTGACCACTGTACAGAGTGCCCTAGCCTCTCAATGTTGTCAGGCCTTTCTAGGCCAGAGATGGGAGTCAGGGTCTCAGGCAGGGCAGGGGCCTCCTTCTGGTCCAGCCACCGCCTGGTGTCCTGGCCACAGTGGGAAGCTGCCCTTAGAAGCTGGCAAGCACCAAGCTGGGGGAACCGGAGTGGTCAGCCTCAGAGCCCACGGGCACTACTTGGCGAGCCCTCGAGTGGTTGGTGAGGGTCACACTTACAAGCACAGGGAAGTCACAAGCAGCACGTGTGTACACACTCACACCCAGGCACACCCAGGGCATTCCCAGGGGCAGGAGTTTGAAAGCCAAGCCAGAGAAATAAGAGCCTCTCCCAGCCAGAAGAGAGCTTACAGTAAGTGGTGTCCAGACACCACCCTCAAGACCCCCTCTTCCCTACCCGCCACCTCCGATTTCTGTGTATTTACTTCGAATGACGAAAGGCTTCCTCTTATTCTTCAAAGGAAGAATGTCTGCTCCCGAGAAAGCCACTCCTCTTATCATGTTGAAGCACTTGGCCTGAAGCTTCGACCTCTGGTCACCAACATCAGAACTTCACAGAAAGTGTCTATGACATCGCTGACCCGTGTCAGAGATCTGAAGGTTGTTGCCATGGTTCCCTGACCTGCCCCCAACAAACACACATATCACCCCAAGTCTCCATGTCTCCTGCAGGCCCAGTCTCCCCAGTTCCTCCGCCTACTCCACATGAGCCTCGGTTGGGAGGCTCCTCACAGCCTAGGTTTCTCCTCAGCACGGCCTGTCTGTGGCAGCAGCTGGAGCGCAGGCGGTACCTGGCAGGTCCCTACCTCAGCAGAAACTCTCTCATAACTCAATCCCATGTACACGTCTTGAATGTCTACTAATAAATAAATAACAGAAGGGAGACGGGGTGAAGCGGGCGTGGGACTGGAGGGCAGGGGCGAGGCAGTGGCTTTGGACTCTGTCACTGACTTCATGGTGGGCCTTCTGCCATGTCACCTCAGCTCTGCCAGCCTCAGTGTCATGTGTCAAAGGTGATTCGACCTGCCTTATCCACCCCAGCCACAGTCCAGTCTGCTTGTGAGGGTGTGTGTGAAAGTGATCTGATTGTCACCTGTGAAAGGCCACCCAGGGCAGGGCTAAGAAACAGCCTGGAAGGGGAAAAAAGTGACAGAAAGTCAGGGATGCCCGGCCATGGCCTGGACTCAGGGCTTCCAAGGCAAGTTGCCTCTTCTGTCTGCAGCAAAGTTCGGTGCCCAGTGGCTTGGGGTCGCTCCAGCTGGTCAAGGCGCTGGAAAGCGCTTTAGCCACGTCAGTCCCCTTTGAGGTCAGGTGCATCCACGCAGGGGAACCTCAAACAAGAATCCTGTAAGCCACTTTGCTGCCTGGACATGTTAGGAAACCATTCAAAGGCAATAGGAAATATGACAGAGTGTGGTAAAGAGGTTTTCGATGCCTGTCAGTTCAAGACCCCCTTCCCCCAAAACTAAGAGGAATCTTCATCATTCAACAAAAATGAAACCCTGGTTCCTTAGACCTCACCCTCCCCCAACCCCACCCGAGGTCTCCATCTGAGCACCCAGGGCTTAAAGGTGACATCCCCGAGGCCCAACCAGGCCAGCCTCCTTTGAAGAATCAATGGAAACGCGCCAGGGTGGATTTCGGGAGCAGAGGTGGGGTCAGATTGTTGAATCATTTAAAATATGTTAAGGGCACTCGCTGTGAAGATCCCACAGGGAGCACAGCCTTTCACTAGCGATCTGGGAGCCTTTGTAAATTCCAGTCTTCACAGGTAGGGAGTCTTTAACTGCTGGCTTCTACGCCTTCCCAGGGCCCTTGCCCCACTCTGCTCACTCCCAGGGGATCCGGGGCCTCCCCTGGCACCTCCACCTCACCTTCCCTCTGCTCTTGGGTGGGAGTTACATTCCAACTGGACTCTTATCCCGAAGAGAGGAAAGTGTTTTCCTAGCGAGGCTCTCCGGCGCGCTTCTAATGGGATGGTAGAGCAGTAGAGGCTCCTCGGAAGCCCACTAGCCCAGCCTCCTCCTGCCACAGAGGGCCCCGCAGGAGTCAGTGGCTGAGCAGGGGCTGGAAAACTGGTCTCTTGACCCTTAGTGTCACGCTTGTGTTAATCTTTTTTATTTTTGGCCGCGCCTTGGGGCTTGTGGGATCTCAGTTCCCCGATCAGGGAGCAGGGATTGAACCTGGGCCCTTGGCAGTGAGAGCGTGGAATCCTAACTACTGGACCACCAGGGAAATCCCACGCTTGTCTTACTCTTGGTGGCTCAGCTCCACTGTGGGTGCAATAGCCGTTGGCGAGGTGACAGGGGCAGCCAGCGCCCTCGAGAAGAAGGGGTTCCAGGTGGGGAACAGATGGGAGGGCGGGGCCGGCCTGCGCCACCTCGCCCGCCCCCAAGGCCATGGGTCAGGCCGCTGGGAAGGGAGTGCGGGAGCCAGTGCTCTTTAACATGACGTGGCCGCACCAGCGCCTCCAGGCCTGCCGGCCCCCCTTTCACATTGACTGAAAGTGAGAAGTGGGGCAACGACCGAAGGATTTCCTCCACGATACTGCCCACACTGCTGCCCTGTGGGCACACGGTCCTCCTCCACGCAAGCCCATCCCGAGTCAAGGACGTGCCAGGCAGGCCAGGGTTCCTGGGGAAGATGAAGATGAAATGAAGGGTCCCTGCTCTCCCAGGCACCCAGTCCTGGGAGAGCTGTGATGGGGGAAGGGCGGGGAGGGGAGGAGACACTCAGCGGGGTCACCTCCGCTGACCCAGCCCGGGAACAGCCCTGCCCTGTCAGGCCTTGAAGACTTTACCCACTGCTGGGTGACTGGGTCTAGACGGCCTCACCCCAGACCCCCTCCCACCTAGAGCGCAGCGCCGGATTCTCAGAGCCGCCGGGTTTCTGACCACCTGATACCGCAGGCCCTTCTGTGACCGCCCAAGTGATGCAAAGGCCCGGCTCTGACTCACTGAGCAGCCAATGGGCCAGCATGCCCCTCTTTGGGAAACGGTACAAACTGTTTCTCCTCACTTGAACCAAAGGGATTCCTGCGGTGGGGAGGGGGAGAGCTGAAGATTGCCACTTTTGAAAACGGGATAGAAGTCGCTGCTTTTAAAATGCTCCCCATGCCCTCTTTCTGGGCCTAAGTTTCCCGTCATGAGAAGGAGGGGCAGCGGCTGGTCCCTGGCATCTCTTAGGGCATCATCGTTCTTAGGATGGCTGATGGGGCTTCACAAAGAGAATGATTCTCCTATCTTCACCCACCCTGCCCCTCCCCCAAAACCAAAAAGAACCTGAAATGTGGCCTTGCAAAGGCCCTCCATATGCCCAGTCCTCTGGGAAAAGGGCTTTAGAAACAGGCCCAGTGGCCAGTGATAGAACCTGACTCTGCCAAGGATGACACTTGTCGTCAGCATACATGTCATCTGCCCCAGCAGCTTCAGTCTGTCTCTGCACAGCGGCCGGAGGCAAGTTGCTAAGTCAGACCCTGTCCTTCCTCTGTTCAGGACCCTCGGACCTTTACCCTGTCCCTTCAGGGTACAGCCCAAGTCACTCCCCCTCACCACACTCACCTCTGATTCCACCTCTCAAGTCTCTCCTCACCCTGCCCCCACCTCACTCGGGAAAGGCCACCCCAGGCCCTTGGCACATGCTCTTCCCTCTGCCTGGGACGATCTTCCCCCTTATATCTGCAAGGCTCTTGCCCTCACCTCCTTTAGACCTTTGCTCCAATGTCACCTTCCCTGACTACCCTATTGGAAACCGAAAGCTGCAATTCCGCATCCCCTGCCTTCCTTCCCCCTGCTTTATTTACCCACATACACTTACCACGAGCTGGTGAGCTCACTCACTGTACCTTTACATTTGTCTTGCTGATTGTCAGTCTCCCCACCGGCCAGTGAGCCCCATGAGAGCAGAGACTTGTGTCTGCTCTGTTCTCTGCCGTCTCCCCAGCGTGTAGCACAGAGCGGGGACTCCATTCAGATTTGTTAACAATGAGTTTTCCATCGACCTTGACCACTTACACTCTTAAGGCAGCGTCCCCACCCTCAGGCAACTTGCAATCTAGAGAGAGCAGACACACCAACAGCAGTAAACGGGTCGAGGATGAAATAAATGCCAGCAAAATAGGACAAGTGAAGGCCAGAGGAAGGTGGAGCAGGTCTGAGAATGCTTTCTGAGCACAGGAGGTCACTTTGAGCCTGGCATCCAGGGTTAGTGAGGGTTCCACGGGCTGAGACGGAGCAAATTACCACAGGCCGTGGGGAAAGCAGGACCCGTGAACGGAGGTGTGAAAGTGTGCACTGAACTGGCGTGAGGACTCGAAAGCTAAAGTGGCCAGGGAACGGGGCAGTAAGAGCCGCTCTGGAGACACAGAGGTTGTCCTGGCAGACGCAGTAGATTTTCACAGGCTCCGGAGAATGGGCAGCCATGGCAGAATTCTGAGCAGGTGGTGACCGAATCAGAGCTCCATCTGAGAAAGCGCTCCCCTGTCGCTGCAGGGGGATGGGCCAGAGGGGGCCAGAGGCTGGTGTGGGCCTGGATTCGAGACCTTGGCAGTGAGGGTGGGGAAAGTAGCCGGATCTGTGACCTGCCCACCTCCCAGCCAGAGCCAGCGTGATCTTTTCCCAAATTGTAAATCTGGCTGTCACGTGAGCCCTCCGTGGCCTCTCCTCCCCACTTCTGCAGACCAGAGCACACGCTGCGTGCTTCTGCAACCTCTTCCCCACCCTCTGCTCCCTAACCCCAACTCCCCTTCACTCTTTTAAAAAAAATATTTATTTATTTGGCTGCAGGATCTCCGTTGCGGCCCACGGGCCCTCTAGTGTGCAGGCTCTGGAGCACTCGGGCCGCGGGATCTTAGTTCCCCGACCAGGGATTGGACCTGCGTCCCCTGCACTGGAAGGCGGATTCTTAACCACTGGACCACCAGGGAAGGCCCCCTTCGCTCTTAATGCCAGTTCCCTCCGCAGGCCGTCCTCTCTCCCATCCCTGGGAGTGTGTGCTTACTTGCTGTTCCTGCTGCCTTGGACCCCCTCCCCTTTCTGCTCCTAAGCAAGTGCTGCCACCCATGAGACCTCAGCCCAGTCCCCAGCCAGTGAGGGGACATCCCCTGCCCACACTTTCCTTGCTTCCCTCTGGTCTCCTTTGTGGCATGCCTCACAAATGTCATTTGGCCACTCTTTAGGCGATTGCTTGTTGAATGTCTGTCTCAATTGGGCTTCTGCCCAACGAGCACATGGCTGGGGACCCAGGAGACACTCAGAGAAATACTAGATGAATGAGCAAAGGCCTGAGAAAGCAAAGGCATGCCTGTGTTATCCGATGCTGGTGTGGAGGGCACGCCCTCTCAGAAGGAGGCGGCGGCCCTCTCTGATTGGGGGTAGAGGTGATGAGAAAACTAGAGGACCAGTGCCAATTCCGCAAAGGACTTCACTCAGCCAAGCAGGGGAGTTGCATGTATCTGCCCCACTCGTAGAAGGCAGCCCAAGGCAGGCCCCTTTGGCTGCCTGGTACCCAGGGCAGTGCTGTGGGACCGCAGGGAGGGTGGGGACTCCCATTCTTTGTTTCCCAGCCCCGGAGTCCTGCGGTGGATTTGCAGCATTCACTAGGGCTCTGGCTCACAGTGGGAGCTCCCAAGTCTGAATAGCACCGCGGAGCATTGAGGTCAGGCGTGTGGGAAAGAGCAGGGCCACATGCCAGCCGTGCAACTCGGGCAAGCAACCTCGGCTCTCCGTCCCTCAGTGTCTCCATTTGCAAAATTGAGAGTAGTAATGGTACCCACATCATAAGTTGTTGTGGGATCCTATGAAGCGCTCAGTGCGATGTCTCACTCGAGAAGGGTTCACGGTTCTAATGGTCGCCTTGGATCTCACTCTGAGCTCTTCAGACAACGCAGAGGAGTAGCAGTCAGAGGACAGCCCAAACATAGGCGGCACAAGCCTGAACCATATTTGTCCACAGCCAAGAAACCGTTGTCTATGCTGGGAATTGCATCTTCCTTAGCAAATCAACTCTCTCTGGGCTGTCTGCGACCTGAACTATAGGATCAAGGCAAGCTGGGCCGGTGCATCTGAATGCACGCCCCTACACCCACCCTCACGCCCACACCAGTCCTACACAACAAACATTTGTCCTGTAAATACCTAGTGGGTTCCTGGTCCTGAGTTCCTGGCACCTGAGTGGGGAGTGGGGAGGGGCCAGAACCCCAGCAAGGGGGCAGGTAGGACATGGTACTGTAATCGCCAGGTTCAGAGCAAGGACTGAGCTCCTCATCTCCCAATGGCCCCGCCTCCACAGTCTGGCACAGAGTCTAGGCTCAGCCGGCCAGTGTTTGCTGAGAGGGAGAGTTTTGTCCAAGGTAGAACTAATGTGCATTTGTGAAATGGACATGCTGAGTGATTGACAAGGGCCAACCTCACTGTTGCATTCTGAGGTGACAAGGAATATCGTTTGATGAAGTACTGGGCAAATAGCTCCGCATTTCCAAATCCAAACACACAGAGGTATCTTAGAAGGACTATCATCCTAGGATCACAGGCAGGGGCTCTGCCCTCTGCTCCTCCACAGCTGCAAGAGGCCTTGGAAAATCCTTAGACAAACCCCTGACCCTCACTGGTGCTCAGTTTCCCCTTCTGGACAGTCAGGGAATTGCACTAGATACTAGATGATCTCCAGGGCGCTGGAGCGTAAGCTCCTCGTGGGCAGCCATCCTCCCACCTGCTTTCTCAAATGCCTAGAAGAAAGCACGCTGTAAATGCCCAGTGAATATTGGTCGAATGAATAAATGGGTGGAGAGGCTCGGATTCTACGGTCTTGCAGTGAGGTGGCTGTTTATATTCATACAAAAGTATGTTTATATCCATAAATGGATCTCCTTTGCTTGGTAATCTTTGCAAATGATTCTAGACACATTTTTCAATATGATGTGACTCTCAGATCAGCCTGCCTTGAGATGTTTCAAGTAAAAGCCTTCTTTTTTAACATGATATACATAGATTATCATCTTAACTTTCCACTTACTTTTGGATATGCTCGTACCTGACCTGCACATTCACTGGTTATCAGAGAAAAGGACAACCAGATAAAATGATAAGGGTAAGGAACTATAAACATAAACTACAAATGGCCCAAGTCAGATCAGAGAACATGATAATGATGACGGTCTAATGCTACCTTGTATTTTGTCCCTTCACAGTTTACAAGGTGCTTGCATATCTGCTATTTAACCTGCACCCCACAAAGGTCCTGTGAGATATGTAGGCATATTTTGAAAAACAATTGAAATGGAGAGAAAGCAAGTGTTTTGCCGAAGGGCAGCAGGCCGTCAGGAGCAGAGTCAGGAGTCCATCAGTGTCTCCTGCCTCCCTGTCTGTTTAACAGGCTTCAGTGTCAGAATGTTTCCCGTGGGCAAACAATGACCATCCCAGGAACCTTCTGCCTGCCTACAGCCCCAGTGAGAAGGGCAGCAAAAGTCAAAGGGACTAAGGGCAATTGTTGCAGTCATCAGATGAGTGACCCCCCAGGACCTCACTCCAGTGTGTCCCAAACCAAGCTCCCCAATCTCAGCCCTTCCCTCAACCCCGTCCTGCCTGGCTCCCATCACTCCTTCATCTCCCGCATGCATGCCGTCCCCAAATCCTGGCGATTCACTCTTCTAAGTATCTCCCAAATCCAGCAGCTTCTCGCCATCCCACTACTGAGCCGTGATCATCGCTCCCCTGGACCGCCACGACGGAACCCTAACCGGTCTTCCTGCTCAGCCTCACATATTATTCGTTCTCCACGCCAGCGACCCAAGGGATGTTTTATAAATGTGCATTTGTCTTGTTACTGCTCAGTTTAAAATCCTTTCGTGAGTCCCTGGAACCTTGAGATAAAGCCGCAGAAAGACCCCCTCAAGATCTGGCTCCAGCCAGGTTCCTGCCGCCCTACCCCCAATCACACACAGAGACCCTGTGACCCTCCTCTGCACTTCTCACACTCCTGCTAAGGGCCTGAAAGCCCCGGGGGCTCTAGTTGTTTCTGTACCCGCCCCAGGGATAGAACAGCCCACTGTCCCACAAAAGGTTTGGCCCCTGCTAGGATCTTGGAGTAAAATTTGAGCGAGGTAGAATTGGCTTGCCGGCGTTGAGATGAGGGGCAGCATTTGGTAACGAGTGCAGCCAACTAAAAGCTCTGAGAGGGCTTCCCTGGTGGCGCAGTGGTTAAGAATCCACCTGCCAATGCAGGGGACACGGGTTCGAGCCCTGGTCTGGGAAGATCCCACATGCCGCGGAGCAGCTGGGCCCATGAGCCACAACTACTGAGCCTGCGCGTCTGGAGCCTGTGCTCCGCAACAAGAGAGGCTGCGATGGTGAGAGGCCCGCGCACCGTGATGAAGAGTGGCCCCCACTCGCTGCAACTAGAGAAAGCCCTCGCACAGAAACAAAGACCCAACACAGTCAAAAATAAATAAATAAGTAAATAAACACAAAGTTAAAAAAAAAAAGCTCTGAGAAGAAAAACAAGGGTGAAGGGAGAGATCCGCAGTGGCCTTGCTGCTGCCACCGCTGCGGCCTCTGGGAAATGCCCCCCGCTAGCTTCCTGCCTTTAATCTTAGCAGACGGATGATGATAACGATGACGGTGAGCCAGGGGTCAGACGGAAATCCAGCTTCTGGAACACTTGACTGGGGGATCTAGAGCACAGAGAGTGTCCAATCGGGCGTCACCCGCTCTCTTCCAGGTCTCGCTCCGCAATCGGGGTGCTGGTGATTCTGTGATGAGCCCAGCGTGTGTTGCTAGCTAATTTAAATATTTATGATGGGTTCTCAAATCCCCTCTTAGCATGCCAGAGTGTTGACACTTGATAAATCATAGAACTTTACAGGTGGAAGGACCATTAGCATCTAGTGTGAACTTTTCCTTTTCTAGATGGGGAACTGAGTCCCGGGGTGGGGCATGGGAGGTCTCATGTGCTTCTCAGGCCCTCCTGATATAATCTTGCTTTGCCCAAGCCGCTGGTCAACTTGTAGCCAGATTAGTACCCCGCCAACCGAACTTCCCCTCCAGAAACCCAGAGTGGTGCGACCACCTCACGGAACAAAGCTTTGAGCAGAACAGAATAAAAGTGAATCCCAGTGAGGATACACTCTTGCAAGAATGCATCCTAGCGAGGGTGTGTCCTGGTGGGCTAATGCCCCCGCGAGCATACAGCCTTACCGGCAGATTGTTTTGACAGCTCCGAATACAAACTTGTACTTACAGTGCGTGGTGGGTGCAGAGGTCAAGAGCACGGGCTTTGTTTATTTATTTATTTATTTTGGCCACACCAGGCGGCACGCGGGATCTTAGTGACCGACCAGGGATCGAACCTGCGCCCCCTGCTATGGAAGTGTGGAGTCTTAACCACTGGACCGCCAGGGAAGTCCCAAGAACACAGGCTTTGGAATCAGGAGTACCTGGGTTCAAGTCTCACCTCCATCCTTTCCTCACGCCCTTGGGCTGGTTGTTGAATCTCCCCGTGCCTCAGTTTCCTTATAGGTAAAATGGGTATGATAAGACCCACCTCACAGGGTAGTTGTGAGGATGGCAGAGGATAAAGGATGGAGCTCGCTTAGCCTGTGTCTGGGCAGATAAGAAGCATTCAGTACATGTGGTTGTCTTGGAAAGGTGAAATTATGGGCCATCTTTTATTCTGTTTCTTCATACTTTTTGACCCTAAGCAGGGATTACTTTATGACGAGAAAAAAAATAGAAGGGGGAGAAAACTATCCTTGCAAAAAAATTTTTTTTCAAACAGATTCTAGAAGGTACTGCTGCGAGGCCTTGCAGGTGTTGTCCCTATTGTCAGAGGGCAGACAGATGCTGCCGGGTCACAGGGCAGAGGAAAGAGGCCAAGCTGGGAGACAGGTGCCGAGACTGTGGTCTCGAGCCCTGGGACCAGCACCGGTGCTTCCCTTTATGCTGCCCGGTGGCCATGCGTGGAGCACAGCATCTTCCAGCAGCCAGGCCAACCAGTGCAAAACCAACTCATAATTCCCATGAGGCTTTTATAGAAATAAAAGCACCCAGGTCGGGTGGGGCACTCAAATCTACATGCATTCATGATGAAAGAATGAAGTTTGAGTTCCCTACTTATGAGCTGAATGAAAAAATAATGCTGTATTTTTAGGTTCTTTAAGGCATGGGAATATAAGGAAGGCTACTAAGATGGGAATTCGGGGGAGAGGAGGTGATTCTTAGAATCTTATTGTTGGAAAGGTCTGTGGTCGGCTGCAAAATGGACCCCCAATAGATATCCTTGCCCTAACCATCAGAACCTCTGAATGTTAACTTATATGGGAAAAAAAAAGCTTATGCAGATGTGATGAAGTTGAGGATACTGCGATGGGGAGATTATCTTGGATTACCTGGATGAGCCCTAATGCAATCGCATGTTGCCTTATAAGAAGAGGCAGAGGGAGGCTAGAGCGACAGAGGAGAAGGAGATGTAAAGACAGAGAAGACAGAGATTTGAAGACACAAATCTTGATGATTGGATAGATTCAGCCACAAGCCAAGGAATGTCAGCGGCCACCAGAGGCTGGAAGAGATGAGGAATGAATTCTCCCTGAAGCACCTTGACTTCAGTCCCGTGATACTGATTTCGGACTTCTGGCCTTCAGAACCAGAACAGAGTAAATTTCTGTTTTTTCAAACCACTCAATTTATGATCACTTGTTATGGCGTCCACAGGAAACAAGTACAGGGCCCTTAGAGTTTATCTAGTCCAGTGGTTTCCATACCTTTTTAGCAGCAAAATCAAGGACTTTTGTAATGAAATCATATGCCACGGGCTTTTGAGATAACAGATGAAAGTACAGGGGCAGTGGTGGACAAAGGGGGCTAGATCCCTACCTGCTAGGTCTCCTTTCTCCGTGGTGGCTCCTGAAGCCCCTCCCAGAACTCTCCACCAACAGACTGTAAAAACACATACCTAGTTCCAAGCACCTCATTTACAAATGGGAGGCCGAGGTTCTGGGGGGCTGGGTGATTGGCTGAAGGCCTCTCTTGGTAGGCAGACAAGGAATATTTGTGAGGAGTGAATGAGGTAAGCTACCTCTGTCTGCTCTTTCGTCTTCCCTTTCCTGTTGGACGAAAACCCTGTCTCCCAGGCAAATAGCTAAGGATACATTGGCGTCTCTAGATGAGTTTCTGTTTTGAACAAGGACTGCCAACCGTGTCAAACGCGGCAAGGCTCAAATGAAATATTCGTTCACGAAGAGCACCGACCTTGAGCCGGCTGTTAAAGCATCTTCAGAGATGAAAAGCCACTGCTTGATTCCTCACCTGTGTTTGGAAATTTAGTCTTCCGGGTGTGCCTGTAACAGGAGGGATGAGGTGGCAGGAATGAATAGCAAAATGAAGCAGCTGGTAGTGTACCCGAAAATACGAATCCTTAAGTGGATCAAAGAGAGCCCAGACAAGAACGCTGCTGAATGTCACAATGAGATTATTCTTGTTGCTCGATTCAGAAATACTGAAGGTCAGTTCTGCTAAAAGGCCTTTGTAGGGGATAAAGTAAAGGTTACAGTAAAATGTAACCCGCCCCCCTTTCCCGCTGGCCTTGGTACTAACAGACAAAACATTCTCTTTTTCTTCCCAAGCATAGGCAAGAAGGATGGCATTTTCAAAGGGAACTTTACAGGGAACTAAGAGGAACCCAATGGGGAAGAAGCAAACGCGATCCACCACCCCATCCCCACAGGTTAAAACGGCAGACCAAGTACCAAACTGATTCGGAATCCATGGTGATGTATATGACTGTTTCCAGGGCCACTGGCTTCGTTCTATTTTGCACTCCTGCTACTTGATCAAATGGCATTGGGAGAAGTATTGTATCTGGAAAAAGGGAGGCAGGGTGTGTTCTGCGTGTTCCAAGAATGAACAAAACCATGGGAGGTCTGAACCAAGACCAATGGGTGAGCCAACGACGATGTCAGGCAACGGCACATGGCATTCATATGGCTTTCTTTGTTCCTTGGAGTTGCTAGGGGGATGTTCTCCCTCCACTCTGGAGGCCACGTGGTTCCTCCCTTCCCAAAAGGAAAGGAAAGGTGAAGCTCACTGGCATAAAGATATCTTTATGCAAAACATGCCAAGGCGCTTCCAGAGTGGGGCAGTCTTCATGAAACGACTCATCTGGGACTTCTACTTTCCTTGGTTTATTTTGGCCTTCAGGTAATGACGGTCCTCAATTCGTGGCATCACCATCACTGGTGTGTGAGGTCCCACTCTGGCTGGATCAATCCATCCACCCATCCAGTCCCTGTAATTCCTGTTTGCCACCCCAATTTCCCTCCCCTCAGCAGCAAACACTTGAGTGTGTGCTCTGGCAAACGTGTAGGGTAGTGTGTCCATGTGTTTTCAATAAACACAAGTGAGAGTGTCCTGGAGAACTTGTTCACTGTCTTCCTGGGTCCCTTTTCCACTCAGCCCTGTGTATGTTACCACTCCATGCTGCTGCGTGTTTCAGTCTATTGCTTGTAACTGCTCATTTACTTCTCCTTTTCCCCAGTGGTAAACACCTAGGTTGCCTCTGACCCTCTCCTTCCTTGTGTGGGTCCGTGTAGGCTGCACACTGCGTAATGGCCTCCGAAGATATCAGGTCCTCATCCCTGGAACCTGTGATGTGACCTTAGATAGAAAAAGGGACTATGCAGATGTGATTAAATCAAGACTCGGGGGCTGCAGAGGTGTTCCACCTACCAGGGTGGGCCTGAAGTGCAATTGCAGAAACCAGGGTGCTTAAAACAACAGACATTTACTCTTCCATGGTTCCGGAGGCTAGCAGTCCAAACTCAAGCTGTCAGCAGGACAAACGGCCTCTAAAGGCTCTAGGGCAAGATCCTTCCTGCCTCTTCCAGCTTCTGGTGGCCCCAGGCGCTCGTTCCTGGGCTTCTGGCAGCAACACTTCTGTCTCTGTCTCCGTCTTCACAGGGCCTTCCTATGTCTCCATGTGTCTTTTCCTCCTTTTATAAGGGCACTAGTCATTGGATGAAGGGTCCCTCCTAATCCAGGATGACCTCACCTTAACTGATTACATCTGCAAAGACCCGATTTCCTAAGGTCACTTTCTGAGGTTCTGGGGGAACATGAATTTTGGGGAGACACTATTCGACCTGTACACATGTATTCTTATAAAAGGGAGGGCAGGTAGATGCCACACACACACACACACACACAGAGGAGGAGGCGATGTGAAGACGGAACAGAGACAGATGTGAAGATGCTGGCCTTGAAGACTGAAGTGATGCGGCCACAAGCCAAGGACCACCTGCAGCCACCAGAAACCAGAAGAGGCCAGGAAGCATCCTCTCCTAGAGTGTTTGGAGGGAGTGTGATCCTGCTGACAGCTTGATTTCAGCCCAGTGATACCGACTTTGGACTTCTGGCCTTCAGAACTATAAATTTCTATTGTTTCAAGCCACTAAGTTTATGATAATTTGTTACAGCAACCATGGTGAACTAATAGCCCCTTTGTGGGCCCGCAGGAGAATTTCTTGGGGTGGTACCCAGCAGGCGGATTGCTGGGTCAGTGTGGACATGTACACTTGACCTGAGTAGGTGCCACCAGGTGGCTTTCCAAAGCAGCTGCACCAATCTAGCTGGACTCCAGTAGTAGCACACAGTGGTTCCCCTTTCTCCTCATCCTAGCCAACGCTTGGCATCATATAGCTGCTTTTTGCCAATCCGACATGTGTGTATCCTCTCTCATTGTTTTAATTTGCATTTCTCTGATTACTAATGAATCCGAGCATCTCTTCACAGACTTACTTTCTAGCCTTTTGGGTCTCTTCTTCTGGGAATTGCCTATTCATATGCTTTGCTCATTTTCCTGTTGGGTCTTTTTCTTGTTAGTTTGCAGAATTTTCATGTATGTTTTACCCATTAATCCCTTGTCAGCTCTAAACAGCAAATATCTTCTCCCCATCTGTTGTCTGTCTGTTAACGACCTGTGCTGTCCTTCATGGAAAGAAATCCTGAATTTTGCTGTAATCAAATCTATCTAAAGCAAGCCTGTCAACAGAGTGGGGGGCAGAGCTTGTCAGGGACTGTTGTGCAAAGAGAGTAAGTGCACGTGTGTGTGTGCACACGTGCACACACATACATGTACAACATGGGCCGGACTTGGGTGCACATTAGAATCACCCAGAGGGCTTGCTAAAACCCAGATTCCTGGGCCCAGCCCCAGAGTTGCTGAGTCAGCGAGTCTGGAGGAGGGCCTGTGGTTTTGCCTTTCTGATCAGCTCCCAGGGGACGCTGCTGCTGGCCCAAGGACCACGCTTGGAGAGCCGCTCGGGGAGAGTCCCCAAAAGGTCAGTGACTTGCCCACGGTCACACTGGTGGCCAAGTCCAGACGGCCTGCTCAGCGCTCTCTTCATTTCTTCATACACTCACCTCAAAAGGACTCTTTTAGGACACACACGTGCCCCTCCACGGGGTGGGGACTTGCTGTGCTGGTGAATGGCCAGAGGGACTCCTGGCAGCCACCCTGTAGTGTGTTCCACTAGCACCGCTGTCACCACGGCTGGTCCAGCGGAAAGAAGCCAAGAGGTGCCCGGAAAGCATCCAGGGGACACAGCAGCCCTGCCTTCGGTCATCAGTTCCTTTCCCGACCGGGGCCGCCGGGTGTGTGCAGGAGGGGAGCGCGGCATGGTGGAGGGGGGGTGTAGACAGGACTCACCTCTCCCACCCCACCGCCCGCACCAGGCTCCTCCCCGCCTACCTCCCCCACCCTCCCTCTGCTGTGCTCCCTGCCCCTGAAGAAGGCATGGAGACTGGGTCCAGCCGCCTGCTCCAACTGGTGTGTTCCCGGAGCTGGGGGCCAAGATCGGAAGGAAAGCACGAACGGCTGAAGGCAGGTGAGGCAACTCCTGCTGTTCCACCCAGCTCCACTCGGAGAGGGGGTGGGGAAGGTGGGAGGGGGGGGGGAAGGCGGGAGAGGGGGGGGAGGGGGAGGGCACTGGGGGGGAGGTCGAGGGGAGGAAAGGGAAAGGAGGAGGATGAAGGGACAGGAAAAGGGAACAGCCTTGGCGAGGCGTCTGCAGGGAGGCCGCTGGATGGGGGGAAAGGCCCCTGGTGTCCCCGCCAGAATGGGCGCTAGGAGGCTGGCCTAGCCTCCGGAGTAGGGGGAAGGCTTTGGAAAGGGTGACATGCCGTCTGGAAAAGAAGCAGCACACCAGGATGGTCCCCACCCCCTTGCCGGCCCTCCCCCACCAGTCCTTGCCGGCCCTCCCCCCGAGTCCTTGCCAGCTCTCCCCATCTTGCATTCCAGGTCTTACTTTCAGTTCTAAAAGTCCAGCCTTCCCAGGTTTCAGTAAAAAGCTGACCAGCCTGGGGAGATGGGCAGGCCATTCAGAGAGCCCAGGGCCCTGGGATTCCCCCACAAGGCCAGTCCAAGCCTCCACCACTCACCGGGCCCCCGCCTGCACCAGGCGCCACGGAATGAGGTCAGGCGCAGGCCCTGCCAACTGGGCTCAGGACTGGGTGCCCTTGCATCACGTGGTGGGGAGCAGGCCAAGGAAGAGAGGGCAGGGGGACGTGGCCTGGAATGACCCGTAGGCTGCTTGGCCTGCCAGCCTCTCGTCTCCTGAGCCCCCAGCTGCCCACAGCTGCAGCAGCTGCCACCACCGCCTGCCCCCTGAGCCCTGCGGGTCACCCCAGGAACCTCACAGGATCTCATGCAAATGGACTCCTGGGAAGACTCTCTCTCCCCTCATTCACCCAAACACATGATTGAGCTCCACCATTTCCCAGGCACTGAGCCAGGCCCTGGGACTTTCTCTCCTCGGAGAGAGGGACCTGTCATTTCAATGGTGGGGATGGTTCCAGCACGGTCCCAGCTTTCCGGACTTTCCCCAGCCCCTGTCTTCCCTGGCTCCCCTAGTACCGCTTCGGCCAGATTTCCTGGCTGCTGGGTCCTGACAGTCTCTCTTCCAACAAACTGTCAAGCCAGCCGGGCCTCGGCTTCAGCACTTGCTCCAGCTGGGGAGCCAGATCAAAAGATACTGTGCGAGTCCCACGGCCCTGACCAAAGCTCTCCCTTGCACCCCGTTCCCCCTCTGCACTCCCCACCCCACTCTCCGCACCATGTTGACCATGCCCTCCCAGCCCTGCCATCTGCGTTTACACACACACACTCTCTCCTCTTCCTCATCTCCTGCCAGACCTCAAGCCCCTGCCCCAGCTTTACCTTCCTCCCTCCCCAGCTGCTCCTCCTGGTCTCATTCAGATTCCTCCTCCTTAACCTGTCCCTTACAAGTCACCATCCCGATAACAAGTGTTGGTGAAGATGTGGAGAAATCGGACGCCTCATTCACTGCTGGTGGGAATGTATCAATAAACTAGTGCAACCACTTTGGAAACAGCCTGTTAGTTCCTCAGTAAGTGAAAGAGAGAGTTCCTATATGACCCAGCAATTCCACTCCTAGGTATAGACCCCAAAGATCTCAAACAGGGACCAGGATTGTCCACCCAAACAGGTATTATACATGAACGTTCATAGCAGCATTATTCATCGTAGCCCCAAAGTGGAAATAACTCAAATGTGCATCAATGATGAATGATAAACAAACTGTGGTCTCTCTATACAACGGAATATTTTTCAGCCATACAAAGGCACAAAGTACTGACACAGCTGCAACATGGATGAACCCTGAAAACATTACGCCGAGTGAAAGGAGCCAGACACAAAAGCCCACATATTGTATGATTCCATTTATAGAAAGTGTCCAGAGTAGGCGAATCCACAGAGACAGAAAGCAGATGAGTGTTCACCAGGGGCTGGGGGTAGGGAGGAATGGGAGTGACTCCTCAGCGGGGAGGGGGTTTCTTTTTGGCATGATGAAAAGGTTTTGGAATTTGATAGAGGTAGTGTTTACGTAACACTGTGAATGAATGAAATATTGCTGAATTGTACACTTTAAAATGGTACGTTGTATGTTTTGTGTATTTTGCCACTGAAGAAACATGTCGACATCCAGCTCCTTCTGTCCTTGGCCCTTTTTTCTCACTCCACACTCTTACTCTGCCTGCAACGTTCAGCTCAGGTGCTGGATCCTTGGGACGCTGTGCAACATTGCCTCCCCATCCACCTGTCCAACGATAACACTCTCTTTCCTCTCTGCTCCCCCAGCATCCTGTGCGCCAAGAGCCCGGCATAAGCCCGGAATACAGGAGGTGCTCAAGGCATATTTGGCCAACCAGTGAATAAACCACTGAATCCAGTCCCATCCCTTCGTTGACAGATGGGGAAACTGAGGACCAGCGAGGGGAAGTGATTTGCTCAAGGTCCCAGGGCCCGTCAGTGACCGAGTGGAGACCACAAACCTTGGCTCCAGCCCCTTAGGTGGGTGCCTCTTCTGTCCTAGACCCTTCCTTCCCACTTCTCAGCGTCTTTTCTGGCCGACCTGCCCTCACTGGTTCCTGTTTCTCATCCCTGGCTGCTCCTGGGGGCTTGAATTAGATGGCCTCTGGGGTCTTTGCAGCCCTGAGGCTCCGGAGTTGGTGCCAGAGTTGGCGCGCCCTCCCTCTCACTCACTGCAGGACCCAAAGGCCACTGATAAATGGCCCCTGGCAGCACAATAGCCAAGCCACGCCTGAGTCAGTGCTTCCTAGATGAAAAACCCGCTGTGCACAGGTGGGAGACGAAGACTGAGGGTGGCTCTTAATGACTCAGCTGCTTCTCCTGTGCGCTTCTGCCCTGGTTTGCAGAAGGCGCCCGCATGTTGGGGCTCACGGAGAAGCCTCAGGAGCGAAACTATCTGACTTAACTTCACTGCTGCGTTTCTTCTTCTCCAGGGCCCGGTCCACTCAGGTGTCCTCAGTCCCCAAGGAAGGCGCCCTGGCCTGGGAGCTGGGTTCCTGGGCTCCTGGGGCAGCCCTTCCCCATCTCTGGGCCACGAGGGGTGGCGTGGCTTTCTGGGCTTCAGCTCATACACTGGGGGAAGCAGAGGGAAGGCTAGCAACAGATCAGCCCTCAGGGCAGCCTTCCACTCCAGCCCTGTACCCAGGGCAGCACAATAGCGTGAAGAGGCTGTAGCTGAACCACTGGGGCCACTTTAACGGTAGCTAGAGGAGGCCACAGGGTTTGGAAGGCTCCTACAGGCCTCCCACAGACCTAAATTCCACCATTAGAGATGCAACCCTTTGAGTGGAACGTTGCCCTCTTCCCTCTACCCCCTTTTAAACTCTATAACAATATTTCTAACAAGCTTGAAATTCATATAACACACGACATTCCTACTTCACATAGTCATTGCGCTAATGCCTGGAAGCATTAGTGCAAGACAGGACAAGAACTGCAAATCTGATTTTACCACTGCAGAAACCAAGGCCCAGAGAGGGTGATCAGCTTACTCTAAGGAGCCCAGCTAGCCTAGTACTCGTGACCTTGGACTCCTCTGTCTCTATTCCCTACAGCCCACAACTAACTATAACAGCTTCTTCCCCCAGTACAGGGACAAGTAAACAATTAACTCCAAAATAAACCTTTGCTTGGGGGCCCAGAATCCACATCGAAGCCACTGGGTTTAGAGTTTAGAGTTCAAACTGCAATTCATTCAGCCAGCCCACAAACATCTTTCTGAACACCTCCTGTGAGCCGGGCTCCAGGCTAGAGACTTGAGGGTTGTGGGACAGTAAATAATGCCCCCAAAGATATCCAGGTCCTAATCCCTGGAATCTATTAATGCTACTTTATATAGCAAGTGGGATTTTGCATATGTGATTAGGTTAAGGATCTAGAGATGGGGAGCTTGGCCTGTGTTATTCAGGTGGGCTCTAAATGCCATCACATGTAGCTTTATAAGAGGGAGATTTTATGACACACACGCAGAAGAAGAGGAGGCCGTGTGAAGATGAAGGCAGGCACTGGAGTGGTGTGGCCGCAAGCCAAGGAATTCTGGCAGCTACCAGAAGCTGCAGGAGGGCAAGGAGCAGATCCTCCCATAGAACCTCCAGAGGAACTCTGACTCTGCAACAACTTGATTTCGGCTCAATGAGACCCATTTTGGACTTCTAGCCTCCAAAACTGAGGGAGACTCAATTTCTGTCATTTTAAGCCACTAACTTTGTGATAATTTCTTATGACAGCTACAAGAACAAGGTCCAAGCTCTGCCCTGGAGGCTCACCTGTAGGGTTAAACTGATAAATTCTGCAAGAGAGGGATAAGTACCCAGATGCAGACACCCCTCCCACGATCTTAGGATGCTGTCCTGGGACTAGGGGGCTTCTGCGAGGTCACCATCCACTTTTAACACATAATAAACCTAAAGCTGACCATTTCCCCTTGCTGGGTCCCAGGTTGAGATCTGGATTTCCTGTAACAGCTTCCTGGCCCTCCCCCCCCCGCACCAACCACGTGGGTTTCAAGATCACTTCACCTCTCTAAGTTTGGTTCCTCAGCCATAAAACGGGGGTCCCACTGGATCTACTTTATGGGGATGCAGTGAAAATTCAAGATGGCGGGTGTGAAACCATTAGGGCAGTGCCTGCCCTGTAGTAGGTGCTCTCTTAGGATTAGCTGCCATTACTCTTTGGTTCTAACCTCCATTGCTGTAGTCGGCTGAATACTGCCCCCGTCCCCGATACGTCCATGCCCTAATCCCTATGAATATGTTACCATACTAGGCAAAACAGACTTTGCTGATGTGATTCAAATAAGGATCCTGAAATGGGGAGATTGTCCTGGATTATCCAGGTGGGCCCAATCTAATCACAGGAGTCCTATATAGGGAATAGGGAGGCAGGAGGGTCAGAGAGAAGATGTGATGACCCGAGCAAAGGCTGGGGTGATATGGTCATGACCCAAGGAACTCAGGTGGCCTCTACAAGCTGGAAAGGGGAAGGAATGGATTCCCGCCTAGAGCCTCCAGAAGGAACACGGCTCTACTGACACCTTGATCTTAGCCCAGTGAGACCCTTGTCAGGCTTCCAACATCCACAATGATAAGGCAATATATCTGTATTATTTAAAGCCGCTCAGTTTGTCGTGATTTGTTCCAGTAGCACTAGGAAACGAATATAGCTGTCTTTGTATAATTATGAGCCTTTCCTGGCGGAGCCCATTGCTCCCCTAAGCCAGATGTGCTCCTGCCCCTCCCCACACAGACGCCCACGGCAGGGCCTGAGCTGGTGCCGTTGTTCTCCAGTGTGGTCCCCAGACCAGTGGCGTCAGCATCACCGGGGAACGTGTAAGAAATGCACGTGCTCAGGCCCCACCCCAGACCTACAGACTCCGAAACTCTAGGCTGGGGCCCAGGAATCTGTGTTGTAACAAGCCCTCCAGGGGATGCTGACGTGTCCTCGAGTTTGCCGACCACAGAGCTCGTTTATTTGCACGTATGCCGCCCCCATCCCCCAAGCACAGAGCAAGCAGGGACTTCTGTTACGCGGTCACCCTGGTCAGGGAGGGCCCTTTCCTTGATGTGCCCACAGAGCAGCTGTCCCAGCAGCCCTTGGGCCATACTGCCGTCCACTTTCCACCAGAAAGCGGAATGTGGATGTATGCCTTTCCACTAGACCGTGAGCTCTGCCAGCCAGGGACTGTGTCTTCTTCTTCAAGGTTGCACATATTCTTGACATCTGGGTTCTCAGTAGGTGCTCAATCAATGTTTAGGAGTATGTGACAGACAGACTGACTGAATGAATGAATGCATGTGCTGGAGACACGTGTGTCTAGCCCCTGTGTTTCCTGTCACCTGGCAGGGGGCTCTCGAGGCTTGGTCAAAGCAGTGTGTTTCTGCACTGTGTACTGTATTGCCTACCATGTTCTGCATTGTCAACTGCCACAAACGACAGTGCAGAGACCGAGACCTGGAAGGAGGGAGTGGGAAGGTGGATGGGTGTGTGCTTGTGTGACAGTGTGAGCCTGAGGGTGTGGCTGTGTGAAGGAATGTGGATGTGCATGTGTGTAAGTGCAGACATGTATGTGAGTGAGAGTTTGCATGAGCCTGTGTGAGCATGTGTGTGTGTGTGTGTGTGGCAGCTCTGGGGTGTGTGACAGGGCACATGTGTATGAGTGTGTGAGTGTGTGTGTACGTGAGGGCGTCTGTATGTGAGCGTGAGAAGGTGTGAGCATGGCTCTGGGAGGGCTGGTGTTGGCCATGTGTGGTGTGAGAGTGTCTGGGTGTGAGTGCGGGAAAGGGTGGGGGGAGGGAGGGAGGCGCTGGAGGTACGGAGACCCCAGCCCCCAGCAGAGCGCCCCGGTCCCAGCGGGCCTATGGGCTTTGGGCCCCGGGGTCACGTGCCCCCTGGCCCCGGGCCCAGCAGTGCTGAGCAGGTCAGCACCGGAGCTGCCACCTCACCTTGGATTCCCATAGCACCTGCCCTGGGCCTGTCACCAGGGGCAGCGGCGGATCCGTGGCTGGAATTGAAGGGATGTTAATTACCACCGGCTTCGGGGCAGGCGCCGTGAGCCGGCCTGGCTGCCTGCCGGGCCCTTCCCTGCTCCTCTCTCCAGGCCTGCGATCGCCCTGAGCTCCACGCCTGCCCATCAATGAATCGACCTCCCTAAGTCACTAAGTGGGATATGACACGGCTTTGGAAGTCAGCAACAAACAATCACTGACTGCTGACAGTCTATAAAGCACACGCTTGTGAGAAGCTGAATGCATCCAACGCAGCCTAAGGCGGCTTGTGGTTTACAGGAAGCCACCTGCAAGCCGGCCTGTGAGCTCTGTGGAGGCGGGTCCCGCGCCGCCGGCTGGGGAGGTGGCACCTGCTTGCGGCAGCACGTGCTTGGTGCTCCTGGCAAGGATGGGGAGCAGCTCTGCGCAGGCAGTGGCAGGAGAACCGGGCCCTGGGGGCCTCGCCCTCCACTCTGGCTCCAGCCCCTGCTGTCATGATCCCCTGGGAACGTGACCTCTTAGAGAGTTTTGGACCTTCCCAGGAGGGTGGAGGCAGCAGGGGAGTTAGAGGTGGGCTGGTGGCTTTACGCGGGACAAGGAGTGGCTGAGAAGAGAAGTCTTGGTGCCACTTTCTGCTCAACAAAGGGACGGGAGATAGACAGAAAGCAAAGGCGCTGAGAAGCACTGGGGCCAAGCGAGTGATGCCGAAGCAGGATGACCCCCCTGAAACTGACCATGGGGAGTACAAGGTGTGAGACTGGATTTACACGTGACTCTTCGGGAACATCTGAATCCTCAGAGCCTCCTGCAAATCGTGGTCACCTGCACGGAGGAGAGGGCGCTTAACGACTGCAGAATCCATGGGGTTGAATGGGGCCCATACGGATGAGCCTTCCTTCAGGTGACAGAGGGTTGGGATCTTCCTGCTGGATGATCTCCCGGGGGGGAGGGGGGGTTGGAATATTCACTGGAGTTAAAGGACAAGGGCCACTCTAGAGGCCCAGGATGGCTGAGACAGCCTCCTGTCTTGGGGATGGTGCGTCAAGGCTCCACGTGGGGATCTGGCTCAGCCTGGGCGCGTTGCTGTTCAGGGCGTGTCACACTCTCTCCTGTCCCCCCTCCTTCCCTCCCCGGGCTCTCCTTTGTCTGCCCCACGCTCCCACCACCCCAAAATGCAGGCCTTGACCTTGGGCCTCACACTATCTGGCCCTCAAAGAGCTCACCCCTTCCCATGGCCTTGGTGAACTGTCCCCGGTAGAGTGCCTCTTCTGTGTTCTGCATCCTCATCTGCGGTGCGGAGGCTTTACTTTGAAGTCCTGCTGTCGTCTCCAAATCAAAAGAGTCCTTCCTTTTCCCTCCCTCTGCCCTTCCCCTCCCCGCAGCCCTCCCTCCCAGTCCCAGGCTCTGACTGAGGCTTCACCATTCAGGTTGGCCTCTAAGTGCCACAGAAAGGAAAGGGTTTCCCTGAACTTGGCCATCCCTCTCGTTTGCTCCTCTTCTGCCATGGCCACTACCTTAGTTTCTACTTCCATTCCCTCTCCCTGGCCTCTTGCAGCAAACTTCTGACTGGTCTCTGCCTTCTGTCTTATCCCTCTCTCCCATCCGCTTGCCCCTTCCCCTCACACTCTCCCAGGACTGCCAGAGCCTCCAAAGAAAATACACATTTGATCTCCTCCCTCCAGCTCACACTTTTCCTTACTCCTCTGGAGCTGTCCAGCCCTCCCTCTCAGTCAGCAGCCGCCCTGGGGACTCTGTGAGGCCCAGTTTGAGAAGCGCTAACTCACATCTCTCATGCTCCAGCCTTTCCCTAAGCTCTAGCCCCACACATTGCTTGGAAGAGGCACAGATTTCTACCTGCCACTCCTGTTGCCTGGGTGAGATGAAGGGAGCGAAGAGAGGGGGCCAAGGTTCCACAGCACGTTGATGTCAGGTCCAGCGGCGTTGGGCAGGGCCAGGGCAGGGCCTCAGCAGGTCCAGCTGGCAGGCCCAGTGGACCACAGCTGAGACGGCCTTTGTGACCAGGACATTAGTGTCATATGGGGGAACCGAGTGAACAAGTTAATATGTTGAGAATAATAAGGACCAGGTTTCTCATTATTGGAAAAAGGAAATGAAGATATGGAAAAGTGGAGGGCAAGAATAAACTCTGGGTTGTTGGATTCGAAAGGCAGGAATTGGTGTGTATTCCCGGTTTGAGATACAGAGATATGGGTGTAGATGTGTGTGTGTGCGTACACGTGTGCGATTATAGACACATATATTTCCTTGCTCTGTCCGTTGAGAGGGCCTAGACACCATGACATCCCAGTAACAACGAGCACACCTAGCCCCTAGATCTTAGCTTCTAAATAATTTTAAATGAACCAGAGTTAGAGAAATTGTTGACTCCCTGGTGGCAGTAAAGTTGCCAGATGAGCCTAGAACATCTTGTATTGCCAAGAGTGTAAGGATGGACTCAAAGAATGATGGGGACAGGTTAAGAGGATGCAGAAGCCAGTTTGAAGGGGCTCCCATGGACCAAGTCTGGGACAATGTGAGTGTCAAAATAAAAAATGATAGTAATGAATGATATATTATCTGTTGAATAAAATAGGAATTCCCGAGCCCATACTGATATAAACAAACAAGTGGGAGAGGAGGGAAAGCACTTTCTATAGTAGAATGCCAATTAGTAAATGTAGAAGGAATGATGGAATTGGGAAAACCTCACTTGGCAACCATGATAATAATAATTGATTCTTCAGGCAAGAATTATGAACGGATGCTAAAACCAGTGGGTGAAAGTTTAATGAGGAACAGATATCTAATAATCTCGAAGTATTTCCCCCAATACCTATTAACTACTTATAAATTAATAAATATAAAATCCTTGCTAATTCAGCTTACAGAGGAAAAACCTGGCAAACAACACTTTAATCAAGTGATCAAAGTTAATTTTTTCAGTAATGGGACAAACCAAGATCCTATACCTCCTGATATGATGTCCTGAGGACACATCATTCCTCAGCTGTTCCTGAGGAGACATCAGCCAAACCCAAATGGAGAGACAATCTACGAAATAACTGGCCTGTGCTCTTCAAAAGTGGTCAAGGTCATAAAAAACAAGGAAAGACTGAGAAAGTATTCCAGATTGAAGGAGACTAAAGAGAAATGTCAACTAAATACAACATATGGTTGAGGATTGGATCTCAGACCAGAAAGGAAAGGGGAAAAACGAAAGGGTTTTTTGTCGGGGGTTGTTATTGTTGGTGGCCAAGGTGGGTTTTTGTTGTTGTTGTTGTTGGAGACCCATTTAATGTGGACGCTCAAGGCCTGGGCAGCGTGGGGAGTGTCCAGGAGTTGGGCGGGCAGGCAAGGTGGGTGGGTCGCTGGCCTACACCTGGCCGCAGGAGAGGATGCCCGGAGGAGGGGTGGGCCCAGGTACGCCAAGGGAAGTAGCAGAAGGGTGGCCTAGGCAGGCAGACCCCCCAGGAGATCTGTAGGCCAGCCCCTGAGAAGGTGTCTAAGCCAGGTGGTGAGCACTCAGGCCAGAGCCTGGCCCAGTGAGGCAGGGCTGGGGCCTGGCTGGGGGCTCCCAGAGCCAGGGGCTCGCATTGCGGGGGGCCTCCCCAAGCTGCTGCTGGAACTCAAGGTGCGTCTGCCGGTTGAATTCAAGCAGCTCCTGGAGGCGGGCGTGGAGGTGCTCGTCCTTCTCCTCTAGGTCGTCCAGACAAGAGCTGATCTGGTCCAACATGGAGTTGATGGCAGCGTATCCTGCTTCCCCAAAGCCGTCGTCCTCGCCTTCTGTGCCCGCCTCGCCTCCACCAGCATGCCCAGGTCCCCGGTGGGGCCCGTGTGGGCTCGGGCGCCGCCGCAAGGGCCGCGCGACAATGGAAGGTGGCGACAGTCGCACTGACAACCGGTGCGGGGCAGAAGGTGGAGGCGGTGGATGGAACTCGGGGCTGCAAGGATGGACCGCCGCGGCGGAACGCGCCCGGGAGGCCGGGACCCAAGTAGGTTTTTATTTGTTCGTTTGTTCTTTTGCTACAAAGAACATTGATGACTGGACAATCAGAGAAATTTCAATGGGGTCTATGGATCAGGTAGTAGTGTTGAATGTTAATTACCCGCTTCAGATGTGTATACTGTGATTATACAGGAGAGTGTCCTGGGTTTTAGAAAATGCACATTGAAGTGTTTAGGGGCAATGGAGCATCACATCAGCAACTTACCTTCCAATGGTTTGGGGAAAAATGACAACGAGCGTGTGTGTGTGTGTGTGTGTGTGTGTGTGTGTGTGTGTGTGTGAACACGTGCTGTCAGGCTGGGTCTCCCTGTCTGGAGTGTTCTCAGCTGGCCTACTTGGGTGGCACCCAAAGGGGCTGCTCAATTGAAGCCTTGTAGGGTGGACAGAATAATGACTCTCCAAGATGTCCACATACTAATTCTGGGAATGTTTGGATATCATACCTTACCTGGCAAAAGAAACTTAGCAGAGATGATAAGGATCTCGCGATAGGACAATTATCCTGGATTATTTGCGTGAGCCCAGTGTCCTTATAAGAGGGAGGCAGGAGGGTCAGGGTCAGAGAAGGAGATGTGACGACAGAAGCAGAGGTTGAGCAATGCGGTCCCAAGACAAAAAATGGGGGCAGCTCTAGAAGCCGGAAAAGGCAAGGAATTTGCCTGTCCCCTAGAGAGAAGGACTCTCTCTTCTGGAGAGAAGGAACATAGCCCTGCCAACACCTTGCCTTTACTCCAGGGAGACCCATTTCGGATTTCTGCCCTCCAGAACTGTAAGGTCGGAAATATGCGTTGTCTTAAGCCACTAAATGGTGACAGTTGGTTACAGCAGCGATAGGAAACTTATATACCCCGCTTCCTCTGCTGCGCAGAACGTGGGGCCCTCCAGGGCCTGAAATGTCCTGCTCACGTCCACATCCCTTGCGGGGCCTCCCCACCTGAGCCCTGGCCCTTAGTAGACGTTCAGAAAACATTTATTTGAATTCACTCAGCCAGGGGAGGCAGTGAGGGCCACAGGGGCAGGGCAAATGTGTGAGGCCGCCCAGGGGCCCCTCTGAAGGAATCAGCATTCCTAAAGATGCTTACACTCTGCTCTGCTTGCCCAAGATGGGCCACACCTCCAGCTGCAGGCACGGTAAGTGTGCCTGCGGTTGGGGAGGGGATCATTTTACTGCCTGGGGAAGGAGTCCCACACCCAAGCACTGTGCCCAGGAAGCCTCTGGAGCCTTCCATGCCCCTGCTCTGACCTGTGCAGGTGCCAGCTGGGCCCAGGTGCTAGGCTCTCGACCTGCAGGGTTCTGCAGCTCCCTCATGCCAGGGCAGAGATGCCCGCACGGTGCCGGAGCTGGAGGGCCCTCCGAGGGACAGCCACGTCCCCTCCCCAGTGCCATCTCGCCACCTTCCAGGAGGGAAAACTGGCCGGAGAGGGGAACGGCTTCTCCATGGTCACACAACCACTCAGTAGCAGAGCTGTGGGGAGGACCCGGGGGGCTGGCCCCCAGGTCACTGAGCATTCACCTCCAGGAGCTGGGAAGGGGAAGAAAGGGGACATTTTGCACCTCTGGGTTTATCAGAATACGGGGGCAACGTGGAGTTTAAAAGACATATTCAGTGATGGAAATGTTCTAAAAAGTGATTGTAGTGATGGTTGCACAACTATACAAACTTCCTAAAAATCACTGAATTGTACACCTCAGTTTACATTATCTATATTAAACCTCAATGAATCTGGGGAAAAAACAAAGACATAACACCTTTTTGGAAAACCCATAAAGAACCCTATTATTTTCCCAGCACAGACGACTGGAAGTAAAGGCTTGCATTAGTACTTTTGTCTAGTGTGGGGAGGGCTTTAAAAAGCGGGGCCCCTCGGCAGCCCTCCAGGGCCTCTCTGGGGCAGACACAAGCGATCGTCTGTCTGCAGCTGCCCCTCTCTGCCCTCCAGGAGCTCACGGTGGGCAGGGAGATAAGGTGCAAACAGCAGCATCAGGAATGCCAGGGGGAGCCGGGCGACAGGGATCAGTGTGACCTGGGGGAAGGGACCAGGTACCAGGGCCTCCAGAGTGGGAGTGCGGGGAGCCAGAGGTCCGGGACTTAGGCCCCAGTCCCCAGTGCCCAGTCTAGCACGGAGCGTGCCGGTCACCACATCGGCGTCCCACTTCCCAGCCCCCAGCTAGCTGCCTTGGGGGCCGTGCGGCCGGGCCTCCCGCGCTGCCTTCCCGCTAGCCCTCCTTCAACTCAATCCATTACCTCCTGTTTACAGCCTCTTCAGACAGTTTTTCTTGGCCCGATGCCAAGCCAATTTGAATTCATTTTCCAAGCATGACCCTGTGAGTCACTGTATTAAATGCCTTCCAGAGAGTTCTCACCGCTGTCTGCACACAGTGTGCTTGGCCAGCCATCTGCAATCAGATTGCGGCCGCCCGGCCCCGTGGTGCAGCCCCTAGCGCCAGTGACAACAGGCCCGAGAATGACGCCCATGCAGGCCAGGCACAGACAGACAGACCCATGGCATGCATTCCTCTGAGAGTTCTTGGAAATTTCAAAAGAGGTAAGTCAGCTAACAAAGGACTGCCTTTAAAAAAGGCTTTCTTTAAAAAAAAAAACCCAGCTTTACTGACATATGCCACATACCATACAATTCACCCATTCGAGGTGGACGATTCAATGATTTTTAGTAACTTCACAGATATGTGTAACCATCACCAGAGTCAATTCCTCTCACCCCCTAAAGACACCTCATACCCTCTCCATCCTGCCAGCTCCCCCGCAGCCACTCATCTACTTTCTGTCTCTATAGACTCCCCTAGTCTGGACTTTCATATGAATCTAATATGTGAACTTTATTTTTTAAAATATCTTTATTGGAGTATAATTGCTTTACAATGTTGTGATAGTTTCTGCTTTATAACAAAGTGAATCAGGTATACGTATACATATATCCCCATATCCCCTCCCCCTTGCATCTCCCTCCCACCCTCCCTATCCCACCCCTCTAGGTGGTCACAAAGCACCGCACTGATCTCCCTGTGCTATGCGGCTGCTTCTCACTAGCCATCTATTTTACATTTGGTAGTGTATATATGTCCATGCCACTCTCTCACTTTGTCCCAGCTTACCCTTCCCCCTCCCGTGTCCTCAAGTCCCTTCTCTACGTCTGCGTCTTTATTCCTGTCCTGCCCCTAGGTTCTTCATAACCTTTTTTTTGTTTTAGATTCCGTATATATGTGTTAGCATACGGTATTTGTTTTTCTCTTTCTGACTTACTTCACTCTGTATGACAGACTCTAGGTCCATCCACCTCACTACAAATAACTCCATTTCTTTTTATGGCTGAGTAATATTCCATTGTATATATGTGCCACATCTTCTTTATCCATTCATCCGATGATGGACACTTAGGTTGCTTCCATGTCCTGGCTATTGTAAATAGAGCTGCAATGAACATTGGGGTGCATGACTCTTTTTGAATTATGGTTTTCTCAGGGTATATGCCCAGTAGTGGGATTGCTGGGTCGTATGGTAGTTCTATTCCTTAGTTTTTTAAGGAACCTCCATACTGTTCTCCATAGTGGCTGTACCAAGGTACATTCCCACCAGCAGTGCAGGAGGGTTCCCTTTTCTCCACACCCTCTCCAGCATTTATTGTTTGTAGATATTTTGATGATGGACGTTCTGACTGGTGTGAGCTGATACCTCATTGTAGGTTTGATTTGCATTTCTCTAATGATTAGTGATGTTGCGCATCTTTTCATGTGTTTGTTGGCAATCTGTGTATCTTCTTTGGAGAAATGTCTATTTAGGTCTTCTGCCTATTATTGGATTGGCTTGTTGTTTTTGTTTTTGTTTTTCTGCATCTTGGTGGTCACATTTATTGAAAGGGTTGGAGAAAAATAAAATTGTTTTTTTGACATTGAGCTGCGCGAGCTGCTTGTATAGGCAGAGCACTCTATGACACAAATCACAGCAACATCTTTTTTGACCCACCTCCTAGAGTAATGGAAATAAAATCATAAATCAACAAACGGGACCTAATGAAACTTAAAAGCTTTTGCACAGGAAAGAAAACCATAAACAAGACGAAAAGACAACCCTCAGAATGGGAGAAAATATTTGTTAATGAAGCAACTAATGTGTGAACTTTAATAGTCAACTTTTCAACAGGAAACTTGCCCAAGGCTTGAGGAGCAGGATTTGGGGAATGGGGCTGGGTTCCTTGGTACTGAGGGCAGAACACGACTCCATCATTGGAGGAGCATTCAGAGGTAAGGCCTGAAGGCAACCCGCCTTCACTCGGGGGCGTGGACCAGCCCCACTCCGCCCCAGCCTCTCCCCCGGGGGAGGGGTCTGTCCCCGCAGACACCTACCCTTCCCTGCGTCCTCACCCCGCACCCCCCAGGCTGGCCTTCCCTGGAGCTGCGTCCCAAGAGAAGAGGAGAAGGAGGGCTACCTGTTTAATTCTCAGGAGGAGGCTGGAGCGAGCAGGGTTTTCTTTGTACCCCAGGAGGAGGGCCACACACGCTCAAGCATGCGGACAGCCATCTCCTTACAGAGTCTGTTTCCTGAACGGGGCCTGTCACCGCGTTATTTACTGTCGTTCTCCTCCAGGTCACGAGAGAGCGCCGTCCCCTGACTCACTGTGGAATCCCTAACATTGAGCTGCCCAAGGTTGTCTGGCTCAGACCGGCCCAGGACCCGTCCAGGCTCTGCTTGCACACCTCCAGCGACCTGCTCCTCACTACCTCTCAAGGCGGCCCACTGCCTCCTGGGTAAAGCCCTGTAGAAAATTCTCCCCAACATCTTTCAATGAATAGTTCCTCGTTTTACTGGTCAGGTCTCAGGGAGCAGAGACTGAAAGCAGACCTTTCAGCAAGCAGCTCAAGGGCACTGGCTAGGAAGGGAGGGAGTTGACATTTGAATCCGTGTCCCTCCGACTCTGAAGCCCATGCTCTTGACCCATGCACCCACCACACGCCCTCAGTGCGGCCCGTGCAGCTTATTTTTATTGAGCTAGAATTCACATACCATGACATTCACCCTTTTAAAGTGGTTTTTAGTGGATTTACAGGGTTGTGCAACCATCACTGCTATGTAATTCCAGAACATTTTCATCACCCCCAAATGAACCCTCATACCCGTTAAGCGGTCACTCCCCATTCTTCCCTCCCCCAGGTGCTGGCAACCACTAATCTATTGCTGTCTCTTATGGATTTGCCTATTTTGGACATTGTGTATGCGTGGAATCATACAATCTGTGGCCTTTTGGGTCTGGCTTCTTTCACTTAGCATGATGTTCTCAAGGTTCATTCATGTTGTAGCATGTATTATACTTCATTCCTTTTCGTGGCTGAATAATATTCCACTGAATGGATACACCACAATTTGTTTATCCATTCATCTATAGGTGGATACTTATGTGGTTTTCCACCTCTTGTGAATAGTGCTGTAATGAACATTTGTTTACAAAGTACTTGTTTGAACACCAGTTTGCAATTCTCTTAGATATATACTTAGAAGTAGAATTGCTGGGTCATACCTTCTATGTCTATTTTTTTGAGGAACTGCCAACCTGTTTTCCACCATGGCTGCACCATTTTACGATCCCACTAGCAATAGAGGAGGGTTCCAATCTTTCAATTTCTAGATAGTGTCCTTGAAGCACAAAAGTTTTAAATTTTGATGAAGTCCAATTTAACTACTTTTTCTCTGGTCACTTGTGCTTTGGGTGTCATATCTAAGAAACCACTGCCCGCTTAATCCAAGGTCATACAGATTGGCACCTATGTTTTCTTCTAAGAGTTTTATCATTTTAGCTCTTATATTTGGGTCTTTGATCCCTGTTGAGTTAATTTTCATATATGGTGACAAGTAGGGGATCCAAATTCACTCTTTTGCATGTGAATATCCAGTTTTCCCTGCACCATTTGTTGAAAAGACTATTCCTTCCCCCACTGAATTGTTGTGGCACAATTGTAGAAAATCAATTGACCATAAATGTGAGAGTTTATTTTTGGACTCTCAATTCTATTCCATTGATCTCTATGTCCATTCTTATGCCAGTATCATACCTATGCAATTTTAAATTCAGGGCTATCGAAACAATATAATGGCAAAGAAGTACCCTTGCCAGGATATATCCTTGCCAGGATGTATCCTTGAAACAGAAAAGATTTTAATTTTCAAGAAGTCCAATCTATCTTTTTTTTTTTTTTTTGGTAGCTTGTGCTTTTGGTGTTGTATCTAGGAAACCATTGCCAAGGTCATGACAATTTGCCTCTGTGTTTTCTTTTAAGAATTTTATACTTTTATAGCTGTAGCTCTCATATTTAAGCCTTAATCCATTTTGAGTTGATAGCAAGGATGGCTGGCCTGATTTACATCCTGTCTGGCTCAAAGTCTTACTCGCTAAGGCTGTTGTTTCATTTTGAGTTTCTAAAGGTGATGTTCAACCAGTGCTAAGTTCTGCTAGAAGTTGATCAGGAGGCTTGGGGAACAAAGCAAGACTCGTCAGC
Source organism: Balaenoptera acutorostrata (assembly GCF_949987535.1). NCBI lineage: Eukaryota > Metazoa > Chordata > Mammalia > Artiodactyla > Balaenopteridae > Balaenoptera > Balaenoptera acutorostrata. The sequence goes on along the minus strand of NC_080085.1, from coordinate 129,639,443 downwards.
AGGGCCGGAGGAGCCTCTCACCCCTTTGGAGGGAGGGGCTGAGCCCTGGAATTTTCAACCACCTCCCACTCCCAGCCCCAGCCCCCTTTCAAATGAAGAGATAAGGCTCTGGAGGAGAGGTGGCTGGCTGAGGGTCACAGCCAACAGGTTCACGGCTGAACTCCAATTCATGTTTTCCGACTCCAAATCCCACGTTATTTCTATTCTGCTGTGATGCCTGCCTTCAGTGAAACAAATAGGAACCGGCAGGGGACAGAAACCCAGTGGGAAGAGATGGAAGGAAGGGGAGTTCACAGCAGACCACTCAGTGGGTATCTGTTAACAGTGAGAGATTGGACGTAGGAGAACTTCTGGGTCTTTTAGGAAAACTGGAGTAAAGCTTTTTGCAGTGTGGGTAATTCCTGAGAAAGAAGGCCCTGCACAGAAAGCAGAAAGGAGCTGAAATGATTTCACCTGCTCAAATGGCCTAAGTAAATTAGTGGTGCTTTCCCAGTCTGTGCATGCTCTGTTCGGAAGCGATCGTACACTTGCCTTAAGAACTACACAAAAGCAAAGTAAACTGGCTTCCATCGTGGTAGGAGAGATTTAAAATAGCTCCAGCAAAGAGCTTCCATGAGGGGAGTTGTTAACTGAGAAGTTTCCTTAGTGATGACCTTGAAACAGCCCATCAACCGGGACCCAGTCAGCCTTGAGCCAGCGGTTACCAAGCACCTAGTGTGTGCAAAGCGGTGTGGCCAGGACTCAAGGCAGCAATCCTTCAGTTGGTGGCGAGCCTGCACACGGGAAAGTAGATTTACCTCATGGCATTTCCAAATGGGAGAGGCATCTACAGAAGACGCAGAAGGACTTCACTGTGGTCAGCTGAGTAATGGCCTCACAAGATGTCCATTCCTAAGCCCCAGAATCTGTGACTATCTTATTATATGGCAAAAGGGACTTTGCAGATGTGGTTAAGTCATGGCTCTTGGGATGTGGAGGTTATTTTGGATTATTCAGGTGGGCCCAATGTAATCACAAGAGTTCTTGTAAAAAGGAGGCAGGAGGGTCAGAGTCAGAGAGAGACAGATTGGAAGATGCTGTTTCTAGCTTTGAAGGTAGAGGAAGGGGCCATGAGCCAAGGAATGCGGGTGACCTCTAAATGCTGGAAAAGGCCAGGGAACAGATTCTCCCCGAGAGCTTTCAGAAGGAATGCAGCCTTGTTGACACCTTGATTTTAAGACTTCTGATATCCAGAACTCCAAGATAATAAATTTGTGTCCTTTGAAGTCACTATGTTTGTGGGAATTTGCTACAGCAGCAATAAGAAACTAAAGCATTCACTAAGCTAAAGGCCAGCCTTAATACTATAGAACAGAACATAGTGCAGGTAAATACCAATTATCTTAAAGAACTAAGTGTAGGTGATTTAGTAAAATTAGATTTCTTTGTTGCATGTCAACTGAATCCAAGTGATAATTTTAAAATAAACCCAAATTAATTAAAGAAAACAACCATGTAATGACAAGAAAGTTGAGTCTGAGACCTTCATATAAGCATAACTGAATGGGAGCAATGTAATATATATATAGTACCTACTATGTACAGATAGCAAGAATTTGTAACGTATGTTTTTAAGCAGCTTTATTGAGATATAATTCACATATCATACAATCCACCTATTTAAAGTGTTCAATTCAATGGTTTTTAGTATATTCACAGAGTTGTGCAACAAACACCACAGTCAATTTTCAAGCTTTTTCTTTTTCTTTTTTTTTTTTTGGCCACACCCAGTGGCTTGCGGGATCTTAGCTCCCTGACCAGGGATTGAACCCGGGACCTCGGCAGTAAAAGTGCCGAGTCCTAACCACTGGACTGCCAAGGAATTCCTTGATTTTAGAGCATTTTCATCACCTTAAAAAAGAAACCCTGTACCCTTCAACTATCACTGTCTTTTACCTCCAGCCCATCCCCCCACCCAACCCTAAGCACCTACTACTCTACTTTCTGTCCCTATAGATTTCCAGTTCTGGACTTTCCTATGAATGGAATCATACAATATGTATGTGGTCTTCTGTGTCTGGCTTCTTTCCCTTAGCATGAAATTTTCAACGTTCATTCATGTTGTAGCACATATTAGTACTTCATTCCTTTTGATGGCTGAATAACATTCCATTGTATGGAGAGACCATAGTTTCTTTATCCAGTCATCTGTTCATGGGTATTTGGGTTGCTTCTACCCTTTGGCTATTATGAATTGTGCTGCTGTGAATATCAGTATACAGGTTTCACTTGATCTAAATTTGGGGCAGGGGAATAAGCACCATTGCTGACAGCCCCTCCTAGCTAGGCCTGCTTGATTGAAGCCAGCCAGGAGATTATGTTTAGAGCCCAGCCGGATAATCCAGGATAATCTCCCCATCCCAGGGCCCTTAATTAAATCACAGTCTGCAAAGTTTCTTTTGCTATATAAGGTAATGTTCACAGGTTCTCAGAGTTAGGATTCAGATATTTTTGTGGGCCATTATTCAGCCTCCCACAGAAATGGAGGTGAAAACGTCTGCCTGTGGGTTTAGAATCTACAATGACCAACCCAAACCTTCTCCCCTAAGTAGCAACGATAGAGACTCCAGGATCCCTCAGGAGGCTCCCTTTCTGCTGGTCTGAGTTACAATGACAGCAACTGTAACTCCCGTGTGGAAAGCGAGCAACCACCTGGTGGGCCTGAGTTGACTATAGATCTGCTCCACCCCTGGGGCCAACAGTGACCACCAGTCCCAGGCCTTGTGGATCCCCGAATGGTGAGTCAGCCCCACGTCCCCTGATTATTGTTTGTAAGCTGGTGCTTCTCATCAGAAGGCCACCTGCTTTTCTTGTCGATGTATCATTGCACTTTCCAGCCTTCATATATGTAACTGAGCCGTTACAGACACAGCAGAGCTGGGCACATCTATTCCCCCGAGGAAAGTCCTACTCTCAACACCTAAATTTCTTGCAAGGGCATAATGGCATGCCAGCCTGCCAACCGGTCTCTCTGATGAACACCCTGACCCCTCACCGCCCCAGCGTGAACTTGCTCACGCCCATGTCTCCCCACATCACACCTGAGAAGTCCTTCAGTGGCTCCCAATTGCTGACTGTGAGACCAAAATCGACGTCCCCACTTGGCTTCAAGGCATTCCATGATCAAGCCCTGCAAATGGGTCAGCCCCGTGTCTACCAACACCTCCCTTTACTACCTGCAGCCTTTACACCTGCCTCCCTGGACTACTTTTGTCTCCCATCAGGACTCAATTTTTTTTACTGAGATAAAATTCACATAAGATAAAATTTACCAGTTTAGAACTTTTGACACACGCTACAACATGGACGTACTCATCCACGACATGGATGAACCTTGAAAACATTATGCTCAGTGAAAGAAGCCAGACACAAAAGGAAAAATAGTCTGTGATTTCATTTCTATGAGGGACCTAAAACAGTGAAACCCATAGAGACAGAAAGTAGAATGGAGATGACCAAGGGCTGGAGGGAGGAGGTCATAGGGAGTTATTATTTGATGGGTATGGAGTTTCAATTTGGGGTGACAAAGAAGTTCCGGAGGTGACTAGTGGTGAAGGTTGAATACCAGTGTAAGTGTAATTAACACCATTGAATCGTACACTTAAAATGGCTACATTTTATGTTATGTGTATTTTGCCACAATAAAACAAAATTTTAAAGACAAAATTTACCACTTTAGCCATTTTAGAGTGTACTATGTCATTGGTTTTCAGTACAGTTGCAGAGTTGTGAAATCACCATCATAATCAATTTTAGAACATTTTCATCACTCCAAAAAGAAATCCCACCCTTATTATGCAGTCCTTGTTCATCCCTCCCCTTCCCTCTACTTTTTGTCTCTATGGGTTTGCCCATTTTGGACACTTCATAGAAACAGTTTCATGCAATATGTGACCTTCTGTGATTGGCTTATTTCTCTTGGCATAATGTTTCCAAGGTTCATCCATGTTGTAGCATGTATCAGTACTTCATTCCTTTTTATGGCTGAATAATATTCCATTCTCTGGATAGACCACATTTCGTTTATCTATTCATCAATTGATAGACATTTGATTTGTTTCCACTTTGTCTATTATGAATAATGCTGCTGTGAACACCCGTGTACACGTCTTTGTGTGGACAGATGTTTTTATTCCTCTTGCGTAGATACCTAGGAATGGAATTTCTGGGTCAGATGGTAACTCTAGGTTTATCAAGATGCACCTTGCAGTAGAATCCAGTGCCTCAACTCTGGATTTCTATGCTGATGGAGGATACAGACAGCCTAGAAAACAGAAAAACAAAGGTAATTGCAAGAATTTCCTTTTTTAGCTCCTACTTCCCTTTCTCTCCCCTTGGCAACCTGCTACTGGGGCTGTTATTGTGTTACAAAATTGACTAGTGTGCATCTTAGCTCCCCTCTTGAGCCATGAAATGACCCCCAAATCAGATTTCAGGTGTGGGGGAGGACAGGGGAGGGGCATCAACTGGTAAATCTGGAATTGACTTTGGCTATTATCTTTTTAAATCATTGCTTTAGACTAGAAAACCTTTACCTGCAGACCTCCTAGACCATAATCTAAGATCAACCTGTGAAAGGGCTGCCCCACAGATTCCCTATGTGGTGAGAATGTGTCCACATTGAATGCAGGAATAACTCTTTTGTTATTGACTGTTCCTCAACCTAAATCCATTCAAGTGAATCTCCTTGAAGACATACTACCTACAGGTCAGGGTAGTTCAACATCAGCTGAACTCTTTCCAAGTACAACCTGTGACAATTTCTTCGTGTTTACAAATTTACCCTTTGAAACAGGCCTTGAGCTTGTGCGTTGAAAGCGGGGAGTGGGATTTAACGAATGGCTAGCAAGCTAAATGGTTTGGCTTGGTTCATTCTGTTCAGTGCCCATGAATAGCACTTGATTCGTGGAGCGCAAGTAGACGCCGCACATGGGCTCATCGTGGGGCGCAGCAGAAGTAGACTCCGCACACTTTCCACACTTCTCTCTCTCTCTGAGCAGATGGGCAAGCCAAACCCAAAGTAGGCACAAATCCTCTGATAAAGGGTAGTATCGTTTGCACTTCCAAACTGTCCACAAGAAACGGCACTAAGAGAAACAGCATGACTTGTAAATTACAAGTGTTAACTTACTAACATTTAAATCAACGATGATCACCCCTTCAAACGCTGGGCCCCATTCGAGAGAGTCGAGTTGTTCCTCTGTCGGGTCAGTAGCTGGTCTCTTCTGTGGTTTATTTACAAGTGAAAACCCTGCTGCTGGTTAGAAACGATTCTGCTTGAGCTAAACTTGGCAGAAGAAGCTGGTACAAATGAAAGGCCTTAGAGCTGGGAGATCGGGGAGGCAGGTGTGGCCCCCAGGGTGCTGTTGAGCCGCCACAAGCCACAGCGCAGGAAGCCATGCCACCCACAACTCCACATGAAGGCAGGAGGCCTGGTTTACATTGCCGATGCCTCACCGTGTGACCGTGGACAAGTCGCTTCCCCTCTCTAGGCCTCCGTCTCTTCATCTGTAAATGAGGAGCTGCTGAACTAGGTGACACTGAAGGAAGGCACCTTCTTCACTATTGGGCTGTGTTCGGAAAGCATCCCATGTACCTTTCAACACCAATCTGAACGAAGAACTTTGTAAAAGACATGGATCACATTTAAACGCCAGGATTTCATTTTCAAGAGACGAAGGGGCGCATTGAGAAATGCACTTTAGAGTGGGGTTCTCTGGAAAGGATGGACCGGGCTAGCAGCTAGACACTGGCCTTGATCTAGATAGGATCCCAGGAATTATTTCCGTACATATGCTCTCCCCTTCACCCACTCATCCTGTATCTAAAGACAAGATGACAAGTAAAAGCTCCTGGCAGAAGCTCCCTCCCAGCCTCGCTCCCTCAGCTTGGGCTCACAGGGCAAGAACAGAAGGGCGGCGGGGGGATGGAGGTCAGGAAAAGCAGCTTATGTTCAGCTTGGCCACAGGTGGCACGTGGCAGAATCTCAAAGGTGTGTCTCAAATTCGGGCTTAGACTAAACAAAGGACCTGCCAAACCCTCTGTTTGCTTTGCTCTAGCGGTTCTGGAAACCAGCCCTTCACTTTTGTCTTGGCCCAAACCTGGTGGGGGAGGGGAGTGATCCACAGGGTCTCCAGGTTAGAAGAGGCATCCAAGGGGGACCAGAGAACCAGACCTAAGCATCCCCAGGAGGCCAGCCGGCTCTTCCATCTTCTAGAAGTTCCCAGAATCCATCGTCCCATAGCTTGTCCCCTTTATCCTTGTTTCCAAAAGTAGAGGACACACAGAACAGATCAAATCCTTCATGACTCCTCCCAGGATTCTCCGTCATCACTCTTCTCCCTTTCATCCCTTAAAGTCATCTTTTTCTCTTGCTTAAACACTCCCCAAGATGATTGCTTGGATGAGCATCCTGAGTTCCCGTTGACATCCTGATCACTGGTTCCTGAGGTAAATCCAGCTTGTTAACGTCTCTCAGCGAGGTTACTGGGAGCCAGAACAGGGCAGGCGGCCAGGCACTGTGACCGTCAGACTGTCACCTGCCTCCCTCTAGACCAGAATGAGGCCCGTCAAGAGGATATATGGAAAAAAGATGTCAAACTATTTCTGTGGTGATTCAGGAAGCATCTATAACCCAGATGTATCTCTTACTGTGTCTCCTTCCCTTCCCATCTGATTAGCCAAAATAATAACAGTTAAAACAAGATGAAACAAAAAGCTACTACTGTTGGGAGCATACGCTGTGCCAGGCACTGTTCTGTGCACTTTGCATGCGTGTGAATGTGTTTCCTCTCTATTTCATATATCCTGACACTGACGTCCAAAAAGGCAAGGTGACTTGCCCCAGGTCACACAGTATGTGCTAGTAAGTGGCAGAACCACAGCTGGAAGCCAGAGTTGGCTGGCTGCAGAGTCCACGCTTTCTACCTTTACCTCTCCGGCTGAATGCCATCCTCTATACACTGAGTGACCCCATGCCTTTCATCTCCCACTAGCAGCAAGCTGTGCCAGGCCCCAATATCGGCTTCAGGACCCCCTTTCCTTATGCCTCTGGTCCATGATGCAAGGTCCAGCACATACAGAGGCCGAGGCCCAGCCCTTGACATCAGGAAAGCCGAAGGCCAGTAATGCTCACCCTGGCTCTCTCCTGGCCCTCCAGAGCACGTCCCCTGGGATGACCAGCACCCCTGCTGGCTTGGCTTGCTCTACTGGCTCAAATTTCAAGGCTGAGGATGGATGGAGGGCAGCAGAAGCATATCTCTTTGTAAACAGGATCTGGGGGCTTATTCTGCCAGAACCCCCTGGGACAAGCAACTTTTAAGGGTTGGGAACCCCTTGAATCCCTCTTCTGGAGTGCAAAGGAGGAACCAATTCTTCCTTTTCTGACCATGAACCCCTAGTAGCACGTATCTGTCTACCTGAGAGGCAGTCAAGTGCAGGAGTTTGAAAGCCAGGCTGCCTGGGTTCACATCCTGGTGCTGCCCCTTATGGGCTGAGTGACACTGGGCAAGCTACTTTACTGTGCCTCAGTTTCTTCAGCAGTAAAATGGATATAAACATGGTACCTACCTGTCTTAGTCAGCTTGAGCTGCTATAACAAAATACCAAAGACTTTGTGGCTTAAACAACACATATTTATTTCTCACAGTTCTGGAGGCAGGAAAGTCCAAGATCAAGGTTCTGGCAATGTTCACTTTCTGGTGAGAGCTCTCTTCCTGGTTTGCAGACGGCTGGCTTATTGCTGTGCCCTCACATGGAAGAGAGAGAGAGAGCTGCAGTGTTTCTTCTCAAAAGGGCACTAATCCCATCATGGGGCTCCACCCTCATACCTCCTTTAAATCTAATTACCCCCAAAGGGTCCCAAGTCGTAATACCATGACATTGGGGATTAGGGCTTCAACATATGAAGTTAGCAGTGATTCATTCAGTCTATAACACTATCTCATAGGATTTTCTTTTTTTTAAAGAATTTATCTATTTATTTATTGGCTGCCTGGGGTCTTCATTGCAGTGCTCAGGCCTCTTATTGTGGTAGCTTCTCTTGTTGTGGAGCACGGGCTCTAGGTGCACGGGCTTCAGTAATTGTGGCACGCGGGCTCTAGAGCGCAGGCTCAGTAGTTATGGCGCATGGGCTTAGCTGCTCCACGGCATGTGGGATCTTCCCGGACCAGGGCTCAAACCCCTGTCCCCTGCATTGGCAGGCAGATTCTTAACCACTGCACCACCAGAGAAGCCCCTATCTCATAGGATTTTGATGAGAATTAGGGACTTAATGCCTGGAAAATACTTGCTCAGTGTTGGGCATGGAGTAACTGTTCAATATACACTTGCCAAGTGGTTTCTTTATTTTTTTTAACAGCTTTATTGACATATAATGCACACACTGTATAATTTCCTCCTTTAAAGTGTACAGTTCAGTGGTTTTTAGTATATGCACAAAGTTGTGCAACCATCAGCACTATCTAATTCCACAACATTTTCATCACACCCAAAGGAAACCCTGCCCCTCGGTGCCGTCACCTCCCACCTCCGCCCCACCCCCAGCCTCTGACAACCGCTCATCTTTTTGTCTCTATTGATTTGCCTATTCTGGACGTTTCATATATATGGAATCATATAATATGTGGTCTTTTTGGTCTGGCTTTTTTCACTTAGCATAATAATATTTTGAAGGCTCATCCATGTTGTAGCATGTACCCATACTTCATTCTTTTTTATTGCTTAACGGTATTCTATTGTATGACTACACTACATTTTGTTTCTTTATTCATCAACTGATGGACATTTGAGCTGTTTCCACTTTGGCTATTATGCATAATGCTGCTATGAACACTCATGTCCAAGTTTTGCATGGACATACGTTTTAATTTTTCTTGGGTATATACCTAGGAGTAGAATTGCTGGGTCATATAGTAAGTCTACGTTTAACTTGATGAGGATCTCTCAAATAGTTTTCCATAGCGTCAGCAACATTTTACATATGTCGTAGACTGAATGTGTCCCCCACCAAATTCACATGTTGAAATCCTAACCCTCAATGGAACCGTATTTGGAGGTGGGGCCTTTAGAGGTGATTAAGTCATGAGGGCAGAACCCTCATGAATGGAATTAGTGTCCTTATAAAAGAGACCCCAGAGAGATCCCTTGTCCCTTCTGCCATGTGAAGACACAGTGAGAAGACAGCCCTTTATAAAACAGGCTCTTACCAGACATCAAATCTGCTGGTGCCTTGATCTTGGACTTCCCAGCCTTCAGAACTGTGAAAAATAAATGTCTGTTTTTATAAGCCACCCAGTCTATGATATTCTGTTATAGCAGCCTGAACTAAGACAATGTTCCCAGCTGCAACGTAGGATGTGTCCAATTTCTTCATAACCTCAACGACACTTGTCATTATCTGCCTTTTCATTATAGTCTCCCTAGCGGGTATGAAGTGGGATCTCACTGTGGCCTAATTGCTTTTTTCAGAGACTATTTATTGGCTTCATACTGTAGCAAAGCCCCAAGGTGGGAGGAGAGCTGAGGAAATAGAGCTTAGAGAGGAGGTGAACCTTTCAGAATCTGTCTCAGATGGTCAGACGTTCCAGGAGGGGAGACTTGCCTGGACTGAGCACCAGAGGCATTGATATGTCCATTTCATTTTAGAAATAAACAAATTGTGACATAAGTGAAGTATCAGAATCATAGGAGTTATGACAGGGGATGCATCTTGGGGGTCAGATGGTCAGAGTGCCTGGAACCCCAGTCTCAGGATCTTGGCTTTTTTCTCGGAGACAAATTGCCATTTGTCAGCGGGGGAGTAAAAGGAAGAAATCTGTTTTAGGACAGCCACCCTGAGTGCCATGTGGAGCATCGGTTCATGGGGGCAGCGCTGGAGTCAGAGGGACCAGGGTGCAGCTGGTCCAACAATTCTGATGCAAGATGGTGACAGATGGAACCATGGCAGAGACAGCAGTGGCAGTGAGGAGGAAGCAGTCCCAGAAGACACAGTAAGGCGTCTGAGTGGGGTACTTTCATTCAGTTCTTTCACTGTTTTTCGCCACAGAAAGATAGTCTTGGAAAAATTCAAAGGTCAGAGTTTCTAAAGAAAAATTCCCACCGATGAAGGGTGGGGGGGACTACTGACCTCCCTATGTTCTGAGCCCAGGTCCCAACCCCCTGCTGGAGTCTGATGGAAAGTGTGAAGCTGGCACAGGAAGGAGGGACCGAAGTGCCAGGAGCACCAAATATTTAGAGGTACCCTCCTCTCCACCAAGTCTGCGTGGAAACAATGTTCATTTCATGTCAATGAAATGCAGGGCTCCCAGAGAGAAACACGAAATAAGATGTGTCCTTGGCTTCCACAAGCTTTCTCGATAGATAAAATCAACATCAGGGTATATTTGAAAATAACAAAAGATGGAAATGCCCACCCAAGGCAGTAACAAATGATTCCTTGTTAAATAGATAATATTTGGCCTCCCAAGGCTTCGAGAAAGAGGTTTATGTTGACCTTGCGCTTAGGGGCCATTAGCGTTTGGATATCAAGATAGAGGGGATAAGGGAAGGCATGATGGGCAACAGAAACCTCATAAGAAAAGGCAAGGAGGCAGGGAGGCATGAAGCCTCTTCAGGAGACGGTGAGGTCACCTGTTGAGCCAGATGCACTAAAGCGGGGCAGGCTGGGAATTGAATGCCAGGTCAAGGCATGCAGCTTGATCACATAAGCAACAGGGAAGCAGGGGAACGTTACATCCAAAGGAGGAGATGATTGGGGTGGTGGACGCTCTCAAAGACAAGCCACCACTCACCAGCAGCCAGAGCGTGTGGAGCAGCAAGATGGCAAACGTCACACTCAGGGCTCTGTCAGACTGGGGCAGGGGACCAAAGAGAAGTGACAGGAAGTGGGTATCTGTGATCACAAGTGGGCGGGATGTAGAGGACGATAAAGAGTGATGAGAATAAAAGAAGGAGATACAGGTACATGAAAACCTCTTTCTCCTAGGACTCTGCCTAAGCAGAAAAAAAAGGGTGAAACCCCAGGGAAAGAACCAGCTTCGGGGAACATTCACGGGAGGCAAGGCGAGGCGGCAGGAACTGTGCCCAGCTGGCTGTCATGCATTCGGAGAGCCTCGTGTTTTCTCTTCCAAAATGCTTTCCTTGAAGCTCATATGGTTTGTTTTCTTTTTAAACAGTCTTTTTTTGAAGAAAAAAATTGTGGTAAAATATAGTACATAATATTTATCATTTTAACCATCTGTAAATGCACAATTCAGTGACATTAATTACATTCACAATGTTGTGTAACCATCAACACTATTTATACCCAAAACTTTTCATCATCTCCAACATAAACTCTACCCAGTAAGTAATAACTTCCCTTTCCCCCAACCCCCAACTCATGGTAACCTCTATTCTATGTTCTGTCTCTATAAATTAGTCTTTTCCAGCTAGATACTTCCTGTAAGTGGAATCATACAATATTTGTCCTTCTGTATCCGGTTTATTTTGCTAAGCATAACTCTCCAAGGTCCATCCATGTTGTAGCATCTATCAAAATTTTGTTCCTTTTTATTTTTATCGAAGTGCAGTTGATTTACAATGTTGTGTTAGTTTCAGGTGTAGGAACTTTGTTCCTTTTTTGGCTGAATAGTATTCCATTGTGAGTATAGATCGCATTTTGTTTATCCATTCAACAGTCAATGGACACTTGGGTTTTTTTCCACCTCTTGGCTATTGTGAATAATGCTGCTATAATCATGGATACACAAGTAACTGAGTCTTTGCTTTCAGTTCTTCAGGATATATCTATATCTATATCTATCTATCTATATCTATCTATCTATCTATCTGTATGGAATTGCTGGATCATATGGTAATTCTATGTTTGATTTTTTGGAGGAACTGCCAGACCGTTTTCCATAATGGCTACACCATTTTGCATTCCCACCAGCAATGTACTAGTGTTCCATACCTTTGTCTACATTTATTATTTTCAGTTTTTTAAAAAAATTATAGTCATCCTAGTAGGTGTGAAGTGGTATCTCATTGTGGTTTGGACTTGCATTTCCCTAATAACAGTAGTGTTGAGCATCTTTTCATGTACTAATTGGCTTTGTATATCTTCTTTGGATAACTGTCTTTCCAAGGCCTTTGCCCATTTTTTAATTGGGTTGCTTGGTTTTTTTGTTCTTGAGCTGCAGGAGTTCTTTATATTAATCATTTGTCAGATATACAATTTGCAAATATTTTCTCCATTCTGTAGGTTGTTGCCTTTTCACTCTGTTGATAGTGTCCTTTGACACACAAAAGTTTTTAATTTTGATGAAGTCCAACTTATCTTTATTCTTTTGATACCTGTGCTTTTGGTGTCAGAGTCATGAAGTCATTTCTAAATCCAACATCATGAAGAATTTGACCAATGTTTTCTTCTAAGAGTTTTATAGTTTTTAGTTCTCAAGTCTAGGTCTTTGATCTAATTTGAGGTATTATTTGTATACAATGTAAGGTAAAGGTGATTTGGGTTTTTTGTATATCTTTTTTTTCCTGTCTATGAGAACTGAGGCATTAAAATAATACAGGACTGGGCATTGGTTCCTAAGTCACTAAGGAGCTAGCTAAGGGGGTAACTGCTCTCATGTCATGAGAGTGGGCTTCAGCTTTCTCAACTGTAGACTGAGAATAATATTTCCCCCTGTAGTGAGTTGAATTGTGTCCCCGCAAATTCATATCCACCAGGAACCTCAGAATGCAATCTTATTTGAAAATATGGTCTTTGCAAATGTAATTTAGCTAAGGATCTCCAGATGCACTCATACTGGATTTAGTGTGAGCCCTAAATGCAAGGACCGGTGTCTTTGTAAGAAGGCTGTGCAAAGACAGAGGCAGAGATTGGAGTGATGCACCTACAAGCGAAGAAACAGCAAAGATTGCCTGACAGCATCCAGAAGCTGGAAGAGGCAAGGAAGGAGTCTACCCCTTGACTTTGAACTTCTCACCACCAGAACTTGGAGAGAAGAAATTTGTGTTGTTTTACCAAATTACCAGAGTTTGTGGTAATTCATTACAGCAGCCACAGAAAAACTAATCCTCCCTCACGGAGTATTTAAATTAGTAAATATGATCCTAGTCAAGTACATATCACGGTGTTGGGCGCATTGCCCAAGGCCTCTCAAGAATTTATTCTTCTCATCTTGGGTCCCACTCACAGCTGCCCACATCCACAACATAGAGCCGAACCAGCCACCACCTGCCAGTGTGCCCTTCCCAGCAACCCCAAGTTCTCTGAGATCTCATCAGCTTAAACAATAGGCACTTGGTACATCCATCTTGCTAGACAGGGTGAGGTGGGCTGGAGTTGAGTTTGAAGGCCACAGACTTGCTGGGCAACCTGGCCAAAGTCACTTTTCCTCTCTGAAGATTTGTTGTGTCTTCTGTAAAATTGTGATAATGATAGAAATGGCGCCCTCCTCATTGGGTTGCTGGGAGAACTCGACAAGGTGATGCAGGTGACAGTGCTTGGCACTATGACCACCAGAGAACTCAGAACTGCAAGGGACCTCAGAGACAGGCTTGTCCAACCCAGAAGGAGAGTGAGCTGCCCAAAGCCTCCGAGTGATCTCCTAACACCTTCCCCTCACCCTCACACACACCCCCACCAGCGCCCACATGAGGGGTGGAAGTGGCCCAGCTCCCAAACACTGGGCACCCGGATCCACCCCCATGGGGCTTCCCCAAGCTCCAGAGAGGCAGCTCCAGGAGAGAGCGGGTTTCCAGCTGTCAAGTGAAGCAAGTATCTCAAGCAGTAGGGTGATCAACGGTGCCGACCGCTGCTGAAAGACCAAGTATGAGAGGACTGTGAATGGATGAAAGCAAACTTTTTCTGTAAAAGACCAGATAGTAAATATTTTCAGCTTGGTGGGCCACACGGTCTCTGTCACAACTACTTAACTCTGCCCTTGTCTATAACAAAAGCAGTTATAGACAATAGGTAAATGAATGGGTGTCACTATGTGCCAATAAAACTTTACTTATAGACATGGAAAGTTGAATGTTGCATCATTGCACGAGTCACAAAATATTCTTCTTTTTAATTTTTCTCAAGCATTCTTAGCTGGCAGCCCATGTGAACACAGGCAGTAGGCGACCCTTGGCCCCGGGGCCCTAGTTTGGCCGGTCATGGTCTCAGTCAGTGATTCTCAGCCTTTGCTGTGTATTAGAATCACCAGGGGAGGCTTTAGAAAAACACGAGTGCCTTACCCCACCCTGGCCAAGCACATCAAAATCTCAGAGTGGTGCCTGGCAGGGGATAATTTTAAAAGCTTCCCTGATACCTAGCAATTCAGTATAGACCCAAGAGAAGTGAAAACATACACCCACACAAAAACTTTTACATACATGTGCATGGCAGCATCACTCATAATAGCCCCCAACTGGAAATAACCCAATATCCATCTATTGATGACTGGATAAACAAAATGTGGTGCATCCCTTTTTCCGCCCTCTCCCCCCCCCCCCCGAGCACCGCTCCGGCTGCACCGCGCTCGCTCTGAGCTCCGGGCTCCTACTAAGCTAGCACCGCCATCGTCTCCGTCCAGTCGCCATCAGGATCATCCACCAGGACCTCATCAGCCATGAGGAGATGTTCTCCGACATCTACAAGATCCGGGAGGTCGAGGACGGCCTGTGTCTGGGGGTGGAGGGGAAGATGGTCTGTAGGACAGGGGGTAACATTGATGACTCATTCATTGGTGGAAACGCCTCCGCTGAAGGCCCCGAGGGAGAAGGTACCGAAAGCACAGTCATCACTGGTGTGGATATTGTCATGAACCATCACTTGCAGGAAACCAGCTTCACAAAAGAAGCCTACAAGAAGTACATCAAAGACTACATGAAGTCAATCAAAGGGAAGCTTGAAGAACAGAGACCAGAAAGAGTAAAACCTTTTATGACAGGGGCTGCAGAACAAATCAAGCACATCCTTGCTAATTTCAAAAAACGATCAGATCTTTATTGGTGAAAACATGAATCCAGATGGCGGGGCTGCTCTGCTGGACTGCAGTGGGGATGGTGTGACCCCGTGTATGATTTCCTTGAAGGATGGTTTAGAAATGGAAAAATGTCAACAGATTTGGCTGTTCCTTTGGATCTATCACCTGCTCGTCATAACTGGCTGTCTGCTGCCTTTCATCCACACAACACCAGGACTTAGACAAATGGGACTGATGTCGTCTTGACCTCTTCATTTTGATGTTGATTTGTTTGGAGCGGAGGCATTGTTTTTGAGAAAAAAAAAACATGTCATGTAGGTTGTCTAAAAATAAAATGCATTTAAAGTCAAAAAAAATGTGGTGCATCCATACAATGGAATATTATTCAGCCATAAAAAGGAACGAGATTCTAATACACTCTGCAGCATGGATAAGCCGAGAAAACATTATGCTGAGTGAAAGGAGCCAGACGCAAAATGTCACATATTATGTGATTTATTTGTATGAATTGTCCAGAATAGGCAAATCCACAGAGACAGAAAGGAGACTCATGGTTGCCAGGGGTTGGGGGAGGGGAACTAGGGAGTGAGTGCTAATGGGTTTGGGGTTTCCTTTGGGGATGATGGAAATATTCTGGAAGTATTGTAAATAGAGGTGATTGTCATGCAATATTGTGAATGTACTAAATGCCACTGAATTGTATACTTGAAGAGTGTGAAATTTACCTCAATTTAAAAAGAAAGAAGGCTTCCCTGATGATCCTATCGTGTCACTAGGGTTGAGAACCAGGGGACCAGTGGAAGGAGACAGTAAATTTCAAAGCAGCAAGCCGGAAGTGAGGTAGAGTCCAGCGCAGAGGCCTTGGGAGTAGAAAGAATGGGCCCTTAACCCTTCCTGGGCTGGGAGCGGCAGTACGTTCTAGTAAGGCCTGAGGGGTAAAGTGGAGCCAGCCAGAACGGGAGGAAGGTCACTGCCGACAGTGGCAACGTGTAGGAAAATCTGGGGGCACGGAGCAGTACAGCAGGCTCAGGCCAGCTCATGTAGGGCTTTGTAGGCCGTGGGCAGGAGCTTAGATTTGCTCTGATTGAGATGGAGAGCCCTTAACATGAGATTGACGGATTTGAAGCAAAGGAAAAACATGATTAGATTTACCTTTTAAGAGGCTCCCTCTGGCTGCTGGGTGGAGAACGGGCTGCAGTTATTCCCGACAGATACGGGTGCGCGCGTCCAAGGCTGGTTAGAGGGCAGAGTTTGCGGGCCTTAGTCATGGAGTGGGTGAGACTAGGAGAGGGGTCGACGCTGCTTCCTAGCTTTGGGGCCCCAGCAACTGGGAGATCGGTGGTGCCATTTCCTGAGGTGGGGACCACTCGAGGGGGTGGCAGGATGATTTCGGGGACAAGGCTGGACAGTCCTGTTTTGGACATTGCGGTGCCCTCTGAAAAGCCACTAGACAATGCAAAACAGGCCTTTGAATGGACATATCTGGGTTCACAGGAGGAGCAAGTGGGTGTGATCTGCCCGTACGTGTGGATGAGATGGCCCAGGGAGCGGGGATAGAGCAAGAGGAAGACGGGGCCTGGTAGACGGGGCAGTGTGAGCAAAAGCACAGAGGCAGGAAGGAACACCGAGCTTTGGGGAACAGGGAGTGTTCTGGTAAGGCTGGAACCTGGGGCCAGGAGTGGTGGGAGGGAGACCATTTGGAGAGGTCATCTGGGCCCAGGGCCTGCAGAGCCTTGAATGCCGAGCTCAGGAGCTCAGACCCATCCCAAGGACAATGGGACAAAGGCACTGCGGGGCTTGAGTGGGGGAGAGCAGGGAAAGAAGAAGGAAGGACCCCAGTTAAGATGCTCTGTTTCCACAGGTGTCCTTAGTGGGGATGGAGAGAAAGGGGAGCTTTGAGAAGTCTTGAAGACCTCAGTGGATACATGTTCATCATGTTTTTCTTCAAATTCACATAGTCTGTGAGAGGTAGATCCACACTGCCCTCATTTTTCCTTGCCTTAGTTTACCCAGGCCAGGTGAGAAAAGTCTGCACTCAAACAGAGCTTTGATGTTTGCATAGGAGTTAAGGGAATCATTCACTTGTTGGTTGGACTGGGATTGGGCTCCCATAATATCTGAATTCACATACACTAATGCTCCGTGTGTGTGCACGTGTGTGTCTGTGTATGTGTGTGTAGGGAGGTGTTTGATGTATTGGTGCCCCAAACGGGAGGCGACGCCTATTGAAAACCAACAAGAGGTATTTTTTTAATTTTTTTAACTTTTTATTTTGTTTTTTTTTAATTCGTTTTATTTATTTATTTTTGGCTGCGTTGGGTCTTTGTTGCTGCGCGTGGGCTTTCTCTAGTTGCGGCAAGTGGGAACTACTCTTCATTGCGGTGCGCGGGCTTCTCATTGCAGTGGCTTCTCTTGTTGCGGAGCACGGGCTCTAGGCGCGCGGGCTTCAGTAGTTGTGGCTCGTGGGCTCAGTAGTTGTGGCTCGCAGGCTCAGTAGTTGTGGCACACGGACTTAGTTGCTCCGTGGCATGTGGGATCTTCCCGGACCAGGGCTCGAACCCGTGTCCCCTGCATTGGCAGGCAGATTCTTAACCACTGCACCACCAGGGAAGTCCGACAAGAGGTATTTTTGAACACAATGTTATTACTATTAATCGGATGCTGTTTCCACACTTGCGTTCTGTAACTTTTTCCGGGAGGTTTCGTCAACTGCTTCGATGACATGCAAAGACATAAAGAGGCCAAACGCTGGTTTCTGTGGTTTGAGTCTCCCGAGTGCTTCAGGGAGACTTCACCGGGTGCGTTAAATAAGGTCCACGTTTGGGAGGCAAATGTTAAGTCCTAGTCCTTCAGAGGTCAGGGTTCAGAGTGGGAAATGCTACCTCACAAATATTACAGAGAGATAAGTTGTTTTTTGCCAAGTGCTTATGCAAATTCCATATTAACTCGACTGAGCCCTAGAAAGAAATTTACAGAACAGTCTCTCGAATTAGGAAAATATGCAGGTATAAGGCTTTGCCCTGCTTGACTTGGCACGCAGGCTTCCAGAAGACGGGTTGGTGTTCTGCATTTAGATTTCCAGAGCAGAGGACTCCTTCTCATGGTAATGAGCCTTGAAACTAGGTGGTGACCCACTGGCATTTTGCACCTATCTTCTTTTCCTTCTGGATTCTTGTCACCGTGACCATCATTGACATGATCGTCACTGTAGTATGGTCCTTGTTGTGTTAAGAAAACACTTCAAACACGCAGTGGGAATTCTAACAGGGATCAAAAAGGATGAGATGATTTGTGTCTCCTGGGAATTTGTTGCACTGGATTACAAAATGCTCCAGTCAAAGGGTCCCTTCCAGGAGTGAGCAACTGTCGCATGCAGTAGCCATGGGAATGAATGAGGGAGGGGGGTTCTGTGGAAACACGGGATGCAAATCTGCCCACTGTCTGTGAAGCTGAAGCTCCTGACCGGCCACACTGCCTTGTCTCTGGGCGACAGAGCTGGAGAGCGGAATCCCAGCCCGCCCCCTTCCTGAGCCCATCTCTCAGGACCCCTGCCCTGGCCTCCTCACTCTTCCCCCTGCCTCCATGTCCCTGCCCAGTCTCTTCCCCACTTCTCCTAGCTTTTCACTCTTCAATGGCTCTGGCGCCTAGAGCAGCATTTTCCAAGGCAGATGCTGGGTTCTGTACAACAGAGTCCTGAGTCTCCTGAAAGAAATGGAACCATGAAATACCAATCTGATCTCGTCACCCTGCAGCCTCACCCGAGCCCCACTTAAAACTCTTTGGGGTTCCCAGTTGCGTTTGGATAGAGTCCAAACCTCACCTGCTCTAGGAACCCTGCATGACCTGGCTCCAGGCAGTTCAAATTCAAAGGCTCATTTCTGGGCTTTTGCTTCAGCAGTTCTCTTGGAACTCACACGCCCCGCCATCTGCACGGTGAACTATTCCTTTTCCTTTAAGTCAGCTCGTCCATGCTCCCACAGTGCCCTGTGCTCCCCTCTCTAACTGCCTCTATCACCTGACTGCTTGTTGTCTGTTTCCTCCCCACAGGGCACCCTGGACATCCTTTGTTCCCTGAGAACAGGGCCAGGTGGACACAGCCATCCCCTCCTTTCTATGGCCACTGTTGCCTCTGCCACATACATAGCCTGAATCCAGACACTTCTCTTCAGCCCCAGGCTCCCAGCTTCTCTGCCGAGATGATGCCAGTAGCTATTCCTGTGGACCACTTTCTCTGCCCCTCACTTTCCCTGTCTTTCTGCTGCTTAATGCTTACAACCCTTCAGTGGCTTCCCTCTGTTCTCAGGATCAAAGCTCTGCTCATTAGCATGGCATTCAAGGCTCTGCCTGACCTTGCCTTACTAGAAAATCCAAGAGAGGAGAGAATACGAACATTGTGGAGAGGAGGAGGCAACGGAGGGATAATTTGCTTACAACTCAAAAAATATGAGAGGGAACATTGTTTTAGAATCCATTTTCAGGGCTTCTGTTTACATATGGGGTGTGTTCCAAAAAATCCCCATGTATCAGGGCCCTGGATGGGCTAAATATTGCTGGCATAGCCAGGGCTTCACAGACTTGTGAGTTTCACTGGTGAGTAGATTTCTTTATTTTAAATTTGGGGACGGGCAGGGTTGCCAACTTTTTATTTTGCAAAGCAGGCACATTGAACAAAACACTGCCATCTTTTTGTGAAATAAAGGACTTCTGTGTACCCAGAAAAGTCCACGATTTCAGGATAAAGGTCAGCCCTCTTGCTTTATGGGGGCGAATTACCGCAACAGTCTCACTTTCTTCTTTTGCCTGAGACTGGTAAAGACTCGCCCCTGCTATCAGGCATTTGGGGAACTGTTGTAGCCCCTGGTGCACCGGCTCCCACCGCTGGCTGTCCGCATTCCAGTGCTTCGCAGGGAGGCTATGTCTCTTAGTTGGCCTGCGTGGTGGGAAGCTGGGTGGGTGGGGAGAGTGCTGGCCCCTTTCCCACCTACTCTGGAGCCCATCCCGGCCCCTCAAACTACTTTGGTTAAAGGGATTAGGACCCAAGGCTGTGGGAGGAGAGGAAGCAGATAGAAGGGCTGCTGAAGCCCCGAGCACAAGCTGAGCTGCCTTGGGCCCCGGGGCCAAAGGGTGACCCTGAGTCGGGGCAAGTCCTTTGTCCCCGCCCCTGCCCTCATGTGGACTCCCTCTTCACTCTGGCGCCCCAAGGACCAGGAATCGGCACTGCCGACATGGAGAGTGGTGCTCTCCAGACGGGCACCTTCAACAGTGATGGGGCTGATGGCAAGGCCATTCCAGAGCCCTGGTGGGCAGATGCTACCAGGTGGGTCTAATTTTGGCCACAGGTGAGGGTGGCCCCCTTGGGGGACTTTGCAAGGAGTGGTTTGTGGCACTTGGGAGCAAGCACGGGAACTCTGCGCTAATAGTGAGAGAACAGCTGTTTTGGAATTTAGAACACATCTTCCTCAGGATATGGTGGGGTGTGACGGAAGACCAGGCTTGCCCTCAGAAGCCTACGTAACTCAGATTAGTGTAAGCCCTCCCAGCTCCATCTGTGCCTCTCCTGTACTCCCAGACTAGCCTGGTGGCCATTTGTCCATGTCACACTTCTCTGCCTAGGTCAGTGCTGAGGCAAGGTGGGCGTTTTAGGAGAGGAGCTCGTCAGGCCAAATGGCTTCCCAAGTGGTGAACATCTGCAGGATATGAGAAGTTCAGGAAGGGGTGAGGAGTAGCAAGAGGGTGAGGACAAGGAGGGTGATGTGGAGACAAGGCAGGCTTGGCCAGGAGTCAGTCCCAGCACCCACATGCAGTGGCAGTGGGGAGTGTGTGTATTCGGGGGGCACAGAATCATGGTTTCTAAGTGTAGAATTTCCTGTATGTAAATCAGCTCCACCATCAATTGCAGTTCAGCAGGGTAGCAGCTACTTGAGAGGCTCACCAAGTTCCAGGGAGGTCCTCAGCCTGGTAGGCTCAGGGCCTGATGTCATCGGTTCCCTCAGACTCACACTAACCTAACTTATAAGAGACTGAGAGACAAACCAGGCCTCAGATGAGTCATTTTACATAGGGAGAGTTATCTGGCAGGATAACTGACCTCGGACATTTGCAATATTTTGACTAAAGGCCTGTTTTTTTGTTCTTTGGGTTTTTTTGAGTGGGTGTCTTTTGGCACATGATAAACACGATCCTTTTCTGTTGCTTCTTGTTCCCGTGCCAGCTCCTGTGCTCATCCCCTGTTCTACAGGAGCACACTCTTTAGGCCCTGCACCATCGCCTGTTACTATTCATCCTTGCTATAGTTCAATCTGCTAGAATGGAGGCCAACACACTTTTTCTGTAAAGCGCTAGGTAGTAGATATTTTAGGCTGTGTGGGCTCCATGGTCTCTGTTGCAACTACTCAGTTCTGCTGTGGTAGCACAAAAACAGCCGTAGACAATACAGAAACGAATGCGCGTGGCTGTGTTCCCACCAGCTTCGTGGATCCTGACACGTGAATTTCGTCTAAATGTCCCCTGTCACAAAATAACCTTCTTTTGATTTTTTCAACCATTTAAAGGTACAAATACCATTCCTAGTTTGCAGGTCATACAAACGGGCGGGTGGGCTGGATTTGACCTGCAAGCCAGTGTGCCAACCACCCCTGAGCTAGAAAACAGTCTTCCTGCATGTTACACTGTGGCCAGTGTCTTGCTGCTGGGATTGAGGTATCTCTACTACACATTGACCAGTTAGAGCCCCAACTGCGGGTGACTGAGATGCCTCACTTAGAGGCTGCATTTTCCTCACCTCCTCAAGCCTCCTCAGTGTAGCTGAGTGTGTAGGTGCTGAGGTTCACCCATCAGAGCCTCAAGAGCTCTAAAAGAGCATGATGTCTAGTGCCCTCCTTACAGGTGGGACTCCTGAAGCCCGAGGGCAAGGGAATGGCACAGGGCACCCAGAGTTAGTGGGAAAGTTGGGGCATATTCGCATCCTGGAATACACAGCAACTGCCCAACCTCACAGTAGCCAGTATTTCTTTAGCTGTTATAAGAGTAACAAGTAATGCGTCTCCACTCACTGTGTCCGAGACCACTTGCTTTCCAGTATCTCATTTAATCCTTAGCACGACCTTATTGCGTCCAGCCAGGATCGCCACTCTGTCTGGCTCGGAAGCACATGTTCTTAGCCATTCACCTGCTGGGGTTCCTGGTGATCCCCGTGCCCCCCTTTGACACTATGGGACTGGACCTGGTTAACTCCCCAACCTCAAGGAATCTCCATTTTGCTCCTTTTCCCTCATTAATTATTGAGGTGATACATGAAGTTGTTGTGGGAATAAAAAATAAGAATAAAATGCCTGGAATATGCCATGTATATCGTGTGTGTTCAATAACCACTAGCTATTTCTGTTAATTCTCCTGCTAGTGTCATAGAATAAGCACTGCCCTGAAAATCAGAATATCCGCTCACTCCTTGTATGTTTTGGTTTTGCAGCCCCAAGATTCAGAGCAATGGATACAAGTCACAGAGGGAAAGATTTTGGCTCCATCTCAGGGAGACCCCCGCCCCCTACTATGGCTCAGAGGGTGGGGGAAGCCTCTGGGGGGGTATGGAGGTGTGGCCCTGTGGGAGACACAGGAAGCCTACCGAAGGGACACTGGGGGGAGATGGTAGTAGCTACCCTCAAGGAGGATGTGGCCCAGGGCAGCCTGTGTCGAATAATGGCAGGGACAGGCTCGACGACTCCGGGGAGCAGCGGCGCTTTCTCTTTGTCTTTGAAAGCCGGCTGCAGCCGGAGCCCTTCTTGAGAGCGTTCACGTCAAAGGCTGCAGCGGGCATTTTGCTGTTACAGTCAGTGTCGGAATCTGATTTCACCCGGTCCCGGAGATGGGCTCGGTTGGAGGGGTTCATGGGAAAGGACTGCAGCGCGTGTGTCGATCACTGAGCACGTTTACAGATCGACTCTGCAGATGTGAACTCGCGCTTTCAGCGCATTCATCAAAGCCTCGGGGGAGCTGACCCTGTCCCTCCTCCTTCCTCCCCCGGGCCCGCGGCGCTCGGCTCCAGGTCACCCCGCAACTTCCCTCTCGCCTGCCCCCCGCGCCCCCGGCCTCAGGCTCGTTTCCTCCAGACGTGCCGCTGTTTGCCAACCGCGGCCAGCCACGAAAATGGCCCTTTTCTTTCATCTCTGGGCAGGGCTCCACTGCAGGATCAGCTAAGTGGGAGGGCAGCCGGCGGTTCTGACAAACAAGTTCCGCCAAGGCGACGGGGGCAAGAGCGCGGGTGCCGGGTCCTGGAGCCGCAGCTGGAGGGACCCCTAGGGAACAGCCCTTTACCGGGAGGACACCAAGGCCAGAAGGGGAAGAGCCCTGTTCAAGGTCACCCGGCTGGCAGAACGCACCAGGTTTGTGCGCCGCCTTGGGTCCTGCTCCAGGCCCTAGAGGAGTCTGGCGCGCCGGGTGGAAATCACCGCATACCCTTGCTGCCAGCGCCTCCGGCTCCCCAGCCACTGTTGACTCAGTGCTCCGGGCCCGCAGGGCCCACCTCTGAGACTTCCCTTTCGAGGGCGGGGTGTGAAGGGGCCCGCGAGGCGCGGGCCGGCGCTGGCCGGGACCCAGACAGCCTAACCTGCTGGGTGCCCGCGGGCTCCGCCCCTCAAGCTCCAGCCCCGCCCGCAGGCTGCCGTCCCGCCCCTCGCGCATAGGCCCCGCCCCCGAGACTGCAGGCTCGCCCCGCCCCTCGCACCACAGTCGCAGTCCCACCCCACCTCACCTCGTCTCCGTCGGGCTCGCCCCGCCAGAGCTCGCGCGCGCCCCTCCCCCGCCCTCCCGGGGCCGCGCCGCGCGCGCGCCGGTTCTGGGCGAGGCCCTGCAGTAGCAGCAGGGTTCCTCCCTCTTCTGCTCCTCCTCCTCCTTCCCGGCTCCTCCCCGACCACCCCCTCGGGCGCTCTCGCGCTGTGCTCCTCTGGGCCCCGTCCGTCCGCTCCCAGCCATGGTGGCCTGGCACTCGGCGTTCCTCATCTGCCTCGCTTTCTCCTTGGCCACTGTGGTCCAGAGAGGTAAGGCGGGCGGGGGGCACGCGGGGACCCCGCCCTCTGGGCCCGTGGGGCGGGGGCCCTGCGCCCCGTGGGCCCGGTGGTGCGCATGAGCGGCTCGGCCCCCGCCCGAGGGCCTGCTGCCGAGGCTGCCGGCGGGCAGGCGGGGCCGTGCGGGAGGATGGGGCGGGGGTGCTAGCCCCGAGCCCGCGGGGGCTGACCGTGCCGCAGTCCATGTGGCCGGTGGGGAGGGACCGGGACCCCTCCTGGTGCTGGGCTAGAAACAGCGGGATACTCCCCCCTTAAAATCCTGAACAAGGTGTCTCCGCCGGTGACAACACCTGTCCCCGGGAGATTGCCGTTGGAAAAACCTTGAAGAGAGCGCTCATTCCCTGAGCAGGGCTTCTCAAAATGTGTTTCCAGGCCACCTGCAGCAGAAGCACCTGGGGAGCTTCCTGTGCTCACTCCTACTTTGTCAGGATCTCGGCGGGGATGGGGGGGTGGACGGGGGGTGGACGGGGAACGGCGGTGTGTAAGTCTAACCAGCTCCCCAGGAGCTTCTGGTACCCGCCCCAGTTTTCGAGCCATTGGTGATATTTTGCCAAGGAGGAGGAGAGAGAAATTCTACCAAATCAAGGAAGCAAGTTTCTTAGACCCTCGCTACTCAAAAGTGTGGTCCAAGGCCCGCAACGACATCTCTTGGGACTTGTTAGGAATGCAGCATCTCAGGCCCCGCCCCTGACCTACTGAGTCAGATTCTGCATTAACTAGATCCCCGGGTAATTCGCAGGCACACTTAAGTTTGAGAAGCATCTTCTTAGAATAAATGCAGTCTGTGGTTAAAAATAGGGTCGCCAAGGAGTCCCAGCAGAATCTTCTTACACTTACTTATCTCATCTCCACATCAGAAAAAGAGGTTGAGGAAAACAGTGCAGTGAGCACAGAATTGTGCTCTGAGCTTCCTGACACAAAGGCAGATTCAGCTAGTTAAAAACACATGAGCTCAGCAAAAACAAAACTGTGTCCTATAAGTGCGTTCTAGTGAGGGTTATGTTACTTATAAGGAACACTGGAAAACAGTAGACAGTCCAAAGCAGTTTTGCAAAAGATGTAGAAATGTTTCTCATGCGGGCAGCCCTCCTGGAGTCTGTACAAGAAGAGCCATTCAGCATTCTACAAAGGTGCCAGGCTCTGTTCTAGACACTGATGCTGCAGCAGTGAACAAAATTCAGGCTCTGTCCTCGTGGAGCTGACATCCTGATGCGGGAGAAAATAAGTGCAAACATCGCAATCTATATACAATTAGTGCAGTGAAGAATAATAAAGCAAGTTACAGGGTTGTTGAATTTTGTTTCATTTTTCCCTTCGGGGTTAAGATTTTTATTTTGTTTATGATGCATTTGTGGGGAAAAGTATGATCACTTGATTAACTTGCATCTAATGATATGGGACATTTGAAAGTGGAAGTGCAAAAAAGTTCGAAAAATGCTCCCTTCAAGGCTGTCTTCTGCAGGTCTTCAACATGGTAGGCACATTGAGAAGGTGAGGAATTTAAATGATGAGGTGTCAGGTTTTCATCATTACGGGTTACACTAGGTGATTTACAAAGTGGTGGGGGAAACTGCAAATGGGTGCAGCCATTTTACAGATGAGGAAACGGAGGCGCACAGAGGTGAAGTAACTTGCCTCAGGTGGCAAAGCTAAGATTTGATTCCAGGCTCGTCTGATTCCACTGTCCTTGCTTTTAAGTATTAGGCATAATGCCTTTACACCTGGAGGCTGCCCTCCTCCTACGCCTTACTGGCCAAGTGGCCTTGGGAAAGTGCTCTGAACTTGGTTCGGTTTGCTCATCTGTATAATGCCTAACAACTCATAAAGGTATCTCGAGGGAACCAGGCGTGTGTCACCCTCAGATTTGCAACCCTGCCACCAGCTACCATCTCCTGAGAGCTTGCTGTGTACCACTTCACATATATATTTTTTAATTGCCCCAGGAGTTTGGCTTGTTAGGTATAATCCCCGCCTTCCAGATGAGGGGTCCCTGGTCACATAACTCGGAAGGATAGAGCCAGGATCCCACCCATTTAAGATTGCTAGCCAGTGATCTTTTTAAATTTTAATTAACGCTGAACCAGAAGAAGCTTTTGCTTCAAGGTAGGGCCCCAGTTTCCTGGATCTTTTGTGCAGAACAACATGACAAATACGGGTTTTGCATTGGTGGTCCCCTCTGGGGATCCGGGCAGTTAGTTTCAGAGCTACTGTGTCAAAATGAACAAACACAAAGCAGGTCTCAGTTAGGTACCCACTGGCTCTCTGGGAGCCCCCAGGTGGTGGATCAGGTGGGTCTGCCCAAGAGCCACTTTCTTCTTGGTCCTGGTCCTCAGTAATGAGGTGTGACCTAGAAAGCCTGGCAGGCCTCAGGAGACGCTCAGAACCTCGAAGCACGATTGTGAAATCCGCACGGACTCAGGCAAGTTGAGACAGATTTTAGGCTCCCAGGAGTTTAAAAGGTGGTTAACAAGTCATTCCTGTTCTAATTACAGATGGGCTTTTAGTTCACTGTGTATTTTACTAGTTCTGAAAAATCGTCTGAGGACAGGTATGTCCCCTGTCTGCACCTACAGAAATGGAAGCTGCGCTTTTGACTTCCGGGGAGAAGAATCTCAGTGGTACGGGTGGGTAACGATCATACGAGGGCTCCACTTCCCCAGTGTCTTCCACGTGCCAGGCCCTCAGGGCCTCACACACATTTACACCTCCTAACTACCCTGAAAGCTTGGCACTGTGACCCATCTTGTCTCCTGATGTTCGTAATGGCTGTTTGCATACAGCCTTGAAAAGTAACTGAGCGGTAACCCATAACTCAGATGAAAAATGTGGTCCAGTGAGGTTTTGGACTTGAACTCAGGTTTATCTGAGTAACCAAAGGAGGGGTCATAAATGCAGATATATCCAGGGATGGGGCAGGTGACAGAAATGGGAGCCGTGGCCAAGAATGTGTGATGAGCGTGCTGGCAGATCTCCAAGTTCCTGCTCCTTTAAAGAGAGGCAGACTGGCCAAAAGAGGGAGAGTGCCAGCTGCGAAGCAGGCCTGCCCAGCGCGACCACGGTGCAGGGCAAGTCACTTAACTGCTTGTTGCCTCAGTTTTCTCATCTGGAAAATGGGGATAATACCACCATCTGCCTCATGGGGCTGTTACTAGGATTAAATGAGTGCAAATGGATAAAGTACTTAGCACAACACCTGGCTCCGAGTGAGCTCTGTGCTAGTAACTATTATTCCAAGCCACATTTAAAAAATACACAGTGCAAACCTTGAAAATATTATGCTAAGTGAAGGAAGCCAGACACAAAAGCCCACATATTGCATGATTCCGTTTATATGTAATGTCCAGAGTTGGCAAATCCATAGAGACAAAAAGTAGATTAGTGGATGCCAGGGTCTAAGGGGAATGAAGAGTGACTGCCTAATAGGTACCAGGTTTCCTTTTAGGGTGATGGAAATGTTCTGGAACTGGATAGAGGTGGTGGTTGTACAACCTCGTGAATGTACCAAGAACCACTAAATTGTATGCTTTGAAAGGGTGAGTTGTATGGTATGTGGATTATATCTCTGTTTAAAACATTCACTGCAGTCCAAGCAGAACAAATGAGGGAGGTGGCAGCATGTGACCCCTGGGTTGGGGTTGGTCTTCAGGGCCCCCGAGTTTGGTCGGGCCAGGGAGAGTGAGAGCAGGGGGGGCCCTGAGTGCTGGTGGCGCTGGGATCCAGGCAGAAGCCCTGTGGGCTGACTTGGGCTATTGGGTTTGAGCCAGACAGACCCCTGGGGCACCTGCAGGATTGGCTCGCCTGAGTGCAGCAGTGGCCCCTGCAAAGGTGCACCCTGGGCAGGGGGGACCTTCCCTGTCCTGCGTGGCTCAGGGTTGCCCTTATGCACCCCGGTCACTGCAGTGGACCGACAGGGTCTAGGGACTGTTTGCCTTTTAGTCTCACCTGTTTTGACTGGTTTGCAGCCCCTTCCTCACTGTCAAAGGTCACATCCCATCCCCTCCACCATTTTGGATACCAGGTAACAAAAATGTGTGTGTTTCTTAAACAGGCGCACACACACAGAAATCACCCAAGAGTCAGTGCCAGCAGGCACCGAGGAGGGGCCTCCAGCAGAGGTGACGGCGATGAGGGTGAAGAGGCTGTTGGCAGCTCGCAGGGGAGTGTGGGGAGCAGCTGATTTTGGTTTTCGTGAGTTCAGGAAAGATCCTTTCCAGGCGCACTGACTCCCGTTCTGGGTTCTTCCCCCACCTGGTGGTGGTGCTTTCCCTGCTGTGTGTCCACTCCTCCCCTTTGCACTTGGCATGTATTCCTCTGCTGCTCTTGGCGTGTGGGGGGAGGCCCGGCTCTGTCTGGAGGTTCCTGTTCCCCAGCCCAGGCTGGGCCCTCCCTGAGGCTGGCTCACAGGTCCACTGACTGGCCAATCTTGGTTTGCATGTAAAAGCCTAAAGTCATCCTAAACGCGTAATAGAAACAGGGGAGAAATCTTTCATGCAGGTCAGTGTTCCAAATGGCCCCCAAAGATGTCCATGCCCTAATCTCTGGAACCTGTGACTATGGGAGGTTACATAGTGATTTCGGCCGGCAAGAGGACCTCAGTCTTTGTCTTCTTTGAAGAGAGAATTCAGCAAAGAGACCAAGACTGCAAAGCAGGTACAGACTTTATTAGAAGCACAGTACGTGTGGGAGAGCACACAGGCAAACTCATGGAGTAGGGGTAGCAATGCCTTGCGCTCTGGGGTAGCTTAGGTAGTTAATATGGGGTTAGTCTTCTGGGGTTTAGATGAGGGTGACCCTCCTTTTTTCTCCCCTATGATCATGTCATCTGCAATTCCTTATTTGGGCTTCCACCAAGCACTATTTTTTTTTCTTTAATAAATTTATGTATTTATTTATTTATTTTTGGTACGTTGGGTGTTCGTTGCTGCGTGCTGGCTTCCTCTGGTTGCGGCGAGCGGGGGCTACTCTTCGGTGCGGTGCGAGGGCTTCTCATTGCGGTGGCTTCTCTTGTTGCGGAGCACGGGCTCTAGGCACATGGGCTTCAGTAGTTGTGGCTCGCGGGCTCAGGAGTTGTGGCTCGTGGGGTCTAGAGCGCAGGCTCAGTAGTCGTGGCACACAGGTTTAGTTGCTCCGCAGCACGTGGGATCTTCCTGGACCAGGGCTTGAACCCGTGTCCCCTGCATTGGCAGGCGGATTCTCAACCACTGCGCCACCAGGGAAGCCCCTCAAGCACTATTTTGAATCTTTCTCGTGAGCACCTAAGCAAAACCCAGGGGGAGAGGGGGAAGGGTCAAAACTGCAATGCTAATGATATTACAGTGTGGCCAAGGTTACTAGAGGATGACCTGGGACCCCTTCTGCACATGTGTCGGGCTGGGAAATCTTGACCACAAAAATGAGGAGGCTGTGGTGGGCTGCTTTGTCTTTCAGCCAATCACGGTGCTTAATTCTTGTAGTTCATCTCAAAGGGTCAGCATGAAACCAGTTGAAACCAGTTGCAGCAGGTTAACCCAGGGCCTATCTATCTCCTTCCTCAACAGTAGAGGGGAATTAAGGTAGCAGGTGGAATTAGGTTGCCAATCAGCTGGCCTGAAAATAAGATTCTCCTGGGTTATGCTGGCTAATTAAAGGATGAGGTTCCTTTAAATATCGAAGAGGAAGGTAGAGGAGTGAGGGTCAGAGTGATGCCACGTGAGAAAGAGTCCACTGCCTTTGCTGGCTCCGAAGATGGAAGGGGCCGGGAGCCAAGGAATACACAGACTCTGCCCTAGAGCTTCCAGAAGTAATGCAGCCCTGGCAATACCTTGATTTCAGCCCAGTGAGACCGCGTTGGACTTCTGACCTCCCAAACTGTAAGATAAAAGTGTGCGTTGCAGGGCACTACGTTGGCCATCATTTATTACAGCAGCAAGAGGAAGCTAGGAGAAGCTAAGGGGTGGATATTAGCGTCCGCTTCATTCTTTGAAAAAACTAGCTTGTGGTGTTTCTTTACATTGTTTCAATTTTGCCATTTTAAATCAACCCCCAATCTGCTCTCAGTTCAGGATTTTAAAATAAATGTGCAGAAAATTGGATTGTGGTGGTGGCCTTGGTACGGCAATGAATGCTTTGAAGCACCTCTGAGGGCCCTGGAAGGCAGCTGGATTTCTTTTGCCTGGGTTTGATCTTAAGCTACTCCTGAAGGAGACTGCAGAGTGCGCCCTGTGCAGTGGGCCACCTGTATCGGGGGCCCCCGGCTGTGTCCCAAAAGGCCTTTCCTACACCCGGCCCCCCCCCCCAGTCATGATGGCTGCATTTAAAGCAGGTGCAGTCTGGGTACAGCAGACAGGCTTTCTTCTTTGTCTGAGCTGTGCCTGCCCCTTTGCTGAGGAGGAAGAGTGGGCTGCCGGCTCACCTTTGTCCCCAGGTGGGTTGGGGGAAAGGACCAGAGCAGAAATGGGTGGGCCTGGACCGCCACTCCACCTTCAACTAGTTTTTTTTTAATGAATTTATTTATTTTTGGCTGCGTTGGGTCTTCGTTGCTGCGTGTGGGTTTTCTCTAGTTGCAGTGAGCGGGGGCTACTCTTCGTTGCAGTGCGCGGGCTTCTCATTGCGGTGGCTTCTCTCGTTGCGGAGCACGGGCTCTAGGCGCGTGGGCTTCAGTAGTTGTGGCACGCGGGCTCAGTAGTTGTGGCGCACGGGCTTTGTTTCTCCGCGGCACGTGGGATCTTCCCGGACCAGGGCTCGAACCCGTGTTCCCTGCATTGGCAAGCGGATTCTTAACCGCTGCGTCACCAAGTAAGCCCTCAAGTAGTTTTGAGCTCTGTTTTTGTTTGTTTTCTACATGGGGTTGCTCATCAGATGTCAGAGGGTTCTGCAACTTTAAAACAAAAACACTTTGAAAACTGTAGTGGAATCCCACAGCGAGGAGTGCCACAGCTCAGTGAACATCTGTTTAAAGGAGCGGCCAGACAGCCTCTGGCTGTCATTGCAAGGTGGTTCTGTTTGGGCCTGTTTTCCAATTTAGAGGGGGTACCCTCAGCAAGAAACATTGTTGCAGTGTGGAATTCATGACCCCCAAAATAGTGCCAAGGCACTCAGGGCTCATTTTGACCTTCTTTTTATTTTTATTGCTGCTTCAGCTAGCCTGGGATGATGGAATTAACACGGGCCTGCATTCCAGCGTGGCCCCACCGTTTGCTGGCCACAGTTGCCTTATCTGCACCAAGAGGCTGCTGACCTCTGCTTTGTCGGCCTCACAGAATTGTTGGAGTAGCCAATTAACTGCTAATGCAAATAGGCTGTGTTGTCCAGCTATTAGCCAAGTTAGGCTCCCCAGAGGGGAGGAGAATGGGAAAGAGGCCACCTGCCCAAGGGCTGCCTTCTTTGCTTGCTTGCATTGCTTCTAATGAGCATTCAGGGGCTTTCGTTTACAAAAGCCTTTATTGACCAGAACCAAAGTGCCCACCGAATTACTGAGCTGGGCTCAGAGTCCCAATGAGCTCAGAGGAAGAACTGTCCCGGGAGCAATTCTAATTTAGTTGCTCTTCATATCCCGTTGGCCTCCTGCAGAGTTCTGGGCTATCTTTCGGGAGCAATCCCTTTTACTTTCTCACCATTCATTCATTTGGCTCTGTCGTTCAGCTTAAAAAAAAAAAAAGCAAAAATCCAAAGTAGTGCCTAAAAAGAAACAAACAAGAACTATATTTTAATCTTTCATTCGTAAAATACAGTATACCATGTGGACTTGTAGAAGTTTGGGGCTCCCATTAATTTCCTCCCAACACTTGGCTTCCCACCCCTCCCCCGCAGCTGCTCCTGGCCAAGGTTAGTGGTGACCTCAGTGTGGCTGGGTCCAAGGGTCATCTGACACCCTCCTCTGGAAACACTTTCTCCCCTTGGCTTCTGGGAAGCCGCACTGGTCGTTCCTTGCCATTCTTCCTCACCTCTGACCTTAGGGCTTGTGGGGATGCCTTGGGCCTAGCCCACCTGCTTTACTTGCACTCGCTTCCCAGGTGCTTTCACCAGCCTCATGGCTTTAAATGAAATCCCATCTGCATACTTTTGACTCTTCAGTTTCTAGCCCCAGCTCTGATCTCTCTTGACCTCCAGGCTCCTGCATTCAGCATCCCCACGTGGTCCTCTGATGTCTTGCTGGTGTTAAGTTACTGAAATTCTTCCAATTCATCTGTTCTCCCCTCCCACCAACTGAGTCCTCACCCTTCCCTCAGGATTCCTGGACCTCCCCATAATCCAGCAACCAAAGGGTCCATGCCGTGCGCAGCCATGTTAAGTTATTTTGACTATTACCCTTGCTCATACGCGTCACAGAAGACCCAGTGCAAACCTGAGCTGCTGCTGGCTGCCTACCAGCCTGCCCCTCCCACCTGAGTAACTGGCAGCCGCATGCTGCTAGGGGCTCTGGCCACTCCTCCATGGCTTCCTAACCTCATGGCCCCCGTCTGATCTGTCAGCGGACCACGCCTGTGACCACCCTCAGAATCGTCCAGACTCCCACCTGTTTCACCTCCTCTCTGGCTACCTCCCTTGGCTGGGCCACTGTCCCCTCTCGTTGGAGCCCTGGCAGTGACCTCCCAACAGGTGTCTCAGAGTTCACTTCTGCCCCCTACGGTCCAATCTCTACATTGCAGCCAGACCATCTTTAGAGACCTAAATCGCATTGCATCCCTCTGCCCAGAACCCTCCAGTGGCTTCCAGTTGTAATGAAAATAAAACCTAAACCCCTCTGTGGCCTACAAGTTCCAGCAGAATGGGGCCTACGCATGCTCTGACCTTGGCTCCCACCCCTGCCCGGGGCTGGCTTGCTGCTCCTCCAGTATGTTAAGTCCAGTCCATCACCTTGGCATCTTCTTGTTTGCCCTCTCCTCTGGCTAGAAGTTCCTCCCCCAGGTAGTTGCATGGTGGGTCTCAAGGGCTTTGGAGTACCCCCATCAAGGTGGGACAGCTCGGGGCTTTGACTGTTTCTACTTGGAGAAGGGTCACAAAAGGTGGAGCAGTTTTACCCCAGGTAGAGGCTATTGAGCAGGGATTCTCAACAATGGCACCGTTGACATTTGGGGTGGGAGAATTCAGCGGGAGGGCTGTCCTGTGCATCATGAGATACTTAGCAGCATTCTTGGCTTCTCCCCACTAGGTGCCAGTAGTACCCCCTCCCAAGTCAGCCAGCCCCAAATGAGTGCAGACATTGCCCAATGGCCCCTGGGAGCAGAACCGCCCAGGTTGAGACCCGCTGCTGAACAGACAGACGTATTCTTTGTGATTCCACTCTCCATTTTCGGTTCCTCATGAGTCACTGGAGTTTTCTGTCACCGTCACATTGCCTCAGGATACACGTGTGAGAGTAAATCCGATCACAGCCAACCAGGAAAACACCGTAGGCTCCTTGGTGAGCTTTGAGCTCATCCTAGTTAGATCAGGTGCATCACCAATCTCCTTAGGTAGTTATTTTCTGCATAGAGTCCCACAGATGGCTTGTCCCATCTAGTTTGTGTTGATCCTTATTAGCTTCAGTTTTAGCTGACGACCTTGTCTTTTTAAATATGTTTTACCATTTTCTGAGAACCGGTGAAAAAGAATAAACAGAAAGATGAGCCAAAGACTTGACCAGGCAATTCATAAAAGAAGAAATCAAATTGGACAACAAACATATGAAAAGATGCTCAACCTCATTAGTAATTGGAGAGATGCAAATTAACCTGTAATAAGATAAAATTACATACCCTCCAGTAAGCTGAAAACTATAATGAAGTCTGACAATACCAGGTGTTTACATGGTTACATGAGTAATATGTGCTCTTTGTAGTAAACTTTGAAAATGTAGAAAGGTGTCGAGAAAATGCAAACCCCATAACCCAGGGTTAACCACTGTTAACACGTTGGAATACAATACTTTTTTTTTTTTTTTTTTGCCGCACTGCATGGCTTGCAGGATCTTAGTTCCCCTACCAGGGATTGAACCCGCGTCCTGGCAGTGACAGCGCTGAGTCCTAACCACTGGACCACCAGGGAATTCCCTGGAATACCGTATTTCAGTAGTAGTTTTTTTCTCTGTAGAAATATATATTTCACATTATTAGTATTGACCTGTGTATATAGCTTTTTCCCTTATTGTGAAATATGACATAGATATAGAAAAGTGTGCAAGGCCTTTAACAAATAAGTATAAAGTGAAGATCTGTGTCATCACCAATCAGGCCAAGCAATAGAATGTTGACAGCACCCAGGTGGACCTCTGTGTGCCCCTCCTGATCACAGACCCACCCTCCCCCCAGAGGTGACACTAGCCTGCCTTTTGTGCAGTCATTTTTTTTGCTTGATACTTCTAACACCTATGCATGTGGCCCTAAATAGTTTAGTTTGGCCTGTCCTGTAGCCTTGTAGAAATGGAATTACACTCTACGTAGGCTTTTGTGTTTTGCCTCTTTCCCCCACCATTGCTAATGATCTGTTGTGTGTATTTGTGGCTTATTCATCTTCATTGCTATGTATTACTCCACTGTTTGAATATACCACAAGTTTTTTTAAAAATTCATTTCTTCTTTATTTTTTTAAAATTTATTTATTTATTTATTTTTGGCTGCATTGGGTCTTTGTTGCTGTGCACGGGCTTTCTCTAGTTGCGGTGAGTGGGGGCTACTCTTCGTTGCGGTGCGCGGGCTTCTCATTGCCATGTCTTCTCTTGTTGTGGAGAGCAGGCTGTAGTGCACAGGCTTCAGTAGTTGTGGCACGTAGGCTCAGTAGTTGTGGCGCACAGGCTTAGTTGCCCCGTGTCATGTGGGATCTTCCCAGACCAGGGTTTGAACCCATGGCCCCTGCATTGGCAGGAGGATTATTAACCACTGTGCCACCAGGGAAGTTCCTTGTTCTCTTACTGATGGATGTTTGGGTTGTTTCCAGTTTTTGAATGTTTCAAGCAGTTCTGTCATAACCATTCTTATGTAGATATGTACAAGTTTCTCTAGGGTACTGGTTCTTTTTTTGTTTTTAACTTATTGAAGTATACTTGGTTTAGAATGTTGTTAATTTCTGCTGTACAGCAAAGTAATTCAATTATATATACATTCTTTTTCATATTCTTTTCCATTATGGTTTATCACAGGATACTGAATAGAGTTCCCTGTGCTCTACAGTAGGACCTTGTTGTTTGTCCATTCTATATATAACAGTTTGCAACTGTTAATCCCAAACTCCCAATCCAGCCCTCCCCCACCCCCCACCCCCTTGGCAATCACACGTCTGTTCTCTATGTCTGTGAGTCTGTTTCTGTTTTGTAGGTAAGTTTATTTGTGTCACATTTTAAATTCCACATATAAGTGATGTGATATTTGTCTTTCTGTGACTTACTTCACTTATGATAATCTCTAAGTTCATCCATGTTGCTGCAAGTGGCATTTCATTCTTTTTTATGGCTGAGTAGAGTTCCATTGTATATATATATCTAGGGTGCTGGTTCTTAAACTGTGGTCTGGGGACCCTTGGAGGGCCCCCAAAGTGTTTTCAGGAGTCCACAAGGTCAGGCTGTTCTCATAATAACACTAAGATATTAAATGCATTTCGCATTATTTTCTCATGAGTGTATCTTGTTTCCAGAGTTGATGTGATGTGTAACAACATTACTCTGATGGCTAATGGAATGTGGGCTTGCATCTTCCTGTGTTTTACATTTTTCTCAGTTTTAATTTCTAATATGATAAATGTCAATGGATATAACCCACATAAACAAAAGCTTTTTGAGATTCTCAAGTTTTGAGTGTATAAGGCCAAAAAGTTTGAACATTGCTGTCCTCGGATTCTACCTAGGAGTGGAGTTTCTGGGTTATGTAGTATTTGTAACTTCAGTCTTAGCAGGTGATGCCACACCGTCTTCCAAAGTGGTTGTGCCAACACTTGGCACTGTCAGACTTCTGTATAATTTTAGCTACTAGTGGGTGTGTAATTTTATATTTTTATGGTTTCGTTTGCATCTCTCTGGTTACTAATGAAGTTGGGCATCTTTCCATATGTTTATTGTCCAATTTGATTTCTTTATGAATTGCTTGGTCAAGTCTTGGCTCATTGATCTATTCTTTTCCTATGGTTCTCACACACGATGCTTTATTTCCTCATGTGCTTGGTTATTTTTGGCTGTGTACTACTCATTGCCCTTGAACTATATATGTGGGGATGCTTTGAAGTCTAGGATAAATGTACCTTCTTCCAGAGAAGATTTGTATTTGACTTTGTCAGGTGCCCTTAGGACATTATTAGCCTGGGACTACTTAAAACAAGTGTCTAATTTTTTCCCTTTGTTTCCACAGCACCAAGGCAGCCTTCCTTGCAGTCCTCTGGAGGTTGAATTGGGAAGGGGCAAGTTTGTTTCTGAGTCACCCTTACCCCAAGGGTATAGTCCTCTGGTGTCCCAGTTTAATGTGGGAAGAATTTTTCTATTAACTAGATTCCTCAATTTAGGTGGTCATGGTCCCAAACTACAGTCCCCTTTGCCTGTCTTGGAAGGTTGCCAAAATCAAAGGCAAAGTTTGTCCAGCTGGGTGTGCATGGGTTCCCGCATCTCCGGATTTCCTGCTGTCTCTTAGGTTTTGCCATGTTTGTTGTTGTTTTTTACCATTTTGTCAGTTCTTCAGTGTTTTTAAGGGTATGTTTTTTAAAATCACCCATTTTAGTTGTTCTTAATTGGAAGGTTGCTCCAAGTAATCTATCCTGCCATTACTAGAAACACAAATTGATATATCTTTATCCTGTTTATGTAACCTTACATTTTCTTGTGTAATTAAAATTGTTTTCAATACATGATTTCTGATGGCTATTAAGGTGGACTCCAGGTCTTTGCTGTTATAAATTACATTTCAGTAAACGTTTGTACATAATACTTGGCTGACGATAATGGTACCTAATGACAGGGTGGCTGGGAGAGGGCGGAGAGAGAGGGTGTGAACCGTAGTGCTCCATTCACGTCAACTGTTGCTCCTTTTCTTATCACCTACACACGTGAGGTGGCCAAGGGGGCCTGCGGACGAGGAGACAGTCTCGTGCCGAGCGTGTGGGGAGCCAGCTAGACACTTAAGGGTTAGAGGAGTAATGTCAGGTGACAAAGGGAGCCGATTAAGGAACGTGGATTGCCAAGGTACCCTGAGGGCCTGGCTCGAGTCACAAACCCTGAACTGGCAGCTGTGCCAATGCCAGTCAGCACAGGGGTGTGAGACCTGCTACTGCGGGGAGGCACCGCCCCACGGCGTGGCCAGGCTGGTGGTTGCTGGGCATATGGTCGGTCCCTTCCAGGAGGTGTTAATTAAGTGCCTCCAGGCACCCTGCTCGGTGCTGGGCCAACGGAGGTGACTCGGGCACTGGCCTTGCTTCCAGAAGGTCCCAGCGTAGTGGGGCTAGAGAGTGGGTTCTCCTCTCGAGGTTGGGGATTAGTAGGGTGA
This sequence comes from Balaenoptera acutorostrata, assembly GCF_949987535.1. Classification (NCBI taxonomy): domain Eukaryota; kingdom Metazoa; phylum Chordata; class Mammalia; order Artiodactyla; family Balaenopteridae; genus Balaenoptera; species Balaenoptera acutorostrata. Next base: position 129,601,958 of record NC_080085.1, on the reverse strand, counting down.
GAGCAGAACGTTGTGACATGGATTGCTGATGCTCACTCGGGTCTCTGCCATGACCACGCTGGGGCTGTACCCCAAGAAGAGCAGGAGGGGCCGCCAAAGGGCTGCCTGGCAGGCTCTGCAGGTCAGCTGGGGCAGGAGGTTCGGCCAGGAGTGGGAAGATGGGGCCAAGACCAGAGAGTGGGATTTCCAAGGTAGTGCAGTTTCTTGTGCAGAGTGGGGATGCAGTTGCCTTTAGCAGAGTGAGGTGGGTGAAGGGTTTTGGAGATGCGGAAGGTGGTGAAGGGGCCGAGGGCAGGATCTGGAGGATACCCAGGCCGCAGTTAGCATACTAGGTTGACTTGGGCTAGAGAGAGAACCCAGCCACTGCCGGGCGGCTCCACTCGCTGCATGACTCAGAGGGAATATGCTGGAAGTCAGGAGAGGATGGCCTTAAGGATAGGGGCAGCAGCTAGGTAGCTGCAGCCTCACAAGAGGAGGGAGGGCTGACTGAGGGTGAGGGTGGGTTTCTTGGAGGGCCTGATCTTCCCTAGAGAGGAGGAAACAGGCAAAATGTCGTAAAGGTACTTGCCCATGGTCACAGATGGTAACCTTTATAACCACTGCCTCTGAAGTGCAGAAGCCTTTGTGTAGCAGGTTGACTTCCCTTCTCCTCCCACAAGTTGAAATAGTTCTATTTTCACATACCGTACAATTCACCGACTGAAAGTGTAAAATTCGGTGGGTTTTAGTATATTCAGAGTGGGGCAACCATCACATTGCATTCTGGAGCATTTCTGTCACCCCAAAAAGAAGCCCCATGCCCTTCAGCAGCCCCTCTCCCAATCCACCCCCCTTCCTCCCTGGCAGCCACTAGTCTGCTTTGTTTCTGTGTATTTGCCTATTTTAGAGACTTCATAGGAGTGGAATCATGCAATGTGTAGCCTTTTGTATCTGGTTTCTTTCAATCAGCATAATGTTGACAAGGTTCATCCATATTGTAGCACGTGTCAGTACTTCATGCCTTTTTATGGCTCAGTAGTATTCCATTGTGTGGGTACAACACATTTTATTTACCCATTCCTCAGATGATGGACACTTGGGTTGTTTCTACTCTTTGCCTACTATGAATACTACTGTAAACATTCATGTACAGACTTTTGTGTGGATGTAAGTTTTCAGTTATCTTGGGTAGAATTGCTAGGTCATATGGTAATGCTCTGTTTTACTTCTCTAGGAACTGTCAGGCGGGTTTACAAAGCTGTTGCATCATTTTACAATCCCACCAGCAGCGTGTGAGGGTTCTAGTTTCTCCACATTCTTACCAATGCTTATTTTCTGTTGTTGTAGTATCTCATTGTGGTTTTGCTTTGCGTTTCCCTAGTGACTAATGAAGTTGAGCGTCCTTTCCTGTGCTTATTGGGTTATGTTCTTGAGTGAAAGTCTCTCCAATGCAGAGGGCACTAAAGTGGGAGCCAGGAGGCTTGGAGCTAACTCTAGCCGTGCTCTGTTTCACAGTGGGCGCTTCTAACATTGCTTGTTAGATTGATTGAGTCACAGGTCCTTTATGGTATATTGTTCCTGTTATAAATATATCCTACCATCCCCATCCCTTCTTGAGAGCAGGGACCTTGTTAATCAGATCCATCAGTTACTGTCTGTGTTTCAGTCAGCACCCTCTCCCTTTCCTTGGTTCTCTTCACTCACCTAAGAACATGCTTAAGTTTTCTTTCATCCTGCAAAATCTCTCCTTCCCTTGCCTCCCTTTTAAGCTAATACCCTATCCCTTCCTCCTCCAGATCTCCAGTCCCTGCCCTTCCTCTTCATCTCCCTTTTTTTTCTCAGTCAAACTGGAGTGTGGCTTCCGTCATTTGCCCCACTGGTCTACTCAGAGGTTTCACTGAGGCCATCAGGGCAAATGTATTTTTTAAGTAGATATTGAAGTAGCAGGTCCCAGATCATTGATACCGGTGACCTCACTGGGGTGTGGAATTGGAAGGAATGGGGTGATTCTCCCTTGTTACTGTAGGGTTATTTGGGAAGATGTATACAGGGAGCTTCTTGAATTAGTTTAGTAGAGAGCAGGCAGTGGAAGTAGGGGTGCATAGAACTGGTGGCAGGAAATGTCTAGACTAGTGATATTCAAATAGTGGGCCCCTGAGGCCTTTGAACTGACATTGGGGTCCAGTGTTGTCTGTAAACACAATCAGTGATGCAGCTGGGTCATTCATGTACTGGAGTTAAAAATGTATTTAGATGTTGCTCTGATGAAACAAATTGCAGAAATTTTAGAATCTGATAGGACAGGCTTTTCTTAAACTACTCTTTCTAAAACTTTCTGTTCCCATATGCAGACTATAGGGTCAAATTTTCAAGTTAAAAAAAAAAAGTCTGTTGGGATTTTGATTGGAATTGCGTTGACTAGGTCGATTTTTAAGAAAGCTGACTTTTTTTTTTTAACAACAGTATTAAAATTTCCCATCCAAACTGGTTTTTCAATTTAGTTCTGTGTTCTTCTTTCACATTTTGTATCTTTCTTCGTGTTCTACCTGACATTTCTTATTAGACTTATTCCCAAGTACTTTATATTCCTGTTATAAATGGGATGTTTTTCTCATTAAATTTTCTAAGTAATGATTGGTGTCTGAGAAAGCTACTGATTTTTGTACATATATGTAATTTTTTATTACTAACCACCTTACTAAACAATCTTTATTTCGTCTAGTTTTTCACTTGATTCTCTTGGCATTTCCAGGTATATGATCATATCATCTGCAAATAACAATGACTTTGCCTCTTTTCCAGTTTTTTTTTGCCCCTTAGTAGTCTCTTATCTGATTCTCCTGTCTACCACACCCAGGACTGTGTTAAATAACAGTAGTGGTGCTAAAGGACCTCCTTGCTTGTTTGTGACTTTGGTTTGTGATATATTGCTTTGTCTTATTAAGGGTAAATCCTCCCTCCTGTTTTACAAAGGATTGGGATTTTTGAAAAATCAGAATTAGACACTGAATTGTCTCTAGTGGTGGTTTGGTATCTCAAGATCTGTGTGTTCCCCTTTAACCCATGAATATAGTAAATCCTATCCCTAGGCCTCTCCTGGTGAGCATCCGGGTGATCCCACTGTGCTGTGGACGTATTCATTTTGAATATATGTTGGGTTCTATTTGTGCACACTTTTTTTTTTTTTTTAAGATTTTTAGAAATTTCATGTAATGTCTGAAACATTTATATTAACATATTTCCATACAAATAACCCAATGAAAGTTTAGTATTAGTTGTTTTGTTTGTTTTTTTATACTGCAGGTTCTTATTAGGCATCAGTTTTGTACACATCAGTGTACACATGTCAATCCCAATCGCCCAATTCAGCACACCACCATCCCCACCTCACCGCAGTTTTCCCCCCTTGGTGTCCATATGACCATTCTCTACATCTGTGTCTCAACTTCTGCCCTGCAAACTGGCTCATCTGTAGCATTTTTCTAGGTTCCACATACATGCATTAATATACGATATTTGTTTTTCTCTTTCTGACTTACTTCACTCTGTATGACAGTCTCTAGATCCATCCACGTCTCAACAAATGACTCAATTTCATTCCTTTTTATAGCTGAGTAATATTCCATTGTATATATGTACCACAACTTCTTTATCCATTCGTCTGTTGATGGGCATTTAGGTTGCTTCCATGACCTGGCTATTGTAAATAGTGCTGCAATGAACATTCGGATGCATGTGTCTTTTTGAATTACGGTTTTCTCTGGGTATATGCCCAGTAGTGGGATTGCTGGGTCATATGGTAATTCTATTTTTAGTTTTTTAGGGAACCTCCATATTGTTCTCCATAGTGGCTGTATCAATTTACATTCCCACCAACAGTGCAAGAGGGTCCCCTTTTCTCCACACCCTCTCCAGCATTTGTTGTTTGTAGATTTTCTGATGATGCCCATTCTAACAGGAGTGAGGTGATACCTCATTGTAGTTTTGATTTGCATTTCTCTAATAATTAGTGATGTTGAGCATCTTTTCATGTGCTTCGTGGCCGTCTGTATGTCTTCTTTGGAGAAATGTCTATTTAGGTCTTCTGCCCATTTTTGGATTGGGGTGTTTGTTTCTTTGATATTGAGCTGAATGAGCTGTTTATATATTTTGGAGATTAATCCTTTGTCCGTTGATTCATTTGCAAATATTTTCTCCCATTCTGAGGGTTGTCTTTTCGTCTTGTTTATGGTTTCCTTTGCTGTGCAAAAGCTTTGAAGTTTCATTAGGTCCCACTTGTTTATTTTTGTTTTTATTTCCATTACTCTAGGAGGTGGATCGAAAAAGATCTTGCTGTGATTTATGTCAAAGAGTGTTCTTCCTATGTTTTCCTCTAAGAGTTTTATAGTGTCCAGTCTTATATTTAGGTCTCTAATCCATTTTGAGTTTATTTTTGTGTATGGTGTTAGGGAGTATTCTAATTTCATTCTTTTACATGTGGCTGTCCAGTTTTCCCAGCACCACTTATTGAAGAGACTGTCTTTTCTCCATTGTATATCTTTGCCTCCTTTGTCATAGATTAGTTGACCATAGGTGCGTGGGTTAATCTCTGGGCTTTCTATCTTGTTCCATTGATCTATGTTTCTGTTTTTGTGCCAGTACCATATTGTCTTGATTACTGTAGCTTTGTAGTATAGTCTGAAGTCAGGGAGTCTGATTCCTCCAGCTCCATTTTTTTGCCTCAAGACTGCTTTGGCTATTCGGGGTCTTTTGTGTCTCCATACAAATTTTAAGATGATTTGTTCTAGCTCCGTAAAAAATGCCATTGGTAATTTGATAGGGATTGCATTGAATCTGTAGATTGCTTTGGGTAGTATACTCATTTTCACAATGTTGATTCTTCCAATCCAAGAACATGGTATATCTCTCCATCTGTTGGTATCATCTTTAATTTCTTTCATCAGTGTCTTATAGTTTTCTGCATACAGGTCTTTTGTCTCCCTAGGTAGGTTTATTCCTAGGTATTTTATTCTTTTTGTTGCAATGGTAAATGGGAGTGTTTCCATAATTTCTCTTTCAGATTTTTCATCATTAGTGTATAGGAATGCAAGAGATTTCTGTGCATTAATTTTGTAACCTGCAACTTTACCATATTCATTAATTAGCTCTAGCAGTTTTCTGGTGGCAGTTTTAGGATTCTCTATGTATAGTATCATGTCATCCGCAAACAGTGACAGTTTTACTTCTTCTTTTCCAATTTGTATTCCTTTTATTTCTTTTTCTTCTCTGATTGCCGTGGCTAGGACTTCCAGAACTATGTTGAATAATAGTGGTGAGAGTGGACATCCTTGTCTCGTTCCTGATCTTAGAGGAAATGCTTTCAGTTTTTCACCATTGAGAATGATGTTTGCTGTGGGTTTGTCATATATGGCCTTTATTATGTTGAGGTAGGTTCCCTCTATGCCCACTTTCTGGAGAGTTTTTATCATAAATGGGTGTTGAATTTTGTCAAAAGCTTTTTCTGCATCTATTGAGATGATCATATGGTTTTTATTCTTCAATTTGTTAATATGGTGTATCACATTGATTGATTTGCGTATATTGAAGAATCCTTGCATCCCTGGGATAAATCCCACTTGATCGTGGTGTATGATCCTTTTAATGTGTTGTTGGATTCTGTTTGCTAGTATTTTGTTGAGGATTTTTGCATCTATATTCATCAGTGATATTGGTCTGTAATTTTCTTTTTTTGTAGTGTCTTTGTCTGGTTTTGGTATCAGGGTGATGGTGGCCTCATAGAATGAGTTTGGGAGAGTTCCTTCCTCTGCAATTTTTTGGAAGAGTTTGAGAAGGATGGGTGTTAGCTCTTCTCTAAATGTTTGATAGAATTCACCTGTGAAGCCATCTGGTCCTGGACTTTTGTTTGTTGGAAGATTTTTAATCACAGTTTCAATTTCATTACTTGTGATTGGTCTGTTCATATTTTCTGTTTCTTCCTGGTTCAGTCTTGGAAGGTTATACCTTTCTAAGAATTTGTCCATTTCTTCCAGGTTGTCCATTTTATTGGCATAAAGTTGCTTGTAGTAGTCTCTTAGGATGTTTTGTATTTCTGCGGTGTCTGTTGTAACTTCTCCTTTTTCATTTCTGATTTTATTGATTTGAGTCCTCTCCCTCTTTTTCTTGATGAGTCTGGCTAATGGCTTATCAATTTTGTTTATCTTCTCAAAGAACCAACTTTTAGTTTTATTGATCTTTGCTATTGTTTTCTTTGTTTCTATTTCATTTATTTCTGCTCTGATCTTTATGATTTCTTTCCTTCTGCTAACTTTGGGTTTTGTTTGTTCTTCTTTCTCTAGTTTCTTTAGGTGTAAGGTTAGATTGTTTACTTGAGATTTTTCTTGTTTCTTTAGGTAGGCTTGTATAGCTATAAACTTCCCTCTTAGAACCGCTTTTGCTGCATCCCATAGGTTTTGGGTCGTCGTGTTTTCATTGTCATTTGTCTCTAGGTATTTTTTTATTTCCTGTTTGATTTCTTCAGTGATCTCTTGGTTATTTAGTAACGTATTGTTTAGCCTCCATGTGTTTGTCTTTTTTACGTCTTTTTCCCTGTAATTCATTTCTAATCTCATAGCGTTGTGGTCGGAAAAGATGCTTGATATGATTTCAATTTTCTTAAATTTACTGAGGCTTGATTTGTGACCCAAGATGTGATCTATCCTGGAGAATGTTCCGTGCGCACTTGAGAAGAACGTGTAATCTGCCGTTTTTGGATGGAATGTCCTATATATATCAATTAAATCTATCTGGTCTATTGTGTCATTTAAAGCTTCTGTTTCCTTATTTATTTTCATTTTGGATGATCTGTCCATTGGTGTAAGTGAGGTGTTAAAGTCCCCCACTATTATTGTGTTACTGTCGATTTCCTCTTTTATAGCTGTTAGCAGCTGCCTTATGTATTGAGGTGCTCCTATGTTGGGTGCATATATATTTATAATTGTTATATCTTCTTCTTGGATTGATCCCTGGATCATTATGTAGTGTCCTCCCTTGTCTCTTGTAACATTCTTTATTTTAAAGTCTGTTTTATCTGATATGAGTATAGCTACTCCAGCTTTCTTTTGATTTCCATTTGCATGGAATATCTTTTTCCATCCCCTCACTTTCAGTCTGTATGTGTCCCTAGGTCTGAAGTGGGTCTCTTGTAGACAGCATATATATGGGTCTTGTTTTTGTATCCATTCAGCCAGTCTATGTCTTTTGGTTGGGGCATTTAATCCATTCACGTTTAAGGTAATTATCGATGTGTATGTTCCTATGACCATTTTCTTAATTGTTTTGGGTTTGTTTTTGTAGGTCCTTTTCTTCTCTTGTGTTTCCCACTTAGAGAAGTTCCTTTAGCATTTGTTGTAGAGCTGGTTTGGTGGTGCTGAATTCTCTTAGCTTTTGCTTGTCTGTAAAGCTTTTGATTTCTCCATCAAATCTAAATGAGATCCTTGCTGGGTAGAGTAATCTTGGTTGTAGGTTCTTCCCTTTCATCACTTTAAGTATATCATGCCACTCCCTTCTGGCTTGCAGAGTTTCTGCTGAGAAATCAGCTGTTAACCTTATGGGAGTTCCCTTGTATGTTATTTGTCGTTTTTCCCTTGCTGCTTTCAGTAATTTTTCTTTGTCTTTAATTTTTGCCACTTTGATTACTATGTGTCTCGGCGTGTTTCTCCTTGGGTTTATCCTGCCTGGGACTCTCTGCGCTTCCTGGACTTGGGTGGCTATTTCCTTTCCCATGTTAGGGAAGTTTTTGACTATAATCTCTTCAAATATTTTCTCTGGTCCTTTCTCTCTCTCTTCTCCTTCTGGGACCCCTATAATGCGAATGTTGTTGCGTTTAATGTTGTCCCAGAGGTCTCTTAGGCTGTCTTCATTTCTTTTCATTCTTTTTTCTTTAGTCTGTTCCGCAGCAGTGAATTCCACCATTCTGTCTTCCAGGTCACTTATCCGTTCTTCGGCCTCAGTTATTCTGCTATTGATTCCTTCTAGTGTAGTTTTCATTTCAGTTATTGTATTGTTCATCTCTGTTTGTTTGTTCTTTAATTCTTCTAGGTCTTTGTTAATCATTTCTTGCATCTTCTCAATCTTTGCCTCCATTCTTATTCCGAGGTCCTGGATCATCTTCACTATCATTATTCTGAATTCTTTTTCTGGAAGGTTGCCTATCTCCACTTCATTTAGTTGTTTTTCTGGGGTTTTTTCTTGTTCCTTCATCTGGTACATAGCCCTCTGCCTTTTCATCTTCTCTGTCTTTCTGTAACTGTGGTTTTTGGTCCACAGGCTGCGGGATTGTAGTTTTTCTTGCTTCTGTTCTGTGCACACTTTTTAAAATTTTTTTAATTTTTATTTTATTTATTTTTGGCTGTGTTCGGTTTTTGCTGCTGCGTGCGGACCTTCTCTAGTTGCGGCGAGGGGGGGCTACTCTTCCTTGCCGTGCATGGGCTTCTCATTGCTGTGGCTTCTCGTTGCAGAACACGGGCTCTAGGCGCACAGGCTTCAGCAGTTGCAGCACGCGGGCTCAGTAGTTGTGGCTCGCGGGCTCTGGAGTGCAGGCTCAGTAGTTGTGGCGCACGGGGTTAGTTGCTCCGCAGCATGTGGGATCCTCCCGGACCAGGGCTCAAACCCGTGTCCCCTGCATTGGCAGGCGGATTCTTAACCACTGTGCCACCAGGGAAGTCCCAATGCACACTTTATTTTTATATCAATATTCAAAATGAGATTGGTCTATAGTGTGCTTTTTCTATGCTACCTTTTCCAGGTGTCACTAAAAGATGGGAAGTTTTTCTCATTTCTCTGCTCTAGAAAATTTGAACAGTTGAGAAATCATCTGTCTTTTGAGGATTGAAATAATTCTCATGTGGATTGAGCCTGGTTGATTCTTCTAGAGCAGTATTCATACACAGCTTTCACAGTTTTTTCCTCATGGTGCTCTATTTAGGTTTTCTCTATTATATATATTTATTCTGTCTATATGTTAGGTTTTCTTTCTTCTTAACTAAATTTTTAAAATTTATGTAATTCTAGAATAATATCCATTTAATCTAGTTGAATATAAGCTCCATAAAGGCAGGATTTTTTTGTCTGTTCACTGGTGTATCCTTAGGACCTAGAACAAGGCAGGGCACATAGTAGGTATTTATAAATATTTGTATTATTATTTTGATTTCCTTTGTATTTTTTCTCACTCCTAATTTGGGTATCAGTTCTTTTTTTTTTTTCCATGATTACCTTGGTGAGTGATTTAGCGCTTTTGGTGATGATTTTTTTAAAGAAACCTAGGCAGAAGGAGCAAGTCGCCTATTAGAGGAAAGAAAAATAAGTCCAGTTCACTTCACCCTGCTTCATGACAGTATTTGATGCTGGAAGACATGGGGTTAATACCTCTACACAGTTTTGAGGGGAAAAGTTTGGATCAAGTTGTCATTCTCATGGAGAGGCAATACAAAGGCATTCTGAAAAATGTAAGGCTTCCTATACCCCGGTGTTGATAGCTTTATTTGTAATTAGCAAATACTGGAATCAGCCCAAATGCCCTTTGATGGGTGAATGGATGAACTGTGGTACACCTACCCTGTGGAATACTACTCAGCAATGAAAAAGGAACGAACTGTTGATACACACAACAACCTGGATGAATCTCAGATGTAGTATGCTGTGTGAAAGAAGCCAGTCTCAAAAGAATACATACTGCATTATTCCATTTCTATGACATTCTTGAAATAACATCAATATAGAGATGGAGAACAGATTAGTGGTGGTCACAGGTAGGGGAGGTGAAGAGGAAAGGTGGGAGAGAAGTGGGTCTGCTTATAAAAAGGCAGCATAAGGGATACTTGTGCCAATGGAACTCTTCTTTATCTTGACTGTGGTGGTCACAATCTACACATGTGATAAAACTGTATGGTAGTTAATAAACGCACAAATGAGTGCAAGTAAAACCGGGGAAATTTGAATAAGATGTGTGGGTTGTATCAATGTCAGTATCCTGATTGTGATAGTATACTATTTTGCATAATATGACCTTTGGGGAAACTAGGCAAAGTATATGAGGGATACAAGGGATCTCTTTATATTATTTCTCTTTTTTAACATTTTATTTTTTGTAGTTAAATATACAATATTTATTAATGTAATACTAACAGAGAATTAGGTTAATAGGTGTGGATAACAGTATTTTTATTCTTTTGACTATTTAAATTAATTTTTTAAATTGAAGTATAGTTGATTTACAGTGTTTGTTTCAGGTGTATAGCAAAGTGAATCAGTTATACATACATACATACATAGATTCTTTTTCCGATTCTTTTCCCTTATAGGTTATTATGGGATATTGAGTAGAGTTCCCTGTGCTATACAGTAGGTCCTTGTTGGTTATCTATTTTATATTTGGTAGTGTGTATATGTTAATCGCAAACTCCTAATTTATCCCTCCCCCCGTATTATTTCTGATAATTGTATGGGAATCTATAATTATCTCAATAAAAATTTCAGTTAAAAAATGGAATGCTTTGGAAGCTATATGTCACTCAGCAACCCTCCTGGAGACATCTACTTAATAATACAAAACAGCTAAGCAAGAGGTGATTCAAAATAATGATTCTGAACAGGGGACACACAGGGAGAGAGAGGTGTCTGGCAGGAAACCCTGGGCCCAGAGCTCAGAGCCACTTTGCCCGTGGGGATTTCTGTTTGGTGTGGTGGGCATTAAGAGCTGCAGTCACAGGAGGAGGTGGGATCTGGCTGGGAGACTGGGTGAGCGTGAGCGGTAGCTATCTGGGGAGCCCCAGAATTGAAGAGGGGGACAGAGCAGGACCAGCTTCAGGACACAGATTTCAGGGGAGGTTGCTCAGTGGTGTCAGAGCTGGTGGAGCGTCAGGAGGAGCCCTGAAGTCCACCACATGTGAACCTGGACATGGTGTTTCTCCCCCAGGCTGACCTCTCCCCCCGTGCTCCCCAGCTGGGCGGATGGTGTCGCCATTCTCGTCCATATGCCAAGGGATACACGTAGGTCATCCTTGCACTCCTCTCCCCCGCGAAACCCCTCTTAAGTCTCCCCACTGCCCTTCCCCAGCCTGGCCTTCCTCATCTGTTGCCGCCTTCTCTGACCACTCCCTGCCGCATACTCTGTTCCAGCCCTCCTGACTTCCCCCTGCTCTCTGCGAATGGCCGGCCCCTGCACCCCTGAGGCTTGACTCGGGAGGCTGCCTATGCCCCAAGGCCCTCTCCCTCTGCTCCCCTTTCCGACCTGAGCTCAGCTGCCGCCCCCTCCCTGAAGCCTGCCACACAATCACAGCAGCCGTCACCAGCTCCGCCTGGCACACGCAGCTGTCATAACCCCATTTGTTTAAATATCTCCACCCCTGGACTGAGGTCAAGAACTCTGCTTTTCTCATCTTTCTCTCTCTCCCAGTCCCTGGTCCCTGGTGTTTGGTGACTGAATAGTCCTGCGCTAACTTTTTGGTTCTATAATCCCATGAAAAGCATTCACCGAAGGATTGCCTTCAAACGAAAACTACTTAGGTCATTGACGATATGATTTGGATTTGCAGAAATTTGAATCAGACTTGTGTTATGTCTGAGCAAACCCTAGCAGCCCCTGGAAGTACGCCCTGTTTCGTGTTTGGGCAGTCAGGCTCCGAGCCTGGGTAGGGGCCAGGTGTATTTATAGAGAGCAAGACATCTGCCCTCTCCTCCCCCTCACGCCCGTCCTCCCACTCCCCATCCTGTGGGCTGGCTCCGCCTGGTTCCCTGTAGTCTCTGACTCAAACCATCTTTCCACTGGCTTCCCTGTGAATGTCATCCTGAAATGCAGGTTTCCTTTTTTTTTTTTTAAATGGCTTAAGAAATTGATATATAATTCACGTAACATAAAATTCACCCCTTTAAAGCGTACAACTCAGTGGCATGTAGGACATTCACCAAGTTGTATGACCGTCACCTCTGTCTAGCTTCAAGACATTTTCATCGCCCAAAGAGGAAACCTCATACCCATTAAGCAGTCAGTCTACATTCTCCCCTCCCGCAGCCCCTGGCAACCACTCATCAGCTTTCTGTCTCTGTGGATGTATGTATTCTGGATGTTTCATATAAATGGAATCATGCACTATGTGGCCTTTTGTGTCTGGCTTCTTTCACTTCGTATAAGGTTTTCAAGGCTCATGCAGGTTGTAGCCTGGCTCAGTCCTTCTTTTCCTTTTTATCACCAAATAATGTCATGGCACGGATAGACCGCTCCCAGTAGAATTCTGTGCTGTGAGGCCACCGTTTGTAGCTGCCTTTTTCGTGGACGTTTCCCAGGGCCGAGATCAGAGCTGAGCACCCCGTCCTGCCCATCAGGAACTATTTGTTGGGTGAATGAATGGAGCTTCCTGTTCAGTGATTCTGGGGGTCTGCTTGTATTTGTCAGTGGAGACGCAGCCGGGATCTCCTCGCCCGGGGCTCGGCGGTGGGCTGCAGCCCGGTGGATGGGAGCTCGCGGTGTGGAGAGGGGAAGGCTGTGGGTAGGGACGGGACCAGTGAGCAGGCTGGGGCTAGCCTGAACAGGACCCTCTTCCAGGTCCCAGGCCCGTTTGGGCCGCCGGCTCCTCCTCGCCAGCTTGCTCAGTTTCTTTGGAGGGAAGATGTGCAGCTTCTCTTGTCGTGAGGGGGCTGCACAGGAGGCCGAGGGGAGAAGCAGGTCTGCACACGGTTCCCTAGGCTCCGCCCCTCCCCTCCCCTCCCCCGCTGTCTTCCACCCAGCTTCCACGTCTCCTTCTGGACAGGGAATGTGCTCCTGAGCTTGGCGCCTTCCCACATTTGTTGTCATTCCCATTTTTACTGGAAACATGTCATAGTTAGAAATTTGGGAGAATTAGCACCTGTATGATATCGCATCTTCCTATCCACAACCTAGTCTTTTCATTTGTTCAAGTCGTCTTTTGTGTTTTTCAGTACGGTTGACCCTTGAACGATACGGGTTTGAACTGCGCAGGTCCAGTTATACACGGATATTTTTCAGTAGTAAATGCTACGGTACCAGACAGTCTGTGGCTGGTTGAATCCGTGGATGCACAGGGCTGACCGTAAGTTGCATGCGGATTAACCCCTGCATTGTTTGAGGGTCAACTGTACTGGTTTCATTTTTTTCCTTCACTTAGTTCTAGTATACGTCTTAAGTATCTTTTTAAATTGAGGTATAATTTACATACCTCAGATGTTAAGATTTTCAGGAATGTTCTTCAGTAGCGTTTTAAAAATTTGTGTGCACTTGGTTCTAGTAAGGCTCTTAAGTATTTTTTATTGAGGTATGATTTACATATAGTTAAATGCTAAGGTATTAAGATCCTTAAGTTCAATCAGTTTTGACGAACGCATGTCAAGACAGAACATTTTCATCATCCCAGAAAGTTCCTTCATATCACTTCCCAGCATCCCTCACCCAAGCAACCACTGAGCTGATTTTTACACCGCAGGTTAGTTTTGTCTCTTCTAGAATTTCATAGAAATAAACCATATCATATTTACCCTTTTGTGTCCAGCTTTTCTCATGCAGTATAATATTTCCAAGGTTCATCCATGTTATAATACGTGTCAGCTGTTCCTTTTCCACGTCTCTTCAGCTCCTCTGACTTTGATTTATCTGTTGTTCTGATATCATCCACCTTTGCTCTTCTGGAAGCTCGTCTCCCCACCCCCTTGTTCCTAGCGCTCGTCTGCATGTACTCACTTGTGCGCTCCTTTCCTGATACTCCCCAGTGGTTTTGAGAGACAGGGGTATAAATGTGCTTGGTGTCCACCGTCCGGAACGGAAAATCTGGGCAGATTTTTCGTTATCCGAGGAGTCTCTAGTGTGGCATTACATCTTGAAGGTCTCTGTGAGAAAGGACCAACTGTTCTCCCGTTTTGTATTCTTCCTCTTTTCCACATTTGTTTTCAAAGCAGCAAAGAACAAAAGTGATGATGTCTGTTTCCTCCAAGCCTTCTGATAAAGGAGTATTAACCTTTCAGCCTAAACTTTACTGCAGGTCCAAGAATAACTTATTTAAGAGGAAATGGGACTGTTGACATTTTACATGATTTTAAATGTTAAAGATCTTTTCATGGGTAGGATTGAATGGAAAATCTCTGTATGAGACGGAGGTCGAAGGCAAGGGGTAGGAATTGTTTCGCTAGGTTCTGGGAATACTCAGCCCCCAGCCTGCTTGTCACATGGGCGACTGGTACCATCTCCTGGCTTTTCTCCCCCTTTTTAGGAGTAGAAGTGCGCATGGTCCTGCTTGTAATGTCTTCAGAAAAGTAACTGATGCTTTTCCTTCCCTCCCGGGGTAATGCAAGCTCTCCCCAGAGGGTTAGGGACTCTAGGGCTGGTAGGGAGGGGATGCAGTGGAGTGAGGCAGTGGCTCTGGCTGTCACAGCCCCTGTAAGACAGTGGTAGGAGGTGGGGCCTTGTGGTAGCAACGCCTGGGCCTGGGCTGGCGGGAGCCTGTGACCAGACATTAAAACGTGTCATCAACAAAACTCTAAGTTTGGGGTTTGAGGTATTGCTGAGGTTGTTATGGTTTCAAGAATAGAGTATGATGGACGTATAGACACTACCAAACGTAAAACCGATAGCTAGTGGGAAGCAGCCGCATAGCACAGGGAGACCAGCTCGGTGCTTTGTGACCACCTAGAGGGGTGGGATAGGGAGGGTGGGAGGGAGGGAGACGCAAGAGGGAAGAGATATGGGGATATATGTATACGTATAGCTGATTCACTTTGTTATACCGCAGAAACTAGCACACCATTGTAAAGCAATTATACTGCAATAAAGATGTTTTAAGAAAAAAAAAGCAGCAGCAGAATAGAGTATGCTACGTCTTCAGAGCGGGATGAACAAGTTTGCACGGCGCTAAACTGCCAGGAAGCAGCTCCAGAAGCTGGAGGTGTTGCTACTTTTTTTGCCCCCAGCTCTGCAAGGGCGGCTCAAAATCTCCGCCCTCTGTCGTTTGTCCGCCTGTCTTTGGCTGTCTGTTAGTCCATCAGGGATGTGTTGGAGAAATGGGAACATGCTCTTGGAAAGGAGTACTCCAGCCCGGGAGGGAAGCGCACGGTGTCAGCCCAGGTTGTCGGCCTGCCGACTCCACACGCCTCCCTTCAATAGAACCTCTCACAGCCCGAGAGGCTGGGGATGGGAGTGGAGAGCAGGGGAGAAACCTAATTATGCAAATTTTGATCTTAAAGCTTTATTCGTCTGTTTCCTGGCAGGCTGTTCTTTAATCTCAAGAGCAGGATTGCTCAGAATTACCATATATTCCCGTTAATTGCATTAAAATTATAGCAAAGGTTGTTTTTGCTATAATCAAGAGTGATTTTGATTAATACTCATGAAATCAAATGCCTCGCCAGCGGTGGGGAAGAGAGCAGCCTTCTCAGTCCGCTGGGCCTTCTCTTCGCTTCCACCCATTTTTCCAGAGGCCAGAGATGCAAACACATCTGAAAGGTTTTTCTCTTTTAAACCAACTTGCTTACACGGATAGTCATTTTTCAAGACAATCTCTCAAAGAGGGGACCTGATTATTTGCCTCTGTCCTTAGTGCAAAGGTTATAGGATAGCTCTTTATTGAGGGAGGCAAGGAAAGGGCCCGAGCAGAGGTCTCAGCTGGTGACAAGAGCACCTGCCATCTCATGGTGGGCTCTGTGTGACCTGGCAGAGATTCAGACCGTCTAAAGAGTGTCTTCTGTTGGGTCATTGAGCACCTCGGGAAGATGTGCAAGAAGCCTGACCACACGTATGGACAAGGCATTAGACTCACATACAGATGAGACAGACACAAAATGCAAGGTAACTCTAGAGCATGGTGGTGACGGTGGGCATGGAAGAAATGGCTAGATTCCAGAGATTTCTTTTCAGGTGAATTGACTGACCTCATTGATGGGTGGGAGGGGGAGGGGAAGGGGTCAAGGGCAAAATGATGCCCACATTTCCGGCTTGGGCAGCAGTAAGTGGTGGTTCCGGTTACTCAGTTGGCGGTCATTGGGGGAGGGAAAGAGGACGTCTGCTTTTAGCCCCACACGGAGGCTCTGGAGTCATGCCAGGCTGTGCGCTTTCACCCCAGGGCTATGCCTGTGCCTCTCTTAGCCTTGTCACTCCCCAGTAAGGGCTGGGATAAGGCCCACTTGGCAGGGGTAGTCACGAGAGCATTTTGGGACATTATGGATGATGCAGAACACCTCACACGGTGCCTGGTATGGAGGAGGCCCTCAAACACCAATGAGAAGCCTCTTCCAGAGCCTTCCATCTGCAGTAACAACCCTCAGAGGGAAGACAGCCCGTCTTCCCCATCAGCAGAGAGGTTTAGAGTTGGAGTTGGCAAGGAGGCCCAGAAAGTGTTAGCCCAGTGGAACGATTTGCCAATACTGACAGACTGATAACCTCGAGATGCTTTGTGTTTCAGAGCCCTTTTACTTCCTAAGTATTTTAGCACATGCTGTCTGATTTTTGCACCTAGGGCTACTGTCCTGAGTACCATGTCCTTGAGACGTGGCGAACTCGAGGGAGAAAGAGGTTGAGGGCCTGCAGAGGGTCACACGGCACATTAGGTCAGAGCTTTGGAGTCAGCACCTGCTGTGTGCCAGGCACAACAGCAGCTCTGGCATTACCGTTGCCAGTGTATTGAGGAGGAGACCAAGTCTCAGCAATGACTGTGCTTGTGGGAGAGGTGATGGTGGCCTGGGCTAGGGCTGGAAACAGGAGTCTGGAGGTCTCAACATGAGGTGGAAACCAAGTCATGGGCCTGGACCACATCACCCAGGGAGTGAGTGGAGAAAGAAGGAAGGATGGATGGAGAGGGTGACAGCACAGGTTAAGGCTGAGGAAGAGTTGCCAGTCAGGAGCCAGGGTAGGGATGGCCACAGAGGCGGAAAGAAAATCAGAAGAAAAAGAAGCCATGTCCGAGTTCCAGCTCACATTCCTGAGAACGGTTTCCAGGAGCGGTGGGCAAAGCCAGCCTGCAGGGGGTGATGGAGTGAGGCCACCCTAGGGAAGGAGGCCCAGAGTCCCTACTCCTGCCACCTGTGAGGGGCAGGATGGAGAGGGTAGCAGCCAAGGGGCAGGAGGGGCTGGGAGGCTTGAGCATTTCACAGGCTGCAGAGAACGAGCTGCCGGAGCTGGAGGTTGGGGGGAGGGTAACGTCGCCGGACGGGGTGCCCCCTGCATGCCAGGCGCACTCACATCCCTGTCCACGATCTCGTTTTGTCTTCCCAGTAGCCTCAGGGACCTACAGTGATGAGCCTCAAAGGAGGAAACGGAGGTTCTGGGAGACGCATGAAACCCACCCAAAGTCCCGTAGCTAGTGAGTGGCAGGGCTGGGTTTGGATGCACTTGGCCTAGCACTTTGGCCTTTGACCGGGCTGCCAGCAGGCACTTGGACAGGGCCCCCAGTCTGTCTGTCCTGCACAGGGGACACACTCCCCATCCCCTTGGTTGGGCTGCCTCCCCCTTCCCGATCGGGTGAGTGTGGCAGCTGTGGGATTAGTTATCCCTCTGTCGGTTCATGTTAGTTACAAAGATGAGGGAACCACAGGGCTGGGCTCTGGGCCTGGGTGACCACTGTTGGGGGTGGGGACTCGTGGCTCCCAGGCTGCTTCTGGGGACCTGTGTGTCAAAGACAGTTCAACTCCAAAACTGGGTCCTGAGCCTAGCAGGTCCCCTGTGCCTCTTCTGCCGGTCACCCCAACCAAAGCCCCTAAAGCTAGCTACTAGATTCATGTCAGGCCTACTGGTAATGACCTGACGTACACAGGGAAGCCCAGATGCTACTCAGATCCCCAGGGGTCCAGTGAAATGTATTACAGGGGAGCTCTGTAAGTGAGCTAGAAACTTCCACATCCTCTCGTATCACCTTGCCTCTTCACTCTCTCATCCTTGTCCCCAAGTAACCTTCCCAGTTTCATTGCTCAAGTTCACCCATGCATCTGTTGTTTTTCTTTGAGTTATAATTCACATACCGTACAGTTGACCCTTTAAAGTATACAATTCCGTGGATTTTTTTAGTACGTTCACAATTGTGTAACCATCGCCACTGCTAATTGCAGAACATTTTCATCACCCCAACCTGAAACCTGTACCCGTTAAGCGGTCACTCCGCATTTCTCCCCTCCTCCTCCCAGCCCCTGTTACCCACTAAGCTGACTTCTGTCTCTATGGACTTGCCCATTCTAGACATCTCACATCAATGGAATCATACGATATGTGGATTTGGGGGTTTGGCTTCTTTAATTTAGCATCACGTTTCCAAGGGCCATCCATGTTGTAGCATGGATCAGTACATCATGCCTTTGTATGCTGGAATAATATTCTGTTGTAGGGATGTACCACTTTTTTTTTCTCCATCGTCTGTTGATGGATGGGTTTTTTAAAATTTTTATTGGAGTATAGTTGATTTTACATTAATGCCATTATACTCTGTGTATCACTGCTCCACTCAGTTGTATGTCTTGAGGATCTTGCCATGTAGATCTCTGTCATTCATATACACTGCTGGCTCACGTCCACACTATTGCTGTACCTGATTAGATGGAGGTACTGCTCCGTTGATACTCAGCTGGGCTGTTTCCAGCGCTTCTGTGTAGCGGTGCTGCAGCAGGCATCCCTGTAGAAACCTCCCTGTGCCAAGTACTGCAAAGACAGTGTCTCCCCTGGAGTTGATGCTTTCGGTAACTGCTGTTAGTTAGGTTCTTTTTTTTCCTGTATGTTTTTCCTGTTTTGACCTGACTTCTGAGGGTAGGGCAGCCCTCTCTGAGCGGAATCAGAGCTGCTGATCACCACAACTGAGGCTGGCGATGAGCCTGGGTGAATTGTCTGTGTGGTGGAGGCAGAGTCTAAAATATCTGCAAGAGCTTAGACCCTGCCTGAGACAAACGAAAGAACATTTCAAGGAGGTTTCTTAGGCTGGACACGGAACCCAATTCAAGGCCTCCAGGCTTTCCTGCTTGTGACAGCCTCCTCGAGGACCCAAGGAGAAGCGCAGGGACCATCAGGACCCACGTCAGGACAGGCTCATTCCCAGAACCTTTCAACTGATCATCCAGGAAAGTCCCATTCATTTGCCTTGACCGTGAGAGAGCCTATAGAAGAACGGAAAAGCCAGCAGACTACAGAAGAAATCATAGAAGTCCAACCACTTATTGATTCGGTTTTAATTATCTTCTGTAATGAGACCTTTGCAAATATGCTTCCATGGGCTCTATTCAAAGGAATTAAGTCTCCATAGGAAGCCACCTACGTCCTTGAGCTTCTGTCCTCCTTTAAAGTTGGGGTGAGAAGTGGGATGAAGTAAGTCTAGGGCCCTGCCTGGACCTTTTTTTTTTTTTTTTTTTTAATACTTTTTAGACCAGTTTTAGATTTACAGAAAAACTTCAAAGATAGCGTGGAGAGTTCCCATATGCCCCACACCCAGTTTCCCCTATTATTGACGTCTTACATTAGTATGGTACATTGGTCACAATTAATGAGTCAATATTGATACATTATTATTAAAGTCCAAGCTTTTATTCAGATTTCCTTAGTTTTTCCCTTATGTCTCTTTTTTGTTCCAGGATCTAATCCCCTACCTGGCATTTTGCCTCTGAGAATTACTGGGCCAAATAGTCAAGAATTCCAAGATTGGAGTTCCCAATGCCTTTGGGTCCTCCACAGTCTGAATGGTTGAAGGTTTCCTAAATTGGGTTTTTAAAAACACTACTACCCAAACTTCAATGTAGGTTTCATCTTCTTTTTCTTGTTGCTGTTACAGTTGATGGAGTTCAAGGTTACTCCGGTTGCCGTTTCCGGAGGACCTCTTGTGCACCAGTCACTGAGATGGGCCAAGGTCATCTTTGCCTCGTTAGTCTTTCTCTCTCGGCTCTCTAGTGAGGAGAATGGAGTTCCTCTCGCTCCAGGGTCCTGGCCCACTGTCACCATGGGGGCCTTGCGAGGACCTCTTTCAGTTCATAGTTTCTATGCCCCTTCATCTCCCATCCCCACTTTCTTTCTCTTCCCCTCATTAAGCACTTATTCTTGATATGTGTCATTAAGTATGCACATGTCCCTTTGAAATATGTAGAGAGAGTGTGGGATTTGCATAAATTGTACCGTGCCCTTCTGTTTCCTGTTTGCATTCAGTATGGTGTTCTCAAGACCTCTTCGTGTTGCTACGTTGGGTGTGTTGCTTCCAGCTGCCCTAGGGTATGGATTTTTTTTGTAAGCATCACCATGTGTACCTCCGTGCTCTGCCAGTCATGGACCCCCACCCAAGTTGTACCCAGTTTCCCACCTTGTGCTCAGCACTGCAGCAGGCACCCTCCTCTGTGTCTGTGGGCCCTGTGCACAAGACCCTCCCTGGGATTCGTGCCCAGGAGTAGGGCTGTGGGTCATGGGGTGCACACATGTGGATTCGCCCAAGTGCTGCCAGCTTGTTTCTACAATGGCTGTGCTGGTTCATACCCCTACCAGCAGGACCCAGAGGTTCCCGTGTTCCCACGTTCTTTCCAGATCTCAGCTTTATCCGTCATTCTCACTCTTGCCTTCACCATAGGTATAAAGTGGTATCTCATTGTGCTGAGCAGCTCTGATAAAGATTTCACCTCTGTGGTCCTACCCATAGTGCTTCATGCACGCCTGTGCAGATGTCTTGTTATCTCCTGGCTGGGGAGGGAGTCTGTATTCTGGTTGAATGTCCTTTGTCCCCTGTCCTTCTCCTTCCCAAGCTATGTTCTTCCTACTGTTAGAAGCTTCTCTTAAGGTTACAGCTTCCAGGAAGTCTTACCAGATTAACCCTACCTTCTCTACTCCTGACTCTGAATTATTCTAGAATGCTTAGGTAATGTGTGCTTATATTGCTTTCCTAAGGCTGCTCTAACAAAGTACCACAAACTGGATGACTAAAAACACCACCAGTTTATTTTCTCAGAATTTTCAAGGTCTGAATCAAGGTGTTGGCAAGACTGTGCTCCTTTGCTGCATCTCAGACTCTGGGTAGAATCCTGTCTCTTCCTAGCTTCTCTCGGTGGCTGGCAATCCTTGGCATTCCTTGGCTTGCAGCTGCACCGCTCCAGTCTCTCCCTCCATCTTCATACGGAGCTCTTCCCTGTGTCTGTGTCCAAATTTCTCTCTTCTTATAGGAATACCAGTCATTGGATTAAGGGCCACTCTAATCTAGTATGACCTCGTTTTAACTTGATTACATCTGCAAAGACCCTGTTTCCAAACAAGGCACATTCACATGAATTTTGGAGGGACACTATTCAACCCAGTACAGTGTTATAGGTAGACTTCATTACAGCAAAGAGAAGTACAGTTGACCCTTGAACAACACGGGGGTTGGGGACACCGACCTCTCTCGCAGTTGAATATCAAAGTATAACTTATAGTCAGCCCTTGGTATCCGTGGTTCCTCCACACCTGTGGATCATGTAGTCCTTTAATATTTACTATTGGAAAATATTCATGTGTAAGTGGACCCACACAGTTCAAACCCATGTTGTTCAAGGGTCAACTGTGTACAAAAACCACCAAAAGAAGACTGTTCATGTCCTGATGGAAAGGAAGTCCACATGGCTGCTCATGTTGAGCCCGTACTGCAAGATCTACATGGAAATGTGAGACAGGTACCCGCTGAATTCTCATTTCTTAACTTGCTGCCTTTGACTGGTTTGTGCTTTGGTCTTCTCACCTGAAAATGGGAATATAGTCAGCCTGCCTTTACATGAGTATTGTGATAATTCACAAGATTAGCAAATCAAGTTCCTTGTGGATAGTTGATCCCCACTGAAAGCCTGTGTGTTTTGGGTTAGAGTCACCAAAAGATGTTTTTCTCAGGTAAATGAAAGGCTCTGGTAGTTGGACCACTGTCCATTGTTTTTCACCTTGTATTGCACTAATGCCCTGCAAGTACAATAATTGGAGAAAGCTGCACAAATGACAGACCAATGGTGTAATGCTCACAAATGCCAACTTGTAGCAAGGGTCTAATAATATACTAAGTGTGAATTATGGACCATAATTAAGGCCTTTGTCAGTCATATTACCCAATTAGAATATACATAATTGTAAGTAGGACTTTTTTTTTTTAAAGAATAATTGCCTGTTGAAATAACGACATTACAGGGTTAGCAGAATAGGATCTGGAAAGATTTCCAAGTGAATACTGCATGATGGTTACAAACAAAGGTGGACACTTGGCTTCTTTTGAACAGATGCCGGCTGTTCTGGTGACTTTTCTGGGCAGGTATTCCCCAGGCCTAGGATGATATCTGACACAAGTAGAAGCTCAGCAAAGTTTTGTTGGCAGAAGAGAGAAACCTGTACATAGAAGAAAGGAAGGGACTCTTAGTCTCCTGTAGCTGCTGTAACAACTTACCACCAACTTGGAGGCTTAAAGCAGCACAAATATATTCTCTTACATTCTGGTGGTTGGAAGGCTGACTTGGGTCTTGCTGGGCTAAAATGAATGTGTCGACAGGGCTGTGTTCTTTCTGGAAGCTCTAGGGGAGAATCTGTTTCCTTGGCTTTTCCAGCGTCTGGAGGTCACCTGCATTCCTTCTCTCATGGCCTCCTTCCTCCCATCACATTGACTTTGACCCTCCCTCATCCCTCTTTTTACTTATAGGGGCCTGTGTGATTACCTTGGGCCAACCCAGATACTCCAGGATAATCTCCTCATCTCAGTATCCTTCATCCCTTTTGCCATATAAGATGACATATTCACATGTTCCAGGGGTTAGGATGTGGACATCCTTGAGGGGTCCTGCCTGCCACAAAGGGTATTGGTTGTTATGACATTAACTTTGCATTATGTTACATTGCTTTTAAAAAAATAGTTTTGTTTTTGAATGTAGAATTAATAGATTCTCAGAAAATAGGCATCATCTGTGGATAACTACAGTTAACATTTTGGTATATATTATTCCAGACTTCATGAAAACAAGAAATGAAAAAACCTAGAAGAAGAGGTTCATAAGCAGGGGCTTATTGTGAGGACTTAGGCACATACATTTTTCCTCACAAGGGATGTATATCTCATTGTTTTTAAAATTTAAAGTGTACAGTTTGATCAGTTCTGGCATATGTGTACACCTGTGAAACCATCAGTACAGTCGAGATCATGACTGTCTGCATCAGCTCCAGAAGTTTCCTTGTACCCCTAGTAATCCTTCTCTGCCCTTATTCCCATCCCCAAGTATTGCTTGCTGTCACCACAGGTTTCCATTTCCTAGCATTTTATAGAAATGGGGTCATACAGCACTTACTCTTTCTTTTTGGTCTGGCTTCTGTCACTCAGCATAATTATCCTGAAATTTATCCATGTTGGTGTGTATATCATTCATTCCTTTTCCTCCCTCAAATGAGGCAAGTCTCCTTTTTGAAGGTTTGGTGTTAATAAAAAAAATATATATATATATATAATATATTTATATTATACATATAATATATATATATATATATTATATATATACAGGCTAGGTGACCTCATGCGAAAAATGTGCTGAGTACCCAGTGGACCTGTGCCACGCCCAGCCTTGCCTCAGACCTTCCAGACCCCCTTTCTGTGGAGAACATGGCCATGAACAGAGTTAGAATTCAACTTGCTGAATCTGTTCCTTTGTCTGGCAAAGCTGCCAAGACAGTTCAGCCAGTAGCACTGTGTTGCAACATTGATTGCTACATAGATGTCTGCTGTCTGCTGTCTGCTGGTTGCTGGTTGCTGGTTGCTGGTTGCTGGCTGCTTGCCTGTACTGGTTGGGGATGCAAAGTACGTTTCTAACTGTGGGCGATCCATGTCAGGTGCAGTTGGGGAATAAACATAGTCTAAGTTGCTGAGGTTCTTAAAGGTGAGCATGCCTGCTGCTGAGCCTGGGTGGTTCATGTTTCAAGGGACGCACTTGGGCTGGAAAGAAGCTTAGAAAGTGGATAAGTTGGATTCTGCTCCGTGGTGCACGTCTATATTCCTAGCACCCACCACCAGCTTGTGTGCAGAGGCACAAGCACAGAGTGGTAAAAAGGGGAAAGGTCAGCTGAACAGCTGTGATTTTATTTTGCATAGTATTAATTCACTTATTTGATTTATACTCCCCCATAGAACTGGCTGATTTAGGGATTTGGTTGGCCAAATCAAGCAAACACAGGCTTGGATAAGTTCTTGGGAGTTGCTGGGTAACCCAGGACAGCAATCTCTCTTTTTCCACAGATGTGAAAAATGGCAGCCATGGGGGTGGGGGACCTCACTCCTTCTGAGAATTCGTGTTGAAGGATGAGCCAGATTGATTGCCTGCTCCAGTGGTAAGCTAGCCCCAGAAGGAGGTTACGGAGCGGGATGTATTTATACCCACAGGCTGACTCGTTCTGTGTTTTGACACTGCTCCTCGGATTGCTTAGTCACTTTTTACAGAGCACCACACAAGTGCCAAGGGCTGTTGATAGAAGCAGCAATCTGCCGTTGGGTATATCAGGGAAAGAATTAGGGCAAGCCATTTCCTGCAAATATGATGCACGTGGACAAGTTCATGGAGAAAAGTCGTACAAGTCAAAGGGGGAAGGTGTTGAGGAAGAAGCGAGGAGTATAGTAGGATTCAGATGTCTGAAGGACTGTCATGGGTAACAGGGGATGGGCTTATTCTTTATAATGCCAGGGGATCAGGGCCAGTTTTGAGGTGAACACAAAGAAGAAGTTTCCAACAACCTGACTCTTCCAACGAATGACCTTCAACAGCACCTGCCTGGTCCCCCAACCCAGGTGATTCTGGGAGGGAAGAGGTTCCTAAACTTAACCTGTCCCTCCTGGCTGAGAACCTCCGAGTTACACAGGGAGATGAGTTCGCTGCATTTTAAGGGACGGTTGATTAGATGACATTACAGATTCTGCCCAAAGTTAATATGCCCGAGGTGGTTGTCTTTGTGAAGTTTCTTTTTAAGAAACCATCACTTGCTGTTATTTCTTTATTTTTAAGTGTGGTAAAAAACCCCACATAACCTTAAGTTACCATCTCAATCACTTCTGAGGGTACAGCTCGGTGGTATTAAACATGTTCACGTTGTTGTGCAACCAGTCTCCAGAACCTTTTCATCTTGTAAAACTAACAACTAATGTTGTTCCCATTAAACATCGACTCCCCCTCCCCCACCCCAGCCCCTGGCAACCATCATTTTACTTTCTGTCTGTATGAATCTGACTACTCTAAAGTACCTCGTGCAAGTGGAATCATACAGTATCTGTCCTTTTGTGATTGGCTTCTTTCACTTAGCATGATGTCCTCAAGATTCATCTGTGTTATAATCACTTGCTTGTATTTTTTTTCTTTTCTACATTTTCTAATGTTTCCACAATGGACATACCTTACTTGAAAACAAGTAACAAAAATCACATGACAGTGAGAGGCGTAGTACAAGAGAGGCTTACAGAGAGAGTTAGGCGGGGCCACATTGGGCTGGGCCTCGCAGGCTGTAATCAGGCATGTGGAGTGTATACTCCTTGTAGTGAGGAGGTCTTGGAGAGTTTTGAGCAAGGAAATGATGTGCTGTGATATTTGTTTAAAAAAATAAAAAAGCTTGTCTCCCTGGCTGCTGTGCGGAGAATGGGTTGGGATGGGGAGCAGACCTGGGAGCACCAGGTAGGTGGCTCCTGTGGTTGTCTAGGTAAGAGATGATGGCTGCAGCGGAGATGTGGAGAAGTGGATGCAGATGGCCGAGGGCATGCGGTAGAATTGACCGTGCTTCATGGTGTGGCTGTGGGGCATGAGAAGGGAGCTGTCCAGGATGATGTGCAGGTTTCTGGCATGGACAGTGGAGCGTGTAGCTGTACCATTCAGTGAAACAGGTGAACCCAGAAAGGGGTCTAGGTCGGAGGGCCAAGGGCAGGCGTTTGGTTTTGCACCTGCTGAGTGTGAGGTGGCTGTGAGACATTGAGGAGTGATTGAAAGGGGAGGGGGTTGGAAGCATCGAGTATAAACAGCCACTTTATAAGTTTGGTTATGAACAGGAGGAGAGAGAAGGCAGTATCGGGCTAGGGATGTACAGTCAAAAGAGAGATTTGAGCATGTTTAAAAATAGACGGGATAATACTTCCCAAGTTGATTTACAGATTCAAGGCAATCCCAGTCAAAATCCCAGCTGCCTCTTTTGCAGAAAATGACAAATAGATCCTAAAATTCATTTGGAAATTCAAGGGGCCTAGAATAGCTAAACAGTCTTGAAAAGCAAGAATGAAGTTGGTGGATTCACACTTACTGATTTCGAAACTTATTACAACACAGCAGAATTCAAGACTGGATGGTACTGGCACAAGAATAACCATATAGATCAATGGAATAGAATTGAGAGTTGGAATATAAACCCTCAAATTTACGATCAGTAGAACTTTGCCAAAAGTGCGAAAACAATTCAGTGGGAGAAAGAATCTTTTCAATAAATGGTTCAGGTGCAACTGTATTTCCATATGCAAAAAAAAAAAAGGTGTAGTTAGACCTCTACCTCGCACCATACACAAAATTAACTCAAAATGGGTCATAGGTCTAAACGTAACAACTGAAACTATAAAACTCTTAGAAGAAAATATAAGAGTAAATCTTCATTACCTTGGTTAGGCAAGGCCTTTTTAGATATGCCACAAAAGCATATGTGATAAAAGAAAAAAAATTAATTGGACTTCAAAATAAAAAATGTTTGTGCTTCACCAGAAACCATCCAAAAAGTGAAAAGACAAACCACACAATGGGAGAGAACTTTTACAAATCACGTATTTGGTAAGAGACTTGTATCCAGATTATATAAAAGAACCCTTACAACTCAACAAGAAAATACAACGCGATTGAAAAATGAGCAAATAATCTACATATTTCTCTTCATGGACCTTTTTCTCTTTTCTTCTCACTTGCCCTATGGCATAGAGGACTCTTTGGTAAGAGAAGTTTTCACATCTTTTAGGCCACTAATCAGGGGAGTATTTTCCCTGAAAGTGACTTCTGTTTTCTGACTGATCCAAAAGGTTGCCATTTGATTCAAAGACTTATCATCAGGAACAGATGGATTAGTAAGGAAGCATTTCAGAATTGAGGTTTGACAAAAGATAAGCCAAGCCTGAAGTTCAAAAGTGTTCCCAGGATCCTGTCAAATATTACCATTTAAAACAAAAAATCTGAATAAATATTTTAAATTGTTGAACTTTAGTAATAAAGAATGTTTTCAGCAACCAAGAAGGGGTAGATAACGTTTAAAGAAACACCCCCCCCCCAAAAAAATTGAAGTTTGAGGCCTATACGTTCACTGTCTTCCTAAGTTGCAGACACCAGCTTGTTATAAAGTTATTTATCAAAACTTCAGTGCTTACAGGAGAAACTATGGATTTCCTTGGCAGAAGATCTGTCTGTTCACTAATTTAAAGAATAAGTTGTAAGTGTTGGTTCCCTGAACGTAGATGGTCTTGGGTTTCTGATCTAAGCATGTGCTAGAAGAGTAGGAGTTGATTTGGGGCAGTGAACTGAGTGATATTATAGGACAAGTCCTTGTGCTTTTCTCCTGTCTTCAAAGAGGTTACAGTCAAATGTGAGGGTGACAGGCCCAGATGTATCTGATACAGTTAGAGTGAAAGATGGATGACCCATGTGACAAGTTTTACTTGGCAAAGGGGGCGGGCATCAATGGGCTCCATGGAATGGGCACCTCTGAGGATGCTGACGGCATCTATAGGAAGAGAAGGGGGTTTGGGAAAAGAGAGCAGTGGGCGGGGAGGTAGAAAAGTGCAGAGAATGTTTGGGTTTTGAATGATATGCAAGGAGTTTGGACTTGTTCTTTAGGCAAGAATGGAGAGAAATTGGTAATTTTTGAGTAACAAGGGTTACCCAACTAGATCTTTTGATGTAGCATATTTTTCTGGCAGCAGAATAGAAGGCTCAAGCTAAGGAGGGCACTTAGAGGTCAGTTATAATAATTGAGGTGAGAAATTAAGGGAGTGACCACAAAAGTGGAGGTGATGGAATGGGTATGAGAAATATTTGGTGGTAAAATAGATAAAATTTGGTCTTGGATGAATCATAAATGAGGAAGGAAGAGCCAAGAATATATATAGACTAATACGTATAAAATGGATAACTAATAAGAACCTGCTGTTTAAAAAAATAAATAAAATTCTAAAAAAAAGAATAATGGCCATGCTTCTGACTTGGTGCCTAGGTAGGTGGTGATGTGTTCACTTGAGCTCTTCTGTGCAAAAGGAGGAAGCCAGGCTAGGAAGACAAGGGAAGACAGAGGCCAGTTTGGGCACGTTTCTTTGGAGTTGTGGAAATCTCCCCTGGGTAGCGTGACCTGCAGGACTGGATTTCAGGAGAAAGATCTGGGCTGTGGATGTACAGGAGCCGCCTTGGGCTGGCGGCGCCTCTCTCCCGTTGTGCTGGCCTGGCCAGGTGGTAAGGCCGAAATCTTGATGGGCCTCTTAAGCGTAGACTCAGATTCCACCGCCGATCCTACTCATGAACACGGACAGGGAAGCCCCTAGCTTAGTGCCGTACCTCATGACATGATTGCTTGGCTTTGCCCTTGAAGTTGACTGGGTAGATCAGGCTCTCGGTCCAGGTGGGCTCTTTGAGGGCCCATGATGCAACCCGGGCTTCATCAGAACGCATGTGTACTGCATAATGAGCTGTATTATAATGAGATTCTCCTGTTTTTGTTTAACCAACTTGAAACAACCCACCCCCTCAACTCTATCAACCTTTTAATGGATTCTCTTTACCTCAGAAATGAGTGGGTTGGACTAGACGATCTCTGAGGTCTTGTTCAGCGCTGCCTGGCTCTGATTAGGAAATTTCCATCTATGCAACATCCTCACTTAAGGAATTACACAGGATTAAAAAAAATTTTAATTACACCAATATCCACTTGTGTTTATGTTTACGTTGGCTAAAGGGGAAGGAAATGCCATGCGCATTGATGATTATTAGTCAAGAGCCTGTGACTTCCAAGTGTTTCGGGATGGCCTTGTGATGTTCTTGTGCCTCGATTTCCCAGGCTTATATCACTTCAGTAGGATCTAGAGGTTCATCAGACACTGGGTAAGTTCAGATCAGAATGTGACTTTGTTCTGTCTGCATCTATTAAGCTTTTGAACATTTTAATACTCTCCTGTAAGCTATTTACTCATACATATTTTTTGAGGGCCTTCTACTTGCAGATCTACCAGGCGATTCTACTTTACTTAGTACCAAATATAGTAATAGTAGCTGATAATTGAGAGATTCCTATGTGTCAGATAGTGGGCTAATCACTTTATATATAATGATCAATTTATTCCTCGCTTCAGCCCACTGCAGTAGAATCTCTTGTTATCTCCATTTTACAGATGAGGAAACTGAGGCACAGAGCTGTCGAGGCTCTTGTCCAAGGTGTCTCTGCTGGTGAATGGCAGAAAGGGACCTGACCCCAGGCTCTTTAACTCCAAAGCTGGTCATCAGCGTTGATATCCTCATGTGTTGTCTTGAAATGGCCTTGGACCAGAGTCGGGAAGCCTTAGGCTCCAGTTTTTGATGTGACACCAGCAGGGTTGCTTTTGGCAAGGCACTTAGTATCTCACATTGCTTCTCAGAAACTGTGACCCCAAGAGCAGTGTGCTCTTGTCGTAGGGCTATCCTGAGACCCCTAGCCTCCTGGTACATCATCTTGGCACTTTATTTATTTGTCCATGGTGACTTTGTTTCCATCATGCCATCCACCTTATTGCTTTGGGGGTTGAGCAACCAGATGTGGTAGCTTCAGTTTACGTATGGGAAGCAGGTCCCTTCTACAAGGTCAAGTGAACACTGCAGGACCCCCAGTCAGTGAGTGGCAGAGCTGTGACGAGACATCGTATCTGCTGGCTCCAGGACCATTTCTGTTTCTGCTGCCGAATGATTAACTGCTGTGGTCCTCACCTCCCCACCCTGATCTCTAAGGTCCCAGGGTACCCCCTTGCAGAGCTGAATGTTGGGGATAATACCTGGTGACAGCTACTGCATTTTTAAATCGAGATATAATTCGCATAACATAAAATTCACCAACTGGAAGTCTACAATTCAGCGGTTTGTAGTATATTCACTAGGTTGTGCAACAATCACTACTATCTACCTCTAGGATATTCCCATCACCCCAGAAAGAAACCCCATACTTATTAGCAGTCAGTCCTCAGTCCCCCAGCCCCTGGTATCCAGTGCAGTTTTCTTTAGCTGAGGAGTCCCCTAGCTGTTAGCTCCGACTTCTGTGGAAAAGGTTATCCTTGCAGGCTTTCCGAGAACCTTTGGAATTTCCTCTGAACAGCCATCATAGGCATGTACCTTTCTTTGTGGAAAGGAAGAAACTGTCCTTTCTTTTTTCTTAATTATTTTTTGAAACTGTCCTTTCAATCAGCAAAGTGACTTATGCAATTTGTAAAACAAACAAAAATCCTCCCCCGACATTGAAAATCAAGCTACCTGCCATGTATGTAGGACACTTAGATGCTTCCTGGAAATACGTAAAAAGACTTTTAGCCACGTCACCCGCATCTACATACTTCCCTGCGTTACCAAGTTCCCCTTTACACAGCAGGTGCCTGGCAAGAGGTGTGCCCTGTGAATACGGGCAGCCAGCTGCCTGGGTTGGACACTGCGGATGTGTTGATGGTGGTGGCTGTTGGGGACTGAAATGCTGATCCCTGCCTTCTGGTGAACTGCTGCCTTTGCGCTATTATTGTCCTCTCCGGGACTGCTTTAAATTTATTCATGAAACTGGTGCGAGCTCAGGTGGCAGTAGCTAAATCCGTTTAGTAATCGGAATCAGAGGAAAGCCATTTTCATGTTCCCTTGCAAGGCTGCAGCGTCTAGCTAACCCAGAGGATATTAATTGCTCAGCATGCTTGGAGGTGTAAAAGCATAAATTTATCAAGACACATGCGTTTGAATCTAGGTTGAGGCAACGAGAGTTAAAATGGTGCAGAAATTCGGGGAAATCGGGGACGAGCCTAACAGCGTTTTCAGTTTGCTCCCACCCTCTCTAGCACGAGGCGGGAGACAGAGAAAGTGTGTTCAAAGAGACGCTTGTAAAATTGACCATGCGTGCCGATGAGTTTGTTGCGGAGGTTCCCCACAGGCAGTTTTCAGGAGCATCTCCGTGGTCGGCAGGGAGCCCCTGCAGCAGAGGGGCGGGAAGTTGTTTTTCTGACCTGCAGGTTTGCTTTTTATTACTCGCGGCCCAGTGGTCCCCGGCCAGAGGGCTGGGGAAATGCATGGCTTTACAAGCAGCCGTGTCAGCCGAGGTCTTTATCATATTAAAGTGTAGAACATCCTTATTCCATGGTTCATTTCAGCTTCAATCAAGCTGTCCCCCCACCCCTACGTCAGGAGGTTCAGTCTTCTGGGGCTGATTTTAGTCTTATTCCCCAAACTCAGATGATCAAGGGGCTTGTGCCGCGGTTATATTTACTGGGTTATGATTTGACCCCTCCAGCGTGAATTTCATTTTGACCCGTCTTCTGGTGTGGATCTTCTCTGTATTTGTTAACAGCCTTGCTGTTGACCGAGTCAGTTTCCTCTTGGATAAATAACTCTATTCCTTTGCAGTTGTGGCATAGATGCAGGCACTAGCCCCGATGCCAGGCAGGTGGGTGTTGTCCTGGCTTTCTCGGACAAACTTAAATGTAGTTTCAGTATTTATGGAAGCTTCACTCGGACAGACAAATGGGAAATCCTAAGATGAGGCATCTACAATTTACTAGTCTCAGATGTCCCTTGGGTTCTTTTTTTTTTTTTAAACATCTTTATTGGAGTATGATTGCTTTACAATTGTGTGTTAGTTTCTACTTTATAACAAAGTGAATCAGCTATACATATACATATATCCCCTATCCCCTCCCTCTTGCGTCTCCCTCCCCCCTTCCCTATCCCACCCCTCTAGGTGGTCACAAAGCACCGAGCTGATCTCCCTGTGCTATGCGGCTGCTTCCCACTAGCTAGCTATTTTACATTTGGTAGTGTCTATATGTCCATGCCACTCTCTCCCTTGGGTTCTTATTCAGTCACAGAAAAAGGACAACATTTGAAAATTTGAGAACCAAAGCAGTTTGGGTGAATATTTATTCATTTAGGATTTGTACCGGACCCATTCCCCAAAACTTGAAAACTGCTTATACGTACAAAAGAAAAAGGTGGAAAAGAAACCATCCTCAGAGAGCAGGGCGATGGATGTGACTGGGCACTCGAGAGGCACGCATCTCCCTGGCCGGGTTGTGACTTTGCCTCTGAAATCCTCAGTAAGCAGAGATCCGGCTGCCCCTGCAGTTCTGAGTCCAGCAGAGAGAGCAGTCTCTCCCTCTGCAGAGATGACTTTGCTCTTGGCATGAAACCCAAATGGATCTGTTACAAAGTCATATCAGGTGCGATCTACTGGTAGCCCTCTCACAGCACGGGGACAGAGTTTGGATGGTCACAGGGAACACACCTTGAGGGAGGGCCTTCTCGCTGCCAGGCCTCATCCCTGCTTCCAGCAGCTCACCGTCTAGAGCGGCGATGATGGGTGGTTCTCTGTCGGCCTGTCCAACACAGTCGCCAGCAGCCACTCGTGGCTGTTGAGCACTTGAAGGTGGCTAGTGTGACTAAGGAACTCAATTTTTAAATTTTTTATTGAATTTTATTTAATTTAAATAGCAGCATGTGGCTAGGAGCTACCATGTTGGACAGGGCAGGTCTAGAGAGGATGAACATAACACCTGACGGGGGTGGGTGTGCTTTCAGGATGAGCTCAGTAGAAGGGTGGGAGGACGACAGGGGAGAGAGGGAGGGAGGGAGGGAGGGAGCAAATCCATGTGAAAGGTACTTAAGGGGCGCATCAGATGGGCTCTCTCGTGGATGAGATGTTTCAGTCAAGGCTTGGGCAGGTGCTGGATCTCAGCCACTTCATGGCAGAAACCTCTAACAAGGGCCTGCTGTGCCTGGTTTTATAGCCCTCATTAAATGTGCCCTTACCCTCAGACACCAGTCACCCAGGCACGGTGGGTCAGGTTGCAATATAAGGTCAAGTTTGTGTTCCCTCCCAAAGGGACACAATCCACTTCAGGACAGACTCAGGCTGCCGGGGCATCTGTGGATAGAACCGGCACTTTCCTTATTAGATGTATCTTCTCAAGGACACACACAAGCCTGTGGGTACGATTTCCAAAGTTCTGCCATATGTTTTCAGATAGGTGTGACCAGCTCACTACATGCTTTTTCCATTAAAAGAAATTTGTAGCCCTCTGCAGTGGAACGAGATAACTTTTCTGCTGGATGCCGGAACACTGGCCCCCCAGGTACAGTGATTTGGGCCTTGTAAATTGAGCCTCCGATGAGTCAGCTGCTTTCTAGGGTGTGCCTTGTGCCAGGGGGTGAATCTGTCCCTAAGGCACAGGATTCCTGTCTGCTATGCCCAAACTGAGTCGTTGAGTTATACGTTACATAGAAGAGCTGTGGGATACAACCCTTTTTTATTTCTCTTTTTCTGATATGGAGCTATCTCCCTGGTACAGTTTTATTTTTTTATTGAAGTATAACTGACCTACAACTCTGTTAGTTCCAGGTGCACAACATAGCAATTTGATATTTCTGTACTTTACAAAATGATGACCACAATACAACCCTATTTTAGACCATTTGAGGTGTGGTATCTCTCATAAGAATATTTGTTCCCATCTTGATTTTAGCAGCTGTGCTTGGTTATAGACTCTGAAGTCTTAATAGCTCAGGATGTAGATTGAGATTTTGAATGGTTTTGTCCACAGATGGTTTGGGTCCATTGAATCCAAGGTCAACGAGGGATTAATAAATACTGCAGAATTGTGTTATTGCTCTTTTTTTAAAATTGAGGTATAGTTGATGTACAATATTTTATACGTTACAGGTGTGCAACATAGTAATTCACAATTTTTAAATGTTATATTCTGTTTATAGGTACTACGAAATATTGGCTATATTCTCGGTGTTGTACAATATATCCTTGTAGCTTATTTATTTTATTCATACTAGTTCGTACCTCTTAATCCCCTACCCCTATCTGGCCCCTCCCCTGTTTCTTTTTTCCCCACTGGTAACCAGGATTTTGTTCTCTATATCTACGAGTCTATTTCTTTTTTGTTATATTCACTAATTTGTTGTATTTTTTAGATTCCACATATAAGTGGTATCATACGGTATTTGTCTTTCTCTGTCTGACTTATTTCAGTTAGCATAATACCCTCCAAGTCCTTCCATGTTGTTGCAAATGGCAAAATGTCATTCTTTTTTATGGCTGAGTAGTATTCCATTGTGTGTGTGTGTGTGTGTGTGTGTGTGTGTGTGTACACCACATCTTCTATCTTCTTTATCCATTCATCTGTTGATGGACACTTAGGTTGCCTCCATATCTTGGCAACTGTAAATAATGCTGCTCTGAACATTGGGGGGTGCCTGTACCTTATTGAATTAGTGTTTTCATTTTTGGGGGATATGTACCCAGGAGTGGAATTGCTGTGTCATATGGTAGCTCTATTTTTAGTTTTTTAAGAAACCTCCATTCTGTTTTCCACAGTGGCTGCATCAGTTTACATTCCCACCAACAGTGTAGGAGGGTTCCCTTTTCTCCACACCCTCGCCAACGTTTGTTATTTGTGTTCTTGTTGATGGTAGCCATTCTGACAGGCGTGAGGTGATCTCATCGTGGATTTAATTTGCATTTTCCTGTGATTAACAATGTTGAGCGTCCTTTTATGTGCCCACTGGCTATCTTCATGTCTTCTTTGGAAAAATGTGTGTTGTATTGCTCTTAACTCTTAATGACATATAGCAGGATATATCAGCAAACAGTAGGGGAATGGCTGAGGCTAAAAACATTATTACTTGTACAAGGTGTTATTTGGAAGAACCTACTCTCTCACTTCTGGGGTGAAAAAGTAGGGATAGAGTTTTGTAGGATGATTGGCTTATGATTTTGGACGGGTTGATACAGAACTTTAAAAATTATTTATAATAATAATAATATAAATACTTATACATGATTAAAAACAAAAAAAGAGAAGGGTTTTAATTAATAGTACAGTGCTCCTCCCTGACCACTTTTCTCATTCCCTGAACATAACCACTGTTACCAATTACTGTGTGTAAGCTACCTTCCAGAAGATTTTTACAGCTATAAATGTAGATACACACTCATGGAAAAATACTTCTCTGCACTTTGCTTTATTTAGTTAATACTGTATCTTGGAGCTTTCTCCCATGTCAGTATATAGGCTTATGCCATTCTTTTGTTCAAAATAGACTTAAGTTTTTTATATCAGTTTTAGGTTCACAGCAATATTGAACAGAAGGTATAGAGTTTTCTCATATACCTCCTGCCCCGACACATGCACAGCCTCCCTCATTACCAACACCCCCCCCCCCCGCCACGAGAATGCTACCTTCGTTACAATTGATTAACCTGTATTGAAAATATTATTATCACCCAAAGTCCATAGTTTACATTACGGTTCACTTTTGGTGGTGTACGTTCTGTGGGTTTAGGCAAATGTATAATGACATGCATCCACCATCAGAGTATCATACAGAGTAGTTTCACTGCCCTAAGAATCCTCTGTGCTCCACCTAGTCATTCCACCCCATACAGGCTGTGGCAACCACTGATCCTTTTACTGTCTTAATGTTTGTCTTTCTAGAATGTCAGATAGTTGGAATCATACACTGTGTTACTTTTACAATTGGCTTCACTGAATATGGGCATTGAAGGTTCCTCTGTGTCTTTTCATGGCTTGATTGCTTATTTATTTTTAGCACTGAATAATATTCCATTGTCTTGGATGTAACACAGTTTATTTATCCACTCACTTACTGAAGGACATCTTGGTTGCTTCCAAGCTTTGGCAATTATGAATGAAGAAATTATAAACATCCTTGTGTAAGTTTTTGTTTGGACATAAGTTTTTAACTCCTTTGGGTAAACATGAAGGAGCAGAATTGCTGGATCATATGGTATGTATGTTTTGTTAGAAACCACCAAACTGTCTTCCAAAGTGACTGTACCATTTTGTATTCCTAGCAGTAATGTGATTTCCTTTTGTTCCACATCCTTGTCAGTGCTTGCTGTTGTCTGCGTTCTGGATTTTTGGCCATTTGGATGTTTTAATTCGATTTTCCCTAATGACAGGATGTGTAACATGTTTTCATATGCTTATTTGCCATCTGTCTATCTTCTTTGGTGACGTGTATGTTAAGGTCTTTGGCCCCGTTGTGTTTTTCTTGGTCAGCTTTTGTTTATGTGTATAGTTTTACAGAAACATTCCAACAAGGCATACACCAACTCTGACTCACATGGTTCATATCTTTAATTTTTCTTTATCTCTTTTTTCCCCAGCATTATTGATATAATTGACAATGTGATGATTTGGTACACATATATATTGTGAAATGATTACCATGATAAGATTAGTTAACACCTCCTCACCTAATTACCATTTTTTGTGTGTGTCTGGTGAGAACATTTAAGATCTACCCTCTTAGCAATAGTGTATTATATACCTGAAAATTGCTAATTATTGTCACCTATATTACTGTCTAATAATACTGTATTAGATCCCTAGAACTGATTCATCTTATAACTGGAAGTTTATACCCTATGACCAACATCTCCCCATTTCCCCCACCCCTGCAGCCCCTGGTAACCACCATTCTACTCTGTTTCTATGAGTTTGGCTTTTTTAGACTCCACATGCAGGTGAGATCATACAGTATTTGTCTTTCTCTGTCTGACTTATTTCACTTAGCATAATACCTTCTTAGATATATCAATGTGTTGAAAAGGCAGAATCTCCTTCTTTTTAATGGCAAATAAGATTCTATGGTGTGTATTTATATACCACATTTTCTTTATCCATTCATCTGTCAATGGTAGTTTCCGTGTCTTGGCTATCGTGAATAATGCTGCAATGAGCATGGTGTGGGGGGGTGCAGATATCTCTTTGAGATAGTGATTTCATTTCCTTTGGCTGTATACCCAGAAGTGGGATTTGCTGGATCATAATTCTCTTTTTCATTTTTTGAAGACCCACTGTTTTCCATAGTGGCTGAACCAACTTACCTCCCACCAGCGGTGCGTAAGGATTCCTTTTTCTCCACATCCTCACCAACACTTAGCTCTTGTTTTTTTTCACTCTAGCCATTCTGACAGGTGTGAGGTGATAACTCATTGTGGTTTCAATATGCATTTCCCTGATGATTAGTGTTGTTGAGCATCTTTTCATATACCTGTTGGCCATTTGTATATCTTCTTTGGAAAACATCTTTTCATATACCTGGGCCTGGATCCCAGGTCTGCAGGAGAAGACTAGTCACCAGGGACCCTTGGGATGTGGCCCATTTTTAATGGGGTTCTTTGTTTTCTTATTGTTAAGTTTTAAATGTTCTT
The DNA here is from genome assembly GCF_949987535.1 of Balaenoptera acutorostrata. Lineage (NCBI taxonomy): Eukaryota > Metazoa > Chordata > Mammalia > Artiodactyla > Balaenopteridae > Balaenoptera > Balaenoptera acutorostrata. The sequence continues at coordinate 129,564,556 of NC_080085.1, read as the reverse complement.
TGTATATTTTGGATAACAGTCCTTTATTAAATGTGTCTTTGGTAAATATTTTCTCCCAGTCTGTGGCTTGTCTTTTCATTTTTTGGCAGTGTCTTTTGCAGAGCAGAATATTTTAATTTAAATGAAATCCAGCTTATCAATTTTTTCTTTCGTGGATCGTGCCTTTGGTTGTATCTAACAAGTCATCACCAAACCCAAGTCATCTATATTTACTGCTGTGTTAACCTTCTAGGAGTTTTATCACTTTGTGTTTTATATTTAGGTCTGTGATCCATTTTGACACTGATGCAAGAAATTGAAGACTACACAAAGAGATGGAAAGATACACTGTGTTCTGGGTATCAGTATTCTGTTTAATAGTATTATTAAAATGATGATACTACCCAAGGCAATCTACCAATTCAGTGCAATCCCTATCAAAATACCAATGGCATTTTTCACAGAACTAGAACAAATAATTTTAAAATTTGTATGGAAACACAAAAGACCCCAAGTAGCCAAAACAATCTTGAGAAAGAAGAACAGAGCTGGAGGAATCATGCTTCCTGGCTTCAGACTATACTACAAAGCTACAGTAATCAAAACAGTATGGTGCTGGCACAAAAGCAGACACATAGATCAATGGGAGAGAATAGAGAGTCCAGAAATAAACCCATACACTTATGGTCAATTAATCTATGGCAAAGGAAACATGAATATATGATGGAGAAAAGACAGTCTCTTCAATAAGTGGTGCTGGGAAAACTGGACATCTGCATGTAAAAGAATGAAATTAGAACATTCTCTAATGCTATATTCAAAAATAAACTCAAAATGGATTAAAGACCTAAATGGAAGACCATATACTATAAAACTCCTAGAGGAAAACATAGGCAGAACACTCCTTCTCATAAATCGCAGGAATATTTTTTTGGATCCGTCTACTAAAGTAAAGGAAATAAAAGCAAAAATAAATGGAACCTAATTCAGCTTAGTTCCCTTTGCTGTGCAAAAGCTTTTATCAACAAAACAAAAAGACAATGTACTATGATCCATTTTGAGTTAATGTTTGTGAAGGGTGTAAGGTCTGTGTCTAGATTTTTCCCATGTGGTTGTCCAGTTGTTCTAGCACCATTTGTTAAAAAGACTGTCTTTTCTCCATTGTATTGCCTTTGCTCCTTTGTCAAAGATCAGTTGACTATATTTATGTCGGTCTATTTCTGGGCTCTGTATTCTGTTCCACTGATCTGTTTGTCTGTTGCTAATACCACACTATCTTGATTACTATAACTTTATAGTAAGTCTTGAGGCTGTGTAGTTGTCAGTCCTCCAACTTTGTTCTTTTCATTCAATATTGTATTGGCTATTCTGGGTTTTTTCCTCTCCATATAAACTTGATCAGTTTGTCAGTCACAAGATCATTTGCTGACATTTTGATTGTGATTGCACTGAATTTATAAATCAAATTAGGAAGAACGGAAATCTTGACAGTATTGAGTCTTCCTATCCATGGAATATCTCTCCATTTATTTAGTTCTCTTCTGATTTCTTTCATCAGAGTTCTGTAGTTTTCTTTATATAGATCTTGTGCAAATTTTGTTAGATTTATATCAGGCGTTTATTTGGGGGGGCCGCTAATGTAAATGGTGTTGTGTTATTTATTTCAAATTCCATTTGTTCATTGCTGGTACATAGGAAATTGATTGACTTTTGTATTAACCTTATATCCTGCACCCTTGCTGTAGTTACTTATTAGTTCCAGGAGTTTTTTGTTTTGGGTTTTTTTTTGGGGGGGTGGTGGATTATTTTGTATGATCATGTCCTCTGCAAACAAAGACAGTTTTATTTCTTCCTTCCCAATCTTTATACCTTTTTTTCCTTTTCTTATTGAAGTAGCTGGGACTGCCAGTATGATGTTGAAAAGCAGTGGTGAGAAGGGACATCATTGCTTTGATCCCGATCTTCTAAAGCTTTGGTTTCTCACCCTTAAATATCATGTTAGCTGTAGGTTTTTTGTAGATATTCATTATCAAGTTGAGGAAATTGCCTTCTAGTCCTAGTTTACTGAGAGTATCCCATTCTTTTAAACAGCTACAGAACATTTCATTGTATTGAAGAACCATATTTACCATATTTAATTCAACTATTCTTCTTTGAACACTTGGTCTGTTTCCATTTCTTTTTGCTGTTGTAAGCAGTGCTGCTATGAACATCCTGTACATAACTCTTTGGGCACATGTATAAGTATTTTTCTGTAACACGTACCTGGAAGTACAATTACTGGATTAAGAAATATGCATATTTAAATTATTTTAATTCTTTAAATGTTTAAACAGTTACAGACCTGCAGGAAACTTGCAAGTACAGTACACGGAACTTTTTTCCCCCCAATAATTTAAGAATGTGTTACAATGCCCTATCATCTTTTCTCCCACAGCATACTTTCGAGTCCATTTCCTACAAACATCCTTTTGTATATCATCAATGTAACCATCTGAATCAGAAAATTAACATTGATCCGTTAATACTACCTAATCCTAAGACTTCATTCAAGTTTCACCAGTTGTTCCAGTAATATCTAATACAAGGAATTCCCATTTACTATTCACCTAGATTTCCCAGTTTTACCACATTTGCTCTGGTGTGTATATGTATCTCCAAATACTTTTCTTCTGAACAATTTCAGAATCAGTCCCAAACATGATGCCCATTACCTCTTGATACTTCAGTGTGCATTTCTTAAAAACAAGGACACCCTCCTCCACAACCAGAGTACGTCCATCAAGATCAGGAAATTGACAGTGATCCAGTATTACCATCTAGTCCACAGACCTCATTCAGATTTCACTGATTGTCCCAATGATGATCTTTATAGGTTCAGGATCCAATCCAGGAACACCTGTTGGATTTAGCTGTCATGATTTCCCTGATCTCAGGGACTGCGGTCTCTCAGTGCTTATTCAATGCTGAAAGCTGTTGCCTCGTGTTTTGTCTATTTTATGGTCGTTTATGATGGGAAAGCTAATCTGATACCAATTATTTCATCATAGCAAGAAGCAGAAGTCTACTTTAGAATCTTAGAAGCTAGGTTATTAAGTGTAGGACTTTTATTTTATTGGTGGATTATATGCTTTATTCCCATAAAATATTGCTCTTTTCCTGTTTAGAGGTTTAGGTCTTAAATTTTATCTTTGTCTTATATTAATATTGTTTCCTTCCTGTTAGCATTTGCCTGATATATTTCTCTATTTTATATACATATATATATGTTTATATATATGCTTATATATATGTTTATATATATATGTTTTGTTTTAGGTGTATATTTTGTCAACAGCATATAGTAATTTTTTATCCCATTTATCTTTTTTTAAAAAATTTATTTGGCCGCGTTGGGTCTTCTTTGCTGCGTGCGGGCTTCCTCTAGTTGTGGCGAGCAGGTGCTACTCTTCATTGTGGTGTGCAGGCTTCTCATTGCGGTGGCTTCTCTTGTTGCAGAGCATGGACTCCAGGCACGCGGGCTTCAGTAGTTGTGGCACACAGGCTCGGTAGTTGTGGTGCATGGGCTTAGTTGCTCCGCGGCATGTGGGATCTTCCTGGACCAGGGCTTGAACCCGTGTCCCCTGCATTGGCAGGCAGATTCTTAACCGCTGTGCCACCAGGGAAGTCCGCATTTATCTTTTGATAGGAGATTTACTCTATTTACACTCACTTTTTACTGATATGATTGTACATATTATGTTAAAGTCCATGTTTTCTATTTAACATGTTTTTGTTTCTTTTTTCTGTGTGGTGACTTTTGTTGAATTGAATTTTAGTTGTTGGTGTTGACCTTTCTTTTTTTTTCTTGAGTAAGTTAGAGGTTATATATCATATAACTCTTCTTTTAGTGATTACCCCTTTTTTTTGCTGTAGAAAATATATTTTTAAAAATAAACTTTTTAAGAACAGTTTTAGATTTACAATGCAAAGCTAGTACAAAGAGTTCTAATGTGCTCTTCACCCAGTTTCCCTCATTATTAACATTTTATATTAGCATGGTACGTTTGTCACAATTAATGAACCAACATTGATACACTATTATTAACTAAAGTCCATACTCTATTCATACTTCCTTAGTTTTTACTTAAAGTCCTTTTTTTGTTCTAGGATCCAATCAAGGGTACCACATGACTTTCCATCATTACATCTCCTTAGGCTCTTCAGGCTATGCCAGTTTCTCAAACTTTGTTTTTGACAACCTTGACAGTTTTGAGGAGTATTAGTCAGGTATTTTGTAGGATGCCCCTCAACTGGAATTTCTCTGATGTTTTCCTTATGATTATACTGGGGTTATAGAGTTACACTTCCTTGAGAGGAAGACCACACAGGTATAGTGCCCTTGTCATCACATCATATCAAGGGAATATAGTATCATTATGACTCATCACTGTTAAAGTTAACCTTGATCGCCTGGCTGATGTAGCGTTTGTCAGGTTTCTCCACTCTAAAGTTACTATCTCTTCCCCCCACCTTCTCATACTGTAATCTTGGAAGGAAGTCAACACTTACGGAGAGGAGAAATATCTATATAAATTAATTTGAATTCTTCTATTCCCTCCTTTTTATGTTTTTGTTGAATTATTTATATCAGCCTGGACTCATGGAAATTTATTTTATACTTAGGGTCATAATCCAATACCACTTTATTTTGCTGCTTAAAATTGTTCCAGCTTTAGCCATTGAGAACTCTTTCAGTCGGCCCTGTGGTCCTTTGACATATACCAACCAATATCAATATATTTTAAAGTACTTCCTAGCACTGTAAGGTGCTCCAAACTCATCTAGATATTTCCTGCCCCAATTCTAGAATCAGCCATATCTCCAAGGAGCTCTGGTTCCATTTACTGGAGAATGGTATTTAGAAACCAGGATCTGGGTGCTCGGTGTGTTCATTGCTACTGGGGTGTTGTTGCTTCTAGGTCTTTTCACCTGACAGAGCGAGGGAATATATATCTGCATACTAACCCATGTATATACACATGTTTATGAATATTTCTGTATGTAACCATCTGTATATATATTAAGCTAAATGTGGTTCATACTGAGGTCTCCAACTCCGATCCACTATCACATAGATCATTCTAGCCTTCTCTTCTTATCTGTAACCTCCCTCTCCAACAGTGAGAAACCTGGCTTTTATAATCCACTGTCCATTTACTTATTTGTTCAACTTCAGTATACATGCATAGTGGTTTGCTTGAGAGTTAATGTATATACTCCCGTGGGAAACTACATGCCCATCTAGAGGGAATGAAAGCTGTCAAGTTCAATAGCAGTCAGGGTTGGGCAGATGGGTCCACTTCGGAGGACAAATTCTCTTGTGAAAAACTCTTCCCCAGTGCCTTTTTAGTTATGTGTAATTAGTCAGAGATACTAGTCTAGGTGTAGTTGCTGGGATCAGGGGGGAAGGTGCCCTGGGTTGCCAAAATGCAGAGCAGCCTTTGTGTGAGAGACGGGATGGGGTGGAAGAACTTGTCCATCATCAGTGGAGTTTTGGGGCTCTGATACTCCCTGTTGCGAAAGTCATACTATAAAGTTTTTTTTTAGTAAGATTGTACTTCATGTTTCATACAGTTGAGCCTTCAGCCTTCAAGTAGACTGAAGACTTTTGTTGTTGTTGTTTTGGTAGCAGTAGGTTACTTGTCAAAAGATATCAATTCAATATATCTTTGGGTGGTTTCAACTGATTTCCTTTTGTGGCATTATCTTCATGACACTGTCTAAAGGGAAGTGACCATTACAAGAGTATTTCAGTATTATTTTGTGTCTTGCAAAGGCAGTTACATTTAAAAATCTTTTTTTTTTTTTTTAATTTTTAGGATCTGGGGACGTTGGTTTCAGTCTGGAGGATGCATTGGAAGAAACTTCCTCAGTAAAGCGTGAGTAGTAAATCAAACTATTAATAGCAAATAATAATGCTTAATAGGCATTACCCATTCAGAATACACATTCAGGGAAAACAATAGGTGGCCTGTATTTCACTTGATCAGATATAACATGGTTATCATAAATTGCATTATTTAAAGAAAATCTGAATATTTAAAATCCTTTGTTTCCTTTGTGGAGAATACCAAAAATGTGCAATAACTGATACAGGATTTTCTCTGGCTCAAGTCATAGCCTTTACTGGTGTGACACCTCAGCAGTGGCCTCCAAGGACTATCTTTTTCTAGCTCAGAAAAAGATACTTGGAAATGGATAAAGGATTTGTTTCTCCTTTTAGATCTTTTTATAACAGGTATTCTTAGAACGGTAGCTACAGGTAATCTCTCAAATGCTAAGCTTTGTCATCAGTTTCTCTTTACATTTTTTTGAGAAAAAAATTTAAACCATTCTTTTAAAAAAATGCATGAATGCTTAGAAAGTAAAGTTGATATTTCCATAGATCCCTCCCCATCCTACAACACCCACTCCCATCCCAAGAGGGAGCTTCCTAAGTCAGTTTGAGATATGCTGGTCCCAACTAGTTTTCTCTGCTGTTGTGAACATCTGTACTCATAGATTATTCAGTGATTTTGTTTTACATAACATGTGTAGGGCTTTTTTTCATTTCAGTTATATGTATTTCACAACTTTTAAAAAAACTGAATATGTATTGAAGACCTGAGTGAATATAGCTATCTATGTTAGTTTCCTTTCTTACAGGCAGCTGTAACAAAGTACTATAGACTGGGTGGCTTAAAACCACAGAAATTTATTCACTCACAGTTCTTGAGGCCAGAAGTCCAAAATCAAGGTGTCAGTAGGACCATACGCCTACTTGAAGGCTCTAGGGGAAGAATGCTGCCTTGCCTAGCCTAGCTTCTGGCGGCTCCAGGTGATCCTCGGCTTGCAGTTGCATGGCTCCAGTCTCTGCCCCCGTCTTCACTTGGCCTTCTCCTTGTGTGTGTGTCTTCTCCTCTTCAGTCTCTTATAAGGACACTTTTTGTTGGTTTTAGAGCCCATCTGGATAATCTTGAATGATCTCATCTCAAGATCTTTACTTAATTACATCTGCAAAGACCCTTTTTCCAAATAAGGCCACATTCATAAGTTCTGGAGCTTAGGACTTGACTATATATTTTGGGGGGCACTATTCAACACACTATATTATCTGTATATCTATATTTTTATACCTATATCTCATTCACAAACGTATGCTTCATGGAGCTGGCATTCCAGTGGTGTGGCTTTGGCCATGGCCAGCGATGCCACTTCTTACTGGCAGGCACGTGCTTTGCTTCTGTTTTGCACAATTACAAATGGGACTTCAGTGAACATTCTGGTCTATTTCCTTTGTGTCCAAGTATAATGAAACTATCAGGCCAAAGGGTATATGTATTTTATATTTTAATAGATTTTGACAAATTGTTTCCACAATGCATGTGCCATCGTCTACTCCCACTGATACTGTTACAAGAGTACCTTTTTCCCCCAGACCCGTACCATCACCAGATTTTACCAATCAAAAACATTTTACCAGTATCATGGACAAAAAAAATCATATATTTTTTTGCCATTTGCATTTTCCTCTTGGTGAATTGTCTGTTCATATCCTTTCCCCATTTTTCTGCCAGGTTGCTTGTATTTTTTTTTTAATGAGTTTGAGAGGTCTCTTTGTACATTCAGGACTGAGAAAGGCATGGGCTCTGCAGTTAGACTGCCTGTGTCTGAACCCTGCCTCTGCCACTTATTAACTGTTACCTTGGGTGAGTTATCTGACTTCTTTGCACCTCAGTTTCCTCATCTGTTGCATGAGGTTAATAATAATAAATTAATAATAATTGTAAGGGTTAGATAAGATGGCCCCTGTGAAGTGTTCAGCAGAGGACTCGGTACAAGGTGAGTGCTCAGTGTCAGCCATTATTATTGTTCTTTAACTGATTTCATTGGAAGGACTTACTGTGGCTGGGTCTCTGGTGTAAGAGTCAGGCATACATGAGGAATGCTCACCTGCTTACATTGATCAACAAATTCAACATAATTCCCGTCAAACTTCCAGATAGAATTTTTGCAGACAAGCTGATCCTAAAATACATATGGAAATTCATGGAACCCAGAATAGTCAAAACAATCTTGTAAGAGAAGAAAAAGTTGGAGGACTCGCACTTCTAAATTTCAGAACTTACTACAAACCTGCAGTAATCAAGATAGTGTGGTACTTACCATAAAGATAGACATAGAGCTCAATGGAATCGAATTGAGAGTCTAGAAATGAACCATTACATCTATGGCCAGTTGACTTTTGACCAAGATGCCAAGACTATTCAATGGGGAAAGAATGGTGTCTTTAATAAATGGTGCTGAGACAATTGGATATCCACATGCAAAAAATGAATTTGGATCCCTGCCTTATACATTATACAAAAATTAACTCAAAATGGATCATATACCTAAAAATGAACTTATAAGAGCTTTATAGTTTTGTGTGTGGTGTGAGGTGAGAGCCTTGAGCATTCTCAGGTCTTTCCTGAGCATGTCCACAGTCCTATACATGCAGGTGGCCTTTTAGCTTCTCAGGAAAATAAATATACTTAATTTATTAGCAGTGATGGTTTTAATGGAATTGTTTAACATTTCCAAAACCAAACATGACCAAACAACAAAACAAACACAGTAAGTATAAACAGACCCCTGACTAGTAAATTTGTTAATTTCCTGATGGAGGACTTTTTAATATTTATATCCCTTTGTCAGTTGTGCACCGGCTTTTCTGATCTTCATCAGCACCCATCAGCCAGTGTGTCTGGGACCTGTAGGACCACCAGCACATGGTGTCTTCGGTTGAATGACATCCTTCAAGACCACATCACTCTGCCATCCTTTTTTTCTATTTTGGCTTGCATTTCATGCAACTGAGGTTTCAAAGAGATAGGCCCGTCCATCTCTCCTTGGCTCAGTTGTTTTTCTGGTTGGAGAACATTCTACTTTGTACATTGTACATTTCTTGTTGAAAAAGTCCCTGACACCTTGCTCAGGATATTTGTACATGACATTCATTCATCCATTCAACAGTGTTTGTTGAGTGCTTGTTTGTTGCCAGGCAGTTCTCCAGTTGCTGGGCATACCATGTGGACTAGGTCATTGCCCTCATGGAGCTGTTCTCTCCAGAAGGACTCAGACAGTACATAAAATCATTTCAGATATTATAGAGTACTCTGGAGCAGATACAGTAGGGTGATGGGGCAGGGAGGGCCCCAAAAGGGTTTGGCTACTTTAGATCAAGCAGTAGAGACCTCTCTGAGGAAAGGTGACATGCAAGAGCAGGGAAAGAGCCTTCAAGGCCAAGGGATCAAGTGTAAGAGCCCTGAGGCAGAAAAGAACTGGGTTGACTCAGGCCTGGAAGGTGGCCTGTGTGGCCAGAGTGTGGAGAATGTTGGAGAAAAGGAGAAGTTGGCAGGGGCTGGATCATATAGGGTGTTATTGGGCATAGTGACCACTTTATTCTAAGTACAAGGGGAAGCTCCTGCAATATTTTTTTAAAAGCTTTTATTTAGAGATAATTCCCATACCATACAACTCACCTATTTAAAATGTACAGTTCAGTGGCTTTTAGTATATTCACACGGTTGTGCAACCATCACTATAGCCAATTTTAGAACATTTCTATCACCTTAAAAGAAACATTGTACCCTTCACTTATTACCCTCTGGTCCCCTGATTCTTCACCTCCCCACCCCCAGCCCCTGGCAACCACTGATCTCCTTTCTGTCTCTCTGGATTTCCCTGTTCTGGGACATGTCAGTGGAGTCATATAACATGTGGACTTACTTTTGGCTGCCTTCACTTAGCATAACGCTTTCAAGGTTCACCATGTTGCTTTCAGAATTTTGCCCCTCCCTCTCCCCTGCCTTCACTCCCCGCTTCCCTCCATCTCTCCTGTCATCTCTCCCTTTTTCTCTCTGTGTGCAATCATCTCACAGGGGGAACCCACTTCTGCTTTTGCTGAATCAAGCTTCGTATGAGTGCCCCGATTTTCTCCAAATGCCGTGGCACTGTCGTTAAGCCACACCCAGGGGTGCGGCACACCTTGCAAAGAGGCGCTCCGGGCAGGGGTGCAGTGTTGCTGGCAGCATTTGCTGAGCATCAGAGAATCCTTTCTCAGTTTGTCGTTTTGAGCAAGGCTTCACAGAAACAGATGTCTTTATTTTAGCAGCTCTTTGCTTTGATGACGGTGACCTACTATTCTAATTCCTTGATAAGTAGCTAGACTTTGCTCATCTCAATTATGGATGATAATAAATCCCATTCAAAGGCTCACAACAAGAAAATCTGTAGTTAATGGTATATTAAAAGTGCACAAATCCAAGGTCATGCTCTGTATCACTGCAGGCTCAGGCTCTGGCAGAGCATCGGGTTCCCTAGACATGTAAGGAGCACTCTCTCTTGAACTGGCACCTGCAGATCTTCCGAGAAACCAGGCTCCTCAGAAGCTGTGAGTAGTAGGGCAGAGCTCCACAAAGCTATCGTGATCAGGACAGTGGGGCACAGCATAAGGACAGAACAGAAATCAGAGTCCCCCAAGTAAACCCTTCACATCTACGTTCAGTTGATTTTTTTTTTTAAGCTGGAAAAAGAAATATTTTTACACAAGCACTGCATGAAGCATACGGATTTTAAGCTAATATCATATAAGTGGCAATTGCTTGTCTGAAAGTTGCACAAATAATGGTTTCAGTGATGTCATTTCTCTTTCCTAAGTGTACATATCACCATAATATAAGGTATACATAAGGAGCCTTATTTAGACAGGTAAGCTGTACTTCTTCGTATTATAGGTGAAAAGTCAAATGGAAATTATAGATATAAAACTATCTCTAAACTGATGATCTAGATTTTAAAAAATACATAATGACAACAGATTATCACTTGTGGTTCCCTTACCGTAAAAATCCATCCACTGGTGTGGCCTCCACATTGAAGTAGGCATTCGTGTACCCAAAGCCTTCGCAAAGAGTGAAGGAAGTATGATCATTTTAAGAGAAAGACTTTCCATATTCTCAACTTCCCTATATACTTTTACTAAAACTGAATTGTGGTAGAATGCACATGCAGTTGTGATGATGTTCTCCTTTCCCACCCTTCCCTCTTTGTAAATAATCTATTGAAGTAAAATTTACGTAACATAAAATTAACCATTTTAAAGCGAACAATTCAGTAGAATTTTAAGACATTTCACCGTGGTGCAACCACCACCTCTATCCAGTCCTAAAACATTTCCATTACTCCAGAGTAAGAACCCTTACCCATTAAGCAGTTTCTCCTCATTTCTACCTCCCCCTAGCCCCAGACAATCATCAGTCTACTTTCTGTATCAGTTGACTGGTCTCTCCAAGATATTTCATATAAATAGTATCATATAATGTGGGACCTTTTGTCTTTGGCTTCTCTCACATAGCATAATGTTTTGGAGGTTCATCCACCTTATAGCATGTATCAGTGTTTCATTCCTTTTTATGTCTGAGTAATATTCCATTGTATGGATAGACCACAGTTTTATCTATTCATCAGTTGATGGACATTTGACTGTTTCCATCTTTTGGCTATTATGAAGAATGCTGCTATGAACATGCATGTACATGTTTTTGTTTGCATGTACATGTTCTTGTTTGAATACCTGCTTTTAATTCTTTAGGGTATATACCCTGGGAGTGGAATCACAAGGTCATATGGTCATTCTGTGTTTAACTTGTGGAGGAACTGCCAAACTTTTTTCCACAGTCGCTGTACCATTTTACATTCCTACCAGCAGTGTATGAGGATTCCAATTTTTCCACATCCTCACCAGCTTATTTTCCTTTTTCCCCCCAGACTTTTGTACCCTTTGACTGACACCTCCTCCATTTCCCTCTCTCCCAAGCCCCTGGTGACCACCATTCTACTCTCTATGAATCTGACTATTTTAGATTCCTCATAAAAGTAGAGTCATGTAGTATTTGTTCTTTTGTGTCTGGCTTACTTAATTTAGCATGATGTCCTCCAAGTCCATCCATGTTGTCCCAAAGGGCAGGATTTTCTTATTTTTTAAGGATGAATAATATTCCATTGCATGTATATGCCACGTTTTCATTATCCAGTCATCCATCAATGGACACTTGAGTTGTTTCCATATTGTGGCTATTGAGATTAATGCTACAGTGAACTTGGACATGTTGATACCTCTTTGAGATCCTGATTTCATTTCTTTTGGATATATACCCAAAAGTAGGATTGCTGGATCAAATGATAGTTTGTTGTTTTTTTTTTTTGATAGTTTTTTTTTTAAATAAATTTACTTATTTTTTATTTATTTATTTTTGGCTGCATTGGGTCTTCATTGCTGCGCGGGCTTTCTCTAGTTGCAGAGAGCAGGGGCTACTGTTCGTTGTGGTGCGCAGGCTTCTCTTGCAGAGCACGGGCTCTAGGCACGTGTGCTTCAGTAGTTGTGGCTCACGGGCTCCAGTAGTTGCGGCTCATGGGCTCTAGAGCTCAGGCTCAGTAGTTGTGGCGCACAGGCTTAGTTGCTCCGTGGCAAGTGGGATCTTCCCAGACTAGGGCTCGAACCCGTGTCCCCTGCATTGGCAGGCAGATTCTTAACCACTGCACCACCAGGGAAGTCCCCAAATGATAGTTCTGTTTTTCATTTTTTTGAGGAACCTCCATACTGTTTTCCATCGTGGGTGTACCATTTTACATTCCCACTGACAGTGTAGGAGGGGCTCCTTTTTCTCCACAACCTCATCAACACATTATCTTTTGTTTTTTTGATAGTAGTCATCCCAACAGGTATGAGATGATGTCTCATTGTGGTTTTGGTTTGCATATCCCTGATGATTAGTGATGCTGAGCATCTTTTCGTGTACCTGATGGCCATTTGTATGTTTTCTTTGGAGAAATGTCTAAGTCCTTTGCCCATTTTTTAAAATTGAAGTATAGTAGTTGATGTACAATATTATGTAAGTTACAGGTGTACAGTTTAGTGCTTCACAATTTTTAAAGGTTATACTCCATTTATAGTTATTATAGAATATTGGCTGTATTCCCTGTGTTGTACAATATATCCTTGTAGCACATTTTATATATAATAGTTTGCACCTCTTAGTCCCCTACCCCTATCTTGCCCCTCCCCCCTTCCTTCTCCCCACTGGTAACTACTCGTTTATTTTCTATATCTGTGAGTCTGTTTCTTTTTTAAGTATTCACTAGTTTGTTTTATTTTTTAGATTCCACACATAAGTGCTATGATACAGTATTTGTCTTTCAGTTAGCATAATACCCTCCAAGTCTTTCCATGTTGTTGCAGATGGCAAAACTCCATTCTTTTTTATGGCTGAGTAGTATTCCATTGTGAGTGTGTGTGTATGTATGTGTGTGTGTGTATATACACATCACTTCTTTTTCCATTCATCTGTTGATGGACACTTAGTTTGCTTGCATATCTTGGCAATTGTAAATAATACTGCTGTGAACATTGTGGTGCATGTATCTTTTTGAATTAGTGTTTTGGGGGGTTTTTTGGATATATACCCAAGAGTGCAATTGTTGGGCCATATGGAAGTTCTATTTTTAGTTTTTTAAGAAACCTCCATACTGTTTTCCACAGTGGCTGGACCAATTTACATCCCTACCAACAGTGTAGGAGGATTCCCTTTTCTCCACATTGTTGCCACCATTTTTTGTGTGTGGTCTTTTTGATGATAGCCATTCTGACAGGTGTGAGGTAATATCTCATTGTGGTTTTGATTGGCATTTCCCTGATGATAAGTAATGTTGAGCCTCTTTTCATGTGTCTGTTGGCCATCTGCATTTCCTCTTTGGAAAAATGTCTATTCAGTTCTTCCCATTTTTTAATCGGGTTGTTTGTTTTTTTGATGTTGAGTTGTATGAGCTGTTTGTATGTGTTGGATGTTAATGCCTTATTGATCAGTGATTTGCAAATATTTTCTCCCATTCAGTAGGTTGTCTTTTCGTTTTGTCAGTGGTTTCCTTTGCTGTGACAGAAGTTTTAATATGTTGTGTTTTTATTTTCATTCATCTCAGTTTATTTTATGATTTCCCTTGTGATTTCTTCTTTGAACCATTGGTTATTAGGAGTGTGTTGTGTAATTGCCATATAGCTGGAAATTTTTCAAATGCCCTTCTGTTAATGATTTCTATTTCCATTCCATGGTGGTTGGAGAACACAATTTGTATGATTTCAGACTTTTAAAATATATTGAGATATGTTTTGTAGCCTAGCATGTGGTCTTTCTTGGAGAATGTTCCATGTGTAATTGAGTAGAATGTGTTTCCTATTTTGAGGGCATGCGTTCTATAGATGTCTGGTAGATCTAGTTGGTTTATAGTGTCGTTCAAATCTTGTATTTCCCTTTTGTTCTATTTATGATTGAAAGGATTGTATTGAGATCTCCAACTATTGTTGAATTGTCTATCCTTCCCTTCAGTTTTGTTACGTTTTGCTTCATATATTTTGGGGGTTCTGTTGTTAGGTGCTCATGTTTAAAATTTTATATCTTACTGCTGGGTTTATCCTTTTATTATTATAAAATGTCACTCTTTGACTCCTATGACAATTTTTGTCTTAAAGACTATTTTATCTGATAATAGTGTAGCTACCCCAGCTCTCTTATGGTTGCTATTTGCATAGTATACCTTTATCCATCCTTTTACTTTCAACCAATTTCTATTTTTGCTGTTTTTTTCTGAGTAGTTGATTAATTATTGAATGGTTGCTGTGCATAAAGCCAAACCTGTTTCATCTCTGCCTCTCCCATTACTTAAATTTCATTTCCCTCTTCTACCTCTAATTGTAGGAACAGTTACAGCATAGTCTTTTTTTGGGGGGCTTCATTATTTTTATTTTTATTTTTTTAACAACATAGTCTTGATGTTTAAGGAAAGAAACTATTGGAAAACTCATGGCATGCTACGTAATTGATGTGCAAGAAGTCCACAATTTTAAAGGAATATGGTTGAGCTGAAAGACCTAGTATTAGCAGCAGTAACCACACTTATATAAAATATTTTGTTGGTGTTGTAACCACTTTCAGTTTATGAGACACTCCCATACTCTACTGGGAACATAACGTCACTTCATCCCTGGGCAGTATTATCTGTGATTACGGTGCCAGGTTGAGAGTGGTGACAACCAAGGCTTGGAGCTCTCAGGGGTTGTGCTCAAGCTCTGGAACCCCCTGAAGCATGTGGTCATCTCCTGTCGATCTGGGCTCAAGTCCCAGCTCCACTAATCACCAGATCAAATGTGGGATGTCCACCTCACCACCCATCCTGTGAAGAAAAGCAAGCAGAACTCGTCTCATGTAAACCTTCTTACATCTCTTTGTCATCCTCAAGGTGATTCTTCAGAGGCATTAGAGGGGCCTTAAGGACCAGGACAGGAGTGCTGTACTCAGGCTGTGACTTCCCTGAGCCGTGCAGTGTCTGCTGTGTGTTGTTACTAATGGTGCTCCCCTTGCTGTCCCCCTTCCTCCTTTTAGAGAGATGGGACCATGTCACCACCACAACCAGAAGACCGGGAGCGACCAGAGCTCCAGCAAAGCCTGCAGGTAACACGGCTGTTCGGAGGAGAGCACTAAGGAGGGACCCCATGGAGCTCCCTCTGGGGTAGTATCCAGTTGAACTACCCATAGTTTTAAGTCCTGTGTGTGCAATGCCAACCAAGACCTTCATCTGAACACTGGGTTTAACTTAATAGAGTATGACCAGTCACTATGACTTCTGTGTGTTTTATGAAAAGTCCTGCTTGGGAGAATTTCAAGAGAAAAATGCATTTGGACTTCCTCCCCTTTTCAACCATTTTACACTCTAAAATCAGGGAAGATATACTTGTTTAGGTTTTATGAAGCCCATCAAACATTTTCTTTAGGCAGATGGAGCATTTTGAAATGGCATTTGCTTTACAGTGTCATCTTTCACTGAAGGATTTTGGAACTTGTTGCTTCTTTGTGACTCTTTCCTGGAGCTGTTTTAACTTTTCTCCAGATGGGCCATTTTACTATTCAGATATCTTCACTGATATAAAGAGAAACGTAGCCTCGGGGTGGGGAGCGCAGACATTGCTTCCATCTGGCAACTTGTTACTAGTACTTAAGGAGCATGCTACCATGTTCCTTGAAGTGGATAGCTACCTTTCTTCTGAAGAGACAGTCATGACCCAAAAGAGTGAGTGCTGCTTTACAGTTTGCCCTCACGTCTTCACATCTGCACCCTCAAAGAGGTGCATTGTGACCACGTAGCCTCCCTCTTGATTGTCCAGTTTCTGACTCTATGCAGCTGGTTTTGAATCTTGGGTTAATACCTATAATCAGTGAGTTTACTGTTAAAATGGTCTGACTGCTGGCCTAAGCAAAGCATGTGTGGGAATATAAAGTAGTGGAAAATTGGTAATATATTGCAAAGGCAGAAAGCAGTAACTTGCTCCATCCTGTTGGTATTTTCATTATCAGTGTCTGTAGAAGGAGTCAGACCCCAATTTAAGTTTCTTTGTCTTAACTCATTGATTTTGCTGATCAGCAGAGCCCATGAATGTTGACTTGTTTTTTTGGAATCTTGTACCCAGTTGTTAATCAGTTGGCTGTTTTTTTTTTATGTTTTGGGGCTCACTGAAGGTAGTAAATTTGACTTGGCTGATGCTTTGGATGATCAAGATCATGGCCACAGGAAGCCGAGTGCAGGAGGAGGAGGTAAGTCATAGCTGGTTGAAGGCACAGGCCAGTGCTGCAGCTCCCTGGTCAGGGTGTAACTCATTAACTACAACAGCCCACAGAGCCACTCCTGGCCTGGCAGAGCTGGGGGCACTTCAAGGCCCAGGAGAACCCTACAACAGTGGTTCTCAAACGTTTTGGTCTCAGGACTCCTCAAATTATGGAGGATCTCTATTGAGGTGTTGGTCACGTCTATCAATATTTATCATCTTTGAACTTAAAACTGAAAAAAAATTTT
This sequence comes from Balaenoptera acutorostrata, assembly GCF_949987535.1. Classification (NCBI taxonomy): domain Eukaryota; kingdom Metazoa; phylum Chordata; class Mammalia; order Artiodactyla; family Balaenopteridae; genus Balaenoptera; species Balaenoptera acutorostrata. Next base: position 129,547,615 of record NC_080085.1, on the reverse strand, counting down.
TAAATATTTTTATTAATTTTAAATGAACAATAATACAGCCATATCTGTTAACATAAATAGCATATTTTTATGGTAAATGACTATGCTTTGCAAGACAAAAACAGAATTTAGTGGGAAGATTTTTTTTGTATATTTTTGAAAATTTCTGTGATCTCTGTCCTAGTGGAAGAGCTGGACTCTCACATCTGCTTCTAGATTCAATTGTTGTGATATATTGTTATGGTTGAAGTATATGAAGGAAATCTGGCTTCCTATAAATATGCAGCTGGAAAAGGAGGAATATTTCAATAGACTATTCATGTAATTATGGACATTCTTCTTTGATACGAGACAAAAATTCAGCCATTGGTTGGTTGTTTCTTACAGGTTAAGGGCAGTGTGGAGTATGAAACCGTATTAATGAATCTTCCATCCTTGACCCCATTGAACCCCCTCTCTTATCCTTTGAGTGGATCTTTTACTGGTCGTGGTTTGGGAGCATCGTGCACTGGTCCCTGGGAAAATGTCGGTGCCCTGCCTTATGCAGACCTACCCTCTGTTGACGCATTTCATTCTACATCAGAAGATCACATTTGTTACTATCACCACCCATCTCATTGGAAAAAGTCTTTAAGTATCGGGAAGCTGTCAAGCTCACAGTAGTAGTTTTTCAAAATTCTTAATGTTGCTTGAAATCTTAAATTTTACCATTGGCAAAAAATACTGTTAGTTGTTTCCCTTGAAGTGATAGGCTCACTTCATTCATTTTCAAGAAAATGTCTGTCAGATCTTCAAGTCAGTATAACCGTAGTCGTACTACTGAATCTTCAAGGAAGAATCTTGTATGAGAGAAGTGGCTAGCACTGCTTAGAACTGATACAGTCGCGCAGATGCTTTTCCTGTGTCAACCTCTGTATTTTGAGGTGGCACAGAAACGCTTTAAACATACTTGCTGTTTTATCAGAATATTAAAAGGGCACACTTTCATAAAAGTAATAGTTTTTCTGCTCATATTCGTTTTCCAGTGCTGCCTAACATATTACCACAAACTTGCTGGTTTAAAACAATTTTCAATTATTGGGTTGGCCAAAAAGTTCGTTGGGGGTTTTTGGTTTTTTTTTTTTTTTTTTGCCAATCCTATATTTTCTTTTTTTTTTTTTTAGCATCTTTATTGGAGTATAATTGCTTTACAATGTTGTGTTAGTTTCTGCTTTATAACAAAGTGAATCAGGTATACGTATACATATATCCCCATATCCCCTCCCTCTTGCGTCTCCCTCCCACCCTCCCTATCCCACCCCTCTAGGTGGTCACAAAGCACTGAGCTGATCTCCCTGATCTCCCTGTGCTATGTGGCTGCTTCCCACTAGCTATCTATTTTACATTGGTAGTATTTATAAGTCCATGCCACTCTCTCATTTCGTCCCAGCTTACCCTTCCCCCTCCCCTCAAGTCCATTCTCTACGTCTGCATCTTTATTCCTGTCCTGCCCCTAGGTTCTTCAGAACCTTTTTTTTAGATTCCATATATATGTGTTAGCATACGGTATTTTTTTTTTCTCTTTCTGACTTACTTCACTCTGTATGACAGACTCTAGGTCCATCCACCTCACTACAAATAACTCAATTTCATTTCTTTTTATGGCTGAGTAATATTCCATTGTATATATGTGCCACATCTTCTTTATCCATTCATCTGTCGATGGACACGTAGGTTGCTTCCATGTCCTGGCTATTGTAAATAGAGCTGCAATGAACATTGTGGTACGTGACTTTTTTTTTTTTTTTCATACATGACTCTTTTTGAATTATGGTTTTCTCAGGGTATATGCCCAGTAGTGGGATTGCTGGGTCATATGGTAGTTCTATTTTCTGTTTTTTAAGGAACCTCCATACTGTTCTCCATAGTGGCTGTATCAGTTTACATTCCCACCAACAGTGGAAGAGTCCAACCCTATATTTTCTAAGTTTCTCTGTGCTGCTGAAGTCCAGATGTTTAACTGTCAAACCTTTTTTGACAAAATGACCTTGATTCTCAACTTTCCCTTTGCCTACTTTTATTTTTTATTTTTTGTACTTTATTTATTTTTATTTATTTATTTTTGGCTGTGTTGGGTCTTCGTTGCTGCGCGCGGGCTTTCTCTAGTTGTGGTGAGCGGGGGCTACTCTTCATGGCGGTGTGCGGGCTTCTCACTGCGGTGGCTTCTCTTGTTGTGGAGCACAGGCTCTAGGCACGCGGGCTTCAGTAGTTTTGGCACATGGGCTCAGTAGTTGTGGCACACGGGCTTAGTTGCTCTGCGGCATGTGGGATCTTCCCGGACCAGGGCTCGAACCCCTGTCCCCTGCATTGGCAGGCGGATTCTTAACCACTGCGCCACCAGGGAAGTCCCCTTTGCCTACTTTTAAGAAATTTATTTTTAGATAATTACAGATTTACATGTAGTTGTAGGAAATACTACAGAAAGAGCCGTTATTCCCTTCACCTAGTTTTCCCCAGTGGTAACATGTTGCAAATTGTACTATAATATCACAAACATTTTTTTTGTTTGTTTTTTAAAAAAACTCATATGTACTTTTAAAAATTTGGTTTTTATTGAGGCAACATTGGCTTATAACATTATATAAGTTTCATGTGTACAACCTTATATTTCTACTTCTGTATACACTACAGGGTGCTCACCACCAAAAATTTAGTTTCCTCCATCACCATATAGTTGATCCCCTTTACCCATTTCACACCCCCCCCCCAGCTCTGGTAATGACTATTCTGTTCTCTGTATCTGTGTGTTTGTTTTTGTTTGTCACAACCATTTTATTCAGATTTCCCAGTTTTTACTTGTACTCACTTCTGTGTGCGTGTGTGCTTAGTTGTTTGCAGTTTTATCACATGTGCAGGTTTGTGTATTTGCCATGATAGTCAGGCACAGAACAGTTTCATCATTATAACTACTGTTGTTGGGTGGACTGTTCTCTATATGTCACTTAGATCCTGATGGTTGGTTGTGTTTACTGGTTCTTCTACATCCTTGATGATTTTTTGTCTAGTTGTTCTGTCAATTGCTGTGAGTAGGGTGTTGAATTCCCCAACTGTAGTTGTGGATTTGTATCTCCTCTTAGCTCTCTGTTTCTGCTTCATATATTTTGAGTCTGATTTTTTGGTGCATACAAATTTAGGATCATTATGTCTTCCTGATAGGTTTATCCTCTTATCATTATGTCCCTTTCTTTTTCTCTAGCACTTTCCTTGCTCTGAAGTTTCCCTTATCCACTATTAATATAGCCACTCCTGCTTATTCTTTTTTTTTATTAATGTTCACATGCACATTTAGACACCAGGACTGGAGAAGCTGTGGTTTCTTAAGGCTAAGTGGCATATCAGTAAACTTTCCTTATTTGTTTTCATTGAACCTCGTTGGACTTTCTTACCCTTTGAATGAATCTTTTGCCCATTCATGATTTTGTAACATCCTACATACGTTATCTGGAAAACATTAGTGTCCTGAGTTGTGTTGAGCTTTTAAATGATGACACCTTTCCTTATGCAATATTCAAAAGTCATATTTGTTAATATCACCCGTGATCTGATAGGAAAAATCTTTATTGGGAAGCTGACAGGCTCATTGTGCCAGTTACACATTTTCCAAAGTTGTGTATATTTTTTTGAAAGCTGAATTTTCTTATTGTCAGCTAATACTGTCGGTTGATTTCCTTGAATTGACAGGCTCATTTAATTCATTTTCAAAAAAATTTTGCCAAATGTTCAAATATGAATAGACACAGTTTGCTGTAATTTACTCTTTGAAATAAATTTGTTCTCCCATGAGAAAAGCAGCTAATTCAGCTGAAAACCTAAACAATCACACAAGTGACCTTCCTCAAGTCACCTGTGATGCTTTGGTGTGCAACAGAAATGCTTTAACAATCCTTCCCATTTCATAACACAGAATGTTAAAAAGTTGATATACTCAAGGTTGAGCGCTAATGAAATATTTTTGCTACTCCCTCCTATTAATTTTATATTGCCTCATAATCAGTTACCATAAATTATTGAATTAAAACAATTTCCATTCATTCTCTTATTTCCCTGGGCCAGGAGTTTGGGTTCTATTTAGCTAGCTGGGTCCTCTGCTCTGTATCTCCTACGAGGCTGCCATGCAGGTGTCAGCTGGGGCTAGAGTCTCATCTGAGGTTTGAGGTTGTGTTAGTTTCCTGTTGCTGCACTAACGAATTACTGGCAACTTGGTGGCTTAAAAAACACACATTTATTAGCTTATAATTATTGAGGTCAGAAATCCATGTGTCAGCAGGGCTGGTTTTTTTCTGGAGACTCTACAGAATTAGTAGAGTCTGTAGAGTCTCTTGTTTCCTTGCCTTTTCCAGCGTCTTCAGGATGCCTGTATTCTTTGGCTCATGGCCCTCTCTCTCCATCTTCAGAGCCAGCAGTGTAGGGTAGCATGTTCAGATCTTTCTCTCTCTCACCCCTACTTCTGTCATCACATCTTTACTTTGACTGTGACCCTCCTGCTTCTCTATTTCTCTTTTAAGGACTGCTGTGATTACACCAGACCCACCCAGATAATCCAGGATAGTCTCCCCATCTCAGTGTCCTTGATTTAAAAACATCTGCAAAACCTTTTGCCACATAAGGTAACATATTCACAGGTTCTGGGAATTAGAACATTGACATCTTGGGGGCGACATTTTAATGCTAACACATCTGCCGTCTGGCTCATAAATCTTCATGTCCCTTCCACCTGCAAAATACATTGTCCATTCCAACTTCTTTAAAAGTTTCATCCCATTACATCGTCAACTCAGATTGCAAAATCTCATCGTAATTTCATAAGCAGAAACGTCCCAAATCTCATCATCTAAATTATATAAGTCAGGCATGGGTGAAGCTTTGGCTATAACACTTCTCCATCTACAAACCTATGAAAGTCAAGAAACAAGTTATCTGCTCCCCAAAATACAACGGACAGGCATAAAATAATGGTTATAGGCATTCCATTTACAAAAGTGAGAAAACATCAGGCAAAAAGATTTCAAGCTTTAAGTGAAAAAAAAAAAAAAAAAAAGACTTCACCAGTCTCAAGAAATTCCCAAATCCAAGTCCTTTAGGTTCCAGGCCTAGGGATGAGGCACTGTGTTTCACAGCTCTACGTTCTGAGTTTGCAGCTCTGCCCTCAGAATCAGCCTCCCTTTTTCAGGAAAACTAGCACATGTTTGCAGCTGAGTAGTTATATCAGCCTATTTTCTGCCTGTAGAATTTGGGGCGTCTAACAGCCTTCTTACATTTTTTTCTGTTTCTGTCCCTTTTAATTCCAGGCTGGCAGTGTTCCTGCTGTTGTAAAATTCTCAAGAACTCTGGGGGTTTCCCATGTATATAGTGGTGATCACCCACTGGGAAAGAGGCTCCCCCACAGATCTTTCTTGGATAATGCCATCTATACTTCCGGCTTCTGCTGAGCTGGCAAAGGGGATCCGTGAATAATCTTATGTTTAATCTGACCTTTTGACCCTTCCAAGGTACTCGTATAATGTTTTCCAGCCACACCATTGACTTTCTCCCCAGAGCATGCTTTCTTGACAGTGAGTCCCCTAATTTTAGCATTTTGTGGCAATTAGGATAGGTTGAAAAATTTTCCAGATCATCAAGTCCTGGTTCCTTTTTGCTCAAGAGTTCTTCCTTCAATCTCTTCCTTTCCTCTTGCATTTTACTATGAGCAGCAAGAAGAAAATAGGTCATACCCCTAACACTTTACTTGAAAATCTCCTCAGCTAAAACATCCAAGTTCATTGTTTAGAAGTTCTGCTTTCCGCGTAACTACAGGATGCACAATTCAGCCAAGTTTTCTGCCACTACATGGTAAGGATCTTCTTTCCTCTAGCGTCCAATAACATTTTCCTTGGTTCCATCTGAGACCTCACTGGCAAAGCCTTTAACATCCACATTTCTGTCAACAGTCTGTTCGTGATGATCTAGGTGTTCCCTAGTATGATACAGGTCTCCTCTACCATGTTCCTGACCTCCTTCTGAATCTTCACCAGCTGGTACTAGTTGTTAACACCCGTATTTCTACTAAGTTGGCTCAAGGCAGTCAGGCTTCTTCTATCATGCTTCTCAAAATTCTTCCAGCTTTTGTCTATTACTCGATTCCAAAGTTGCTTCCACAGTTTTAGGTATTTATTTAGGTATTTCCTATTGCTGTTGTAATAAATTGCAACAATGTGCTGGCTTAAAACAGCACAAACTGATTATCTCATAGTTCTAGAGGTGAGAAATATGACTTGCGTTTCACTGGGCTACAGTGAAGGTACGGGCAGGGCTGTCTTCCTTTTGGAAGCTCTAGCCTGTTTCCTCGCCTTTGCCTGCAGTTTTGCCTTGTTGGATGCCTCCTCCATCTTCAAAGCCAACAGAATAGCAAGCTCAGATTTCTCTCTCACTCTCACCCCTGCTTCCATCATCACATCTCCTTCCTTGACTCTCCTGCTGGTCTCGTTCTCTTACTAGTATTCCTGTAATCACACTGGGCCTGCCTAGATGATCCAGACCAGTCTCCTCATCTCAGGGTGCTTAGCTTACTCACATCTGCCAAGTCCCTTTTCCCACATAAGGTGACATATTCACAGGTCGGGATTGTTGGCAGAATTCCATTCTGTGCAGCTATAGAACTCATGGCCACTTGCTTCTTCAAGGTCAGCAAAAGAATGAGAGTCTGCTACCTCTAATGTTAGCTCAGGGAAGGCCTACAGCCCTCTTTTCAAGGGCTCACTTGATTATGTCCAAATCACCCAGAATATTCTGCCTTTTGAGTAATTCAGTTATATGGATTGGGCATCTTAATTGTATCTGCAAAATCCCTTCACCTCTGCCATGTCATAACCTGGTCATGGAAGTAACTCAGTCCCTCCCACACTCAGCAGGCTGGGATTATACATGGTGTGTACACCAGGGGGCGGGAGTCTCGGCAGCTATCTTCGAGTTCTGCCTACCGTGTTCATCTAGGACACTAGTGAAACTGGCCTTCTCTTTCAACTGTTATTGTATAGCGAAGGATCTAATGACTTCTCATAGCGTTTGGTGCTCCTTACTTCCTTGGTTCAGGCAAAGGGCCGGGAGGTTTACTCACCATTGCATTTGTATCACAGTGCAAATGTCAACCCTGTAAAAAGGGCAAAGGACATTTGAGGATGATTATGAAAATAGTTATGACCTGACAGACCCCTGGGGTCCGTGGAACACTCTTTGTGAACTACTGACTGAGAAGATGCCCTTACATATTTATGTGGCATCAGTGTGTTTTCGTTCGAATCTATGATCTCGTCAATGTTAATGTGCAGTGAACATGTATTTGTGGAGTTGGGGCGAGCAGGAAGATCATTTTATATGTCTTCTGTTGTATTGAGCTATACCTTTACAGTTTCACTTCTCTAGACAGTTGTATAAATTAGTTCAACCTTTTGAGAGGGCAATTTGATAAAATCTTTGAGCAGTTCTACTTCAAAGCATTTTCCGTCTGGGTACAGTTATGCATGCATGCAGAGGTACATTTGAAATGGTGTTTGCAGCTTTCTTGTGTTTTGTATCGGCCCAAAATTAAAACACTCTTAAATAACACAGTTGAATACATAAATTCTAAACCATTCATAGTCTGCAGCCATTTCAAAGAATAAGATAGATCTCTGGAACTGGCATGAGAAAAGCAAGTTACAGAACAGGATATATGTAATATGAATCGATTTCTATCAAATTTAAGTGTATGTGAACACAGACATACAGACACGCACGCAGAAAGACACGGACATGCAGAGAGACATATGGGCAGAGAGAGACACAGAAAGACATGCACAGAGAGACACACAGAGAGAGATGCGAACAGCGACATGGACACACACAAAGATGGGGAGAGAGACACAGGGAGAGAAAGACAGGGAGACACAGACAGACATGGAGAGAGACATGAAAGAGAGAGAGACATAGAGGGGCACACACACACAGAGACATGGAGAGAGAGCGAGACAGACACATACAGATCTGAAAAGATTGAGAGTAGCTACCTGTGGGGATAGATTTGGCTGCCTTTTATATTTTCTTTCTTAGGATTCTACACCACTGGATTCGTTTTTCTACTGAGCATATATTACATTTATAATAAGCCAGCAGTGTAGCTGGCCTGGGCCCAGGCATCCTGGCTTCACCCCAAGGGCCTCTTCCTCTGTGTGCGTGGCTCTTGGAAGTGTTTGCCCAGGAAGGTGGTGATGACCTGAAGGTGAGTGTAGGGTCAGCTCGTGCACCTGGCCGCAGGGGCGCTGGCACAGGCCTCCTCGTCTGCAGGCCGGCCTGCCCCCGAGGCCTGTCACGCTGGTCTGCTGGGCCGTTTCCTAGTCCGTGGAAGATTCGCTCCAGTGATCCAGAAAGCTGAAAAGGGGGCTGGTCTTTAAGAGGTAAGCACAGTGTGATAACAGAAAGATAGTGACCCGGGCCCTCTAGGAAGTGTGTACGTTGTATCTTCATTTCAAAGAGAAAAAGAGCTGTGCTGTTTGCTCTGTAAAGATATTCTCTCTGGAAGATTTTCAGTGTTGTATGAACCATTGGGATCAGGAAGGAATCGGCTTCATTTGTCTGGAAAACGTCCTTGTATGTACCGCCTCCCTTCTAGATGTTCTTACCTACTGCTCTTTTCCCTTAAGGTGAGGTCTACACGATTTGCTCCTTAGTTTTTAAGGTCGATAATGGACATTTGTGCACCCCTGAAGACCAGCCATTTACATGTCAGACCTTTTTTTTTTCCCTGTCAGAAATGACTACGATGCTCAAATCAATCTTTAACTATTTTTTGATTGACATTTTCTTTGGAGCTAACTGTAAAATTCACATGAAGGTGTAAGAAATACTCCAGAGAGATCCCGTCACACTATACCAGTTCCCCAATGGTAACACCTGAAAAATTATAGTACAATGTCACAACCAGGATATTGATGTTGGTATAATCTAGTGATCTTATTCAGATGTTCCATTTTACTTGTACTCGTGTCTGTGTGTGTGTGTCTTCACATCTATGCAGTTTTATCACCTGTGTAGATTCATATATCCACCATGGTGGTCCAGACAGAGAACAGTTCCATGATCATAAAGACCCTCTTGCTGTGCTTTATAAAAACAACTATCTCCCTTCTGCTGTGCCCACCCCCATTTCCTGTCCCTAAGTGCCAATCTTTTCTCCATCTATAGAATTTGGCAATTTAGAAAATGTTATGTAAATGGAATCATGTAGTATGTAATGTTCGGGGATTGGCTTTTTTTCACTCAACATAATTCCCTTGGGGTCCATCCAAGGCATTGCATGTATCAATAGTTTGTTGCTTTTCCTTGCTGAATAGTATTCCATGATGTAGATGTACTACAGTTTATTTATGAAGGTCACCTGGGTTGTTTCCAGTTTTGGGCTCTAGGTTTTTGTATGAACATGAGTTTTCATTTCTCTGGGATAAATGCCCAGGTGGGTAATTGCTGGGTTCTATGGTAGTCATAGGGTTAGTTTTTTAAGAATATTGCAATCCTGTGTCCCAGACTAGCTGTACCATTTTATATTCCCACCAGCAATAAATGAGTGATCCACTTTCTCTGCATCCTTGTCAGCACTTAGTGTTATCACTATTTTTTTTTAGTCATTCTGATTTGTGTGTAGTGATACCTCATTGTGGTTTTAGTTTGCATTTCCCTGATTGCATGTGCTTATTGGCCATTCGTGTAAACCCTTCAGTGAAATGTCTCTTCATGTCTTTTGCCCATTTTAATTGGATTGTTTGATTTTACTGTTCAATTTTGAGAGCTCTTCATATATTCTAGACACTAGTCCTTAGATGGGTATGTGTGTTGCAGATATTTTCTTTTACTCTATAGCTTGTCTTTTCATCTTCTTAATAGAGTCTTTCACAAAAGGAAATTTTTAATTTTGATGACGTCTGGTTTATCCATTTTTTTCTTTTGTGGATCATGGTTTTATTGTCAAGTCTATGAACTCTTCATCAAGCCCTTAGTCCTGAAGATTTTTCTCATATCATTCCTTCTGAAAGTTCTATAGATTTATATTTAAGACCCAAAAAAGTCATCAATTTTGAGTTAGGGTTTGTATGAGGTGTGTGAGGATGAGATCAAGGTTCATTATTTTTGCCTATAGATGCCTTGTTGCTCCAGCACCTTTTGTTGGAAAGGCTGTCCTTCCTCCATTGAGCTGCTTTTGCACCTTTAACAGAAATCTCTTGAGCATATTTGGGCAGGTCTTTCTAGGTAGTTCATTCTGTTGTACTGCTCTGTGTGTCTACCCTTCTGCCACTGTCTTGATTACTGTAACTATAAAGTAAGCCTTAATACTGGGTAGGCTGATTTCCCCCCCAACTTTATTCTTCTTTCTCAAGGTTGTTTTAGCTATTCTAGGGCCTGTGCTTTTCTATACAAGTTTTAGGATAAGTTTATTTATGTCTAGAGAAAACTGGCTGGGATTTTGATAGGACTTGTGTTAAATATGTAGATGAATTTGGGGACAGTTGATGTCTTTAAGGGAGTCTTCAAATCCATGAACACAGTATGTCTCTCCATTTATTTATGTCTTCTTTGATTTTGCTCATAAGCATATTGTAATTTTCAGCCTGCAGGTCCTGTACATGTTTTTCAAGTGTACAGCTAAGTATTTCATTTTCTTTGGAACAATTTAAAATGGTTATGTGTTTTAATTTTAGATTCCGTATGTTCATTGCTATTATATGATTGATTTTGATATTTGTTGCTCCTATATTGTGAGACCTTGCTGAAGTCACTTACTGATTCTAGGAATCGTTTTTTGTAGGTTCCTTGGAATTTTCTATGTAGATGATCATGTCATCGGCAAATAGGGATAGGTTTATTTCTTCCTTCCCAATCTGTATGTCTTTTATTTCTCGTTGCAATGTTGAACCTCCCACGCTATGTTAAATAAGAGTGGTGAGAACAATGGCCTTGGCCTGTTCCGGATCTTCAGGAGAGAGTGTTCAGTCTTTCACCATTAAGTCTGACAAGAGCTATGGGTGTTTTCTAGATGCTCTCTATGAAGTTGAGGTACTTCCCTCTATTCCTAATTTGCTGAATTTTTTTCATAAATGGGTATTGGATTTTCCATGTTGATAAGATTACAGGCAGACCTTGTTTTATTGCGCTTCACTTTATTGCACTTTGCAGATATTGCGTTTTTACAAATTGAAGTTTTATGGTGACGCTGCGTTGAGCCAGTCTATCGGTGCCATTTTTCCAACAGCATTTGCTTACTTCGTGTCTCTGTGTCACATGTTGGTAATTCAAAACTATTTGAAACTTTTTCATTATTATTATATTTGCTGCGGTCTGTGATAAGTGACCTTTGATGTTCCTGTTGCAAAAAGATTACTACTCCCTGAAGGCTCAGATTATGGATAGCATTTTTTAGTAATAAAATATTTTTTAATTAAGGTACATACATTTTTGGGGGGACATAATGCTGTTACACTTCAATAGACTACAGTATAGTGTAAACATAATTTTATGTGCACTGGGAAACCAAAAAAAATCATGTGACTTGCTTTATTAATATTCACTTTATTTCAGTGGTCTGGAACTATCCCCACAATATCTCCGAGGTATGCCTGTATATGATTTTTTCTTCTTTAGGCTGCTGATATTGTAGGGCACATTGTTTTTCAAATGTTGATCCAGCCTTGCATAACTAGAACAAGTCCCATTTGTTCATGATGTATAATTCTTTCTATACATTCTGTTTAGTTTGCTAATATTTTGTTGAGGATTTTATATATTAGTTCATGAGAGAGATTGGGCTGTAGTTTTTTTCTTAATACAGTCTTTTTCTGTGTTTATTATCAGGTTAATGCTGGCCTCATAAAATAAGTTGGGAAATATCCCTCTTTATTTTCTGGAAGAGGTTTTATAAAATTGGTGTTAATTCCTCTTTAAATGCTTGGTAAAATTTACCAGTGAAACCATCAAAAAGCCTGGAAATTTCTTTTTTTAGGAGCTTTTAAATTAAAAATTCTGTTTCATTAATGGTTATAGAAATATTCAGATTGTGTTTTCATCTAGGTTGAATTACTTTTTTTATTGTGGTAAACATACTAACATAGAATTTACCATTTTAACCATTTTAAATGTACAGTTCATCGGCATTAAGTACATTCCCAGTGTTGTACAACCATCACCACTATCCATTTCCAGAACTTTCTCCTCATCCCAAACAGAAACTCTGTACCCAATAAACAGTAACTCCTCATTTTCCTCTACCCTGAACCCCTGCTAACCTCTGTTCTGCTTTCTGTCTCTAAGAATTTTCCCATTCTAGGTACCTCAAATAAGTGGAATCATACAAGATATGTCCTTTTGTGTATGGCTTATTTCACTTAGCATAATGTTTTCAAAGTTTATCCATGTTGTTGCATGTATCAGAATTTCATTCCTTTATAAGGCTGAGTAATATTCCATTGTGTGTATATACCATATTTTATCTGTTTATAAATTGGCAGACGTTTGAGTTGTTTCTACCTTTTGTCTGTTGTGAATAGTGCTGTATTGAACATTGTGCAGGTATCCGTTTGAGTTCCTGCTTTCAGTCCTTTTGGGCTTATACCTAGAGGTGGAATCGAAGGATCATATAGTAATTCTACGTTTAAATTTTTGAGTAATCACCAAAGTGTTTTCCACAGCAGCTGCACCATTTTATACATTCCCACCAGCAACATACCAGGGTTCCAATTTCTCCACATCCTCACCAACATTTGTTATTTTTCATTTTTCTTTTGATAATAGCCATCCTAATGAGTGTGAAGTGGTATCTCCTCATGGATTTGATTTGTATTTCCCTAATGACCAATGACTTTGAGCATTTTTCATGAGCTTATTGACCATTTGTATATCTTCTTTGAAGATATGTGTATTCAAGTTCTTTGCCCATCTTTAAATCTCATTTTATTAATTGTTGTAGGAGTCCTTTATATAGTCTGGATTTTAATCTCTTAGTGGATATATGATTTATGAATATATTCTCTCATTCTGAGATTGTTTTTTTATTCTCTTGACAGTGTCCTTTGCACAAAAGGCTTTACTTTTGATGAGGGCCAATTTATCTATTATTCCTTTTGTTGCCTATGCTTTTGGTGTCATATCCAAGAAGTCATTACCAAATCCAATATCATGAAGATTTTCCCCTGTGTTTTTTCCTAAGAGTTTTATAGTTTTAGCTCTTATGTTTAAGACTTTGATCCATTTTGAATTAATATTTATATATGGTGTAAGGTAAGGGTCCAACTTCATTCTTTGGCATGTGGATATTCAGTTTCTTGGTACCCTTGTCAAGAATCTATTGACCATAGAGTTATGTCTGGGCTTTCTGTTCTGTTCCATTAGTCTATATGTCTGTTCTTATGCCAGTACCACACTGTTTTGATTACTGTAGCTTTGTAGTAAGTTTTGAAATCAGGAAAGTGAGTTCTTCTTTTTCAAGATTCTTTTGTCTATTTGGGGTCTCTTGAGACTCCATATGAATTTTAGGATGGGGTTTTCTAAGTCTGCCCAAAAAACTGTTTTGGATTTTGGTAGAGATTGCACTGAATCTGTAGATCACTTTGGGTAGTATTGTCATCTTAACAATATTAGTCTTACATTACGTGAACACGGGATTGAGTTGAGTTGTGATAGTTTGTGGGTTTTGAGGAATTGGTCCATTTCTTCTCAGTTGTCAAATACATAAAGTTGTTCATAGCGTTTTCTTATTATCCTTTTAATAGTGCAGAATCTATAATGATATCTGCTGTTTCATTCCTTATATTAGTATTTTGGGGTTTTTTTCTTCAATTATATTTGTTAGTAAGGCTAGAGGTATATCAATTTTACTGACTTTTTCAAAGAACAAGCCGTTTGGTTGATCTATTTTACTTTCCTATTTTCAATTTCATTGATTTCTGCTCTTACATTATTTCCTTCTGTCTTCTTGCTTTGGATTTGTTTTTCTAGTATCTAGCTCTTCATTTTCTAGTATCTTGGGTTAGGAACTTGGATTATTGATTTGAGACCTTTCTTTGTTTCTAATTTAAGCATTTAGTGCTATAAACTTCCCTCTCAGCATTACTTTAGCTACATCTCCCATATTTTGATATGCCGTATTTTCATTTTCATTAGGGCTATTTATTCTTAAAATTTCATTTTGAGACTTTCTCATTGACCCTTGTTTTATTTAGAAGTGTGTTGTTTATTTCCAAGTGTTTAGAGATTTTCTTGTTTTCTCTTATTTGTTTTTGGTTTGGTTGTTTCTAGTTTGATTCCATTATAGTCAGAGATGCCACTCTCTATCGCTTCAATACTTTTAAATTTGTTGAGGTTTACTTTCTGGTTGAGGGTGTGATCTGTTGGTGAATATTCCATGGGTGCTTAAACAGTTACTTACTCTGCTGCGATTGGGTAGTGTCCATTATGCCAGTTACATCCTGTTAGTTGATTGTGTTGTTTAGTTCTTCTATATTCTTGCTGGTTTTCATTCTAGTAGTTCTGTCAGTTGCTGAGAGTAGAGTATTGATGTCCCCAACTATACTTGTGGATTTGTTTATTTCTTTTTTCAGCTCTGTGAGTTTTAGCTTCATGTGTTTTGAGACTCTGTTGTTTGGTGCATACACATTTATGATTGTTATGTGTTCTTGGTGGATTGATCCTTTATCATTATGTGACATCCCCCTTTATTGCTAGTGAGAACTGGCAGGTCATGTCTTACTGTGTTTTTAACACTCTTTCCAGAAGATTCAGACTTGTAATTCTTTGATCCATAGACAACCCCAAGGCTCTATCCAAAAAAGATAGGTAATGCATTGTAAATTACCTGGGCAGTTTGAGGATTATGTTATTGATCTGTAAAAGTCATTGAGGTTTTTTTCCCCAAAAACATTGCTGTTTCTATTCTAAGTGCTTACTGTATACAGTACTGTCTATGCCTTTCCCTTCCCTTAAATTTCCTGTCCCTCTGCTACCTCCAATTATAGGAACAGTTATGGGAGTCTTGAAGTTCAAGAAAAACTATTGGAAAACTCATGTGTGGCATGCTATGTAATTGATGTGCAAGAAGTCCACAATTTTAAAGGAATATGGTTGAGCTGAAAGACCTAGTATGAACAGCAGTAACCACACTTATATAAGATATTTTGTTGATGTTGTAACCACTTTCAGTTTATGAGACACTCCCATACTCTACTGGGAACATAACGTCACTTCATCCCTGGGCAGTATTATCTGTGATTACGGTGCCAGGTTGAGAGTGGTGACAACCAAGGCTTGGAGCTCTCAGGGGTTGTGCTCAAGCTCTGGAGCCCCCTGAAGCATGTGGTCATCTCCTGTCGATCTGGGCTCAAGTCCCAGCTCCACTAATCACCAGATCAAATGTGGGATCATGTCCACCTCACCACCCATCCTGTGAAGAAAAGCAAGCAGAACTCGTCTCATGTAAACCTTCTTACATCTCTTTGTCATCCTCAAGGTGATTCTTCAGAGGCATTAGAGGGACCTCAAGGACCAGGACAGGAGTGCTGTACTCATGCTGTGACTTCCCTGAGCCGTGCAGTGTCTGCTGTGTGTTGTTACTAATGGTGCTCCCCTTGCTATCCCCCTTCCTCCTTTTAGAGAGATGGGACCATGTCACCACCACAACCAGGAGACCGGGAGCGACCAGAGCTCCAGCAAAGCCTGCAGGTAACACGGCTGTTCAGAGGAGGGCACTAAGGAAGACTCCGTGGAGCTCTCTGGGGCCATGTCCAAATGAGCTACCTGTAATTTAACCAACTGACTTTGTCTTTTATGTTTTAGGGCCCCCTGAAGAAAAAGAATTTGACTTGGCCGATGCCTTGGATGATCGAAATGATCAAGATCATGGCCACAGGAAGCCGAATGCAGGAGGAGGAGGTAAGTCATAGCTGGTTGAAGGCACAGGCCAGTGCTGCAGCTCCCTGGTCAGGGTGTAGCTCATTAACTACAACAGCCCGCAGAGCCACTCCTGGCCTGGCAGAGCTGGGGGCACTTCAAGGCCCAGGAGAACCCTACAACAGTGGTTCTCAAGCGTTTTGGTCTCAGGACTCCCCAAATTATTGAGAATCTCTACTGAGATGTGGGTCACATCTACTGATATTTATCATCTTCGAGTTCTAAAACTGGAAAAAAATTTAAATGAACAACAGTAAACACACACATGTTAATAACATAAATAGCATATTTTATGAGAAATAACTATGGCAAGATAAAGACAATTTAGTGAGAAAAGTGGTATCATTGTACATTTTTGCAAATTTCTATAATGTCTATCTTAGTAGGAAAGCTAGGGGACTTCCCTGGCGGTCCAGTGGTTAAGACTCCGCACTTCCTGGCTGGGGAACTAAGATCCTGCATGCTGTGGTGCGGCCAAAAAAAGAAGAGCTAGACTCTCACATCTCCATCTCCTTCTGGGCTCAAGTTGTGATATGTTGTTACAGTTGATGTATATGAAGGAGATCTGGCCTTATAAGAGATACGCCATTGCAAAGGGGAAGAATATTTTAATAGACTTTTCAGATCATTGATTCACATCATTTTTCTTTGGTAAGACACCCAAACTCGACCACTGGTTGTTTCTTATAGGTTAAGTGCAGTGTAGAATGTGAAACCATATCAACGAATTTTCCATAGTTGATTTCATTAAACTCCCCAGGGATTCTCTTGTACTTTTTAGTGGAACTTTTACCCATTCATGGTTTTGTGCATTACGCAGTGGTCATTTGGAAAATATTGATGTTCTTAAGTCTTTTGACCTTCCAAATAATGCCATATTTCATTATGCAGTGCCCCAAATTCACATTTGTTAATATCGCCACCATCTCATTAGAAAAAGTCTTTAAGTATTGGAAAGTTGTTAAGCTCGCAGTGGTAGATATAGATTTTCCAAAATTCTCTTTTTTGTTTGAAATATTATCACTGGCAACAAGTACTGCCAGTGGTTTTCTTTAAAGTGACAGCCCCATTTCATTCATTTTCAAGAAAACAGCTGCCAAATCCTCAAGCTGCCATAACCATAGTTAGCCCATCATTCTTTCTTTCTAGTAAAAGTAGTCTTTCATGGCAGAAAGCAGCTAATACAAAGCAGAATTGAAACAGTCACACATGTGCTTTTTTGAGTCAACTATAGGACTTTGGAGTGGAACAGAAATGCTGTAAGCGTGCTTCCCATTTCATCACAGAATATTAAAAGGTGTGTACTCAATGGTTGAGCTATAATAAAATTAATTTTTCGGTTTCCTTGTATTAGTTTTCTGTTGCCACCATAACAAATGATCACAAGCTGTTTCTTTTGGTGAGGAGTTCAGGAATGGCTCCGCTGAGTTCTTCTCTTCAGAACCTCATACACCTTCAGTCACAGTGTCATCCAGGTCTGGGGTCTCAGCTGAGGTTGGGTTGTCTTCCAAGCTCGTGTGCTCGTTGGCAGAGAACCGTTTCCTTGCAGTTCTAGAACCAAGTGGCTGCTTGCTTCTTTAAGACCACCAGGAGATAGTGGGAAGCAGCCGCATAGCACAGGGAGATCAGCTCGGTGCTTTGTGACCACCTAGAGGGGTGGGAGAGGGAGGGTGGGAGGGAGGGAGACGCAAGAGGGAAGAGATATGGGAACATATGTATATGTATAACTGATTCACTTTGTTATAAAGCAGAAGCTAACACACCATTGTAAAGCAATTATACTCCAATAAAGATGTTAAAAAAAAAAAAGAAATAAAGACCACCAGGAGGAAAACAGAGACTAGATGGAAGGGGAGAGAAGGGAGGTGGGGGGAGGGGGAGGGGGAGTAGAGAAGAGTGGGGAGGGGGAGAGGAAGGCTAAGTCTGTTGCTTCTAGTGTTTGAGCTCAGGAGGGCCTCAACCCTGTTTTAAAGGGCTCACTTGATTAAGTTCAGGCTCACCCAGGAAAATCTGCCTTTTGATTAATGCCAAGTCAAACTGATGTGGTAACTTAATTACATCTGCAAAGTCCGTTCACCTCAGCATGTAATATAACCTAATCACGGGTTGATAGCCATCCTATGCATGGTTTCACTCGCACCCAGTCATGGGATGCTGGGGTGTGTACACTGGTGGGCGGGAATCTTGGGGGCCCCTTTAGAGTTTTGCCTACGCATTCATCAGGGATCCTCTTAAGTGGCAGTCACTTTCTGGGGATATTGGACAACATTAAGTAACAAATTTCTTGTCTCTGAACAATGTGTTTGACATTGAGATGTGTGTTTCATTTTCTCCAGGTTTTTCAGACAAGGATCTTGAAGACCTATTAGGGGGTGGTGAATACAAACCTGACAAGGGTAAAGGTAGGAGCACCGATTTGTCCAGATGCCTTATTCTCGTTAAAGACAGGATTATACAGCAGCCAGGTTGATTGGAGCTGTTCTTACTCAGACTCTGGGAAATCAAAGGTAGTTAGTTCCTAGACATCCCTGCTTGCAGTTTGGGGTTGACTTGGAATGATACAGAGACTGTGCAGCTCAAGGGGGGGATTTATGAGCCAGTTTGGAAAAGCCACACATTTTCCCTGATGTTCCTTAAGTCAAGGTGCTGCATGGGTTAATGTGTCCATACTAGCAGAAGCTGTTTGCCAAGGCAGCACCAGTTACAGTAACTGAAGGTCAGAGGACTCATTGGGAACAGCCTTCCCAACCTGGGGGGCCTGTCACTCTTGGGATGGGGGGAGCAAAACCCATCATGACAAGAACTTTTTTAAGACACCCGTAGCGAGTCAGATATCTTTTTTAAATATCTTTTTATTTTGCAATAGTTTGAGTCACAAGAAGTTGTAAAAATAAATTGTTCAGGAAAATTCCTGTGTACCCTTCACCCAGCTTCCCCTGATATCTTAACAAAACTATAGTTACATTGTCAAAACCAGGAAGCTGACACTGGTACAATATTGTTATTAAGTCACATACAGACCTTATTCAGATTTCATCAGATTTTGCATGCACTTGTGTGTGTGTGTGTGTGTGTGTGTGTGTGTGTGTACACATGGACACATGCACTCGTGGGTCTGGGTTGATGAAATTGTATCAGATGTGTCAGCCCTTCATAGTCACACCCTCCCCCAAGGCCAGGTAGTTTTAGTCTCCCCGCAAATCACCCAAAGATTTAAACCTTTTATCTTAATATGTTGGCAAGATCTGATCCTAGTATGGAGACAATGTTAGCCAGACTTGATGTGGCAAAATAAGTTAGGGTTGTAATTTGTGGTTGGTACTTGTGGTTGTAACCTGTTCTGATGGTATGTTGTGATTATAACTTTAGTTCTGGTGGTAAGATTTTATGATTGTAACTATTGTGATGGTAACCTGTTGTGATGCTAAGTTGTGGGTATAGCATTTTGTGGTGATTCCCTGTTGTGGTTGTGATTTGTGGTTATGAGTGTAACAACAAGTTCTGAGTGTAACATGTCATGATTGTATCCGGTGTCAGCCTGCTATACTCCCCACAATCTAGGCTGTGGCAGTAGCATCTGCTGCTTTCTTGTAGGAATTGTGTGCCTTTCGTATGGGAACAGTGTTGTCTTCTGATCAAAGGATACTGTAGTCAAATCTGTCCTTCAAACCACCTTTCCAAACAGTGTCATTTTGAGTAAAAAGCTCCAAAAACCTCTAAATGAAACTCACAGGTGTCAGGAGAACATGGAACATTTAAAGGGCAAACCCAGCAAATTAGCCAATTACTCCCAGGTGACAAATGGTATTTCCAGATGGTGAGAAGAGAGGGGTTTCCTTATTAAAAGTACATGTTTTAACAAGGAAGAAGTGTTAGGAAATTCTTTAATTAGGCTCATATTTGAATTTCTCTTGTAAAGAATAATCAATTGTTAGCGTAAGATATACTCTCTGTCATTATAGGTGTCAGTAAAAGAAAGTAGAGAGTCCCGGCAAAAAATACGAGTGTGAAACTGAAACTCAGGTTATGATAAGCACACGATGAAGTTCTCAGACAGTCTCCTCTATGCAAACGTGCTAATGCCATGTATGAAGATAAAACACCACATTTAAATAAATGATGATCTTCAGCATAAAAACAATCCTAATTAATGCATTTTCTAACTGGGTTTTAGGCACACAGACTCAACTATAGTTTTGGAGTGTATTTCTGAGATAGTATGTTATCTGTTGTATATTTTTTCTCAAGAAAACATTTCTAATGGCCCTGTAGGTGCCCCATATTTTGTCTGTAGGTAGTAGTGACTGCCTCTCGTCAACAGGTCCCGTCAGCCTCCTCCATTCCTTAGCATTTTCACTGACTGAGAAGCTTGAGCCAATCAGTTTCATCTCCTCATTGTCCCCTCTGTGGTCTACACCTTAGTGTATGTAAGCCTCTACTCCCATTCCCCTGGAGTTGCTATTTGGTCCCCAGTCATTTCTTGGTGGTCACAGCCCTCTGTCCCATGTGACCTCTGCAGCATTTTACTTTGATGACCACCACCTCCTTCACATTCTTTCCTCCTGGGCCCTACCTGGCACTCTCCCACTTTCTTGTTCTCATTCACTTCTTCTTCCTAAACACTGTTGCCTGGTGGGTCTCTTTCCTTGGGCGTCCAGTTCGGTATGTCATTCTCTTCCCCACTGAAAGGGAAGGGTATTAGAAACCAAAATCTGGGTGTTGAGTGTATTCATTAGTGGGATGTTGCTACTTCTAAACCCTTTAAGTGGGCAGAACTAGGAAACAGGAAGTACATGGGTGTATTTTATTAATAAACCGTGTATATATATGTATCTATAATTATTTCTGTATCTATTCATCAGCATCTGTATTAACCTAAACATGAGTTCATACTTAAGCCTTCTGGCAGTAGACTACAGTTGGAGACATATTTTAGTATTCTTTTCTTGCTGATCTTTAACTTCTCTCTCTGACAATGAGAAACCTACCATCCATCAACTGTTTGCTTACTTGCTCAATTCTGGTATTATACGTGTATAGTACAATCGTAATTGTTAACCCATACCCCTATGAGACGCAGCTTTACCAACTGCAGTCCAGTGTTTGTTTTTCGTCTTTTGTCTTTACCTTACAGTTTCAGTCAAAATACCATTTTTTTAAAGTTACTTGCATAGCTCCTATATTACCCCTCCATTCAGTGCAGTTCTGACATACATTTATAATGCAGATACATTCATTTGTCACAGTCTACATTCCATCCTGGGATCCCCCACCAACCTGGTTGATGTTTTGCTTGCATACATTAAAGGTCACTCCTTGTGGTATACATTTGTATGGGTTTTTACAAATGCATATAGTCATGTGTCCACCACCCAAGTACCATACAGAACAGTCTGTCACCATAAAAGTTCTTCTGTATACCCCTTTGGTACTCAGCCACTCTCTCTTTCCTCAGCCCTAATCCATTCTCTCTTAGTGCAACTACTAATCTGTTTATCATCTCCATAGCTTTTGCCGTTTGCAGAATGTCATATGGTTAGAACCATACAGTACGTAGCCTTTCCAGACTGGCTTCTTTCACTTAGCAATGTGCATTAAAGGTTCCTATATGTTTTTTCATGGCTTGATAACTCATTTCTTTATAATATTATTTCATTGTCTAGATGTACCACAGTTTGTCCATTCACCTATTGAAGGACATCTTGGTTGCATTTAGCTTTTGATGATTATAAATAAAGCTGCTATAAATATTTACATACAGGTTTTTGTACAGACATAAGTTTTCAATCCACGTGGGTAAATACCTAGGTATATAATTTCTGGGTCATATGGTAAATCTGTGTTTAGCTTTACAGTAAACTTCCCAGCTGTCTTCTAAAGTGGCTGTACCATTATATTGGGTTGGCCAAAAAGTTCGTTTGAGAAAACCCAACCTCTTACATCTTATGGGAATAGCCGAATGAACTTTTTGGCCAACCCAATACTTTTCCATGAGCAATGAATGAGAGTTCCAGTTGCTCTACATCCTTATAAGCAATTGATATTGTCAGGGTTTTAAAAAAAATTTTTTTTGAAGTATATGTGATTTACAATGTTGTATTAATTTCTGCTGTATAGCAAAGTAACTCAGTTATACATATATATATATATATATATATATATATATATATATATACTTTTCCATTATGGTTTATCTCAGGATATTGAATATAGTTCCCCATGCTACAGCAGTAGGACCTTGTTGTTTATCCATCCTATATATACTAGTTTGCATCTGCTAACCCCCAACTCCCAATCCTTCCCTCCCCCACCCCCCCCACCTTGGCAACCACAAGTCTATTCTCTGTGTCTGTGAGTCTGTTTCATAGATAAGTTCATTTGTGTCATATTTTAGATTGCGCATGTAAGTGTTATCATATGGTATTTTTCTTTCTCTGTCTGACTTACTTTGCTTAGTATGATAATCTCTAGGTCCATCCATGTAGCTGCAGATGGCATTATTTCATTCTTTTTATGGCTGAGTAATACTCCATTGTATATATGTACCACAACTTCTTTATCCATTCATCTTTCAGTGAACACTTAGGTTGGTTCCAAGTCTTGGCTTTTGTAAATAGTGCTGCAGTGAACATTGGGGTGCATGTATCTTTTTGAATTGTAGTTTTGTCTGTATATATGCCCAGGAGCGGGATTGCTGGATCATATAGTTCTATTTTTAGTTTTCTGAGGAACCTCCATACTGTTTTCCATGATGGCTGCACCAATTTACATTCCCACCAACAGTGTAAGAGGGTTCTGTCAGGGTTTGTTTTTTGTTTTTTTTTCATTTTAGGCATTCTAATACTTGTGTAGGGGTATCTAATTGTTTTTTCATTGTATTTCCCTAATGGGAAGTGATGTTGAGCATCTTTTTATATTCTTATTTTATACTGTCCTTTGAAGTCTGTTCAGATTTTTTGCCCATGTGAAAAATTCAGTTTGCTTTTATTAGTTCTATTTTTAACCTAGATACAAATCCTTTTTCAGGTATATGATTTTAAAAATATTTTTTCCCAGTCTGTGGCTTGTCTCTTCCTTTTCTTCATAGTGTTGTTTATCAAATAATAAAATTTATTTTTTTTATAAATTTTGATTTATCAATTTTTTTTCTTTTACAGATCATGCTTTGGTGTTTTAAGAACAACTAAGTTCATGAAGATTTTTTCTTATGTCCTCTTCTAAGAGTTTTATTGTTTTAGCTTTTACATTTATGCCTTTGTTCCATCTTTTAGTTCATCTGTATATGGTGTGAAATAGGAGTCCAACTTTATTCTTTTGCATGTGGATATCCAATTGTCCTGGCACCACTTGTTGACAAGATTATCCTTTCCCTACTAAACTGTCTTGGCTCCTTTGGTGAAAATCAATTGACCACAGATGTAAGAGTTTGTTTCTGGACTCTCAGTTCTGCTCCATTGTTGTCTGTAGCTGGCCTTCAGCCAATACCAGTACTGTCTCTGCTGGGCATGTCCTCAGCTTCGGGGCAACGTGGAGAGTGTATCAAGCCCCCTATGGTTGTCTCACGTCTCTGTTAAATCCCTGGCTAGTTGACTGGTTAGCTCTCCCTGTTCACTTGCCACTGAGACTGCTACATTAACCGACGGTGCTCCGAGTCATGTGGGCCCCGTCTGGCAGCTGCAGTGCAGTTGCTGATTTCCATGGCCTGTCCACCTCTCCCCAGTTAAACTAGCTGCTGAAAGACCTGGGAGAAGGGGAAATGAGAGCAACCCTGGGGGAAAAGGCCTCAGATTCCAGCTGTTCTCACAGGAACTAAATCTGTTTCCTGAAATGGCTGTCTTTGATTGTCCAGGGTTATAGTTGCTTTTTGAGAAGAGGATTTGTTGACCTCCTCAACCCCTCATGCCAGACATCCTCTCCGCTAGTATCTTTTGAATTTGGAATATTCTTTCTCTTTGCCTCCCCTCAAGCCCAGGCCCATATCAGCTACCCTTGGGTCATTACCTTAATCTCTTAACTGGTCTCCTGGCTCCAGCCTGTCCTCCATGCAGCTGCCAGAGAGAATCACCAGGAACATGATCTTGTTAGTCCTCTGTTTAAAACTATTGTGTAATAATGAAAAGACAAACAGCCCAATTAAAAAAACGAGCCTAAGAGACACTTCATAAAAGAAGTGATATGAAGATGCTCAAAATCTTTATTGGGGAAATGCAAATGAAAACCATGATGAGTTATCACAACACAGCCACCAGAATGGCTAAAATCAGAAAGACTGACAGATACCGAATGTTAGTGCGTAAGTGGAGCAACTGGAATGCTCGTACGTTGTTGGTGTGAATGTAAAGTTTCTTATAAAACTGAACTTAGACCTCCCCAATAACCCAGCAATTTCACTTATTTTTAAGAAAAATGAGAACTTATGTCCAAAAAAGACTTATAACAGAATTCTAAAAGCGACTTTATTTATAATAGCAAAACAACAACAAAAGAAACTGTAAACAGCCTAATTATCAATAGGAGAATGGATAGACAAATTGTGGTATATATTCATACAATGGAATGACTTACTGATACACAGAATAACATGAATAAATGTCAAAAATATTATGCTGAGTGAAAGAAGCCAGTGAAAGAAACAGTACATACTATATGAGCCCAAACATGTGAAGTTCTAATATTTGCAAAACTAATTTCTAATGTTACAAATGAGATCCACGGCTGCTGTGGATTGGGGTGAGAATGGGGATTAATTGGACAGGGACATGAGAGAACTTTCTGGACTGATGTTAATTCTGTATCTCAGTGGGGGTATGGGTTTCACAGGTGTATGCATCTGCGAAAACTTACGAAATGGTACATGTAAGATTAGTATTTTATTATATGTAAATTTTACCTTAAAAAAAGAATCACAAGCAAACATGGAACTCTAGGTTATAATATGTGTACAGGTGAAGCGTACAGATGTCTGAGACTTACTTTGAAATGCATCACAAAAATAAGATTGGATGGCTAGAGGGATGGATGGACATATGATAAAGTGAACAATGTAAACTGTTAATTATAGAATCCAGATGGTGGGTATATGAGTGTTCACTGTACAGTGTTTTCAACTTTTTTGAACATTTGAACTTTTTCTTAATTGTTGGGAAAAATTTTTTAAGCCAAAACAACAACAACAAAAAGTCTCTTTAATGGCTCCCTAATGCCTATAAGATAAGTTCAAGCCCCTTATCCTGCTGACATATCTTTCTGCCCTAGACCGTCAACTTCATTTCGCCTCCAAACATGTGAACGAGCTGGTCTGTGCCTATCTTTGTGCCTTCACATGCTGTTCCTCTGATTAAATGCCTTTCTTCCACCAGATGAATTCCCACTCATGTCCAGCGAATGCTCAGCCACTGATCCCTTAAGGGATACCTCAAAGATCCCCTCCTCTCTGGAGGCTCCTCCCCTCTGTGGCCCTGTGGCCCTGTGGCCCAGCACCCATCTCGTGCCTTTGGTTCTCGTAGAACTTCTGTCATCCTGCTGGTACAGCATAGCCCGTATCATTACTGAGTCACACCGAGTCACGTGTAGCTTTTTCACTCCTGCTAGATTGGGCTTCCTGAAGGCAGGCACCTTTTTCCTTGTGTATCCCTGGCACCCCCAATAAAAGTTTCCTGAAATGAAGGGGACCAGGACAGACCAAACACCTGGCTTTGCTCTCTACCCTCCCACCCACGCTTTCCCATGAAGAGAAGAGTGACACATTTGATTGGCTAGGCTGACGACCTTCTGGGCCACATGAGTGATGGCATCATGGCATGAAATGCTTTCTTTTGGACCCCAAAGGGAGCGATGAGGGAGGCCGTGCCCCTCATGTAACTGGGGGGTAAGTGTGCACTCTTACGGGAGGTGAGCTCTATAAATCTGATCTGTGAACCCAGCTCTCCCCCAGGTGGTTGTGTGAGGGGCAGGGGGGTAGCGGAGAAGTACTCGGAAGCCCCGTTCATGAAGCGAACGCCTTACCTGATCTTCCTCTGGCTCCTGGTGTCTGTCCTCAGTTGGGAAAGAGCATGGAGGGGAGCAGGGATGTCATTAGCAGAAAATACTGCATCATTGTTTTTAGTCAAAAAAGAAAATTTCATATTAGAACCAGCTTGAGCACTCTTTTTACTCCCAGATGGTAGTTTTTAAGGCCAAAGCATGTAGTTCTTAAAACCAGAGGCAAGAGCCAAAATCCATACCTCTAAAGAGATGTTGACATTCTCCTCCAGGTGTGTGCAGGTGTCCCCACGTGTGAAGCGGGAACCCATCACCTTTACTTCCCAGGGTTAAATGAGAAGCTGTTTTTGGCGGTGGTCAGTTAACTGACTGTAGCTTCCAGTGCCCTTTCCCTCCAGCTGCAGCCTTCCGGGGCCCAGGAGCCTCGGTCCTGGATTACCTTCCAGGGCTTTGCACAGACGGCTTCCTCTGCTCTCCCCTCTTGTCTCACGGGTGCCTGGACAGACTCAGCAGACTGCTTCCTGCCTTTGAATTTTCATTCCATGTGTTTCTCTTCTAATACCACGCATGGGAAGCCTTGCTGAGGCCTCTGCTTGCTCCCCACCTGGAACCTCCAGTCTTCTAGAGTCTTCCAGGCCCCCAGGGTTCCTGACTGAGTTTAAATTTTTTTTACTGTAGTAAGACATACATAACATTTACTATTTTAATCACTGAAAGTGTACAATTCAGTGGCATTAAGTATGTTCACAATATTGTACAACCATCACCACCATCCATCTCCAGAACCTTCCCAAAGGGAAACTGTACCTATTAAGCAGTTATGCCCCATTCTCCCCTCCCCACAGTCCCTAATAGCCACTAGTCTACCTTCTGCCTCTGTGAATGTCACTACTTTAGGTACCTCATTTAAGTGGAATCGTATAGCATTTGCCCTTTTGTGTCTGGCTTCTTTTACTTGGCATGTATTCAAGGTTCATCCACATTATAGCATGGCTCAGTACTTCATTTCCTCTTACGGCTGAATAATACTCCATTGTATAGATATACCACGTTGTGTTTATCTACTTTCCCTCCCAAGTCTAAAGAAATCGTTCCTCTTCCATTTTTACTGTATTTACAGTCACTGACTCGAAATATCTGGGCCCTGTCATGGTCCCTTCCAAGCCATTAAGTTGATCTCATGCAACAGGGAATTGGGTCTCAATGGGAACATAATCATGGCAAAAGAGCTTAAGTGGAAGGGCTTACCCCAGAAACATTGCCTTCTATTGGGAGCTGAAAAAAGTTAGGGACTTGCCCCCAGACAGCCCTTTCCATGTCTCTCTATGGACCCATTTCTGTATTTTTTTCAGCTTTCATAACATGAAGAAATAGGATGTTTCAGATGTGAAGAACAGCTCTCTGGTTCTAGTGTTCTAGAATGTGAAAAAACCCACATGCTCCCTCAGAGCCCCTGCCCCCAACACACATGCACGTGCACGTACACACACACACACACGCATGCACGCACGAGCGCAGCGTGAACACAGGGCTTTTCTCTGAGATAACTTCTGGTGCCTTGGGAGCTTGCCATAGGTAGGTGGGGTGTACAGCTCAGTGTTGGGTTGGGGCACCTGTCACGGTATCTAGAGGGTAGGGTGACCGTTCTCTTCCCTGAGGAGGGGGATGGAGGAGGTCTGGGCCTTGGAGACTTTCTGGAACAGTGAGGAATGGCATCCCCACTGGTTAGCCTAGGGAGCCGTGTTCTGGCTGACTCTTTTCAGTTCGATTTGACTTTGTAACCATGGGTCATTTGAAGCAAGTGTTTGTCCCTCTTTGTTTATTCATTTTTCAGTTTTTTAAAATTTTACTTTGCATTTCTGCTGCCACTTTTTTAATAATGAAGATAATTTTTTAAAAAATTTAAAACTCCTAGCTGTGGCTGCTGGAAGTCTAGCATACTTACAAAGGTCCTGAAACACTTGAACGTCCCCCCTCGGCCGTTCTAGCTGTTATCTACCACTGTCACGTGGCTCTCCATGCCCGTAGCAAATCAGACGTGTCAGGCACTGGCTGTGAGCCTGGAATTGCACTGTTGTCAGTGAGGGACACGTCGGTGCATTGCATCCCTGTCTGACAGGCATGCGGCTGTTGCGACTCAAGATTGATATGTCTGTATGTATCAATATGTGTGTATTGTTCTTTTATGTTGGAAGATGCTGAGGTAACATTTCTGTTGACAACAGGGTAATGCCTCCTGTTCTACAGTGTTCTCTGTAGCTACAGTGGTCACTATAGCTATAGGCGCCCTTATAGCTATGGTGGGCACTATAGCTATGGGGTCCCTTGAGCTATGGTGGCAGTCCCTACAGCTATGGCAGTCACTATCGCATCGCTATGACAGTGGTCCCTAGAGCCCTGGCATTCTATAACTATCTACATGTATAGGTGTCTATACTCAAAGCAAATTGTAATCTGAGATATGCTGTACCGGGGAACTTCTAGTACAATAGAAGGTGACTCTAGACTCTTTGGTATGTAGTTGTGATGTATAATTGTGAACTCAGAAGGCAGGTGAGGATACAAAACATATTGTCCATGAAAATGAAGGTCCTGCCAGTGACCTGTGAAATAACCTCTTTGAACTATTTCTCCAGTTGTGGGGAAGTAGATGTAGATAAATTTGCATGTGGCTTGCATATTTTAAACATTCTTTGAAAAATTCTATGAAAAATAGTTGTTTATTGTTTTACCATCTAGGGAGAATCACTAGTAATAATTGGGAGTATATGCTCACAGTACTTTTTCTATGCATAAAGTATATATTCGTAAATATTTTTACAAAAATGGGATCGTGTTGTCTTTTTAAAACCAGTATTTTAAATTCAATAATACCCTGAATATCTTTTTCTGTATTAGGGAGTCCTTTAAAAAATCATGTCAACCACTGCATAATATTGTGTTTCACTGTGACTTCTTTAACCAGGGCCTATATTTGTACAGAGAGGGTTTTTCCTCCAGCTTTTTACTACTGTACACAGCGCTGGGATGAACTTCCTCATCGCCAAATGTATGAAACCTTAATTGTCTGTCAGACAAATTCCTAGAACTTGAACTGCTGAGTCACAGGAGGTGTACATTTTTAAAGATGCAGCTCTTCGAGTGTACTGCCACATGGCATTCCATTACAATTGTACCAGCTGCCATTTCCACCACTAGGAAGGAAACAGCTGCCTGTCTGCTCATATACTCAACCTTCACTGGGTATTTTAGTTTTGTACTCTTCGCAGATTTGATCGGTACAAAATGCTATCCTGTTTAAATTTTCCATTTCTTTGCATCCAAGAAGTGAAACACTTTTCACCTCTGTCTTATTAGACACTCTTAATACATTGTGTGAATTACCTATTCATGCCCATTGTCCCATTTTCTACTCATTTATGTGTAAGGGCTCCTTTTACATTAGGGATTATTAATCTCTTTTCATACCTTCCAAAGACATTTTATTTACCCATTCATCAATTGATGAACCTTTAGGTGGTTTCCACTTTTTGGCTTTTACGACTAATGCTGCAATGAAATCAGTGTACCAGTTTTTGTGTGGTCAGGTGTTTTCAATTCTCTTGGGTATATATATCTAGAAGTGGAATTGTTCAGTCTTGTGGAAACTCTGTGTGTTTACCTTTGAGAGTAACCACCAACCTGTCTTCCATAGCAGCTGTAGCATTTTACATTCTCATCAGCATTGTCTGAAAGATCCAATTTCTTCACATCCTCACTAACAGCTATTTACCTTTTTTTGGATTCTAGCCATCTTAATGCGTGTGAAGTGGTATCTCATCGTGGGTTTGATTTGCATTTCCCTGGTGACTAATGATGCTGAGCTCTTTTCGTGTGCTTATTGGCCATTTGTATATCTCTCTGGAGAAATGTCTTCCTATCCTTTGTCCATTTTAAAATTGAATTATTTGCCTTTTTATTGAGTAGTAGAAGTTCTTTATTCTCAATACTCATCCCTTGTCAGATATAGAATTTGCCAATGTTTTCTTCCATTCTGTGGGCTGTCTTTCCACTTTCTTGATGATGTCCTATGAAGCACAAAGGTTTTTAATTTTGACAGAGTCCGATTTATCCATTTTTCCCTTTCCTATCTTGTGCTTTTAGTATGGAAGTTTTGACTTTTGATATAATCTTTTCCATTTCAGGCTCCTGGCTTGAGGGCCAGGTTTAGAAAGTCATTCGTTACCCCAAGACAATATAAATGTTGTCCTACATTTTCTCATAGTGCTTTTATGGCTTCATCCATTTTATATTTATTGGAAACTTACTTCCATTGGTGGTGTTGGTTTGGATAAATTTGTTATGCCAGTGGGTCATCAGTTGTCCCAATACCACTTTTTGCATGGCATGCATTTCGTAAAGGAACTGGGTTCAGCCTGTGCTCAGGGGAAGTGAATGGAGCTCAGTAGCCAAATAGGGATCAAAACCGTGACATTGGCTTGGCTAACTACAATGGCAAGCCTTGGTGGCCAACTTTACTTCAGGCTCATGCAACTAGAAGGGATGGAAGGATCTAGAATGAGTGGAGTCTTATTTTCCAATTGTTCTTTAACCTCTTAGTATCTCAGCCCACGTGCCCATCTGAGCAGTGAGTAACCCACAGGATGGGATCACATTTTTTTTTGAGGAGGGAGTAACATTTATTTGTCATCTTCTTAGAAAAACGCTTTTGTCCAATCACAGATGGTCAGATAGTCAGGGATTCCTAGAGACTGAAGAATTGAGCATTTGAATATTTTTGACAGCCAGGGGAAGCCAGAACTTTCCAGATGCCCCTGGAGATCAGGGGGCCTTCCTGTTTACATTTCATGTAACACCCTCGTAGCTCCTGGCCATACAGATTGTGAGGTTCAAGTTGTTGTGAATCCTCATGATCAAGAATTAATCAGGAAAGGGAGACTTGGGAACACTCAGCTTCATTCCAGCTCAAGGTGAACCAAAGAGTGGGTTGAATTGCTCATTCCTATCTGGAAATCTAGTGACACGAACACGTCAGCAGAGGACGCCTGTGAGGGGGCTCGCCGCTACCCTTGACAACAGCCACCTCCGGCGCAGCAGAAGGGACCAGTGATGGGCCAGCGCAGCCGGACTCCAAGTC